>NC_071290.1:9051029-10251029 GCF_943734705.1 Anopheles coustani
CCTCCTGCAAAGAACAGGTGCACGTATACTTGTGCCTATGCAAAAGTGGCCCAATAGAACTCTATTCTGAGAAGTCGTTTCTGTTCAATTAAAACGAATAGATAAAGAAAAGGGAAAACGAAAAAAGAAAACCGACGCGACCAGCCACCGTTGCTTTCCCATCATCCGACCGAAAAGCAAAATGGTGGTCAGACAAAAAAGCCTCCAGCACTTGAGCCCGTGTTCGATGTAAAAAAAACGCTGTCCCGGTGGTTTTTGGGCTGCTCACAAAAAGGAAATGAATCGTTCGAACGCTTGGCATGTGGTTGCGACTCGGTGGAAAGAATGTTGCAGGGAAGTTTTAGAAAAATGTACTTTGAACAGAAGTATTCTCGTTGGCCAAACATGCTAATTGAAACATCTTCCAAGAACTGCAAACCTCCGACGATCCTTCCACCAGGCGCGGCACCCCCTCCTATCCCTTTCGGAAAGAGGTAGCGTTACTGCACGAGAGGCCAACGCCCAGGGTGGTGAATCACGTCTACCGGGGAGGAGGGGGGGGTGGGCAGGGGCACCCTATGCCACACCATCTTCGGCGTGACCCAGGGCCTGGAAATCGGGTGATGCGGTCGGTCGGTGTCAAGTCTACACCGCCCGGTGCTATTCCGATCAAAATTGAGAAATTGATTGAAGAAGTTTCCGCTTGGGCCCCTTTTTTTTTTTGGGCACACTGCAGTATGACGGAGGGCACGTGCAGAATATTGTAACGATTCCAACCACACCATTGAGCGATTCGCACAAATCTTTTCAATAAGCACCACTTGTTTCAACCACCGCAATAATGGCGAGGCAAAAGCTCGCCGGGGATAATTGAAAGAGGAAAAAGTAACCGGCAGTTACGTGGCTTCCAAACTTAACGGTTCTCTTCATCCAAACCCACCGTCGTCTTCAACCGTTCTACTGTTAACAGCAATTGTATTTAAAACTCGGTCCTTCTATGATGTGGAATAAAATTGCCTGCACAACAAAATGTCACTGAAAACTCACACACTACCTTTTTTTCTGCCTAGTCGTTTAACAGAAAACTCAAAACTGGCTCAGAGGGTACTGAGTAATCGGTTTGACACGCCTTGAAGGGGGAGAAACGCAACCGTACTGTCCGGTGTCTGCACACTGAATGACTAACTCCTAGGAGAAGCTTTCGTATTTGGCTCGCAAAGGGGGAACCGGTGTACGATTTGCTTTCGTACAATTATCGCTCCAGCACTAACTCGCTCTCCCGCTTATGCCTTCAAATTTCTCTCTTTCTCTCTCTCTCACCACACTTCCCCCCTCTCCTTCCCTATCCTCATTGTGGGAAAACACATTTTTTCCTTCTCCTCTGCCGGGCACACTTCTGCATACGCCGGTTAGCATACTTTGGGCTTGGCCCGGCGCGCAACGTAGCTGCACAGTGTGCAAGTGTTCTAATTTAAAATTCACAATGAAAATTGAAATACAAGAAGTGAAGGAACCGTACATGGCTGGGAAACAAGCAACGTTTATGGCATTAAAAACTGGTCAAAGAAGAAGCTTAACCACGACCATCTGCAGTGTGGGTTTGAAACCAAACCGTCAGTCGGCCCGACGATTGTCCGCGTACCTCAAAAGTAGCAATGTCCAGCAATTATCAATGGTAAGTTGGACCGAAGGAAGACACCAGGCAAGAGGAAAGGAAGGGGAAGAACAAAATCATGCATAATTCACTTAGCAAAATTACCAAAGTGAAGTGAAAAAAAAACCCCACGGGTTTGAAATTTAAATCGATCCGAACGACCGTTACGCGTACGTACGGAAGAGAGGGAGCTTTGGGCTTCCCAACGGCAGAGATAACGCTCTCTCCCGCACGAGAGAGCCGCGAGCCTATTCTCTCGCAAAAACCGACCAATAGCGTTAACATGACCATATATGGCAATGTTTGAAAAATGCTTTATTCCAGCAACGGACCGTCAACAGTCTTTTGGCTATAGCGCTATAGCTACCTCGTAATCTCTTTCTGCGCCCTCTTTCTGCTTCCCACTGCAGCATTCGCTGTATTTTTCTCCCTTTCTGGTGCGCTCTCGCGCTCTCGTTTTATTTTATTTTTTTCGGTGTGTCTACAATGCGTTGCCGCGTTGCCTTATTTTGTACTGTTGGAGAAGCCGGCAAGCACTCCCGTATTTGTGCAGCCCTCATGGCCTATCGTTGCCCTCCGTAGCCCGCGCACCCCGCACCAGCAGCAACTGACGTGATTCGAAGCACTTTATCGTGCGAATGAGTGAGTTGGGAGAGTGTGCAGGGAGGAACCGGAGCGGTTGCGGACTTTCGAGGCTTCCCTGCGCTATACGGCATTACTCATGTACCCGGCATCCCTTTGCTTGCTGCAGCCGATGAACTTGAAATTTCCAACAAGGCGACGAGGCGGCCTCCTCGGGAGCTACGAAAACCCCGACCCTCGTCGCTACCTGCGCGCGTGCTTCTCTCCTTCGTCTCACTCGCCCGGTTTGCTTCCCCTAATCCAGCGTTCGAGTTCGTCGCTTGGGACGGCCTAGCCATGGGGTTCGTGTGTGCGTAGAGACGCGGAAAGCGGCCACACAGTTTCCAATTACAGTGCTGTGGAGCCTGTAAGGCCCATCTCGGGCCAATTTATGGAACCGAACATTTTCACTTGCGCTTCCCAAACGCACCCGGGTGAGCGTTAGTAATTGTGCCGGTGCAGTGTAATTGCAGTCGCCATGCTGGAAAAAAAAATCCCATATCTCATACGGGGGAAGAACAAGCCCACAGCAAGGCCCATATTAGATTGCTTTAGATACATCACAACGCACCGGTACATCGAATGTCCGCTGCGAGGGTGAGTCCCGCTTGTTGGTATTTATTTATATTAAATAATACAATTGATGCTCCACTTTCCCAAGCTTTGTATTTCGGCGAGTGGGTGCGCTTTCTGGAGTGGTTCAATCGAGGTAAAGACCAACACCAAATCGTCATCCGAGTCCCCAGGTCGCTATCTCGCGGACCCACTGGAGCTCGTTATCGCGTGCACACGCGTTTGAAAGTCGGAGATTGGAATTCAAACCAAGGGGGGCGCAGAAGAAGAAAAGCTCCCCGGAGAAAGCACGCGTGTCGTTTTCCCATGATGGAAAACAATCAGAGCATCCAATCGGGCCAACTGGCCCGCTGGAAAGCGATTTGGCGTGTCCAAAATAATTCAACAATTGCGGAAGGAGTGGTTAAAAATAACGATAGCTCCCAACACTGGTATCCGCATATAGGGTGGCGCAGTGCGCAAACCGTATGAAAGATTCATGGTCCTAATGCACTTGCCTTTCCTCCGCACCGTCTCACCGAGAGTTTCCTTTCTCCTCCCCACCTTGAACATCTGCATGTTACACGCAGAGCAAGTGTTCATGGACCGGCTAGACCTAGTTAGCTGCGCATTCCTACGGGCATAGCCTTGCAATTCGCCCTCAGCTAGCATCTAGCTATAAACGGACAAATGAGATGCTGCGCTGGGCTGAGCAATCAACCCTCATACGCATGCAAACAGAATTATGGACTGCGATTAGAGCCTCCGACACCAAGGCGAATAAAGGGCGTTGGAGACATGGCCACCCAGGGCTCCGGCTATAAACTCGCCATGAAACGGATTCGCCATCTTGAAGTTCGGTAGACCAACTGTCAAACGCTGTACTTCATCGTTTCAGGACATGCACCGGCAACCTGTGCCAAACGCTTTGCTGGCCTGCTGCGCATTTGCGCATCCCAAAACAACCGAAACTAAAAGTTATTCCGATTCGCGATGGCGCGCGCTTTGAGCGGTTTGATTGATGTAAACAGTTGCTCAGCTAAAAGCAGCCGGGCTGGGTGGGTGCAGCATGCAGAATGGCGTTGATTTCACTTCCGTTCCGCACATTGCGGAACTACTAAGCCTTTTGCTTTCGCCGAGTCAGTCAGTCAGTCAATCAGCGCACAAGATCACTTCCAAGAACTGCACCACAACTGCAGCACAATATCGATGCACTTGCCCCATTTTGGGCAGTAGACGTGAAATGTGTGTGTGTGTGTGTCCCTCCGCCAGGTGCGGAAGGGTTTCGTTTGATTGTTCGTGAGGGATATCGGCTGCTGATGCTGCTGCTGCTGCGACCGGGTTGCGGGTGTTCCCTTTGGCGCAAACGGAAGGAACACGTGCTGCGGCAAGGCACACGTTCACAAACCGTTGGCATGTCCTTCTTTTCGCGCGCTTCGTGTTCTGTTCGTTCGGTTGGCACTGGGTTTATTATAGAACTATCGGGTTGCATGCCCTGCGGACACAGTTCTGTCTTTGGGACGTTCACTTTTCAAAACCACAACCATCACAACCACAACAACAACAACAACAACAACAACGACAACGGGTGAACTGTTTACTTTTCTAATTCTAACTAGCTTCAACTAGTTTGTTGCTACTTACATTTGGTTTTAAACACGAAAACTCCTAAAAGTTAGAAATAAATAACTTGCACGTTGTTTCACGCGGCTTTGAAGACACGGACACAAATCGGTCTTGTAACGTGGGGGGGTGGCGGCTCGCACTGGCGGCTTGTTTTGGTTTGCTTCAGTGTTTTTCGGAGGGATTTTGCAAAACGCGTCGTTTCACAAAATCGTCCTTTTTTTTTGTAGTATGTTTGTTTGCTGAGGGCTTAGGTTTCGGCCTGAATTGGGAAAAAGGACTGGGCACGTCTTGTCCGAATGGCTACACAAACTGAAATGCTACTATTATTGAACACCGGGCCGATTTTAAATAGTAGCCCCCTCGAGGGCCGGGGAATCCGCCCCGGGGTCGCCATGATGCCGCCTAGGCCGAATCCGAGAGCGAGCAGGCCAGCGCAAGCGCGCACCCCGCGAATTTCCAACCCCTCCCCCCATTCGTCGACGAATCCCCCTCCCCTTCCCGGCACGCGGATGCATCATCATCCGCTGCTGCTGCTGCTGCGAGCGACGCCTAGTGCTTCGTTTTTGACCATATATGGTCTTATGGAAGCACGAGACACAGGCAACCAGACCGTCCGACCTCCCCTCTCCAGCGGCCACCCGCTTCCGCTTCGCTCGCTCAGCGCAAAAACACCCCTTTCCAGTGAAACGAATCCGCTGACGAACCACCGAACGGAAGTACGGAAGAACGGACGTGTGCAGGAAGAGCGGGCGGCGGCGGCAGCCGGCGGAAGGCGAAGCGTGGGAGCTCAGCGGCGCGTGGAGAAAAGGAAAACTAATAAGAGATTCAGTGTCCATACAGCTGCAGGGCTGCCGGCTGGAGAGAACAAATGCGGCACCGCTCGAGAGAGCGAGAAAGAGAGAAGGAGGGGGAGGGGGAGAGGGGGGGGGAGAGGATGTGAGAAGCATTGGCGAGAAAGAGAGTGAGAAGCCGCCCCGTTGGACGCTGGTTTGCTCACTCGAATCCTCAGTGGGGAAGAAATTTGCTTAACACGTAGTGAAGGCCAGTCCAACCCGACAACCCGGTTCCCCCTCGCCTACCAACAAGTAGTACTGGTACCCTCCAGCCGACCCAAACGATGCCGGTGGCTGTGTGGATTGACTCATGGTGATTGTTCGCACGAAGGAACAAGGGGGTTGCAGTGGGGGGGACACTCTTCACCAGCAGAGAAAAGTTAATAGTATGCACCATGATTAAGCGCCGATTCGCGGAATAACACCCCATGGCACTAACACACTCTCCCGGGTGCCCGCGCTGCAAAAAGGGGTTCAGACCGCTGACATCACAATCCCGGCAATATTGCGGTGCATCCCGGGGACATGGTCAAGCAGCTGCCGAAACCGCTGGACAGTCCAGTCCAATGATCTAAAACAAAATAAACGTGGACAACAGACGGAACATGGGAATGGTATTTCGGGTGCATCTTGCGGTTAGAACTCCATCGAGTAAACAACCATCCACGACGAGAATTTGGCTCTGATAACGCACGTCTCCGGCCTCGTCAGGGCCACCTGCCTGCATGACAATCACCGGCAGAAGAGTTACGGAGTTGTTTACTATGCCGTAGTCACAACAACAACACTCCGTTCGATGCGTCATCGCTTTAGTGGCTTTTACGCTACATCTTTGCATGTCGTTTACTGTGCTCGGCTACATCTCTCCTTCCCAAATGGCACGTGTGTCATATACAGGTTTAACTGTTTTGCAGCTCTCAGACGTCGGCAAACCAATTAGCGTAAACTAAAAAAAAGCCATAGTTTGACCTGCCGAGCTTAAACACCCAAACTCTAGTCCGTGTTAGCATGTCTCCTAAGCCATTTGAACCATCGGGAAGAGGTCGTATTTGATTTCTGATATCGAAGCACCTGAACAGATGAGGGAATAACGTAGAAGCAACGTAAAGAAAACCGAAACATACCCACAAAACACTTACGCATGGAGCACAATTTGCCTGCAATCGAAGGAAGCCGTGAAAACGGTTGGAAAACTTACTGCTGGAAAGGTGGAAGTAACAGAAGAAAAAAAAACACATAATAAGGGGAAAACATTATAGAAGAGGCGCAACTAAGACGTACAAGGAAACTAAAAGCGAGCGAAGGGAAGTTTCTTGGGAGTCGAGAAGAAAAGAAACACGAACTCATCTGGTAGATGAAGTTATTGGGAGCAATAACGCAGCGGACGGGCAAGAAGGAAAATTCGAAAGAAAACAGTTGATTTTGTTTTCTACTGGCCGGCCGGCCGGTTTGGTTAGTGTTGTTTTTTTTTTTTTTGGCTAAAGTCGATGAGCTGGTGTAGATATGTAGAGAGAATAGCCGGTTGGTAATGCCGACAGTCAAGGCATCGCGGTTGAGGTTCTTGAAGCCAAAGCAAAAGCCCGAAGAAGATAATCGAAGCAACGGGGGTAAATGGGTAGAAAGAGGCGCGCGGCCACTGGCCAGAGGAAGTAAGAGAGTGGATGAACGCGTTTGCAAAGGGGAAAAAGAAACATAACAGGAAAGGGTTAGCATTTTAATGCACAAAGATGACTGTAATGCCTTTGGAGGAAAAGTAGAAGGCAGGAACCGGCAGCACGAAGCAACATCACGCAGTCCCTGGCAGTAGCACCCATTCCTGGGGTCGATAAAGCTTGCTCTTTTCCAGGTCTGCGAACGCCAGGCATAGAAAATCAATGTTAAAATTATTAAAACGCTTGTTTAGAGCAACCTTCGGTAAGCATTGAGGTCCAAAAATGTGGGACTATTTCCCTCGGTGCTATACCTGTTTGCCCCGTTACACTAATAAGTTTGGGAAAAGTATGCCGACCCCTGATGTACCCTTAAAGGTATTAGAGAGAGGGAGAGAGCACCAAAACCCATTCTAGAACGTCGGAAGCAAAAGAAAAATAAGACATTTGCAGAGGGCAAGAACGGTCGGCGTTGCCTTTTGGTCGGAGCAGGCGCCAGCCATGTTGCGAATGGTAGGCTGGTGGCCCTAGGTGCATCCACATCCGTTCCGATGCTTGCCTGCGTGATACTTTCGTCAGGGGCCGGATAATTCGGAACCCCTTAGGCATAGGCAACGGAGCAAGGTTTTTCGTCGGCCATCTGTGGAAACGTGTTGCGCCTGGCGAAGAATTGGAGAGCCATGCAACAGCATCATGCATTAATGCATAACGAGCGTCTGCGCCGGGGCATTGCTTTCTAGTCGCCCGGGTATATCCACCCGCGCCGGCTGGCGTGATGCGCATCTGGAATTCGCGGAACGGTGCACCGGAAAGCAGTACGTGCTGTCGTGCGGCGCTGTCGATGAGCCAAAGCCAAAGCCGAAGCCAGGGTAGCTGCCTACCACGCTCAACTATGCGAACAGATTGTTCGAGCACGGTCCTTACATGGGAAACTATCGCTTTCGGATTCTGGGATGTATCCACGCAATCGTTTCCTCCCAAGCTCTAAATAAAGTACGCATTGTTAGAAGCAATATGACTTAGAACTTCAAATTGCCATTGCATGTTCGAGTCCAGTTGGTTATTTATCACTGTTAGATTTTCTTCATATGCTTCAGTACTATTATTTTCTAGGTTTTGTAGGAACTCACTAACAAGAATAAGGAAAATTACATAAAACACTAGCTCTAGGCCAGCGATAACTTCGTCGAGATAAGAGGTTTCCTTGTGGAGTTTGAGGGTTAACATTTGTAGCCGCAGAAGAAAAGTCCCTCCATACGCGTTCTTTGACGATATTATTCATCACCCCGACCGAAGCCACCCTCAATAAGACTTTCCGAATTGGTTGATGATGACGGAGACACCCCATCGTAAAAGTACACATTTCGGTGACGCATCCCCGATGCACGCAACGCTGGTCATCCCTTGTTGACAGTTCTGTGTCGTTACTTCGATAGTCTTTGTGTTTTTGCATAAGATTCGATTAAATTCGCCTGGTGGTGGTACAGGAAGGGTGTGCCGCCGACGCCCTTCGGCCAAAAGCGAAGCAGAAGTGGACCCACATCTGATAGCTGTCCCACAGTGCACGGGCAATAACGGGTCAAACAAACACCATTGCAAATATATAAAGCAATCGCCGGAACGCCCCGGCGACGAAATGTATTCCGGAATCATAATGGTGTCGCGCGCGGGAATGATTCATCCAGCTTCGACAAAAACTGGAGCCGGTCAACCCATGAATCATGGCGTTGCCTCTGATACGGCGCGCATTGAGAGTGGAGTGTGTTCCTTGTCGCAAAAGTGGCCACCAGATTGTGCTGCTGTTTGGAATGCATCTTGGCGTCTCGATGGTCCTTCGGTTTTTGAGTTGTCGTCTTCTTTATTACAAAAGTTAAAGATTACTCTTCAGCACGCTCTAGCTGACAGCAACCGCCGACGAAATACATAAAATAAGCCCCGCACCTACCATTCGCGACCGGATATGATTGGAAGAACGACGCATGATGAGCATGACGATAGGGCAATGAGTTATGGACAGAAGCAGCAACCTACCCATAAACCGAGACGAGGTGTCACTAGAGCTGTGCAAGATAGCCTTTGAAGAAGTTACTTGGGTTCTCCAGCCTTTTGACAAACCTTCTCCCCCCGCCAGACGATGGATCTGGCCTCTCCCGTTCCCCGGCTATAACGACTTCCGGCGTACGTGAGAATGAAGCAACACAACCTAAATCGCATTGTCCCAGAGATACTAGAGTGTCTGGCAGGAGATCGCCGGAGAAGCAGTAAGGTAATGCAAAGCAGGACACAACAACGCCCGTATGCATTACTGAAATCTGATTGTACCCCAAACCGGAAATAGATGGCCGATACACCAATGCGTTGAACTAACAGATTGATCACCGCTTGGAGTTATCGACAAGAGACCATATAGTTTAGATTTTGGAAAACTTCTGAGGTCTGGTATAAAAGGGATTAGCTGGATCTTTTTGTTGGAATAGGTTAGTTTGGCTATAGCCAACCTATTTTTTCAATGTAACAATGTGTACTCCTTGTATTGAATTGAAATATCATACTATGCATTCGGTTCGACGGAGTGTTCCACAATTTGTGCTCAGAACCGGAAACGTTCCTCCGCAAGACGGTATGAAGACTGTGTGCTCAGCTCAGTGTGCTGTAGCATCTCATGATTTTCACTTCTTCCTTCGACCTTCTTCGGTCTTTTGCTAGTTTGTTGTATGCGGCCAGCTTATGCCGACCAGACTTCCGTTTTTTTTTCGGTGGCTAGCATCGATTTTACCTCCTCAATCGCCGGGCAAGGAAGCGCATACAGTACATGTATCATATAGCATTCAATAATAAACCAACCATTTCAAACCACGGGCTGCTCGCATGATTCCGCTTTCTCGCATCTTTTCGGGCCGAACGAGCGAACGCGTCGAAGCTGCGGTAAATGGCAAAAATGGCAACTGAACCGTCATGACCAGCGAACGAGCTCGACCCGCAACGGACTTTCATGTTTTGATTATTATTATTATACACACCCGTTTTACGACGTCTCGCGGCCAATGGCTGTGTCAGCGTTGCTCTCGTTCTACGGCCCCGGGCCCCGGCTCCGTTCAGCCCAGCTGGCGATGCTTTAAAGTTTTCCGTGAATTGTTTTATTTTTCATAAATATAACATTAGGATCGCGATGATAAATTATCATTATTAGAAAAGCAAAGGCCCTAGCGCTGCACGGGAAGAAAACAAACCAACCATTCGATCGGGCTCGAGCACGAGCCCATAGGAATGGTTTATGTTACGGGCGAGGTGCGTCCATCGCCCGGCGCTGAAAACGGAGGAAAATCAAGTCCAAAAGAAAACCACCGGCACTTGGAAAACCGGCCCAACTGGTGAAATGGATGGAAAAGCCAAATAATAAAAAGGAAACGGGGGAAGCACACGGAAACCTAATGGAACCCCAAACCCCAAAGCACAGCGAAAGAGCAACAGACTTAAACACCCGAGTAAAACTGAAACAAAACGAACGAGTGATTCTTCCTTCGTAATGCACTGAAGTTCTTGGTCAGTTTACATTTTATAACCATCTTCTAGAGAATGTTGGCATTTTGCGAGCAACGAAAGTTTTAATTTGCTTCAATAACGTTGGCAGCCTTTGAAAAACTGCGAGTAAATGTCACACCAAGTTTTTCTTTGGTTTAGAATACTTTATTGTATGAAAAGGTTGTTGTTGTATAACGATGGCGATGCGTAACTGCCCCATACTGTCCCACCGAATGTTTCATAAGCACGGGATTCGTATTCGTAAACCCTGAAAACGTTAACTAAGCGTTTGTCCACTCGTGTTATCAGTCCGAGTTTCTCTGTCGTCGTTTAATATTCCACAATGCCCCACGAGGAGACGATTGGTGTGCAAATTAGCATCCGCGAGAATCAATCAGCGATAAACTTTGAAAGCTGAAGAGCAACACACATGTATGCGCTCGTGTTCGAGAGATTGCGACGTTATTCAAATGTTGGCAGTAAAAAAAGGAAAAGCAACAGAAGTGAAATTTATCCTCCCAAGCTGTTTTGTTAGCTTTTATTTTTATTACCAACCGCATTCGTTTGTTACTTTATAATTAGAAAACTGAAAGATTATTTGTACACCTTGATAAAAGCCTAACCTGTTTCAATTTATATTTATGGGAATTGTTTAATTTACAACGTTTATTATACATTTCTCAATAACAATAACATCATCAATTTTTTGCCAAGAATTCGTCACATAGAGTTACTTTCCATTCCTAAACAAATAAAATCGTAGCAGAATAGCTTTGTTTCTCACTGCTCGACTTTGGTACTTCCATTCCGGAAAAGTAAATTAATTTATTGAATCATAATATAATCACGCACTGCTGTTAAACACAGTCTTTTTGTGGCGATGAAATGAAACGAAAAAAAAACAGTGCGTGTAGGGTGTGCCTGCTTGCTCATGTGTCAACATGTTTCAATTTAGTGATTAAACCATGTTAATTTTGAAACTCTTAAGAAGTGAAAAAAAAACCTTCACTTCAGATAAATAAAGAACGGGTTTTGGAAGGAAATATGCAAAGTACATGTGCAACAACTAATGCCCATAAATAGCTGTTGTCTATTTATAAAACACTTTACCCAAAAATGATTCTGCACCTTTGGTGCAAAATTGGTTTGGTTGGTTATGGCACCTGTTCTCCTGCCAGTTTGTCTGTTTTAATTGGTAAAGTAGAGACCTCAGGGTGCCGTCCCGAAGAGGGTTTGGAGCTACAGTTTGTGCGGAGTCGATTCGAGCTGCAGGTCAGCGTCCCGGGGGAGCCCAAAACCGACGCACCCTGCTTCCACAGAACGTTTGCTGTCGAGAGCAAGTACGGTAGAGCACGGAATCTATAATCGTACGTCACTGAATGCCCGCTGACAGCACGGCCGGTATTCACGTTCACGCATTGTGCATGAGCTCTGATCGACTGTATGTAGCTGCAGGCAAGCTGTAAGGTAAGATGAGGCAATACCAACCATAGGAACAACAATATTCCAAACTTTTAAAGATCAATTCTCTTTCATCCATACATTTATTTATCAAAAAATGCCAACACAACACAACTATCAAAATGCTACTGAGGTCTAGACTTTTGAGAACACGCTGTTCGACGCGTCATGCCCCCAATGCTTTATAATTCTTTAACAAAGGTGGGCAATTTTAAGAAATATAGTTACATTTGTTTGATAAGATATGGTAGTCAAATGTGCACAACTTTGGGTGGATTTTGCAGTATTCGTTAAGTAACATTTTGAGGTACTGGATAAATGATGGGACTATCTGATTTGAACACTTGTTGAAGCTCAAACTTACATTCGCTCTAGGTGAATTCGTACACGATTTCGGTCATAGTTTGCTTTAACCTGCTTTCTCTAATAAAATGTTAATGTAGAAACTTGAAATTCACATAGGATGTGGTAGGCCCGCTCGTGAACATATTCCATTGGTTCGTATTATCCAGCTAAAAACATGCCGGTGGATCTGGCCCCACTCTACCCTACCTGCAACAGCTCCGCCTCGCGTGATGACATACCCTCTTGCTAGGTACGCATCCTTCCGGCGATTGAATGTCTGTCACTGCTTATAGTTGGGCTAGGCTTGGGCTTGGTCGGGGCTGGGCAGGGAAATACTCACATGGGGAGTGAACCCAATTTCTTGATACGGTGTGCCTGTGTGTGACAATTCTAACAATCGATCGGGGATGAGTTTGAAACATGTTGTTCATTCCATGGTGGTGCACAATTGTGAGTCGCTGGGTGTGGACAGCGACAGGTCGAGTGTGACTCCCGAGGAGATATTCATGGAGCGGGAATCGATCCCCTAATATATTTTTTTTTCTTTATAGGATTTGGTAGATACAACCATGGAACAATAGACACATAGACACACACAGCCATCGGTACAACAAACGAACAGGGTTTGGAGGGTTGCATTGTCGAATCGAACGTCGAGGGACGGCGAGTTCGAACACCGAATCGTTATTGTCGATACCGGTGCGCTGCCCTACCCCAGCTCTCCCAGGGTTGGCGGCTTCGAATGGGGGTCAAATATGGCGGAAATGTAATGCCAGCGCCAGTGCCAGCGGGCCGCTTACTTTCGATTCAAGTACGACCGAGAAGCTAAAGAGCTTTACCATATATGGGCATCACCGGTGGCATCAAAATGCCGGTCGGTCGCCAGTCGCTCGGAACTATCGCTTCGGAACCGCTCTTCCGGCGGGAGAGCAGCCGGACTGAGCGAGCTGACTGGGCGATAGAGCGCCCGGGAGGGCATGTGGGCGCCTGCTGTGAACTCCGTAGCCTTTGGCATAGATGGTCATATGCTTGGTGAAGAAAACAAGCGCGCGCTCGAGACACTCTCCCCACTGTGTGTCGGCAAGATGCTGCCCGGTGCTCTATCTTTCCCAGTCAATGGCGAACAACCTTAGCGGGGGGAGGAGGATCGGCTGAAGGAAACCCACGTGCGCCGGTGAGGTAGGTGTGTATGAAATGAAGGTCGTGTATTTCGCGTGAACATTGGCTAGAAGCGTTCGCTAGGAAGGTCTCCTGCAGGGGACCTTCTAGCGGGGCATGACAAAAAATAGAGGAACCCATGTCCGATCAGGCGTCGTTCGGTACAAGTTTTTGGAACCAACCTAGTCAACGACTCTTTTGCTAGTATCGCTTATTCCAAATCATGCGACAATCGTTATCACAAACAACTTACAACAACAGCCTTCCAAAAGTTTAGTCTCGCCAGGATGTCATGGTTTTGTTGGTTTCGCATTTTACAAACCTCCCCAAACTCCGGACGCACGTGCACATGCGTCGTTCTCTGATGTATCCCTCAGTCTCCCTAGAGCTCTCGTACGCCGCAGCGAGAGCTGAAATGCATAAAAGGATGGATGAGAGATCGGTGTAGCTATTCTACGCTAGTATGCACGATGCAGGATAAGTTTCATCCATCCTACACAAGTATCAGAATTGCATAGCCATCGTTGCACATACACTTGGAAGATCCAAGTATGCTCCAGGGGAACGCTACCCTTCTATTGAGGATTGTTCTTCGTAGCTGCATTCCCGTAGCTGTACCGAATGACAAAGTAATGTTTTGCCAGAAGAAAGTGAAGGCTACAATTTTAATAGTTTACGTTTCTTTCAAATACACACAAGTTACAGTTGGAGAAAACACGAAGACATAAAATTACAAAAAATACCCAGAGCTACAAACAAGTTGTATCCTCTACAATTGCTCTTATTTTCGGAACATAAGAATATTCCATACAAGATAGCCTTTTTTCACCATAACAGTACTGGCGGTCAGTCCAACGCTCGGTAGGTGAAAGCCGGCGGAACCGGCTGGCATCAATATAGCCAAGAGAGGAACCAACCGACTAACTAGCAGCACCAAAGAAAAAGGGAGCAATTAAGCAATTTGGAACAACGGAGCGAAGGGACAAACACTTGTTCCGAGCTGAGAAAACCAGTGTGGCGAGAAGTGTGCATCGTGGTATCGACGCGAACAAACACGGGCGGCTATAATATGGGAAGATCTCTCTGTTTGTCTCCCCGACTGCTTTGCAAAAAGTATGAAAAGTGATTGCATAGCACTGAATGGTCGTATCCATATATGGAAATGATTTCGCTTTTACTATTTCCTTCGCATGCCGTGCCGAGGTGCTGATTTTCTTTTCTCGTTTGGGTTGAATCTGTTTTCGCTGGCGACTGTTTGTTTGCACTTTTTTCCCAATTTACTTTTCTTTGCATATCGTCTCTCACATAGGTTGTTATTATTTACTTTGTTTAGATATAAGTTTACCGTGTTTTGTTTTAATCCTTAAATTTACCTAACCCCAATCCTGTTTAAATTGAAATTATTGGTTTGCTTGTTACTTTAATTCATTGACTGTTTAAGCACAAACTAAAAGAAGATAAAAGTGAACCATCACCAAGGATTTCTTTCAACTGGGGAAAGTAAACCAACGCCGTGGAGTAAGAAAAAGGTAACCGGATCTTACAAACATGTTGTGATGATAATGGACTAGATTGCTTGCTTGCAAACTGAACTGAACCAAAAATAGGCAATTTTGTTTATTTAACCAGTTCTATTTACTACCATTATTGAAATGCTCAACGCACTGTGAGGTATCATTATGATTATGATTAAAACAACGCTTATGAGTTTTAGATACTTACTTTCAAGCAAACAACTGTGCTTGCGCGACGTGACTATCAAATTTGAGAGCTAGCTAACGTTTGGAGTGCTCTTGCCTTGGAAAACCCCAGCTATCAAAAAAGTAATCTTGCAAACAAGAAACAAAAACTAGAAAATATAAACACGGTCTATGTGTTTAAAGTGTTGCTACAACTGTCTGCAATTAGCCACGAAATTGGGAGCAATGTAGTTTGGTAAACCACACATTTTGTTAGTATTCAAACTTTAGAGTTAAAGAAAAGGCCCTGGTACGTCTCTAGCCACATTTCCTTTTGCGCTTCCCTTTCACCCAGGAGCTTCACTGACTTCATCATCTCCTTGTATTGTAGCTGCCCATGCGTACCCGCATATCTTTTTAAGGCTACGTTGCTATGTATCCTATGTAGGGCAGGAGAGCGGCTTTGATTTGCCAAATGACGACGATTTGTGTTGCGCCGGATGACCTTTTTTGGTTGATTTGCGACACAATCCATTACGGGTTGCCACTTATCAATTGTATGGAAAAAAACAGGCGAACAATGATAAAAAACAATCGTAGTAACAAAAGCAGTTGAGAACCAAAATAGTGTTCAATGCAAGTAATTATAATTTTCGCAAATTCTCAATGATTTCCAAAAGGGTTGGCCAATATCTGTAGTTCGCAGATTGAGTTCACTGTAACCAGATAGAAGAATCGAATAGTATAAAATTAGCAACAGTATTTACGCATACTGTAGAATCTGTGGGATTTGTCTGCTGTCCTACCCCCTCAGCTGGTCGACCGGTTTCGCTCGACTTCTGCCAACACCCACTCACCTTCTAAAACCGAGGAGGCGCCAGAGAGCACTGCGCAAATAACCACACCCAATGAGTATAAACCGTGATGGCCGCATTGTAGAACCTGTCTCGCCGGAGGAGGGGAGTCGGCGAGGGCTAGCGCAGGGAATCGTTGACCTAGGACAGAAATGCATTTCGTCTGTACGAGGACGTGCATTTATAACCCGTAGTTGAGCATGTAGACTAACTCAGGAGTTAGTTGCTAAATTTAAAATGTTGCATCAAACAGGTCGAATGTATTAACACTGTCTCTCAGGGTCGCATTTCGTTCAGTACAATAATTTATTTTACAGCATAAATAAAACAAAAACCCAAAACCACCAAAAATGTTGTGCAGTGGAAAGTGAAAACAAAAAAATGCAGTGTATAATTGGATGATAAAGTGGTTTTACCAAACATGCGGAATCGCGACCAAACTGGGGTGAGTGCGTGGAAAACCACTTGATAACAGTATACTCTATTAAGTAATAATAGCCTTTTTTATCTAATGGGTCAGACGTGACTTTACGCTTGTCAGATAAAAACAAAATGGCTTATGTTATCTTTTGCGCCAGGAAAAAACACGCATATGCGGAACCGCTCCACCACGGCTGGGAGTGTTGTTAATATTTACGCTGAATCTTTACTATCTTAAGGGTCAGTATGATAAAGCAAGACTAATTTATAACAGCTTGTGTGTTTCACCTTGTTTCTCACGTGCACGCCAAAGCGACGTCATTTCGTTCATTTGAAAAATGGCGAATATTGGAGAGTGTGCATCTCGAATAACTAAAGCACAGTTTCAAAACTCAACCGGAGGATATTGGATAAGGGCATTCGAACCTGCTGGGGAACTTATTCTCTTATTCTTGCTGGCTAGCAAGACGTTGGACCATATTGCTCTCGAATTACCAAGCAACATTTTTGCTTATGTCAGCAGACGCCTTTAGCGAACTTGGCTGGTTTCCTCCTGCTGCTTCAACTCCTCGCCGTTTGCTTTCTCGCACACCTCCTCGAAACTTTCCCGTCTTCTTCGCACGCAGCCACTCTTGTATCACTCTTGCTACTTCTAGCACCCCTTTGTTTCTTTCACTTCTTCCCGTGCCGCGTTCCTGCCGTAGAAGCTGTTGTGAATTAACCGCGTGCTCAATAGGAAGTGACTGACGTCAGCAGACAAGAATTCATCGATCGCTAGAAGGCTACATTGCTATATGAAGAAATCATTCCATCGATGACATCACCAGCAGCCGGGCCCGGGCTCGAGCATCTTCCGAGCAGTGCGAAACGATACGGGGCTTCCGGTTTCGAGTGCACACTCACACTCAAGCTCGCAACACATCGTGACATCCTGTGCACCACAGTCCCTAGCGAATATGCATATAGCGACGCGCCCGGCGACTCACAGTAGGAAGTCGCGCAATTGCTTAAGGCCGCACTCGGGTGCCACTTCTAGATGGGAATCTTCGGTTCGCAAAATCGCACAACGTTGAAGGAACGGGTGAAACCCCTCCCCGGGGTCACGGGGAAACGATTGCCTCGATGCCTTGACTTTCGATGCCAGGAACTTCGTAGCCGACAAGCGAACTCTAGCGATTAGTTTTGAATGGCACGCTGCAGCCTCTTGCTGCGAGTTCAAGTACGGGGAAATTAAGCACATAACCTCAATGTACTATCAATCGGCTGTTTGTGTCTTATCGAAGACTTTCCCCTGGTAGCCAGCGGATGCGCTCGACGTGAAGGAGATTTCAAAATTTAAAAATAAATCCCTTCACCAGAAGAATCCAGTGTGATAAAGTTGACAGTTTGAAAAGTGGGGAATTTAAATCCCCGCCAAGTAGCTCCGTGTTAACTGATAAGCGCTCGTTGGGCTCGCACATGGTTAGGCAATGACGTTTACGAGCCCTATCGCACTAGACGTCGGTGAAGGTTGGTGCACTGTCTCGAAAAGGACACCCGTTTCTTCGATTAACCATCGGACCAAAACACTCCGGGGAAGGATAATCGATCGGGCGGCAAGGATCGAGACGGGGAGACGAGAGGCCGGTGTGTTAAATGGCCCCCCCGCTCAGTGGCCTAGTGGCCGAAAACGGGCGACGAGGTGGCTAACCTTCGTCGCCGCGTTGACCGAAAACGGCTACATCTTATGGCCAAACCTGGCACCGAGCGCCAAAACCAGAATACTTCGCCGATGGTGCGTGCGTGTGCGACGTGAACGCCTAAAAGGCTGTGCACAACGTCGGCTCGCCGGCTCTAGGTGGCCGCTGCCCAGTCGGCAAGTGTGGTCCGACGAGGAAGCGGTCGCTGCTACTGCTGTACCATATATAGCAATCTCTCGCGATGCGACGGCATCGTTCGACGCGCGCGCAAAAGGAAGAAGTGAGAGTTTGATTAGCACAGCATTGATAGCTATCGGTGGTACTACTCTGGATATGTCTACGATTAAAGCGCACGAAGTTATGGGACAATTTCAACGTTTTGGGCTTAATGCTCGACGGTGAGTACGCGGTTCTTAGTGAAACATTAAATACTATATTTCCATAATAAGTATATATATTGAGCAACACCATCCACCATTTTTGATATTTAGAAAGTTCAAATAAACATTAAAGATGTTCAAAACGAACCAAAATAAAAACATGTGCACTGCTATACGTTTGTACAGCATCAAGGAAGCTCTGAAAGACAGTGGTCAATAGATCATATGTCTACTTCAAAGCTTCTTGAATAGTGGTCGACACACGTTCCCTGAAAGGGGCTAGAAGATCTAAAAAAGAGCCCAACTTTGCGACCCCCTGTTCTTGATCAAACCGTCGAAGTTCAATAATTGGACTTAACTACCCTTGATCCTCGATGGCAACTTAGTATCGTTGTACCTTATGAATCTTTAGGCGAGATGTGTTCATATGAATCTTTCACCTAAGATTCATTTCAGATTGATTCATGAATCTTTTGGGATTCGAATCTTCAAATGTTGGTGAATCTTACGAAACCTTGATGAATCTTCATGGATCTTTCACGAATCTTGATGATTCTTTAATTTGCATGGATCATGTGTCCAAAAAAAGGTAATCTCTCTTCTCATTTTTTGGTCTTTAGTTTTCTGTTCTTTTAACATAAATAAATCTTGGGTATTTCATGAATTCATGAATCTCTAAAACGATGCAAAGTCTCATTCAGATTCATAAATCTGAATCGGAATTACACAACTCTCGAACTTAGTCATCTTTTAGATAGAGTAGTAAGTATTTTTTAGAGGCTTTGGGCCGTGTGGCTTCTTTCGCCTCAAAAATCTTCTAGATAGAATTACACTACAGAAGGCTTGTCGAATGATCGAAAAACTTATAAACGGTTCATAGAGCTACAGATTTTCAAAAGATTGACCATAAAAGGGACACCGTTCGATCGGATCTTCAGGGTCGTTGTTAGAAATGGATCCGCCACTACTTGTACGGTCTTATTTAGTTGCTATGGTTTTAATAAGCTACGAAATTCACTGTCATCTACAGGACGACCGTTTAACGCGCATTGTAAAGGGAACATTTACCAGCGACGCAGTCTCGATGGTTGAGTAGGGTTTGGAAATGGAATAAAATGCTCTGCTTTAACGCATTCCGACGGCACATCGCGGCATTGTAGTGCTGAAAGTTGACCAAAACCGTGCCCACACGGTTCGGAGGCTGGAGTCGTGCGAGTGGATCGCGCCAAAACGAAACGAACGCACGCCGTTTTGCTGCGCTGCCCATTTAAGGTCCTAACTGTTCGGTGTGTGATGCGCATTCGCCACCAACACTAGCGAGCGAGCGCTCTAAGGATACTCGTCGGCAGAGGTGGTAAGAGGTGGGCGAGCGGATGGAGACAGGGCATGGGGCGAGTGAACCGAGGAACCCGATGGAAGGACGCGTCGACGTGCGTGAGTGAGGCTGCCGTATGTATGCCGGGAGCGTGCCAAAGTAGGGCTATACGTAGAGCGGGCCGGCGAACGCAGCGAAAAGGCTAAATAAGGTTATCAACGTTCGAGCGGTTCGATTCCATTCCCAGCCTCGGACGGGACGGTTGGAGACAGACAGACAGACAGGCGACGTTCGCCGCGATCACTCTCCTCGTCTGTGTGTGTCTTTTTTTTCCCTCTTCATTCTGATACCGCCCGATCTGTCGACCAGTCTGCTCCCGTGTTTCCTTATTCCGTCGCTCGGTGGAGCTGGGTCTCGCGAGTGCGTCGGCCCAGGGTCGCGTGATGCGCGGCTCAAGTGCCGCAACAAGTAGGCGAACTGAGTGCAAAGCTTAGGTGACGCGCTTCACGTTGTTGGATTACTTCCATCTTATTGTTCATCCCTTCCCCCATTTGGTGCAGTGGGACAAGGCTGGCGGTGATGCAAAACGGGTCAAGATCGTTTTGCCCGAAGGGGCACCTTTTCCGATGCGTGGTTGATCTACAAAAGTCGTAGATACTAGAGGGCGGAAATTGGTTATACAGATGGATTCTTTTCTATGCGGCGCGACATCCTTCCTCGTGAAGACTTAACCTCACTTCGAGGAGATTTACTGAGCCCTATTGCCGGGAGGTACATTCTAGTTCGGGGTTCAGCCGTCCGTAATACCGGAAGAGCTGCCAGACTCGAGCTCCGAACCCCATACTGATGGGTTGTTGTGGTCAAATGTCTTTAGGATAGGTTTTCCAAACCCTTAAAAAGTCTTCTGACATCCTGACAACACACTTCGCACTACTTGAACTTCGCCGGAACCTTCACGTAGTGTCTAGCCGCGTCGACATACGTGAGGAGCAGAAAGGAAGTTGATGTCATTTGGTGACAAACGAGTGTGCTGAAGGCCGGAAAGGAGCGAATAGAGGGACGAGAAAACGAAAAAAGAAATGAAACATCCCCGCCATTTTACTGGCGCGAAAAATGTGGGGTCGCGTGTGCACTTGACATTGACTGGGTTGGCGCGCGTACTCGGTATGCATATTTGTCCGTGGCAACAGGTTGTGACCTCACTGATTTATAAAGCCGATGGGCAGAGCAGATTGATGCTGGGAGTAGATAACCCATTTTGAGATCTTCATTTCGAAAGCAATGTTCAATTGTTCAATGCACAATTCTTGATAAACGATAAAACAATCGTTTTTTGAATTTACAAAAGTCATTTTTTTAAATTTATTTTAATTCTTAATTCCATCGGTTGCTTATCTTGGCGATGTTAAAAAATTGGCCCAGATGTCTCTGAATCTCCGGACGCGGTAGTGTCAGACTGCGTGGGATTGCAATCCAACTGGACCAGCGTTTAGAGTATATAACGAAATCGACCTGCATTCCTTCAAACCTTCAGAGGTGCGGGCATTACGTGTGTGACGGCCTATAACCAACTAAGATGGCGCCTACCTGTGATGAACGAAATGGAAATGTTCCGGGGGCGTCGCCGGTGCTTCGGGTAAAGACGTAGCGGACGCAGACAGAAGGGGTTTCGGTACGCAAAGCTGGGACTGCAATGTAGGCGTAGGTGTTGGCCGTTCGAGTGTTCACCGGCCGGACGTGTGGTCTTCAACCCAACCTACCCTGATTCGCTTCTCACGTGGCTGTGAAGCAGCATAGTTGGAACATAAGCTATCACCTCCAACACCCGATGTATGCGCTTGTTTCGGTACTGGCTGGACCGGTATACAGCCGGAGATGCAAACCTATAGAAACTCTCTATAGGAGATGTGGGATATTGCAGAAAAAAAATCGATCGTAAATGGTTACTCGGGAATCAAGTGGGATCATTTTTAGTAGCCTCTTACACACTGTGCAAGACTTACTTCCAGTTACCGTCATTCAGCTTCTCTAAAAATGGGCATTAACGGTCTGCGTAAAATTGTGCCGAAGTGACAAAATAGGTTAGCAAAACGGACACACGTGGGCTGCTGTTGTTTTTGTTGTTTTGATTTTATAACTCCAACGCTGGAAAAAAAACGTGCAGTTTTCTGCTTTTGTACGATATTACCGTGACTAGGGTAAAGTTTTACGTGACCAACTGGAGTTTTCTTGCGATTTTTACCAAAACTCAGTGGCAGTTCAACACTAATGACCCTTGCAAGTACAGAGTAAGATAGCCATTAAACACAACTTGCTGAAACTATTCGTCCATAACAGTGTGCGTAAGATTTCGAAGACTCATAATTGCACAGCAAATGAAGGGTAGTTTACGATTTAGATCTTATATACACGACATTCCGAGGCGATACTGGTTGATTTACTCCTTATTGCAAAGCCCAGAATCATCAAGAACATATGCGAACGTCACTCAAATCGTTTTAAAATAACAAATTTGTGCCATACGTTATCTTAATAGCTATGTTGTTTTTTTTTTTTAGAATGCTATGTTTCCAATCTGGACCGATTTGTTCTACTGAACGGCGACTTAGTACTAGAGCTCGAGCGTTTGACTCCGTGTAGCAGCTGCAGGTCTTATCAGCTACGTGGGATTATTTTGTATCCGTCAAATGCCTTTGCCATCGGTATACTGTGTACGTGTTCGTGGGTTTGAATGTTAACAGCGCACAAAACCCGATAGCTGGGCAGCTTTAACGCGGACGGGGGGTTTTTTGTTTGTTTCTCCAGATAACAACGACAGCACGAACCGAGGGATGACTCATAGCTTCGGTATGAGGGCATTAAAAATCCATAATATCACTGGCGGCCCCCTCCGTATGGCTTCGTCTGGTGTTGTTTATCAGTGAAGTGAAGCATCACGCGAGTTCAATCAGTACTCTTCGGAATTGAAAGAATGTCGCTATCATATGTGATTAGCGATGTAGCCCGATAGTACGTATCGTTTCGATAGGCTTCAATTCTGGAAACGCGTTCGTCACACTTCGTAAACGATGAGGCAACCCATAAAAACCGGATTTGGGTAGGTAAGGAACAACCACACACACCATTTTGTACGATGGTGATTTTTGTTTCCATGGCGTTGTTACTACGAGGTTCCAGAAAATTTGAAGTTCACATGCAATGAGCAACATTGCCAGTATAAATTTTACCGATCGGCAGTATCGGAGGTGGAAGATGCTATCTGGTGGTCCAGAGTTCGCCCGAAGAAATCACCAGGGGCGCATCTAATGCAGAATGATCCAATCGAACACAGCACGCCGATGATGCAGCACGAGAGCAGCAGAGGCCGGGCATTTGGAAGGCGGACTGAAACGGGCAGCGATAAAGAGAGCAACGTATAACTGCAAAAATACCGAACGATGTTCCCATTTTGAGTCCATTTTTATTTGTTCGTGTTATTTTTTGTTTTCTCCACCATTATTGGTGTGATTATTCTTCCCCCGGCCACAGTACTTTCCATCCGACATGGCTCCGCGAGCTCCGTGTTCTAACGGGAGATACCCGGAGTGCCGACCAAAGGCAGCAGCTAATGGCAACAGTCGGGCCCAAGCCCCAAGGGTAGGCCCCTTCGCCTGGGATACCGGTAGCTTATCGTGGCAGCGGCGGCCACGGTGGTGAAACTTGAAGAAAGTGCCTGCTAGATGGATAGCTCGAGCGGAAGATTTAGTGGATACCACCGTGGCTGAAGATTTACGGGGAATGGGATATTCCGGTGGGGCGATATGCGCTTCGGCCCTGACGCCTGACCATCGGATTTGGAACGGTGGATTTCGGCTGAAGCAGAAGGTAAGCGCCGGGTCAATGACATTGAACTAGGATTTATTATTATCATCTTCGCCGGCGATTGCACGCACACGATTTCGCACGAATCCCAAATCGGAAAGTTCCTAGATACAGCGCTCCAAACCGAGCCCGATTGTGCTGCGCTAGGGGCAATACACCTTTGCTTTGCGTTTATGGCACCGGGCGGCCAATTGAGTACACCTCGGGCACTGATAACCGGTGCCACCTTGCACAGCCAGCTGTAGATCTGCTTATCGGCGAGATGTTATCCGCACCGCGATGGGATTGGAGCCAATTTCGGTCGATCGCAAATCAAATCAACGCGGCTAGGGTCGAGCCGGTGTTGTGCAGATTTCCCTGCTATCACCGGGCGTAGGCACACCACGCAACACACACACACACACAAACCCGGCCACCGCCGGTCGGGTAAGGGCCGGGCCGAGGTTTATACACCGATAAGATTAAAACAGAAAAAAGGGAAAACAATCAGCCCCCGGTTTCCCCGTTCGGCCAATTAGTGGAACGTAAGACTGGTGCAGCCGTGCTCGAGAGAGTGTGGCGCGGCCGAGACGCCGTTCGTTCCACTTCTTCCGAGACGCCAATTCAACCATAGCTGCTATAGACACTCCAATTAGAGCACTCGCCCTTGCAGACACCGAAAACGCATCCCCCAATCCGGATCCAGGGCCTGTATTAATATTTATGCAGAAGAAATTGGAAACGAGGAAAATAACAAAAAAAAAAGAAGGTAAAGGCAGAAGGTGTTGTGCCCTTTCTTTTCTCTACCATTATTTATTCTTTTCTCTTCGCAGGTTTCGCGGCAACGTGGCACCAGTCGTACGGGAAAAGGTGGAATTGCTTACTTTTATCACGACACGCCACTTGACGATGGCTCAGGTTAAGGGCACTTGGTTAGCACATCCAAGATGATCAAATTACTAAATAGCAACACTGACACATTTATTGCCACCAAACTTCAGCTCCGGGGTATAAAAAAAAAATTAAAAAAGGAACATCCTCCGTGGCGTGCGTTCGAAGGTTCACTTATCAGTTCTAGTTCAATTTCAATTTAACTAATTATGTGTTGGTTAGCCTGGCACCGGCCCGCAAGAAAATTATTTATGAGATAGGACATACCTTGACAGGCTTCAACAGTGGCAATCCAGTCGGCCACGCTGACAACCAAGCACGTGACAAGCTGAGCCCCCATGTCGTGACACCTCAAATGTGCGATCGGACGGTCAAGGGGTTAAGGCAGATTCATACAGGATTGTCGATGTTTCATCCCGTTAATTATATTATTTTTACAGCGGTAGTGTTTGTATGTGTGTGAATTGGGACCTGCGAGTGGTCCAATTAGTCCCTGGCACGAAAAGGAAGCGAAGTGTGGCGGGGCGAATTGGTTTACGGCTGGGCAGCACTACTGCTCCCAGTCAGGCAAACCTGGCTTCGTCAGATTTAAGTGCTCGATCCGGATCCTAAATGCGCACTCGCCCATGCCCAGTATCGGCCGAATACCGTCCCTCATCGACCGCGGGCCCCGTTCCTTAATAAGTTCTTTATATTGTATTTTTTAATGTTAAATTACACTCTTCCGATTGCGCTGCCCAAGCTCCACGGCAGGTGAGCAGGTGTTTGCTTGGGAAGCGATAGACATTCCTGAGTCAGTGCATCAAAACCGTGCTCAAAACTTGCTTAGATTTCATTAGAAACCTTTGTATCAAATGAGTTGATTAAAAAGAATTAGCTAACATGCTTAAGTCGCGCAACGCTAAGCTCTTTTATCATTTTTGGAGTTATTTTTGAGCCACAGCGGGTCGATAAATTCAGTTACATAAATCAGCAAATATTAACATTCATGTTTTTTTCAGCACCCTGATATAGTCTTTCGATAAGACATCCTAAAATTTAACAACTTAACGACATTGAGCAAAGGAGAAAAAGAGCGGTATTACATTTTCTTCGAAACTAACATATCGGAAAACCTAACTGATAGACTTCAATCCACCGTTAGCACCGTACGGTTGATAACGGAATTGGGCATGCCAACACCGATGTGACCTTGTTAAGAGGATGTAATAAAGACTACAGATACCCCGCGGGGTTTGTCGATATCAGTGCGGTATCATGCAGGAGTGGCCCGAGCCGAACCTAAGTCGGTGGTGTTAACGAGAAGTATTCGGCGCGTGTAAAGACCGAACGACTGCCCAGGAATCGACACACGCGTTGATATTTGTTAAAGATAGCACACGCTGACGACAGATAACGTGACATGCGTGGTTCCCAGGTCAGGTTCCGACAGAGGGAGTACGTTCCCCGAAGGAGTATATTGTCCGGTTTTTTGCTAACGTCAAATGTATGAAGGTTTCAAACTGTCCAACCCAAGCCTACGTTTACGCTTATCAGGGAGCATAGTGAGTTGGTGATCGTACTCGTATCAATGACATATATTTTTTATCAATAGAGTTGTGTGCAGATATGTATACAAGAAGATCTTCTCCGATACCCAATGGTGCAATCTTCAAAGATACATATCTGTATTGTGCAATGCGGATCTTCAAATAGTGACATACCTCACCAGGCAGGGAGACAGGTACGTGGACGACGTCGTATGTACGATTCCAACGAATTCATGCCACCTTCATTTTCAATTTGTTTGTGCCCTTTTAAGTCGCGGACAGCGATGTCGAAAATGATGCGTCAAATGAACCAAAACGAGCCGACAAGATCGATCTGCCTCGGACCATGTGACGAATCTAGCTTGCACGACGTCGTCGGCTCGTGTGGATGGAGTGGGTCGAAGCCGCTCAGCCGTAAAACCCACTGCACGGCTCCGGTAGACCTTGCTCCAGTGCGGCTGGCAAATAGGAGCGGGACAATTATGGACGAGTGAAGATCGTTAAATTTGCGACAACTTTCCAAAAATGAAATCCTAGCCAAGCGCTCGGTAACCTTCCCAGTTCGCCGTTCTTCCAGTATCCAAAGTTAGCTGTTATGGCGTTGGGTGTCTTTGGAGGTTCTTCTATAGTTACGGAAGCTGTAGATATATTGCTTTCATATCAATGCCACAAGGAATCCCCCAGACAGGGACGAGCGCCATCGTTTTCGGTCGACACGCCCGGTTAATCGCTTCCGGACACATTCCCAAAACTATCACTCGTGAGGGAAACAGTATCATCCGATTCCATGTTTTTACCACGCGTGTGCTTAAGCATTCAAATAAACACCCTGTACGGCATTCCGGTATGCGGTGCGATGCAGCGCAGTGGAATTGTTTGCTTCATTTTTCCCCATTAACCCAGTTTACTGATACGGTACAGGGCCGCGAAAACAGCAACAACAAAAATAACTAAAGAAAGGGCAATGTTTAATGCATGTTTACCGACTATCATGTGGTTTATACCGGGCAAAACAGGTCTTATCTAAATGCAACCTTCCCACTAGGCCACGAATGTAACAGCTCGCAACCATTTTCGTAATCTGTAAATTTCAGGCTCAACAGAAGGCTCAAATCTAACTATGACGAAAAAGAAAAATTGTTGGATTACATTCAGAAAAAAAAAACCTATACTAGTACGTGACCTTTCGGAAATCAAAAAGGGGTACGTGAAATTCCACCCAAACATTCAAATTCTCATACAACCTGGCGATGGGAAATAAGAACAAACGTTGGGAAAATATTTCCGGCAAGTGACAAATTATTTCCCCTAGTGATTTACTGCTGGCCAGAATAAAAATAAAATTGTAAAATAGACGAAGAAAACATATAGGTGATAACTTACACCAAAATAATAATTAAAAAATACGTATAGTCTATTTCTGTATTAATACATCGATAAACATTGTGTATTATGTATATTCCAATAAACAACCGTTTTTTAATTAAAACCAAACCGACAGAATTGTTATTTTGCTACTATGTTTACTACATTATCATTACAACGTAATAATACTTTTTGTAATGGCACAATGTAATAGTGTGAGTGTAGTGTAATAGGAAATTAACTTACCAAATTTATCGGTAACAATGGCAGACATTTTGGATTTGTTCTAACGTTCTGTGCAAGCACGCGATTTATTCAATCTATTAAATTTCCCGTTTCAGGAAGAGTACTCCGGCGCTCATGGGTTGCATTTCATTTGGCGTACGTGCATGGCTATGCTGGGCCCTTGAGACCATATTATATATCGTTTATTCTTCCCCAGCCAAGACGACTCTTTTTGATCTCCGTACGCAACCAGGACGGCACTTCCTTGCCCACCGAATGGGCGTTCGGGAATCGCAGCGGTTTCTCTGGTCCCTCGAACGGGTGCGTCTTGGCGAGCTTACGCACCAGGTACTCTTTACGGATCTGTGCCGGGTCCCGATATTTGTCCATGTACAAATTGAAGGGCTTGCGCTGAGGGAACCATTCTTGGTCGCGGATGTAGGGAGCGGGAAAATCGTATTCGTATACCGGGTGCTGCATCTGTAACTTTTCCTGGTAAAACGCGGGTAAGCTGGTGTCCCAGTCGGACTGGAAGAGGGCCAAGCCGGCGGGCGTTATGCTGTCTTGATGCTGACGATAGAAGTCCAATGTTCGGAAGGAGCGCCCAGGCAGGAAGTATGTTTCCGTCTGTTGATACTGTGAAAAATCCATTCTAGATTCCTGTTTGTACAGCACGAATATGTGACGGTGGTAGCCGGTCCCCTTTGGTGGGAATGGTTGCAAATAAGGCATCACTAAATCACCTTTGCTGACGTCTCCATTCGGGATGTTCCCTCTAAGCAAGGAAAAGAGAATAAATTTCTAGTAAGTATTGTGGAATATAGCACCAACCAACGATTTGGACGAACTCCGGATACTCACACAAACCAATGGCAGTGCTCTTTTTCACTACCCTCAACATTCATATCAGGGTTTGTCATAAGCAGACACCAGAACTGCTCTTTAGCTTGAGTTTTACCATCGCTGGAAAGGTTAAACCGTCCGTCGAACTGCACGCTCGGGGCGTTCTGTGTTTCACTTGGCTTTAGAATATTACCATAGCGCACTGGGTGAATGGTGTCCTTCAATGTATATTCAATCTTCAGCTCTACCCTGGGCACAAAGTAAGCCGAGCCAAAAAGATGCTTAAACACTCCATAGTGCTCAGCTATACGTTTGATGTGAAATGGTCCGCTCGTTTTCAACCAATCCTCTCGAACCTGGTCCAAATTTACATTTACTAAAATGGAGAATTTTTTTCTAATTAATTGCCATTGAACGTTTGGATCGGTAGTTAAATTGTTTCACATAGAAAATGCGGAAATACGTAAGTGGTATTACTCTGCATCTGTATAATCTGTAAAGCCCAACACTATATACCTACACTTTCTTTCCCTTGATTGACGTTCCAGTTCTGGATTGCTACGTTGGGCTTTCAGTTGTTCAAGTCGCTCGGATAACTGAGTGGACCGGGAAGGTTTAAGCGCAGGGAACCCTATATTAACTGGTTTACTGATGTCGGGATCGACTGCACTTTCTTCTGCAAGTAACCAGAAAGCCGGTAAACCATTCCGGCGTTAGTGTTATGAAACGGGACTGGACCACATTCCTCTTGAGTCATTCTTGCAGCAACTCTGCAGTCTTACCTTCAAGCCGCTCTCTCAGTGTTTTAGCGATCCCCGGTGCACGGCCTCGTAGCCGATGACCACAACGTATGTCGAACTTTTGGAAAACATTTGGTTTGAGTAGCAAATATTCACATGTTCGTTGAATAAGATGAGCCATGTTTGGAAACGTTCGGGTTTTGATCAAAGTACTTATAATACATGCGCGTTGCTTGTGATTTTGGTTTGACGTTTTGTTTGACAGTTTTGACAACGGCGATGTATAGTTAGCGGTCACATAGCAAGCCGGTATAACTATATCTTTTAATTCACTTCAGAACGAGGTTTACTTTACGGTATAATAGTAATTTACAAAAACTACAAATAAAAATAGATTTGTTTTGAAAGTGTACAGTAAAAACAAGCTTGCGATAATTCCTATCTCGGTTTTTGCTGAGTATGCTCTTGTTCACAAACAGTTGCGCCTCAAGGTATGCAATGAGCGGCGCATGAATTCGTCTCGCGGAATATAATCGAAGATTTGTTTAAGAAAACCAACCTTTTCATCTTGATTTTATCATCATCTTTCAAGATCGCATATCCAGTAAAGGCCTGGTAGCGGTCGAATGGCCAAGTAGGTCTAAGTCAAGTCCGGATGCAAAATGCCTGATGAATCTCCTTTTCTAAAAAAACCGTGCTACCTAATTGTAATTTTGAAACTAACGATTTTCAATATACCACGACATACCTAGTTGGTATGGCCTCTCTGCCAGGAGAGTTACTGTGGTCTATAAACCGACGATCGCTATTTTAAATCCTTTATTTTCTATAAGAGACGAAACAATTAGTTTACATCATGCATGGGTTGATGGAAAGATTTTAGTATAGTTACTATCTGTCGATGCAGGCATTTTGCATATGTAGTGCAAAACCAACAGAAATGTTCAACGCCAACCAAACATTTCATTGAAATCATCAGAAGAGGTAGTCACTAAATCAATAACGCTGGATCACTGGATAAAAAAAACGTTTCAACAAGCAAATAACATTCATCTTATTATTTCGATAATATTACTAGCTAAAGAGTTAATTGTATGAAAATGTCACATCCACAAAAAAGATGTTTGTAGTTCGTAGATTTCGATAACTTGTATACGAACAGAACCCTAAATTCGAAACGAATAAGACGACAGAACTATTATCATGTTTTATAACAACTGTTTGTTATGTCTGCGTTAGAAATTGTAAGCATGATTTATATTTCGTAATAATTCTCAAAATTATTCCATTGTGCACTGGAGCTCGCACCTTTGTTCAAAACTATTTCGGGAGCTCATCGCCATTACAATCAGGATCGTGGAAGATAATTCGCCTAAAAAGGATGAGAACGAAACAATAGTTATTAAAATATATCCTTCACAAACTATTTCTTAATGCAGTAGACTCGCGGGTATCGACCATGGTTATCTTATCCGCTTTAAACGCGAGTCTACTATATTTCCAAAGGCAAGTAATATAAAAAAAAATAGTTTACGTTTGTTCTCCTGTTGCTGATGCTTCCTCTTCATTAGCCACTGCTGAACAACAGCATCGAGTCTTCGGAGAAATACGCCTTGATAGAAAGGCTCGAATTTTTTGTGAAGTCAGTTCTCTTTCCGTGTGCATACTCTGTACGTGCCGTATATAGTCTGCCGGTGTTATGTAGTATGTATTGCATAAATCACACCTTAATGGTCCCACTTCATCGGTTCCAGCTATCTGAAACAGCAGGCGGAAGGCATATCAAACATATTTTACACGCACAACACTCACAATCTTACCTCTTCTGTTCGCCGTGGACGTTTCGGTGAGATTTCTATCGTTTCACTGTGATTCTCAACGTGTCGAACCCATTCACTGGCCATTGTAAAAGATGCACTGCACAGCTCGCAATTCAGAGGAGGGGATACAGGCTCTTCGGTGGATGTCGATGGCATTTGATATTCGTCCGTCCCAACGATTGTTATGGAAAAAGCTGGTTCACTGCTGCATACTTCTTCGTCATACTTGCTCGTGCCAGATTCTACCATTGCGTTCTTAGAACTCAACTGCTGGTGTGGTATACCAATAATTTCATTTGACTCAGTCCTTGGTAGCCTTTTCATTATGGTACCCTTGTGCAAGTGTACGTTGCGGGATGCGGCCGTAGTGGAAGCTGGCTTACTCCGGATTTTTCGTAATTGTTGTAATTGTGATGATTTTGACCGAGTCCTGAGTGGATCGTCGTCGAAATGGCGATTTGCTCGTACCACCGAGGCGCATTGCGACCGATGGTGTTGCAATGGAGAAGGAGATGTCTGTGCAGCGTTTGTCACCGTTTCTCTCGTATGCCCTTCGGCACCAGATGGCTTTCTAACGTCGGTTCCCCATAGTCCGCGAATCTTCAGTATTTCGCCACCGTGAAAAACTTCGTCCAGAATACCATTCGACACGATCGATTCGCCCGTGTACATGTATTGAAGTAATACTTGAATCGAGCCGTATGTGAGATCAGGAGGAAGAACTATATAGGTAATAGCGTTCGGTGGAATAGTAGTCTTATCGAAGATGTTGGCAAAGTACTGTTGGTATTTATGAAGAACCAAAATAAGTTATTGATTTTGTCACGCAAAGGAAACCTTTTTAAATTTATCCCTCACCATACTAGAAGTTGCTAGTATCAGCTTATGCGCAGGTATAGTATAATTTTCTTCGCCGTTGGAAGTAACTAGCATAACATCGGCGTAGCGAACGCTCCTGTAAATAAAAATGAGAAAGGTTCACTCAGCAATCGAATTTGAAATTTCAAAAATGTTAACTCACTTATACAGATTCGAGAATGAAAGATTAATGCTTTGTTGATACGAATCCCATTTCAGATGATACTTTTCGACTTCTATTTGCTCACTTTCCGGTCCTTCAGATTCATCTCCTTCGGAAGGTGGTTTTTCTGTGATGTAAAATAAGTTAATAACAACATTTGACGTGCTCCATGTATGTGAACATCTTGAATGGAGTGTCGTTTCAAAATCATGCGTTTCAAGAATTGAACAAATTACCTTGTTCGTTTGATGTTTCTTCGGATATTACGTATTCTTCAGATATAGGTTGTACTTCATCAATCATGAATTTCGAAGCATTTTCAGTTTCGTCAGATGATTCTTGAACCTCTGACTTGTCTCCCATGTTTGTGTAAACTTCGGGGTGTTTTCTCTCCAAATGTTTTTTCAAGTTGCTTCCTGATGTTCCGGAATAGGCAATGTCCTTGCCGCAGTGATGACAGTTTGCAGAAACTCCATTTTTGAGAATAGTATAATGATTCCAATATGGACTGGATTTTCTAGGCCCAGCTAAAAGTAATGAAATGTTTTTGAAACAAAATCCCAAAGTAAGTAATGGGACATGGCTAAAATTACATGATTTATCTAATTTTTCGTAGGTTCCATGTTTCGTTTGTACTCGATTTTTCTCCTGGTCTCCTATGCGTGTTTTGGATGCCGCCAGAGCTGAAAAATCATAAATTTTTGCTTAATATTGAAATAAAGGAATGTCCCAAATGTACGAAAATAACATTATAATATCATACATAACATAACATTATAATAACATACATTAGTGGTAACTAAATACTGTACCTGCTTTTAAGGTAGTGTTATATGGTTTGTAAATTCCCACTGGAAGTTTCTTCATCTCGTCGTAAGCCTGCTCATGTTTTTTAAGCAAATGCTTTTTCAGGTTCGATGTAGATGACGAGTAGGATATCACCTTGCGACATAACACACAAACGGCAGACGTGCCATTTTCTAAACGAGAAAAATACTTCCAAATGGGGCTGTATGGCGCCATTGATACTGAAAATAAACGTCTGAAATGAGATAAATTAGTCATAGTTATGTTGGCAGTAATCAAACACTACATTTTCCATTCGGAAACCGACCGATTGGCCAACTGTAAACAATTCAGCGTTCATTCAGGGGAAAGTTTGCTGTACGCAAGTAGCATAACCAAACATTGCGACTCAAACGCAATCGTGAAGTTTCTCAAACAATTATTCGTTCAAAACTATTATACAACTTACCAGCACAGAGAAACACAATTCACGATTGATTTCGTGGATGGCAAGCGCTTTATTCACTTGTTCGTTTTTGAGGATGAAATAAAACCAGTTGCTAAATCGCTTGAGCGCGTCCCTCTACGGGTTGTTTGGTTCGATATGTGACAGTTCTAGAAAACAAGCACAAGGCTACATACGGCCAGGTTGCTCGTTCAATTAATCTTGCACGGCAGTATGGAAACAGCATAAACAAATAGAAAAATATTTTGCGCTCGTAGATAAAAGTTTAATGAAGGTTTGATAATGCGATCAATGCCATAGATGTGTAGGAATGTATTAAAACAGGAATAGTGGACGTATTGTATAATCTTAACGGTTTATGGAGTTTAATGATTGATTGCTTAAGTTTATAACATTTCATTGAATAACTCATGGAACATGATATGGCAACAGACGTATTACAGTTAATAAAAAAGTTTAAGCGGATAAGACTCAAACACTCAAAAGATTTAGCAAAGAAAGTAAAAAATAAACGAGTAAAAAGTAAAGTATTGCTTCGTTCTAGTAATCTCGATTCGCATGAAAATTTGACAATCGACATAGATACCTTTCATTACTTTTCTTATTTTTTTTAGTTTGTTCTACATGACAGAACCTGATCTCGGAAACAAATCGTGTAAAATAGCTTGGTTTGGCAGAAGTTTTGTTTTCTACATTCTGTGATTTGGTAGAAGTGTTTTAACCGCAATCCTACAATCAATTACTGGTCGTCGCTTCAAACATTGTACATCATTGAAGGTAATGGAACCGTTCTGTTGTATTAAAATGAAAACATCTATCAAACATCCAGCATACGAAAACGGTAGACTTACGGATGGACGGTGCTTTCAGAACAGGTTTCTCCACACCTTTTGATGTTTTCGATGAAAGATTCTTGTTCTGCATTAGAAAACTATCGCACGCATCGCGGCTAACATCTGTGCAACCGGAATGCATGATCCAGAAACATCTCGATCTCTGAAAACCGAATGTATTCGTCCATATGTGCCAAAACATAAATCATGTCGATGCGCTTCCGCGTCATTCAGATAGAACGCTGGACATGTTGTGGAGCGGAAAAAGTCAATCTGTTGGTTTTTACAGTTACATAAAAAAAAGAATCAAAACTGGATCAGAAAGATCGTTGAGAAAATCAACAAAGGCAGTGTTAATCCTTGGATGTGATATTCCATTAAACCAAGCTTAACAATCGGCTGTTGTGACCGCATTTTGTTTTAAAATAAGAATCAATCTTACAATGTGGCATCAGGTTCAATACATTAGCATTACATGTTTGAAAATAGCTTGTTTTTGACCTTGCATTAAATATGTAAATTTATGGTAAAGCAAATTAGTGTATAAATTTTCATAAACGTAACTTCAGAAGAGCTTAAATATCAATCGTCGTATTCTATAACACATTTCGGAGTGATCTACTTCAACCAATTGGTTAAGAAGGACTTTTCATCAATGCTTCATTCATTGAATCAGAATGTAATTTAAAATCTATTCATACAAACGACAAACATTATTTAGTGCGCCAGAAGATCATCGATTCTCTACGTTCTACCAAAATCATGATCACCATTTTCGACTATTTGCTGTTATCGAGGCACTGCGTCCGCTATTCATGCAAGCTACGCCACGCACGCTTAAATATCGATTGTATTCCTACTACCTTATTTAAATTGAATTGAATGACTCATTTATAGTGAGTATGAACAACACCACCTGGAACAGGCTACGGCAATCCAATGCATTGCACCGTGCTTGGTGTAGGTGTGTGGGTAGAACCAAAGGTGCGGTACGAACCGTTAGCCGTTTCCGGATGAGTCATTCTATGTGCGTTGAGTGGGTGGTTGCTACATTTAGCATTGCAACCAAGCAACATCCTTTTATTGTCTAGATTCTACCTCCCTATCGTACCCTATCTCATTGGTGGATACTGCTGCAGTATTCCGATATGCCATCGCATAAAATCTATAACGCAACACTTATCGTCTCTATTTTGCAGGCGTACCTGCTGACGGGGCGGCAAACCCAAGGGTGATCATCAATAAACGCAGCGCGCTGAACGCATCACCTAAAAACCGGCTCGAATCGAACACGTCGAGTGTAAAGCTAGTACAACCAAGATGCCGGAGAGCGGACCAGTTTATCAACCGACGACGGTGTCGTTCGAGGCGCGTCCAAGTGCTGGAGGGCTGTTGGCGCAGACGACGGCGGCTTCATCGCTGAAGATGCTTCGTAAACCTGCCGCCCAAATATCGGTACTCGTTTTTGGCTTGGTCATGTTTGCTGTAGGTGAGGATCCATCAGTTCACAGATGTTTGTCCTGTGAAAATTGTCTTTGTCCATTTAAACTGACACACTTCAAACATTTATGTAAAATTGTTTGCTGCATATTCCACGTGCAGATCCGTACATATAAATTCTAAATGCTTTTACAACTGCATGCATTTTTAAGTGTTAATTCAGAAGATAAGTTTTCTCCATCGGATTATAAAGCTTCATTATGTTTAAAATGGGTTCGTTGGAAACCAATTCATATTATAAACTGTTTAATGTCCAAGACATTAATATGGTTCTATGATCTTAGCTAAGATTGAAGGTATCTGTCTAAACCCCAATTCCAACGAAGCGATAAAGGAATATAGCTTATGATCGTACCTTATCGATACAATAATAGTTTTGTTAATTTGCAGGTATTGCCCTCGTTGCTAGCGGTTCTGCAGATTATTCAGATGCCGAACAACACCCAGAAATAAATCCAGACGGCAAGGCACAGGAAGAACGCATCGACGTCGGACTTATTGTGGCCGGCGTATTGGTCACTTTACTGGGAGTGGTCCTTCTAGGTATTTTAACATTAGCACAAACACACACACACACACACACACGTGGGAGAACGTAGAGTTAATATATGGTTTCTTTTAAATTGACTTGTAAAATGTAGGACTGTACGTGAAGGTGGCTGATTGGCGGCGTAGCTGCGTCTGTCCGTGCGCTTTGTCCAAGAAGCAGGGACTTGCGCGTCAGCTGCAGGGCAATGGTGGAGGCCAGATTTTGGCGTTGAATCCGAGCACGGACCCGCTCGTGTCGCACACGCAGTATGCACCGGTGTCGGAAATTCCGACCCGCCAGGAGGACGAAGAGCGAAGGAACTTGATGCCGGATAGCAAAGACTCCTGCCTGAGCAGCGCGGAGGAATCGGACCGGATGCTGGACACGGATCCGCGAATCGTACTCCGACCGATCGGCAGTACCGTAGAAGATGCCTAAGTAGGCCACAGCGGCAGCTGGGTGGGGTCAACGGGGTGAAACCTGGTGGAAACAAACCTCTTTCTCGTGCTCTGTGTGAATGTGACTCCTACTTCCGTGGCCCCACTCTTTTCTCTCTTTTAACATCATATCTCTCTATCGGCTTGTAAAGCTTCTTAAAATAAGGCATCAAGCAAAAAAAAAAACAAAACAAAAAATCACTCCCATAGTAAGGTTAAACGTCATCCATAGAAATCACTTGAATATAGTTTACGTTTTCGTCACGGAACATTGCATTTCTTTAGGAGAGGGAAGAAGGTAGGCATCAACCCCTGTTATCCTATGCCTCTGAACAGGGCTCTTCGGCGTCAAATAGCAGGTATTTTATTATTTAGATAGATTTTCTACCACTGTGCAGCTAGTTTCGATTTACAACAGCTATGAAGAAAGGAGTATCTTCTATTGTCTTGTGCCTCCCGCGTAAAAGGATCACGAAAATCGAGTTTCTTCTTGCTGGATCATACGAACACATCCACTTTTCTGTAGAATTTTGTTTAGTATTCACGGGGCTCCGAGCACGTGCTCTGCGTTGCCACCATTACTTAATGTTACTGAAAACTAGTAGACGATGGAAACATTCCCCTTTGCAAAACGACAGACTAACCCTGGACCTGAATTTAGTTTTTACGCAACGGAAACCGTCCAGCGATGATGAATTGCTTGATTAGCTAGTACTGGTTGAGACTCTAGAATACTCAACTTCTAGAGAGAGCGCACACTGTAACGTGTTCGCCAGGATAGATTATGCTCGAATGCATATATGTAAAAGGATACCAGCAGACTTCACGGTACTTACAACAGTTTTATTTATTCTCATGGCGCTTGGCTGGCTTTTCTGTTCACGCGATACAAACGGTTACGAAAGCAGTATAACCATAATTTCTTTATAGGACGATTGAAAACAGAGAAAAAAAATCACAGGTATGAATAAGACATAACTTGGAGGAAATAGAATAATATAACTGACCATCGAAAAAGGAAAAATTGAAATAAATTGTTTTTACTGATCAATGAGAGAAACAAAAACATTTGGTTCTTTCAAACATATTACAACATGTATGAATGGTTCGTTTGTGCGTCGACGGTATCATTTGCTGCGTGCAAGGTGCACAACGAGCCGGGAACGTCGGGGTTCGGTTATCGAAACTGCATACACAGCAGAAGAGTGGCGGGGAGTGGCAGCTCTCGGGTTTGACGTCACGGAGGGAAGCCGCACCCAACCTGCCGTGGGCTTTTCCTCCCTCCCCCGCTGACAGAGTCTCTTACGCTCTCTCGATTTCATCCCGTCATCCCTTTCCAACATTCGAAAAAAAATTTTCTTTCTCCCTTTTCTGGGTGTTAGTTTTTGGACGCGATCAGTTTTGCTCTAGTACACCAAGTGCACTCTCGGTTGCAAGTCCACTTTGAGCGAATCTGTCAAAGCAGCCAGCGTAGGATTGTAAACAACACGGGAAATGTTATCCGATGTTGTCTTCAACAAATTTCGTGATTCCACATCTTCAAAGGTGTAGTTTTGTATTCTTAAAAGTGAATTGAAGTAGTGAAGTGTGAAAGAAGTGATTGTCAGGCGGCACAAACAGCAGCTGATGTATGAAATGGACCACGGCGAAGATGCGGCTTCGAAGCAGAATGAAGGCTTTTCTGCACCACCATGGATGGAATGGCGATCGTGGTAAAACTAACGGATAAGTATTTAAACAATATCAGCAGTAAAATATTGTATTAATATTGTATTGTATTTGATTGTTTTAATAAATTGTCATCCTCGCGATTTTATAAGATACCAAAACCACATGCTTTGATTTGACAAGAAAGAAATGGGGTGGGAGAAGAAACAGCAGAGAGCAAGCGAAGCGTGAGCGAGGAAGCGCAGAGAGCGATGACGTCACAGCGTGCATTCTCTTCTGGCTTATAGTCTGACTGTCTACAAGCCAAGTTAAAGCCGAGTTAAAGCCGTTTTTTTTATATGGACTTCTGTCAGCGGGGTCCCTAAACATACAGGGATTTTCAGATGATACATATCATAACAGTAACATCATTATTTCAAACTGCATTGCGTGATATTCCAACTGCATAAGTTGGTTTTATAACGCGATCATGTTTATTTTAATTTTGTAAGTAGAAATTAGAATCGTAGCAGTTGATATTGTAATTATGGTATATATGATAATTGCGCACTTCACTCAAGCTGCTGTACCAGGATTATAACATCACCTGATACAATTCTGATTTCAACTGTAAAAGTTATAATAAACATGATCGGTGAACAAAGTTATAATCAACTGAAGCAGTTGGAATATCATGTGCTGCAGTTAGAAATAATGCTGCTGCTGTTATGATATCATCTGAAAATCCCTGTAAGTGTAATCGGGTAGCGCCGTGGAGGGGGACAGTGTTGTACCGTTGTAAAAGAAAGATGTAATAATGTTTTAGTCACTGTTGGAAAACCATATAGCTACTGTATTTATATTCTATTGGATATATAAATAGATTGATAGCATATGTGAATTAAAACATTTCAATTAACTGTTTATATTTCTACTGGTAATGATAGTATCGGTGGAAAATATTGTCTTATACATTACGGAGCGTTGTTTAGCACGCGATAGCACTTTTGCGATCATTTTTTAAAAAGGTTGAAAACCACAGCTTGGTACACCCCTGGCGGTGAGGGAGGTTATCGTGAAGCTGCAGAAGAGAGGGAGAGATAGAGAGAGACAGACAGAGGGAGGAATACGCGCATCGTCGCGTCGTGGCGCGCGCGCGCCCCAGTACAGACTGCGAGCTCGTACGGAATGGTCACGTTCGATGCGTACGGAAACGGATGCGCGACTCGATACCAACCCCCTATGTAATATCGGTCGCCGACGACAACAACACAACAGAACCGCGTGCGGGTTATCAAATCGGCGGAGTGGTGTGGTGTGTTCTTTTGTGGGCCATCCCGAAGATGCACCCAGTGTGTCATCGTACTAATAGTTCGCGACTAGAAAAGCATCGTGTGTCTACCGGTGTTTAGGTGGCGTCATAAAACAAGCGGATTAGATCCCTTGCTAACTCACACACGTGCACGCGCGGTGGATCCTTGACTTCCTGCGCGTTCGGGGAAATTGAAATTAGTGTTGGCTGGAGGTGTGTGGTGTGCGGTGGTGCGAAGTGCCGGGTTTTCCGCGACAGGTTGTCGGGCGCTTTGGGCTTGGCCCTGCGCGTTGGTATGCGTTCTGGATACCTCAGCAAGAGCTGTGCTGGGCCGCCTGACACACGCGCGTCACAAATCGCAACCCGAAACCCGCGCTAGAGAATAAATAAATATCGCTATCAGGAGGCAAAGAAAAGGAAAGTGATCGCGACGGTGCCGGCCGAAGAAGATTTCGCCGCGTCGACTGTTTGTCCACCCAGTCCGTCAACGTGCCCCATCAAACTGCAACGTTGTCAACCGTCGATCAGCATTAACACCAAATATCAAAAAAGATGGCAAACGAAGCGACGGCCGAGCAGCAGGGGAAACCGGACATGTCGTTCTGCTTTATGAGGGTAAGTGTTTAGCCATTGTTCTGTGCTTGTTTCCACGCTTTCAAGCTCGGGAAGTTCAATTTTAGGTGTGTTCTATTTTCATCTTTGTGTAACCAAACCATGCGTTCCACCTGACGTATGCAAACAGCGGGCTGTCGACAACGGGTTCCACAAACCTGCTCCAAGCTCCTGTTGAAATTCAGGAATGGGGACATGTACTGTTTCATCCGCATCCACTGTTTGTAGGGTTTCAAAAAAAAAGGGCCCCAAGCGGATAACTTCTTATCATCCGACGGGCAAAGTGTTGACTCACTGCCGGTGGGAATCTCGATTGTTCTCATCCAGATGATGTGATTCATACACGATTTTAGACGCCGTTCACTTCCGTTACTGTGATTGCTCACTTCGAACGATCATCAACAGGTGGGAAACACATCAAGAAGAGGAAGGATAATGCACTTTGACCATCCCCTTTGGCAGTGGCATAATTAATCATTGCGAAGATCACACACTTTAAGTGCATTAGCTGGACAATGTCTGCCATGTTTGCTGAATACAGTTAGCAGTATTGGGTTTCCTTTTCCCCTTTCGTTGAAGGCGTTCCTTTTTATCTCCTTTTATTATTACCACAGAGCTAGTTTGTTGCACACTAAAAGCATCCTGTCTGACTGATATGTCAGTTTTTATATGTCATTGTTCGTTGCATTACACGAATCTAACCAATCTAACAATGTTTAATTGACAAATTCTATCGACAAAATAGTTCCAGGGAGTAACTAACTCAAAGAACAACGTAAAGCAACTCGAAGTATTTAATAAATAGTTAGAAAGGGTTTTTTGGGGGCAAAACATTCGTACCAGGCTGATATGGTTACATTTCTTATCGTTATCACACATGTGAATAGCAAAAATATAAAAAAAAAGATAGTAAAACCTTTCCCTTGGCAAATTAAGTAGCGTTTCATAAGGTAAGCGTTGTGATAATTCAATTGAATGTGTTGCAACATTTTCGAAATGCATAATTGTATCAAAACATGTATTGGATCTCATTGGAGTTTACCGTCTCGTGTTGATCACTCGACCTTGAAATTAGGGTTTCAGTGAGATTAATTGTCCTGAAATAATTTGCAATGGATCAAACTCTTGGATCATTAGCTTACCTTGCCGAACATCCCAGTGGTTTTGAAGATTTCGTCTTATCGTTCAGGGGGAGGGGAAAGTGTAGGTTTCGCCAAACACACTCCGATCTGTTGCGTGATTGGTAACCATTTTCGGAACTTCTCAAACCAGCCAGCCCGAGGCGGGGCAGGACGCGCAGGATGTTTTGCATACCCGGGGGCCGGCGAAGAAAGCCGACGAATGAAAGTATCGAATCTCGTTGGCCGTGGACCGTGAAGCAGGGGCCGAGGCGTCGCATTTCTTCGCGTACCGGCGCATTTTCGACACTATCCGCGAGCCTTCAGGCCGGCACACGTGAAAGTGAAATCGATTCACACACCCCCACCCCCCCTCCGTTCCGTCCGCCGGCCTTCATCGGAATCCCAAGGGCTGGGAACCGTCCTCGGCCTTCCTTTAATTTCGTTAAGGAATTATAGGCAACCACTGCTGCAGACGTCCAGTGATTCCCCGAGGTCGAGCTTACGTAATCTTTCGCACATTTGGTGTTGATGTTTCGTTCTTCTTCTATCTCCGTCGAAGTTATAAAAATGATGAACACATTTCTTCAAAGTCACAGTTGAAAGATGATAATCAATCAGATAACAATGCAAAAAATATAAAAAGTAAGCCTAGCCCTTTAAAAAAGGCTCACAGTGGAAATGTAGGAGAAAATGGGGCTATATGTACACCTGAAAGAAGCAGCATCTAGTTTTCAGTGAATGTCAACGTATAATATAAAGTTTCTATAAGGTAAAGAGCTTTAGTCAATGTCGGTTTTGCGTAGAATTCAAAACAATATAAAACAAATTAAATTGTTACTTTCTGGTCTTTAGGTTTTTTAGAAATTTGTTGGTGTTAGAACGGCTGCTGTTTAGATCACTTGTTGACTTTTTGTTGCGTTTTCTCATGGACTGTGCGATGTATTTTTCAATGTTTTTATTCGTTTTTAATTTTAGCTGAAAATATATTAATTTGGTGAAGAAAAGTGGGTCATAGAAAATTATTAAAATAACGTTTTTTAAATGAAAAATCATATTTTAATGATGCAATATGCTGCCACAAAGCGAATCGATAAAAGTTATCCATTCTTAATGCGTTTACCATGGCGAATACTTAATTGTTCCATTGATTGTTATATGGTAATGAAAAAAAAACTGAAGAATTCAAATTTCTTTGTGTCTTTAGTACTTGTTGACTAAATTATCTAACATAACAACTCAAAGAAAAATTTAATTCACTAAGCCTGCTACTAACTTGTTTGGTTTTGGTGTAGTGTGCCCTTGTTTCCCTACCGTTTAGCATCCCTCCATGGGTGATGCCTTATGCTCGGAGGGCCGCTAAAGAACCGGTTGTTAACAGTGGACGGCCGGTTTGGGTCGGGGATGCATACAAAAAAACAAAAAAAAAAAACAAGCGGAGGAGACTGCGCTACCGAGCGCAAAACAATCGCCTGTATATGTTATTGTTACGAGGGTCCAGGGTGCGTCGTAGGCTGTGTGTTGTTCTTTTTGCTTTTCGTTGTGTAATATGTTTAGCTTCCCTATTTCAATTTGGGCCTGTTTTATTTTATATTATCAGTTTATTTTTCCAACTATACCTTGTTTTTAAAACAGGAAAATTATACAGTATAAGTTGGATGCGCAAGAAGTCAATGAGGGGGAAAACATGATCTAAACCTATTTAATCTGGTCAAGACAAAGCCGATCGTGCGTTTGTAAGCGAGTACAAATTCATTTTCTTTTGGTTGTATCTACTAAATTGAAGTATTTTAGAAAAATAACTTGGTCAAAGTTTTTTCAAAAAGGTAACGTTAATTTCAGGATTGAAGATTAATCCAGTCGATGTTGGGTTGAGTAGACCAGCATTGACTTTGGTGGGATTTTCGGATGTAAGTTTTTGAGTATGTTTGTATGTGTGTGTGTGTACCATTCCCCTCCCTCCTTCATCTTCGAGAAGTGCGTTTTGGGGTGCGTGAATGCGAAAGCGAGTTATGTTTTGGGAGCCGAAGTGCCACCAAAAACCAGTTCGCTCGTTCGTCGAGGCGGGAACATGGGTAGGTCAACGTCGCATATTTTAGGCATATAATAGACTTGGGAACCACCGGGAATTGACACACACACATGCGCAACATACCCACACCCAGTTGAGGTATGATTTCATCGGTTTGACGTGTTGGATTTCGCTTCATCTCATTAAAACATATCAAACGTATCAATATGTAAATAAATTAGCCACATCTCTGCTGGCGTTTCTCTCAGGATGTGATTGCATCATCATGTATGCTAGCGTCCCTGAGGAATTTCTCCCCTTTCGGATCGGCGACTTTTAAATGTCGCCCGTCGCTCTAATCCCGTTTGCATCCGTTTGCATACGAACTAATACGTGGTTCCATCCGGTTGTGTTATTCATGTTTTTTTGATTCCCTCCTCCGAAATCGAAAGTCTGCTTTTCGCTGGAATGTCGATCTGCTAAAAATGCTGAAATGTATGTAAATCGACGAATGAAGTGGTTCCGAAATCGACCCGGCAACGAAAACTCAAGAAGCGATAGAACGCCACGGCAGGGCCAAACCTTAAACCTGCGATCATCTGGGCGAGCCACGGAGGTTACGTCACGACGGAGCCGAAGATGTCTTCTCGCGTTTGTTTTGGGGCGCAGCCGCGGCCAGAGTCAGAGTATTGCGTCGTCGGTGTCTGGCTGCTGCGGCTTACAACACTGCCGCCATCAGAGATGCCGCCGTTGAGAACGTGGCTCAATGTGGCTTTTCTTTCGCAAAGCAAAACGAACCTCCCACACCCTCGTCTTGTGTGTGTGTGTGTGTGTGTGTTTGGGCCCGGCCAAGGGATGGAGGGAGGGGGACGTGGTGTTCTGGGACAAGATCGCGCACACGGGTTTGCCTCAAAAGTAATGCATAGCAACTCCTACACGGTCGGCCTTAACTATTGTGCGGTTCCAATGTTTATTTTTCTCTCGGCTTTCGTGTAAGAAAAGTTTGATTCAGTTGTTCCGAACGGAGTCGCTTTAGATTATCTACTTTTTCCTTCGTTTTCTTAATTTAAGTATGGTTTTCTATTACTTAAATTGGCTGATTACAGTCAAAATTATTACATCACTGTTGGGTTTGGTTTTTGAACGCGTTTGTTATTTTTGTTTTCGTTCCACTTTTAAGCTCTTATATGCCAGTTTATAATATATTAAGTCAAATTCTTATTTTTATCCCTTTTTTTCATTTTTTATTTGTGTTATACTATGACATTGTTTTTAACATATGACATGACTTTCGTTTCGAATGTCTCATGATCAATAGAACCAAAGCTTAAGATAGAACGATTCGTATGAACGAATTCAAAAACGACGATTATCATCTAAAATAATTAATTTTCCCGTTCTGTGATGATAATTACTGGCCTCGAAAAATCTCAGCACCAAAAACAAATATTGCCTCACAAAGTTTTGTGCGATTTTTGTGTGAACGCTGGCAAACGCACGCAACATGGACGCCATTGGCCTATCGTTCGTCTTGGTTTCGTGTCAATGCCTTATCCATTTCAAATCGCCTCGAAATAGACTGATCAGACGCAAAACTGTACCTTATTAAACAATGAGCCATCAGTGAACGAAATTCCGCTCCAAATCCACAACCCTTGTCGCATTGCTTGTTGCAATAATTTGACTGAAAGCGGAGGCTTGCAGTGACTCTCTCAAGCATCAGCTCGCATTGCTGGCACGAGTTCAAGCGGACCTTAGATGGAAAATTGTGAAATGAATGAAAAATATAACATGAACGTTTGCAACAGTTCGTTGTCTTTTGTGCGAAAGAACGGCTTCAAACCAATTGTCTTACCGGGGATGATAAAATGGAATGGTACAATGCGAGAACCAAGCGAGAATGGCCGTTTTTCCTTTTATTTTTCCTGCATTTCTTGTTCGCTAAAGTAATTGATTTTATCTACCATTTATCTGTTACTTATTTATTTGCTAGCTCTGAATTTAATTTTAACTGAGAAAACAAGATTAAACTGTTTGGGAATAACATTTCGTTCGATGCGAGGTGTAAATCAAATTTACGCCAATTAATTCAGAAGAAAAGGTTTCTAAAGAATGTTGAAGTAAGTTGATTTTCGCAACACTTGTATTTTTGCATTAGCACGTGAGAAGGTGAGGCAAACAGTTTAGTTTTTTTAACATTACCAATACTGTATCATCAAATCATGATATCATGTTTTATGCAGTTTTTTAACCTCTTATTTAGCTTGAACATTTTAATGAGTTGAAGTGCTAACTGTTGGGTGTTTTTATGGAACAATTTAGAACAAAGAAAAGGTTGTCCAAAACAGTTTCGCTTTAACGTCGACGTTTTCTCTGTATCACTTACTTAGCAAACTGTCATCCGTTAGCTAAACACCGACACAAAAGGCCACCCTCTTTCTCACAGTGCCACTCTTTACCGGCTGGAACATAAGCTATAGCATCGATAAGCAAAGAAGCGCCCTGAGTATTGGGCTGTCGATGTAAAAATGTGTATGCTAATGGGCAGGAGAAAGATGTGAGGGAGAAAACCGACAGAGTCACGATTTTTCCGCTCCGTTCTCGAGCAATACCCGGGCGTGCGTCAACAGATTCACTTCCGCTCGGGGGAAGGGTCACGCGGGGGAGGGACGAATGGGGCTCCGAGCTCTATTAGTCATCCTTTCTGAGCCTCGGTGTGCCGTACCAGCCGCCAGGGGACCTTCTTGGCCGCCATCAGCTGCGTGTGTTTGCTTGGGGGGTGTTTTGTCTTGTGTATGTAAGGTTTCCGCTTTCTGCTCCCCGGTTCGATCGGTTGGTCGTGCTTGGAAAAGGAAAAGCTAGCTGAAATGCACTCGCCACTCCGGCAAAACCATCGTATCCAGTTTCTTCGACCGAGGTTTAGGCTGTGCAGTGTAACCGAACCGAACCGAACGTGTACTGCTTGAAGAATGAAACATTGTTATCGTAGGCTAAGGTGCGGATGGGAGGTACAACAGGGAATGGAAAAGAAATATTAAACATTTGGGATTGCTTATTCACAGCAGAACCAACTTCGGCAGCCATAGCCGTTGGAAGAAACATATTCAAATCCCAAAGATTATCCAAAAATAGAAAATCTAAGGTTAATATATAAAATCTTATCATGTTATAGAAATCTACCACCAGGCTTCTTGGCTTTACAAACATATGAAGCAATAGGAGCATTCATTACTTATTTGTTTAAATCCGTTATGATAAATAATATCGCTTACGCATTGGAATTATTGCTTGACTTGTGTTCTTTGTTTAATGTTTTGATGTTTTAAAATGAATGTAAAATCTCCGAGTTTTGTTTTCATTGTATTTTCCAATTCATTGTTAACTGTCTTGATGTACATATACTAACGCAGATTAAGCGTTCTAGGGGTTCTTGTTAGTTTTTTGTTTGCTTGTCAGGCGATTTAAAACTCAAATATTTCTTTTTTGAAAAGAAAAAGTTAATGCAATTTTAAGCATTGCTTCTTTATTTTGAAATGTGTGGGACATTAATTTTGCTTCTTGTCCTTTAATTTATTTGGCTTTAACGAATTATTTTGCCATTTGTTCATTATGATTAATTTTGCTTTGGGTTCATCATCCCAAAACTTTTCTGAGAATTTTCGTCTTCTTCTATAAAATTTTTAAGTTGAACATTTCAATACACGTTAGTACATTTGATGAAGGCGCCTTCATTATTCTCATGGTTCAGTTGCATCATTCTCTGTTTTTCATATCGTTTACTCGAACTCGGAAGTAAATCCACAAACTCATCTTGCATTTGATAAGACAAGTAACCTTAAGATTTGAAAAAATATGGGACAAAGAACGGGGGCCTCGATCAATCGGGGCAGGTGTTTAGTGCTGCCTACCCTACGCTTCACTTCTTTATGTATATTTTATAACGTATACCTGTAAACAGTATCGTTTTTCTTCTTTATTTATTATGATATCTTTTTTTATTTTTAGCTGACTGCTATCTTAACCGCTTTACGATCGAAATAAGCCTTTCCATGAAGAGTGTCGAACATTCCACACGTCTCAAGCATCCCGTTTCCCTTTGCCAATGTAGTAACGACGCGGTACGCAATCACCAAAAAATGTTCTGGAACAAATGTGCTCCTTCAACGGAACGCACCTTATCTCTTCAAGGCGCTGTTTGTCGCTTTGTTTTGATTTGCTCTCCGAAGGACAGCTGAGGTAAAGTGCGTTGATTTCCTTTTTAGGAACAGACCGGGGAAAAAAAATCACATTCCATCGCGTGGGGTGCGCAAGGTTGGGGGTGGAAAGATGGGTACAACATGCAACAACATGGAAATATCATTATCAAGATTAAGTCGAGCGCAAGATAAAAACAAACTGTTTTTGCTGATTAGCAGACACATGTAGGAAAGAAAAAGAAACTGCGTAAACTACTGACAGCCAGCTTTCGGTGGGCTTCTACCAGTTTCGATAAATTTATCGATCCGTCCGCGTTCGGGGTTGACACTCAGTCGGGCTTTAGGTTTGGTTTGGTTTGACCCCGCCCGCCCGACGCAAACATTCCCGGCGGAATGGCCTAGAACAGTCGCCGCGAAAGCCATTTTTATCGCGCACCGTTTCCGCGATAAGCAAAAGCCATGGCGCAAAGGGCAAACATAATGAGGCACGGTAACAACAACTATGAGGTGGGTTGATAAAGAAAACACACACACACGGCAATGCAGCTCTGGAAACTGGTCTTGGGGAAAACAATTGCCTAGCTTGTTCGCGCGATAACGTCGCGTTTGCAGGTGGACTATGCGCATCTATTAGGCCAAGAGGTGCTGAGAGGAAGGGGTGGGAAGGGTCGGAAATTCTGGCTTGTTTCACTTCGTTCCCATTTTCAGTTCGGTTTCCGCTGCCTTAATGGACCGGCAACACTCTGAGGCAAGATCCGGCTGTATGAAGTTTATTTCCAAATCCATATGCCAACAAAGTGCATTTGTTCCGGTGCACGTTCTACATGGACTTAATTTCCTTGGTTTTTGTTTTTGAAAGCCACACTTTGTACGAGCAGATGAAAAATGATTGTTCAATTTGTCACCAACAGGAACCCCACCTTACCATTATTTCATTTTTCTTAAGGTTTTATTTAATTTTAAGGGAATTTAAATGATAATTCGCTTATTTCATTTGGGAAATTCAGTAAGACTTGTAGAGTGAAGAGTGAGTGTAGAACTAATTATTTTGAACGACGTTCTGTTTATAGTTTTTATGTCAATCAAGCTCGCTAGAAGTTAGAAGAATCATCGAACATAAAGGTGTTTGCATTACAGCCGTTGCCACCTATATTTGCCTCTAAGCCACCTGTGATTGAAATAGCGCATCATTTTCTGTCTGCAAATCATTCGAGTTTGACTTTAACTCATCAGCTTTTGGCTGGCGTTTATCCGGTTTTGTTTCGTGATTTAAGTTGTACCCCTATATAATTTGCTTATTTAGAAAGAATATAAATATGAAAATTATATTTGTAGCACTGAAGCTTAATTGATGAAGCTGCTTACAAAAAGGACATGAGACAAAATGAATTAAAAAAATTGGTACTGACCAACATATGAAAAACATATGGCAGTGCGTGTAAACAAACAAAAATAGTGACGTTTATCAGCTATGAAAAAAGGTTTATACTCCTATTTTCCCCTTTTTTTTAAAATGGTAAAAAAATCGTGGTAATAACACACTTTAGTTTTACGCATAAATAAATTAATCAATTGTAGTCACTGTAGAATTATGTAGTCAAACAACAATTACCCTTATTATTGCAATGTTTTCGGTAAAACAAAAAGGGTTAATAAGTTAGAGACAAACTTGGATGCGTTAGAGACAGGAACAACACCCTCTTCTTTCGAGACAGAGTTTAGTGGTGACAGCTGTACGGCCAAAACATAATGCTTTAGAAGTGTTCTCACATGGGAAAAACGTTTAGTTATATGGTTTAGTAAATAGAGAAGGTACGCTTCTAAGGATGAGCTACTTGTTGGATGGTTTTGTTTAGAATAAAATTTTCAAACTTCCACACAGGAGTTGATGTATAATTGACATAGTTACTTAGTTTTTAGTTAAATTAATACGGTGTGCACCACTAGCAGCATGAGAGGTTTTTCTTTCACATTAGAAAGCAGCTACATGTTTCTTTCTGCAGATAATCTGAAGTGCAGTCGGTTTTACTAAACCATCTACCGTACGAAACAAAATGCACATCTATGCGTATTGTTTCCTACTCTGGGTCCTTCGACGCGCCTCACCCGTCCCCCCCCGGGTACACCTTCAAGAGGCCGGCTTCGTACACCCGCTTTTCCCTACGCACATTCAAAAGCAAACGCAATTTTCCATCCCATCGTTGTCCCACGTTTGAAGATCAACAAAGAGAAAACACAAAGCGGGGGGGGGGAGGGCGTGCGCAAGCAAGAAGGAAAAACTAAACAGTGAAAAGCCTATACCTAAAACAACGAAAGTACGTCGTGTTTGAAAGCTGCGAATCAATTATCTAGCGCTGCTGCGCCGCGAGAGAAAAAAAACAGCGACGTCAAAGTATGCGAATGGCAAAAGTGGGCAATTTGGAGCCTTCTGGGCCTTCGTCTTGTAGACATCCGTCCCTCGCCCAGTGGGTGGATCGGGTTTCACAAGAATCAACAACAACGGCTAAGCGGTATGGGTGGGGTAGCAATCACTTTCTACAGCCGTCGATCAGGGAAGAGTTAAAAGCAAGGTTTAAGCAAAGTAATCGATCAAGCAGCTGTACAAAATACTTGAAAAAAAAGTGTTCAAAATAGTTCTTCTCTATTTGCAAAAGAATGTTAATAATACAAAAAACGTCGAATTATCTGAAAAATAATCAATTTCCAAACACACTTTTTTCGTTATTTTGGCCCTATCTTTCGGTCGGAGCTATTTCCAAGTTATGGCCACACCATATATGCTATGCTTCTTTTAAGTTTTTGTTGTAAAATATGCTTCTTTTAAGTTTTTGTTGATTTAAATAGTTATTAATTATTGACTTATTGAAGTTTCATCTTTTTTATTTAACATTGATGGGTGTAAATAGCAGTTTCATTTAAAAAATTTGCTTGCTTTCCTACTTTTAATTTAGATGATTTATTTGATTGCTTTCTCATCTAGAAGGTATCTGATATCAGCTGTCAGGGTCAACTATGCAAGAATGCATAGAGTGTATAGAAATTTCTTTGCATCTATTTTGCTCTGAATTTAATGTTAAGTATTCAAGTTACAAAAGAGTAACTAAAAGATTCGAGTCATCGTGAATTGCACAATTCAAATCCCTAAAAAAAGTTGTTAATCACAACACTATCTTAGTATAAACATTTTGCTTGGGGTTTCTTCAAACAGTACACACGGTTGAGTGGTTGATGTTTTAACCACCCTCCCTCGGGTCGTATAAGGTCGTGAGTATAAGCGTTCATATCCGCCGAGCTTTGGCGCGTAGTGGTGGGTAAGGAAAACCGCCCGCGAAGATGTTGCAAGCCAAGGGGAGAAACTATAGCAACAATTTAAAAACAATGGGATTTGAGAAGGAAAAAAAAACGACCCAAGAGTGTGTGCAGACAGCACAATACTAAAAATAACAATTACTTCTAGCGCTTGCTACCTACTCCCGTTGCCCTACTACTACAGCTTCTTCGTCATTGGGAAGTTATTTCACCGCTTCCCACTTCGAGTCGGTTGCATCGGAAGCCGTTGTGCCCGATGCACAGTTTGCTGGGTGTGATTAATTTTATTTCTAAGAAAAAGCCATTTCCCTAGCTCGCGGGAGGACTTGGGTGACTACCGTGCGCACCGATGTATGTGTCACGTGTAAGTTTCACTTTTTTTTGTAGGGAGAGATAAAGGCAAAAACAACGGAGAGGAGTCAACCAAGAGCAGAAAAAACCCGGGGAAACCTGAAGACAAAATGCAATAGTCACGGGAGGATGATGGAGGTGACTGTTGTTTCCTCTTCTCGTTACGCCTCGGCAGCCCTCCCCCGTTTTTCCCGGAGCCAACCGCTTACCCTGCGCCAAGGGCTTTGCCAAAGGCCGGCAGCGTAATGACGACAATGATACCAACAATTGCACCGTAATAGTCGCGGATGTCCCCCCCGGGCGTAGTGGTCTTGGCCCGGCGTCTTGTTATCGTAGACATTCCGCTGGCACCGATGTGGAGGTGACGACGTTAGGGTTGTTGTATTTCAGTTTTTTTTTTCACCCCTTCTCCTGTTTGGGAGAAATCTTCCCAAGACCTCCCCTGCTCTGTGTGTCGGATTTTTCTAGCGACCAAAACCCCCTCCCCCACATCGACCTTCGGTGCCCCATCGTTCGGGTGTTACATCAGGCAGCTCGAGATGAAGCGACACCGTGTGGTGGGGAAGGGGGGCAGGGGTTGATGCGCAATTCGCGCCATTCAGTTCTGCTTCCTTCCGGCCTTGGTTCGTTCTCTGGCGAACAATAAAGGGCAGTTTGGGACGGATCTCGACGCTGGCGGGACGCGTAGACGAGCGCGAAGCACAAAGCAGCTGGATTATAAAATTCGTGGGAGCTCCACATATAACAACCCTTACCTATCCGGGTTTCTTTTTTATAGCTTACAACATTGTGCTGTTTAAAATTACTGCATTCAATCGAACGAGAAGAACAATTTTCCAGTTTTCCATACATCTTAACAGCATTAAAAAACCTGATGGAGCTGGATGGGGTACGAAAACCCAGCCGGCAAGGGTTGGTATGATTACAACATACCAATTAAATAGAAGCAAGTAAGGCAAACCCGATTTATAATGTACCGTCTTTTGGCCACACTAACTTTCTTTGGAGAGAGTGTTCAATATGAATAACATCAAAATGAAACGAAAATTCTCTTATGTACAAATATTTAGTGTACGCGAAGCATGATAAAAAGGGTTATCTATCTCAATCTGTCTATTTATTTATCGATCTAGCAAAGCAAAGCAAATTCATCTATAGCAAATAAAGTTTCAAAAGCTTGCTTAGATTGATTTTAAATCGTGCAGTGTAGAGAGCAATGGTTTGAAAAGTAGCATTTTCTGCATATCTGAATTTTGATAAAATGTTCATTGAATTACTTCTTAGATGGCTTCCAGCTAAGAACACGTACACGGACTTTTCAAGAATGCTAATTATTATTATGATACCAACATAGTAACTTAAACAAAATTATTGAAAAATTCTAGTTTACCTTTTTGTGTTTCAAACGAAATCGAAGGGATAACACAATTTGTCTAATTTTGATTGACTATGATTGATGTTATTGTAAACAAGTGTACAACATACGAAGATAAATCTATTTTTAATCTTTTACGTTCGTTTGGGATAGAAAAAGAAAACTTTTAAGAAAACTTTTTTATTTATTTCTTAAAAAGAATGTTTTATTATTTTTATTTTCTCTTTGGTGAATTGTTTTTTTTTGTTGTAAAATTAGGCAAAAACAGAGTACAAAAGAATGAATCTTTCAATTATACTCGTTGATATCCACCTTTCATTTGATTTTATCAATCTCCAAACATCTATGTATCTTTTTTTACTTGTCAAAGATCATCAAAGATGCAAAGTCCTCTTGACTAACTCGTTCGGAATTGGGACGGTTATCTTTTTTGTAGATGTTGTTTGGTTTGTTCTGTTCTTCTGTGTTCCGGAGTATTCAATTCTAGGATGATCTAAATTATCTTATTCTAAAAAATATAATATAAGACCTGTATCTTGTTACGATCATACTGACTGGCTGTTTGTTTATTAGCAGTCGTAATGAAGACAGAGTTATTTCTATTTTTATTTCAACTTGAACTCGTGATCTCACCTTTAGTCACCTCAACCCGTCCCATACCTTCGCTCGATGAGGTGTAAAAAGAGCGGGACTTTCGGTGATGTGCGCGGCAGTATATTAATAAAATTACCCATTTGTAAACAATAGGTCCCTCTCGGAGAAGGGAGGGCAATAAAAAAAAACCATGCCTCCCTCCGGTCTGGTCCCGCACGAATCCCCGCGTCGTACAAAAAAAAAACTACGTTCCGTGTCACGGTCAACCTGTGGCGGTGGTGAACCTGTTCGCTCCGGTGCCCGTCGGAATGCCGCGATATTATTTATTTCCTGTTAATCATCCGCGCCAAGCGAACCTGTCGGCATGGCGCTCACCTTCACCATGTGCTCAGGTTAATTGCTGCCCATCGCCGCAATGATCGTACACTTGCCGCAGGGTGTACTTGCTTGCAGTAGTAGCCCCTCCGGGGGTCCATAAAACGTCAAGAATCGTCGCGGAAGCGTTTTGCCAAACGATGAGTTCACTGCCAGTCAGCTTGGAATTTATTTATCTTGAAACCAGAGCAAGAAACTACTTTCAATTAGCGAAATTGGCATTACTTAACACTAACTGAGTCTTACGGAGGAATGTAAAGAGAATAGTAAAGTACTTGTACTAGAAAACTTTGCCAACAATCACCTTTTAGAAGTAGAAAGCAGAAATAAATGAAGGGGAGGTAAACTGAGTCGATTACAAACGAAAAAGTAACTGCAATTTTCTCAAAATGATGCTGATCTTCAAGAAGTACGGAGACAGCAAGTTGTAATTACCATTAATTCAAAATGTTCCAAAAACTTGTTCCTCATCTTATCGTTTGTATCAATCTGACGCTTTTTTCATATCCTTATCGATTTGTTTCTGTTCATTCTGACGTTTGCATTGTTTTCTTGGAAAATAATATTTGTAATAGTCAATATCTATTCTTGTTTATTCTTGTTTTTCCTTTTAGAAAGTTTTATTTTTATAATTACGTATTACAACTGTAAAAACATGTTTAATGCCTACTATTATTTTTTGCTAGAACGCTATTTTTACGTCAGAAGATATACATTTTTGTTTCTTTGCAGCTGTTATAATCATGTCTTTTTATTTGTATTTGAGATTTTTAAGACCTTTAATGAATAGCAGGAAATTTCAAGTTGAGTCTAAGTAGCTGTCTGAACGAAGGGTAAAAGGACAAAGAACGAGTTTCGGTTCTACGCACTTGTTTCGGTACAAGTTGATAAATCCATCGATATACCGCTCTGGTGATCTGCTAGTTGGCTCGGGTTGAGTTTGTTGACCAAATACGTTATAAGTTGAAGTATCTATTAGTCCATAACAAACGCTATCGAGAGCAGTTTTGCGTTGCGCACGTGTTGGAAGACATTCGATACACACTTCACGCGGGTCTATACGCCGGTTCGCGCCGGAAAAGGACGTACTCGCTTCCAGTAGCATCGGGTGACTCTTGATGTAGACCGACGAAGGCCGTCTACGTCTGCTACCTTTGCCACTCCAGCTTCAAGCGCGTTTATTTTCTTCTCCCCCATTTGGAGGTACACAAGGCAAGCAACTGGCTGGAAAAAGCAACCTCCGGGAGTTCACCGTCGGTTCACATGCACGCACTCCGGTGCCTTGCACTTGCACTGTTTGCAAGCGCCAGGGCTCAAGTGCTTGTTTCACACCGATTCGACGACTTGAGAAAGCTGTATTTGCGAAAAGTGTTTGTTCCCTTATCGCACGGGACGGTCGATCTGATACATCGTTTTAGCAGTCGAACGGTTTGCCTGAAGGTAGAAAAACACTTGAACTTACCTCGACTTGAAGGTCGCGCAATCACACCGTTAGGAAGCGATGTTCGGGAAGTTCTCCATAGCGGGAAGCGTTTACATACTTTTTCCCACGTTGAATTTGTAAAATTTCTGTTTCCCAGATTTGTGTTATTTCATATTGTTTTTTAGTTTTCCTCATCTCTCAGGATGTCAATTCATCATTTAGGCCTTTTACTTTTTTGATTTACTTTGTTTTAAGAGCGAATCATCATATTGAGTTTTGTTGACGTAACTATGCATAGAAACATCGCAATTTATCTATTTTGACATAATGATACAGTCTTTGTCAACTTATCTTTTTAGCGCATCTGAGTTTATCTCTAACTCATAAGCTTTTGTCTCGTGTTTATCTGGTTTTGTATTCTTATTCAATTTTGGCATAATAATAATTTGGTTATTCAAAACAATTGTAAATGTGAAGATTATTGTTTGTTGTTCACCGCTTCTGTGTGGATTTCAAACTGCTCAGACAAAAAATGTATTCGAAAAAAAAGGTAAAAAGTTTATGTTTGGTGATAGGCACAAATTCGTTTGAAAGTATAAATTAGTAACTGTTTTTTGTTGTTATAGTGTAATTATCTACGAAAAACACAATTACTTTGTTCATTTTCATGTTTTTAGTAAGATACAAAAGCTGGTATATATTTCTTATAATGTATTTGTAGTTTCTTTTCTGCAAACATGTTTCATAGGTCGTTTATAATTTTCAATTCAGCTTCTATTATGTTATTTAACATCCACGTGAAAAGTCACTAAATAAAATCTAAGTTCTGTTCGCTATTGGACAGTCCTAAGAAAAGCTATTCCAGTCAGTAAGTGGAGATACAATATTTTGTTTAACTTCTCTTTGTCTCAACTTCACTGATTTAATTGCTTTTTAATCGTCTAAAATTTAGACTTTTGGTTAATCCCTTTATTGTGTTCCAATGTTATATTTTCCTTTAGTGCGAATTGTCTCAGTATGATCGATTCACACCAAGTTTTGAGTTGATTAGCAGTTTGTTTATCTCTAAGCCTCCAAAGAGCTGGACTCTCAATGGCATGGCTCATCTTCTCCACTCACTGACGTGACATTTTGACGCCTCGTGACTCCAGTCGAGGTGATGATCTATGGTCGGGTGGGCAACTCCACGTGCCGTTTGCTGCGGAGGAGCGATTAGCCGCACGAAGCTGCATATTAGATGAGGGACTAGTTTGAGGTCATTTCCTCCACCCTCTCGCGGGTTGGGTCGTGCGGCGTATTTTGGACATCGGTTTACGTCATTGTTTACGACGGCAGGGTAGTATCTTCCAGGGTTTCGGAATCCAGGCAGGGTGCGTCATATATATTTTCCCGACATGCTGGAGTTGGGTCTTCCAACGCGACCGGATGCTCGATATGCTAATCCATCTACACGCATCGGTGTTATTCAATTGCAGGTGGGGCCGAAACACCAGCCAGCGCCTCAGCCTGGTTCGCCGTGTGTTATGATACGTTCGTTTTTTCTCTTCTCTTTCTTTTTTTCATGGGCGCAAGGTTATTAACATGAATTTAATTCCTCCCCGACTCCATCCCGATAGCACATCCGCCCGCAGGCAGGCGTTCGGTGCAGTTTCGCCTCATCACGTTCCATTTATCAGCGGCACCGCGGTGCATCGGGGCTGTCTCTCTCTCTCTCTTATTCCTCCCCCTTCATCCCCGGCCATCTTCCCACGCACCGGCGCACGAATGCGCCCGAAGGTCCGTGTACGGATAGTTTTCTCCTTCGCGTCGGTTCTGTGGGAAACACCGGGACTTGATGATACTGCCAAGTCTGCAAAGACTCTCTGCTGTACCGGAGGGGGGGCAGGGAAAAGACCGTTCTCTGCCTGTTACTTGTTTTTGTATTCTTTTTGCTTTCGTCCGTGTTTTCCATTTTCCTACACGGTTCCGCTTGGTTTCGGTTGTTCGTTCCAATTTTTAAGCTGCATTTCTCCTGCACTCGGCGTTTGCAGGCAAATTGCAAACATTACCGACCTCTAACGCACCCAAAGCCATGTTTTTCATGTTTAATAATGGTGGCTACACTTGTGATGCACTGTTTGCTGCCTGTGCTCTTCTTCGATTTATAGATAATCTTTTTTTTCTTGCTCCTGCTCTTTGAACAACATCTTTGCAACCTCATTTTTCGATGAATATATGGTTTATCGATCTTCCTTCGTAACTGTGTGATCTATCAAATCATCCCAATTACTGCTTCTCGTTGTCAGATATGTTTACCTACCCGTCCAAGTATAAAATTTATTTTATTCGTGGGCATCTTTTGACGCTTCTGCATGTTTGCTGTAAGTCTATTTAAAAGAGATAAATTTTCCGGGTGTAAAACTCACTCACAACAAACACAGTGCGTCTCTAAACCTTAAGGCCACAGCAAACACCAAGGTGTTACGCGAACGTGTAACGCTTCGAAAAGCACATTCGCCGAAAGCCCGAAACACTGAACGAAAGCTTCGTCTTGCTATACCCATCCCGCCTTAGCTTGCCTCTGACTTAAGCCGTAAAATGGAATGGAAAAGAAAGTTAAAGCTGCACTGGATAAGGAAAAGGTGGAGCTTTCGTGTAGCTATTTGGCTTTCCTTCGAAAACCGGAACACGTGACGGGGTGTTACTACCGTTACCGGGCATTAGGAGGGGATTTTCTTAAGCTTGAACGTCTCGAAAATTACTAACATTTGTAATACTATCTTTACAGTGTTTTGGTTCGTTTGGTTATTGGTTCTTTGAGTTAGAAATTTAAATTTTTTCACAACTAATGTTTCATTTTGTTCCTCAAAATTCTGAAACAAATGCTTTGTAAGTTCTTTTGTTTTTTTTTTTTTTGCTTAACTAACATCTTTGTTTATGTCTACTCATTGTGGGATTACTAGTGTTCTTCTTGTTATCTTCTAAGTTACGTCCATATCTTAATCATGAATATTATTTCACAATTTTTCAAATGTTGCACTAAACGTCTCAATTGATTTGAATCTAAATCTATTATCTCAAGAAGTTGTACTTGTTTGCATGTTAATTGTCCACTATCTAAGTACAGTTACAGTGTGTTATGCCTTGACATTCGCATTTGCACGACCGCACACGGTTTCCAGAACTTTTCTCCAGCACCTTTGCGCATGAGAACGAGCAAAATAATGAATTGTCGAATACGAAACGAGCCTGGCCTACGAAAACGGTACTCCGAACGTGCGAATAAATAAACATATAATGCAACCACCGGGCGGGTGGGTGGGAGTGTGAAAATCTGATCTGAAAATGCCGTACAAACGAGCCGCGGGTTGCGGGGGAGGTCGGGGGACTTCTGGACGCAAGGCTTGCCTTTCTTACGCAAAGAAATCTTGCATTGTTGTTCCGACGGCGGCGAAGTGCTGTGGAACTGAGGCGAACGGAACAATAGGAGCTGCCATTTTGCAAACTCTAACGTGCGAACGCGAGCTAGGCTTCTCACATATTTTTAAGCTAACTACTTGCGATGTGTTTTAGAAAGGAACGAGATCGCCGGTCACCGTGGTTGAAGTAATGTTCGGTGAATATTAAAATAGAAACTGAGGATTATTTCCTTACTTTGCCGTTATTTATTTAAAACAAAATTATAAATATTTTTCAAAATGTTAATGTTTCATCAAAGGTTCTTCATACGTGTTTTTTTTGTAGTTAGTTTTAATTTCCTAATAAATCCTAATTTTTTCCTTTACTGTACAGCTTCATTTGTTAGAAACATAAAAACATCATTAAATATTCCATTTTAATTATATATTTAACATCAGTAACTAGATCACAGCACAACTAGCATCAATTAGAATGTTGAGGGAAAAACTCGAGGGTTACTTTTATCCCCTCTCGAAGGGTGGCGGTAGTTTTTCCGGGAGGCATAATCGAGAATGCGCCAGAAGTCGTGGGAACGTACCGGAAAGCATGTGGTTAAGAATGTATGAAAGAAACCGGTGGACCAGCTTGCATAAGTAATCATTTTCTCTTCACCATCACACCGCAAGAAAAACGAGTAGAGATTTATTTGTTTTGTTAAGTAATTTTCAATTTGTTTCGTTTCGTGAGATGTTGTTGAAGGGGATAGCTTTTTCTCGAGATGGTATGATGATCCCATTATTCTACTTAAAGCTAATGGTTTACTTCCATGTCATTTTCTTAAATTAAATTTTGGGTTTGGTTTGGTTGTTTAAATACCAATGAACAGAAATATTTCACTAGAGTAGTTCAAGTGTTTCAAACGGTTAGATATTCTGTTTATTTGTTTCCTATTTGTCTTTGAATAAAGCTCTAGTCCTCTAGAAAATGATCGTTACGCCAAAGAAGAAAATAATTAACTAGTGTTCCAATGATGTTAGGTCCAATAAAAGATACTTCACAGAACATGGAGTACAATTTATTCTATTCATCGCTCTCCGTCCGTTTTGGAGTTTTTTGCCAATGTCGATTTTTGTTTTCGAAAAGCAACTTTCACTGACTGCTAACTAAATCGGACTCGATTAGGCACCTGGGCGAAATGGGTGGTGGATCAAAGGGAGCACAAAAAAGAAAAAGAAAAGACGCGTGGTGTTTTTCTTCCAAACCAATTTATTATAGTTCGATGACTGCGGCGGGATGGTACGACGATCTGCTAGCGTAAGACCGTGCGTTTCTTGCTCACTGTTGCTTGTTACGACGCGGTTATTAGTGTTTAATTTCTCGCACCGTTACTGCCAGAGCCGTCGAAACCGGGCGACCAGCGACGACGGCGACGACCGAGACCGAGACACGGCATTAAGAAATTGTTCCATTCAGTTTTACTTTTGATCGAAGAAAGGAAGGAAGGGGTGCTACTCGAGAAAAGCACACGGGCTGTTCTTTACACGCGGGACCACGTTTCTTGTTCGCCGGTTGGGGCTGGGGCCAGGGCTTTCCTTCTACGCTTCGGTTTTCATCGATATATTTTTCGATTCAGAAAATTGTCTTGAGTCTTTTAATTATTTTCCAATTACGGTAGCGCTCGCACGGTCGGGGCCAGCCGAGCGAAGTGAAATAAAATTCCAACGTTCGGAAATCCCACGAGATGGGTTAAGCCTAGCTTATACTCGGCAACAGTTGCTGGTTGTTGTTTTATGTACATTTAGACCGCATCGAGTTTTCATACAAGTTTCCCTGAGGGTTTGGTATATTTCTATGTTTTTATTATATTTCTTTTATATATTTTTAAAAATTGTGGCAAATTAGTACACACTTAAAACAACAAACTTATTGTTCATTTATTTACCTTGGGTTCAAAGAAACTTTTGAAAGCTCTCTACTTGTTTGCAAAACTTTCTATCGTGAGTAAAAATATTAATAAACCAAATGAATAATTCGTGAAATGAGTTCTTTTTATTTTGCGAAATTCCAGGAGTAAAAGTATCAAAAAGAATTAATATATTGAAAATTCTGTAAAACATCCTTCCTCTGATGTAAATTATTTTGTCGTGAATTGTAGTCGTGTAGTCAAAGGAAAACTTTTCGTTGCTTTCTTTTTCGGAGTCGACAGTTTTGTTCGTTTTGAAAACAATAGCTAACCAATTTGTTTATGAACATTATATTTACTTCATTTAAAATAGCTAAACAACTAAGCTAATCTACGTTATCGAACTTATAATCTTCTTATGGAATATTAAGATAGATTGTTTTAATTTTGACCTAAAATTTGTTCATTATTAATTATTGATTTAAGATTCTGTAGAAGAGAATGGAAAGAAGAGAAAAAGTACATTTATATAATAATTTTTGTGTTTTTTTTTGACTAAATGATGGTCAGTTTGCAAACAACTATAAAGTATTTTTACTCTACCATATTTGTTGTTTGTAATTGTGATCAGCAATAATTTGGCAATAATAAACAACAATTTTGTTCAATTCCTTCGATTAGTGAGAAATGTGTTTTCCAAGCAGTTTGTTTATCATCTAAATTGATATCTTTGTAAAAGAATTTCAAGATGAAATATTTTACTGTTTGAACATTTGTTTTGTGTCGTATTTTAAAGTTTTATGTTTTCTAGTTTTTTTTATGTTTTCTAGTTCCAATACAGTATAATTGCCTCATAACTTTTTTATTCTTTTCTAACATATTCCTTATTTTCTGTTCGTTTTAGATTGTTATTTTTCTTACAAATTTTCTTGTTGTCCACTTAGAATCTTCTTTTCGATGGTCGACAATGTTCCTTCGCGCTAATCGGTGGAGACAAAAACGGAAGCACCTAAAGGTTGCCAATTCCAAAGTTGCCAATCGGCCACAAACATTTTGGTTGTTCCCCTCCAGTTTGGTATCCGGTTTGCCTTTGGGTGTACGATCGGTTGCGTCTGGTTGTAGCGTTATGTGTGAAAACGTGGCAGCTCGCTGGCCCAGATTGATCGTCGCGACTTCGGGGCTGGGTTTCCGAGCAGCATAGGTTTTTGCTTTGTTTTACGGTTTGTGTCCGTCCGTAACCGGCGAGAACGTGGCGTGCCGATGCTGCCGGAACGCGGTATCAGAATCAAATATGGGAGGAAATAAAACCGCTCGGTCTGAACCGGGAAGGGAGCGACTAAAGGTAAGCCTCCCATCCACCACGCACCGCGGGAGGAACGGTTTTCCACGAATTCATCACCCCGGCGCGCGGTTCGTTTGCATACCAAGCCTAAACCGTCGTCAATTTCTGGTTCGAAAACGGTGTTTTGGGCCGCCGGTGGTGTGAACGCGGGTAGCGTTTGGGCCGACCGTTGGGCGGGGCTGAGGGGAATAAATGGAAATGAACACCCGGCCACAGCCAATTCCCGTTTCCCGTTAGGCTCGATGGGAGTGCATTGTTGTTGACTTCTGTTCGTGGCCAGATATTTGTGTATCTCGCTGTCGCTGTCACTCCCTTCCCGTTCACCGCCGCTCCGCATCGCAAGCCGGTGTGGTTATGTGGAACGATGGAAAAAACGCATCAAAATCGCACCCAGCATTGGCCAGCATAATTCAGCCCTTCAGCGATTACGGGCGCTGCAATTGGCGCAGTCGCGACGGGGACGTCTGTTACCGACGTGGGAAAGCAAGCGCATGGATTGTTGAGAAAAATAAAAAAATAACATTAAATAAACACCATTTTCTGCACCACACAATCGTTGAGAAAACATAAACTTGAATGTGGAGCAACGGAAGAAGTGAAGTATCGTACAATAGAACGAGACAATTTGGTACACTAATACCGTATACGTTGCTTTTCATATTAACATATTCATCGGAAGTCTTCCTTTTACCAACCACTGTGGAAGAATACTATTATTATGCAAAAAAGGTCGTTTCCTCGTTGAATGAACGTATTCAATAACTACCTGGTGTTCAATCGGAAAAAACGCACACGAAAAAAATATATTGATCGGTTAGTCTGAGGGTTCGTCGCTTTCAGCTTCATATGAAGCGTTTAAGTCTTTCGATTGGAACCGTTGCAATTTCGCTAGTTTTTCGCCCTTTTATTGATGTTTGCTAATCTTGTTTTAATTTTTCTCATAACCCCTCTTCCTTACCCTCCCTCTACCGGTTCTTTCACCCCTCCACGCCACTCCATTGGTTTGGGAGAAAAAAAAAATTCCGTAATTATTAAATTTTAATAAACCACTGTGGAAGAAAGCCGTCACTATGCAGAAAAAAATCGTTTTTTTGTTGAAAGAATGTTTAAGCACCCGGTGTTCAATCGAAAAAACGTGCATAAAAAAATTCATTGATCGGTTTGTCTGAGGGTTCGTCGCTTTCAGCTTCATATGAAGCGTTTAAGTCTTTCGATCGGAACCGTTGCAATTTCACTAATTTTCTACCATTTTGTTGCTGTTTTATAATCTTGTTCTAATTTTTCCTATAACTCTTCTTCCCTATCCTCCCTCTGCGGGTTCTTCCACCCCTCCACCCCCTTTTCGAAAATTATTTTATTGTTGTATTAAAAAAACTTTAAGACATTCTTTTCCGAGTCGAGTTCTGATCAATTATGTTTCACCGGCGCGGGCCAGCTCCACTTACGTGCCTTTTAGCTGCAGCAGTATACAACGGTACGAAGGGTAAGATTTTCATTGCAACGGAACAAAACAGAACAAAAAAAACAACGGATGGTCCTAAGTGAGCTGTATTAAACCCGCTGCCTTTGGACTTGGACCGCCTGCTGGCGTGGAAAACCCTTTTCGAGCCGGGTCCGCGTGTGCTCCCCGCTGGTGGTCAGTGGTCTTTTGCGGTGGTTGATTTTTTTTCCACCCCATTTTTCCACCGCATTGTCCGGAATTCCTCTCTCTCTCTCTCTCTCTCTCTCTTCCCCGCCTAGGGGCGATCGAAAAGTCATCGACTTCGGGTAGGAAAAGGGGGAAAAAATAATCAAGATCACACACAGATGGGAGCGGCCGATGAGTAGACTAATCATTTTTCCACTAGCTCGAGGGCAAGGGGGAAGGGGGAGGAGAGGGTGAGTTTAAGGGTTGGAAGAAAGCAAACGGTGAAGGCCTAAGAACAAGGCTCAAGAAGATTGCAGCGCTGGTACAAGGGAACCGTGAAGGGAATAACTGAGTATGGCTTATGTATAACTATGTATATTGTACCTGCATGCGTATGTGTGTGTATGAATGAGAAAGAATAGGCAATGAAGAAGGGAGACGCAATAGACGGCCTTTCTTCATTCGATGCGAGTGGAGCTAGAAAACGGAGCAATCGAGTGAAACACAGTAAACGATACAAGATTAATAGATTTGTGCTTTCCACCATCTCCTCTACATCCCCCCTTCAATCATGGGGAGCGAAGCATCCAACATAGATGCACATAATCTATGTAGCATGCCAATCATATGAGCCTCGCCTCTCGGCGCGCACACTTTCCTGCCGCGTGCTTTAGCGCCCCGTTTCCCGAACGTGGCCGGATCGATAGAATTGATCGAAGGGTGATAGCGAAGATTGCTTTTAACAAGCTCCCCAGACCCCCGGCCAGCCCCACCCCCAGTCGGTGCCAATTTTCGCTTCCATACGAGGTCGAAAACAGGCTCACGATGGTGGGGAGGGCTGCACGTGAGATTAGTTTCATCATCTCTGCTTTCTTTCCTCCTTTGATAACCTGTTCCTGCTCTCGTACTGCCACTGGTGTTACATGACGTTCCGTTCTGGCCTCAACAACCTGCCGCAGAACGTTGCACAAAGGTCCTCCAAACCGCTTCCTTCATGCGGAAAGGGGTGGGGTGTCTTGGTAGAACCCTCAGGATGGGTGTAATGGTTTTTCTTCGTGCAAACTTCCATTACGACATGATACGCTGTGACATAACGTGGCACTGTTGCGTAAACATGTTTTGCCAGCTTGCCAACGGGTTTAGAACTTTCAATTTTTTCAACTCATCTATCAGTCAAAGGTCGGCCATTCCACATTTATAGTAAACGGGAATCAAACTAATGTTTAAATCAACTAAAAACATTGAAAAAAATTTACAAACCATGAGTTTGAAACCGACTCGATGGGTTTAGAACACGTCATGCATGGTCAAGGGGATTGAAAGTAATTTAAAAGTAAGTAGGAGTTTTCCTATTGCCAAAAACATGTGAAACAAAAAGGGAGAAATTTTAACGATTCAAAAAATGTAAAAAAAATCTTAGGAAAGTAACATTAAAACATCTAAATAAGTGTAAAACATGAACTAGTAGTATTAGGATTAGACAATACGGCGATGCCCGTAATATCATAATAAATAAAATTAAAAAAATAGAAGTAGCATTAAAGAGAAGCTCAGTGATAAGAAACCTGTGGACAATAATATATCTAATTCTAAAAGTAAAAAGGAAATAAAACTAATTTAAAAGTAAGTAAGAGTATTAATATTGCCTAAAACATGTGAAACAATTAGGGAGAAATGTGAAAACCACGAGCTCGAGATTAAAGAAACGTTTAAAACATAAACAAACAAATTTTAAGAAAGTAAAATTAAAACACACAAAAAAAGCAAAATTATTGTAAAAAATATAATAGTAAAAAAAGAAGAAGAAATAAGAAAAATTAGACATAACAAACGGACACAGTAATAATCCCAAGTATTGATGGTTGATGTGCGGTTCGTCGCTTCCCGCGCCATACGAATCGTTCAAGTCTTTTGATCCAAAGCTTCAGTACCCCACAGATGGGACGTGCCCGGGAAGGTACGTGCGCGCATGGTGTGTACGGAAAACGGGTCGCCGTGCAGCCTCCGCTCAAATTGACATTCATTATCGAACCGTCCCTCGCTTAATCGCTTCTTAATCTCCCGCGTTACCTGGGATGCTAAGTCGGCCAGTGGACAATTTGGAGCCCTTCTTTTCTTTGTTCGACTGCTGGTGTGACGCGGCGAAGCACCGGCGCGGCATCTATATTTGCCTCGAAGTGCGCGGCCACATTCGAAAAAGAAAAACCAGTTACCACCAAGCCTGCCGAGCGTTCCCACACGTTCCGGCGTTACGACGGTGGCCGCACGGGAAGGAAATGCGCTCAATGCGGACGCGACCCACTAACCTCGTACGGGAGAGGAAAAAAAAGGCAAATCTGTACCACGATGCAAATGAATCGGAACCGACAACCCCTCCGGGAGGGAGTGAAGGGGGGGGGGGGGGGGGGGTGCGAGATTCTTGCTATTTGTTTTACCCTCCATTTCTCCTTCGCTTCGCAGCATCGAATTGCCGGGCTTATTAACGAATTGATACGATGGGAGACGCGACCCGGCATGACACGTGTTAGAGTAGTGCGGGGTAAAATGACGTCCATTCTGCTATATGTTTTACCTTTTTAGTTTTGTTTTTCGGAGGAAATTGTATTCCCATAAACTTTGTTAAATGGATCGCACCAGGAGCATCAGTATTGGTTACTGTAATTATTTAACACATTGCTCGAAAATCTTATGGAAATTTAGATTTTTAATCGAAAAGAAAACAAAACATTGCAAAAGGGTATAATTAAAGCTACATCTGAAACAAACATTTCAGATTTTTCTATTCGACAAGGTTCGAGAAACAAATTATGCTAAATTGAACAAACCCGAATGCGTTTTTGGTCGCTATAATTTCGTAATGTCAAAGTTTTTTTTAGCTGTCAAATCTTCAAACAGCTACTTTTTAGTATTATTGTTTACTATCTTTTGCCGTATTTTTTTATACTATCAAAATAAAAAATGTAATTCCTTACTATATTAGCTTTCTAGCGCATTTTTTGCTGCGTTTTGCTAAATTAAAATTTGACATTTTAAGTGAATGAAAGTTGGAAAGCTCAATTGTTTTTCCTCCACCTCGAGCTAACGGAATAATAAAAAGGTGCATAAAAAAAAAACAAAAACGCCAAAACTTGGTCAACAAATTCACTAAAATGTAGCAGTTTATGGGTTATTCATCAAATCTTTAAACATAACGAAGCTGTAACGTGTTAAAAAGAGCGGTCGAAATGACTGTTGCCCTAAGCTAATACTACTTTTTTTGTAACAAATCGAAAATTAATCTAGCATATGCTGAATTATGAAAATTCCCTGAAGTAAAGCAAACACACTCTTTAATAAGCTTCAACGTGACCGCTGCTTATCGGAAACGTTTAAATATTTGATTATCAAAGTCAACCAGTAGCCAGCACGAGCATTATTTAACCCCGCGCTACTCTACTGTGGCCGAAAACAAAACGAAATGAAGCGAACGAGCACCGCGAAGCTGTATGAAATGGATTCAACAAATCGGGCCGATCAATTACGGTGAGCGGATTTTTAGTTGTATTTTTGGCAAGCCGTTTTGTATTTGACGACTTCGTCCGGTCGGATCGATTGGCAACGGCCGTTCATCGTTGGGCTCTAGAAAAGCAACTGAAATTTGCTTAGCATGTGTAGAAAAGATGTATTACACCTTATTTAGGGAGAGTTCGGAATATTATGATTTGATAAGAGGTAGAAAAATAACACGAACAATTACAACAATTATTTTTATTTAGAAACAAAAGAATGAATATATAAGCAAATCAAGAAACTAAAGGTGGACAATAAAAATCCCCTTAAGGATGACTTTCGCTAGCTATTCAGCGAAACAGTATCACGGTCATTAAATGGAGCTGTACGTTGACGTAATACACGTTTGCAATCAGTTTATGTAACGCGCAGAACGTATGGCATCTTGCCACCGTATCGATCCTAATTAAACGAGTGCTTAACGAAGCCGCACTGGAAAAACATGTTGACACAAGCCTGGGGGAGGGGAAAATATAAGAAAGGTAAACTGCATCATTGCTCTTGTTTTCTTTTTATAGTGTACAACTTTCCAAGTGCTATAACAGTTATTTCAGTCGGTTTTCTATGCATTAGGTTTTAATTTAAACTTTTTTTATCTGCTCTTTTAGACGATCAAGTTGTTAATATTTAACATACATTGGGTAGAGTTTCATATTTTAGAGCATGTTTCAAAAAACCTTGTTTACAATGTTTGTTTGTAATTTTTCGAAAGCAGCTCTATTTTGCAACTTCAAAGGTTAACCAGTGTGCTTTATCTTTATCTGATCCATTTTTAACTCTTTTCCGGTCACAGTTTACTGCAAAAGAATCACATGATGGAAGAATCAGGTGAAAAATAGCATAACTGTTCGTGTGTTATCTAATAGAACACAGCAGAAGCGTTCCCCACCTTGGTGTGTGGTGTTTCCTTTCTGTTCTTTTATTTTCCGTTCGTTCAACATATTATTATGCTTTTCCTCTGCGGCAACTTGTTAGCTTTTGTTGTGCTCTTTTACCTTCTCTATCTCTCTCTCTCTCTCTCTCTCTATGTCTTCTCTCTATGTCTCTATTTCTACTTCTTTATCTTAAGTGTGAATTACTCACTGTCGGTAGAGTTTTTCCTGCCCAGCTGTCTCATTCTCTTCCACTTCGGTTTACCTAACCTCAATCTCTTTCCCACGTGTCTGTCTCTTTCTTTTTTCTCTCCTCTCTCTCTCTCTTTCTCACTTCCTCTGTCGGTTTCTTTATCTTTCCATCGCGCGTTCGCGCTTTCGTCTTGCGGCTGCTGTTGTTATGCTGCTGGCTTGGCGCACGCGCGCTCGCCCGTGTTTATGCTGTGGCCCTTCCACCTGCAACTCTCCCTCTCCGCACCCCCTTTCGGCGAATCCGGTCCGGGAAAAAGCGGGGTGTCGAACATAACAAACCGCAGCGGTGTCAGCATTTCTTCGTCGAGCGTTCGGCAAGACGGTTCAGTTCGCGTCCGGACCGGGGTCCTTCGCGCCGCGTCGTTTCCTCAAGGTGCATCCGTTCGTTGGTGTGTGTGTGTGTATTTTTTTTTTGTTTTTTTTTTCCCCAATGTGCGAATGGTTTTTGCCGTTTTAGTGACACCCTCTCCCCCCCCTCAACCCACCGGCGGGGTCGACCCACGGTTGGTGGTTTTCGTTTTTGTTTTATTGTGATTGATAGCAGTATTTTATTGTGCCGTTTCGCTGTGCGAGTTTTCCGCGCTTTCCGCGTTGGCGCTTTTGCAGCATTGACTTTGAAATGCTTCGAACAACCCCTCCCCCCCTCGGGCAAGTAGGCGACCGTAACCGAGACACGGCCGCGTGAGTGTCATTGCCAAGTGTGCCTTCGGCCAACCCTCCCAGCGATCAACGATCGAGCGTGAACTTTCGAACAGCCCAACAGCAACAGTGAACCACAACAACACCCCGCTCGAAATTAGTCGCGGCAGCCTCCGAAATGTGCAACTGCACCGGGGGGCGAGGTGTTTTTTGTTTTGGTGTGAAAGGTGGAAAATACAGGCGTCGGGAAAATTGACTGATCGCAAAAATCGCATTCGCTTCGGGTGGGAAGGAAGGGATGGTGATTTTCCTTCGTTCTTTTGCGGCTTGCAATAATTTCCAAAGGACTTTTAGGAAACCTCCAATTTATTTGTGTGCAATATGATTTTTTTTAAACCGACCAACGTGAGGGTTAAGTTTTATTAATTTAGAGCTGAACGACAAGAAGTAGTTGTTCAATCTTCGAAAGGTTCGGTCGTAAGCTCGTCCCCACCTGTTGCTTCCGGAAATGCGCTACACCCCGCCAGGCACCTCGCTGGCCTCCGCAAGACCTTTGTGACACACACACACACACTCCCAGACAGGCCGTTCGTCACGGGCTGTTGGTCGACGACCGTTTGGCGATGTTGTTCTTGGCGTGTTCGCCCGAGGCGTGTTCACCGTTGCGTGTCGGGCGCAGACACTTTGTGCTTGGCGAAGGAAAAACACATTACCTCCCCCCCCACCCCCTAGTTCCATGCTAGAGAGACCGGCGGGTGCGGATCCTCCCAGTGTGCGCGCGCGAGTTCGCCGAACCGAGGCACACCCAGCATTACATTCCGGCGGCCACAATCAATCTCCTCCCGTCCCGGCTGTCGCTCAACACACTATCAACCAAGCGGGCCGAGCACGCGATCGTTTGCCGTGCCGCAACATCCCGCCCGGATCCGTTTCCGGATCATCGTCCGGAGATCGGGAGAATTTTCTCTCCACCCCGTTGTAATCTGAAACGAATCATGCGTCACACTGATGATCAGTGTTGTGCGGGGAAGAACAGGGGAAAATGCTCGAATACGACAGCATATACACCTGAAACCAGCGAATCATGTGACGGGACATATTAGTAAAGTTGAATACTGAAACAGCACGTAAACACATTTTGACATCAAACGGCATAGAAAAATACAATCGTTGCCACTAAAAACTTAACCTCGAAAGCAGATGTTGTTGTCTCTAAGCCACAAAGTTTTGAAATAGCTCATCAGCTTCTGTCTCTAACGCATCTGAGTTTATCTCTAACTCATCAGCTTTTGTCTTTTGCCGAAAACAAGATTTGGTGGTTTTCGTATTTATTGAACATGTTTTAACTTATGCTTTACATCTAATTTGTGCCAATTATCAAGGATTTTTACCGATTTTTTGAGTATCTTTCGAAATCCGTCCAGAAGCGTTGGATTTGGGGATATAAACTTATTTTCAATGTTACTAAACGTCACTTGTTTTTTTTTGTTTACAATCGCTGGCGATTTTTTTCAAATTCTGGTCAGTACTAAAGTTTTAAGTTGTTCGAAAGTTCGATTATTGACACCTAAAGTGTTTTAAAGATATCCTTGATGGTTTCTTTTGTGTTGCTTACCATTGCTTTGCTTACCTTTTTGCGTAAGATACTTGTCTATAGTTTGAGCTTCATAAACAATATGCTATGTTATGAGATTCAAATACATCAAGTCAAGTAAGATCACGACTATGAATACCCAATTGGCCAAGGAGATTTGTAACAACCATATAATTGATCGAAACACTAACAGTATCCCAATTGTTTGTGTTTTGATAAGCTCTTGAAGTGGGCACTTTATCTTGTTACTGTTTTTTCAATACCTTTTTTTTATTAGTTTCTTCTCCCAAAGTTAAACTGTTTGTCTTCGCATTTCCATGTTCGAAACAAAATTTTTGTATAGGGGCAACATTGAAAAAAGGAGGAAAAAGGCAGTTATAAAATACCACAACAAACTAACGAATAGTATGGTTTTTTCTCTGCAGATTGTTATCAATGAAGAAGATAAACTATTTTACGCCACTTTAAACGTATGTCTTAAAAGTTGCAAGATGTTTTTGCAAGAGATTGAGGTGTTAAAGTTATTTTCTTGCTTAACTTTAATTACCATTTGGTTATTTTCTGTCAACTGTTCGAATTTGTTTTTCGATTTGTTGCGAGTTCCAAAATCTTTGCTAGCTTTAAACAATGTTTAATGGAACAAGAAATTTCTTTAACGTTTACTCCTTTCCGCGTCGCCCTCAAATCATATGCTAAAATTAGGTAAAGTTGCTGGGGAAAACAATCATGATAAAATTCTTCAAACATTAGATAGCGGCACGTTTTTTCAACAGCTCGCAAACTATCGAAACATTCTGGTAAAAAAAAACAAAAGTACAACAATGTGATGGATTAAGCCATTTCAAACGATCTCACCTTTCACTCCGCAGTAGAGTGATTGATCTTTAAATAAATCTAAAGAAGATAACGATTGCATGTTTCGTTGAAATCGTAGCCCGAACAACTAAAATGGGATATTTAAACTAATATTAGGAGGCTGTATCGACATTCCCTTGTATTTGGAACGTTTCGCAGACCAGAAAGAGGAAAAGAGAATTAAGAAGACAGAAGTAAACGAAACGAAATGCAGGCGAATCAGCAACTTGTCATTGTACGCAAGCACTGGTTTGACTTCCCTCGTCGGGAAATAACGGACACTTTCTTTCATCAGTCAACGTAAGCAGTTGCCTGTTAACCGGAAATCCGATTATCCTTTCACACATGCTACCCGCCACCCAACCCCTTCGATATCGATGAAGGGATGGGGAACTTTTACTTCTCATCTGGATGACGGAAGCGGCCAAATATCGATCCTGTTTTATTTTTCGGTTTGTTGATGCTTACCTTGCCTTGCCTTGGCTGCTTAAGCTTCAATCAACCGTCCCGAGCGTGTGGTGGAAATAAAGAAAATAATCACTATTTTTACGACGGAACCGGCCCGCCCCACCCCTTCCCCCCCTCCCGGCGCCGTACTTCGTTTGCATTTCGTCGGCGCCGAAAACTTCAGGTAACCATCTAACGAAATGGAGGGCTTGGAAAGTTGCAGAACCAGCGCTTATACCGTTTGTAACTGCGAAAGCTTTTCACCCCGCCTTCCTCCCAGCCTGTGATCACGATGATGACGGGCAGAATCCTTCCTGTTTTCGCTCATATTCCTCATTCCGAATGAGATTCGTTCGTCTCCATTTCCCAACGCTCCCCAAATTCTGCCCTTGCAAATGCGTCTCGGGCCGGTGATGAGCTTTGTCTCTAACTGCCGCTTCGGTTTTCCACCCCGGGGCGGAAATTGACTTTTCAGTTCTGTTTGGATGATTTATTTTAGTTTTTCTTTCTCTCTTTTCGCCGTCGAATTCGCCAGATGTGGGCTCCATTCGTGCGGAACGCTCAATTAAGTGGGGTCCGTTAGTAAATAAATCATAAGGAAAAACCCTCTCCCCCTCCCCCTCCTTGGCACCCACCCGATTGGGTAGGGAAATTCTTCAGCGGAACGATTGATGCTCATGGAAACCACTTTCTTCGCCATAATGTTTTTGTCGTGTCAATCCTACCAATTGTTTTTTTAAGCGTTTTATTTTCTATTCTTTCTACTATGCTATTACATACTCTCATCGGGATGCACGAGTGAAATAGAGCATTAATGTGCACGAGAACTTTTGTATCCCCCCCCACCCACATGCACAGTGGGATAAGGTAGAACAATCACGTCATTTAAAATTTTGCTTAATTTACTGAAAATTGTTAAACTTCTTGACGATTATGATTGTTTTTAACCAAAACTGATTCAAAAACATGATAGTTCGGAATCTTGTAATACTCCGTTCAGTTCTCCAATACCTTTACTCAAAGGACTGCATTTTTCAGGACTTAATTTTTACATATCTATTTTTATAAAGTAAAAATTTCCCAGATGTATGTAACTAGAACATTTAGCAATGTATTGAAATAATATTACTACGGCCTAACTATCTGACTATCATTTAAGCTCCGTTCCATCAACATACAAACACTTCGATTTTTTCCAAAATATCCGCCTTTTCTCCCACCGTGCCGTGTGGGTAAGCTCCCAAGCACCCAACATAATTTCCAGCTCCCTTCTTCGCTGCAACAAACGCTGCTACGCTGCGTCTGTGGGAGAAAAGTGGTGTGTACGCAAAATAATCCGTTAGCGATACACACTCCACCCTTTTGCTCACTGTTTTTGCAGCCCAAAATTCCTTAACCGTTCATTTTAACAGTAATGCGCGAGGTTTGGTTTGTTTTTTTTTTTTTATTAAAACATAGAGAGCCAGGTGCGGGCTTGAATGTTTTGGAATGAAAGGTGTGCTTTCTTTCGGGTGCTTGCCGAAGCTGGGCGAAGGGCTTGGAAGTAAAGGTATTAACGGCAAGAGACAGATGGGAAAGAGAGTAAAACAGTTCTTTAGGACGGTGCGCAAGAGGAAATCCGCTGCGAGTTGTTTTCTAACACTAGTTCTACTTATTACAAACTGATTTAAAACGTGTATGAAAGGTTTCGAAGATGATAAACTTGTGTGGTCTATTATTTTTCTTTCTTTTAACGTAAAAAATCATCGAATCACACGGAATTTCGAGCTGAAAATTTGAAGTGTTTAATTCAAGTTTTTTTTTATTCTATTTTGTGGAGGAAAATGTAAACATAGTTTTTTCAATATTTCATAACAACATCTGTGCAAATTTGGTAAAATTGCAAATGGTTAAAAACAAACACGTTCCTTTAAATCTTTACCATCTAATAAAAAAATAAGAAAAAAAGAAACTTTATCTTTAAAAAAAGGCTAGGATAAATAAGTTGTACCTCAAACAACTGACCGAGAGGTAACGGACCCATTGGCCAGACCGATTCCTCGCACCATTTGTGCAAAGAAATGATGCTAATCTTTCATTAAGGCCAGCGGACGGAGAGCTAGGGAGGGGTCGGCAGGAGGGAAGCATATTTTCAACCGATAGGAAGAAAAAAAAGATGCACACAAAATGTGCCGGTCAAAAACCGCTCGCACAATTAAAAGCGGATAGTAGTTTTTGTTTTTTCTTTCGTTTAGCTTCTTTTCTAAGCAAAAGGGAAAATTTCTCACTTCCCGCCCAAGAGACAAAAAAAAACAGGGTAATGAAAAATCATTAAGAAGATGCAATAGCTTTTTCAAAAAAATTTAGGATATGTTTTTTATTTTTGTCGGCAACCATAGAAACAAAAGAATTTACTCTTACATCAAATGATTTCACTTTCTTCTTTTTCCAAAACCATTCAAGTTACAATTGTGTTGGTTGTTTTTTTCAATTTTTATAAAAAAGTGGTATGTTCTTGATTGATTTCTTTCTTAGGTTTGATGTTTTTCAACAAATTAATTACATCGTTTAATACATTTGCTTCTTTCTATTGTTCATGTTTACTTTTGACTATCTTTACATTTTGTGTTTATGAATCACTTTGAGTTTCTTCATACATTTTATTATTTTTGTTTCTTCTGTTAGAACTTTCCTAGTAACATTAACATCTTATGGTTTGCATTATTTTCCTTCTGTTCCATGCAACATGTCTTAAGTCAAAGCTATTGAAACGTGGGTCTAAAAGGACAATATCTATTTGTAAAAGGTTTCATAAACCCTACAACTGATCGTAAACATCATCGATACGGTAGTGCATTCTTCACGCAACGTTTGCGTTTCGGCGAAAGTTGGTTCGGGGTTGGTCGGTACAATCTGGTTGATTTGTCGTTTTTTTTTGTTTTGCTTTCGTTTGGGTTTATTTCATCAATGTTTCAAACAGCTAGCACCCCTGTTTGGGAACAGGCGCATGCACAGGGTATCCGGTTCGAGTTCGTTACATTGCGCGTATGTAATGGGGTTGCAATTATGCGACGAAAACCAACCACCCCGTTTCCCGGCTCTGTGTAAGCCGCGCACGCAATAAAAACAAAAAGTCATATGTGCGCGTGTGTGTGTGTTTTCCACTGGTTTTCTTTTCAAAATTAGGGGAAGTGCTTTGTGGCGTGTTCAACATTCATGACAAGCTGGGAACAACCTGTTGGGTAGCGAAGTTAAAACGACAAAGCAGCACACCTTCCGTCAAAATAAGACCAGGAAATATGTTACACACATAGACACACACAAGCAGATATTTTGCCTTCCTCAAAGTCACAAAAAATGATAAACAGTTTGTTCAATTCGAAGGGATAACTCACCGTGCGCCATGCAGCTGTACGATGGAAAACGATAACTTTGTGCTAAACAATGCAATTAAAAGATCCGATTTGCAAACAATCCTTGGCGATGAGTTCTTGTGAAGCTAAACTCAACTGAATCGCAATTAGGGTGCAAAAACAAAACAAAAAAGTGGAACATCGCTAATTTAGCAGTGATTAACAGTGAGATTCGGTTCGCGGTGCGCATACAAACGACGTCATTAAGTGTCCGAGCGTTGAAGAAGAAAAGCGCACGCCGGCGAAGGAAAAGCGAGTCAGCAATACACGGCCAGGCCAGGCTTGGCGAACGTCACCATGGGTTATCTGCAGGATTTGCAGCTTAAGGTAGTGTATTATCGTTCGCTATAAGGTGAATCCTCTAGCCGCTCTGTTTATATTCCCTAGTTGAAGCATCTTCTGGTCTAGTAATTTACCTTCGGTGTCCACCCACATTCGCTCTCATTAGTTTACCTTTCCTTCGCTTTACCTTTCCCTAACATTTGCTCCCTTTTCCGTCGGCTTTCCTCTTGTGCCAAATTAATGTTTCTATAATTCCAGCCCGCTTTTCCTGCTCCGGCATTTGCTTCGCAATGGAACTTCCTGGCCGCTTGTCTTCCGCCCGCAAAGTGTGGCTTCCGCCGGCGGCGCGGTTTAGTTTTTTGCGTTTTGGGCCTTTTAAATTAGTCCTCTTTACCTTTTTACTGCTCGCCTTTCCGCGTTTCGTGTTGCAAGCGGCTGCGAACTTAGTTGTACATGGATGCTTAGTTAACTTTCGCTTTGCTCTGAAGGTGTGTGACTGTAAACAGTGAGGGAGAAGAGTGTTGTACCAGGGTCAAATATTTTTCGGGTTTGGAAGATCAATGTTGCTGCCAAGTGTTATTTTCATTTACTTTAGCGCTACTATGTTTTTCCTTAATTGTCTTTACGACTGTTCTCACTTCAAATTGGAAGATGTTTTTTCAAACAAATTGAGAAGTTTATGCTTTGAGTTGCTTGGTAAACTGAGCAGAAAGGACTTCCCAGAATAACCTCCAAAGAAGAAGAAGAAAAGGTTTTCTAGTAAAATTGTAACAGTATTGGCTTGTGACAAACATTGAATCGTCTTCTTTTTGACTTCATTACTCGATCTGACGTTTGCTTCGAACGTTGCGACACAATGATTGTACCTGAAACGATGAAATATGAATAAAGTGGGATGATTTGGGATCGGTTCGATAGTTTGATTTAAAATCAACACATGGGAAAGATGTACCCATTTTAAATATGCTACAAAGCAGTTTTGCCAACGCGCTGAGCCTGAGATACAGGGTTTCGATCCATATAATGGAATGTTTCAATAGGTAGAGAGAACATTTTAAAAGCATAGGGGATATGTTCAACCGGTTGAGAGTACTTTAAATGGATGAAAACCCAATAATGTTTTCACTAAACTCTAGTACTGGTTGAATGATTTTTCCGCACGGAAGGATGACAGCATGGGGAAGGGGGAGGGAAAACGGCGAAGCGAAAGGCGAAGAAAGCGCGCGCGTAGTCAACCGGCAACAACGCACCCGACAGGAACATATTTCGTAGCTTTCACCTTCTTTTCGATCCGAGTGCGTTCGCGTAAATTGGCTGCCACTAAAAAAAGTAATAATATTCGCACACGGCCGGTGTCGGTTGCAAAATCGGCAATTATTTCCTACCCTCCCGCCGTGTGTGGGGAGACCAACGCCCCGGGACAAACAAAGGAAAACCCAGCCCTGTGAGCCGCACGAAAATCGTCTTCAAATCGTAAGGAAGCGCGCGCATACCGCGTGCGTGCTTGCGAGGTGTTTATTTTAGTTTTCCTCGTTTTTGGCACGATCTCGGGCCGCTCCCTCTCCCCCCCCCCCCCTCCCTTTCGCTTCTGTTTCGATTCCTCCCCTCGTCGAACACTAGTGGCCATTGGAGCGTTAATTATAATCTTCGTGAACGAGGTGAGCATCCTTGGGCGGCTGAAGTTAGTGCACCCAAAAGGCGAGCGGGGGAAAGGCAAGTGCAGAAAAGCCACGAGTGGGTTCAAAGAGAAAGGCTCAAAACCTTCCTCTCGCCTGCCGTTTTGGGACATCCAAAAACCGATGGTGAAATTAATTCAAAGCTGCTTCTGAAACTGTTAATCTAATTGAATTGCTACAACACATACGATAGCAAACTAGAAAACACGAAGAAAAAAGGCGAGATTGTTAAACACTTCCACTTTAGAAGACACTTTTCGATCCACTATAGTAAAAGGTATACCCTTTCTTTAGGGGATGTTTTGATCATTTAGAATTTGTTTTTTTGTTATTTTTCTCTAGTTTCCACTAACTTGTTGAAGGTTGATACATTTTGTTCAGTTTCTATAGAGCCACTCCAATTTTGCTGACTTAAGTAGGATATTGATTTAAACAATAAAAATAAGCAGGTTAATGTTTGAATCAACTTTTACTAGTTGTGTTGGGTATGTGTGTAAACTAAAACCGTTTAATGAACATTGTTTTAAAACGGCTTTCCAGTTTCTAAAGAGCCATTTACGACTTCATAAATGTTTGCAACATATTTTTAACAATTTTTTTTTTAACTTGCTGTTTGAAATATTCGGTTAGGAATAATTTTGATATTGTTTTGAAATGTCGATTGTTTAGACAACACTTCTTTGCTCATTTATTTTCGTTGAATAATTGCCGTTATCCGGTAAATCTGTGACGTATTAGATTTCCCCGTGCCGGTGAAAAAGTTGGCCGATCCAAGAGATTGATTTCATGGTGCTTGAACCAATCCCCTATTTCTCTACTGGTACGAATAGTCGCATGTTGAAAAGATCACTTTTTCACACGAAACATGCCAATGAAAGAATTTTGACGTGATTGTACGACTTTCTTGTTTAAAGACGTCGTTTAGATATTTTTGATTACTTCATATAGTTTTCATTTTTTTTGTTTTAATTGATAAAATATTTTCAACTTGCATGTTATGTTTTTCATCGTCCGTATTGCTCCGTTTTCTTGATTTAAGGTCTTTCTTTTTACCTGATTTTCCCTTAATAAGAACTTCTTCGCTAGGCATGATGATCGTGTTTCCCGAAATAAGAATAATAACTAAATCCATCCAAACCTACGATTTGTGGATGCATTATTACTTTTAGAATACATCAAACAAGTCCAATGTGTTGGTTTGGTACAAAAATTACGAAAAGATAAAATACTTCTATCGGTGTGTTTTGTTTTCCTGTATAACATCAGGCACGTCAATGAAAAATCAACAAAAGTGGATAATTGAAAGGGTAGACAATTCCATGAACAGAATTGTTGTCTTCAGTGCATCTTTCAAATGTATTTACTCTGCAAACCCACTTGTTTCTGATATCAAACGTTTTGATTTTGCTGTAATATGAAAAGGAAATCATTTGTCTTGTCATTATTTGTTTTTACTTTTTTTTTCTTAAAATACGCACCAAAAATTAACTTTATTCTAGCGCTTAAATGCTTACAGTGTGCATTACCAGCCATGTGTTAACTTCGTCTCAGCATGCTCGGTACCAAGCGTCGCCTTGGAAAAAAAGAAACCCCCGGCAATAAATGCCACCGAAACTTGACGCGGGAAGCTCGGTTTAAAATGGCCGTTGAGGCACGTGCGCCGTGACCCGGCACGGAAACAATTCGCTCGTGACATTTGACCACGCCATTAAACGACCGGGTGTTGTTGGTGTTCTTAAAACAGCAACCGTTCGCTAGCACGGATGGAATTGTTTATGCCATTTTGGAATTCCTCGTTGCGCGTGTTTGCTGTTGTGCAAAACACATCTGGATCATAATAATGTGCTTCTGAGCTGCTACATTCTGCACCCTCTTGACGGTTTGAAAAAGTTGTCTTCACGTTGCATTCGGATGCTGCTGAAAGCGTGGCGTCACCTTACTTTGAGAAAGCTTACTGTTTCCCTCCTCTTGAGGACACACACACACAGCATCAGCACAGGTCCCATTTAACGGTTACCATCCGAAGCACCGAAGTCGAAACGAGGCACAAAAAGCAGTTCCCTTCTAGGTGATTAGGTTTTCCAGCGAAACGCAAAACGAAAAAGAACAACAAAACATTTAAAAAAAATCGAATTCCACAAACATTAAGGCTGGCGATGGAAAACATAGAGACAAAAAATTAGAAAATAACTCACCCATTCGAGGCGGCTGAGTGGCGTCGAGGAAGAAGAACAAGCACTCGGGAATCGACCGGCGATCGGCAGGGCGAACCACTTGGCGCACTCCCGCCGTAGGATGAAACAAAGAAAAACCCAGTTAGACGCTCCAGAAAAATCCAAAACCATCGGCGCGCGCGCGAGCCGCGAGCTCCCGGCACGGAATGGGGTCACGAAGGTTCGCCAAGCACGCCCCTCCCCTCCCCGTCCCCATGCTCCACCGAGGGTTTCTTCCGTGCGGTGGCCGGCATTCTTCCACCGGCGGTTTGAAATGCGGTAGCCTGAATTTGTGTTGTTGTTCCCCGGGAGGCTTCGGGAGGGGGGACCTCGGGGAGGGGCCGAGGGTTTGGCCTCGGGAAAACGGGGTGATGATTACATACGGGCCGCGGCCCGATGCTGCAACCGAGGCCGCGGCTGACGCGAGATTATGTCAAGTGACACAACAGACTTTTGCTGCCTGCCTTTTCTAACCTCCTTTCTTACAGTTCGCCCTACTCACACGCCGGGCGGCATTCTGGAAAGCTGAAAACTCTACCACCGGTGGAAAATTCGGTCAACTTAGCAAACTGCAAGAATCCCACATATTGCGTTCCACTTTTCCTCTCCCAAGGAGTCACTTGATTTGCTTTGTTTGCGCAGGATATTTTGCTTTGAACATTTCTCTTTTGAATCAAAATCTACAAAGCGGTTAATTTCACTCAACAAAAACTCGCTAAGCGAATTGTTAAAACATACAAAAAAAACACAAATAAACGAAACGCTATTTGAGTCTTTGTCCATCAGATTTGTTTTTCAAATCAAAACGACAAACGACAATCAAAATGACAATAATGAGTGAAAAATATACATCCACATTTTGAAGCTTTTCGTTTACTGTTTACTTTGTTGCTTCGTAATTTAGAAGTTATAGAAAGGTAGAAGTACGGTTTATATAAGTTTACTAAAAGTATTTTCGTTACGAATGTTGGTATAAATGTTTTAGGTTACTCTTTATCTATATTTACTTACAAATGATATTATTAATTACATATGTTTTACTTTTGTTATATTATTAACATACGATTTATGTTAAACACAATGTTTTTAAATGCTTGCTGACCGTTTCAACGATAAGTTCACAGTGATTCAGTTAAGCATATCGTAGTAGATTATCCAAAAAGTAAATTGTGTCTCCGGTCTGGTGTCAAGTGACATATTCTTTAATTCTTGTAATCAAACACTAAACAACTTTAGGAAAACACAGAGCCTATGAAATTGGAAGTATCAGCAAGTACGAAGAGCCAATGACAAACTAGAATGGATGTTAAATTCTAGTTGGCAAAAGACGCTTTGCGACCAAAAGGTTGCGGTAGTGAACCGAGAAAATGCATTCACCTTCTTAAATATAATGATATCTTTCATCAATTTATTTTACATATTTTGGTTATGAACGCAGTGGAGACTTTCAATTGTGTCTTGTATTAATCAAATATTAAATTGCCAAAACAAAAAAGCCGATCTTATCAAAACTGCTCGCAAACAATAGCACGTAAAGCGTGGAGTTGGGATTTAGTTTAAGCACAACATTGCTTTTCTAAGTTGACCCGAAAGACAACGGGAAAGAAAAGTCTGTTTGAGGTTATTTTTATACTTGCCTAAATTGTAACTAAGACTAGAAGGAAGTTAGAAACGAAAAGAAGAGCGCCAAATGATGAAATATTCTTCTAAAAACTTTTCGATTAACGGCACAAAACGGACGGCATTCAAGAAAGAAAGTTTTTTCTTTCCCGATTCTTAGATAACAGTGGAGCGATTAGTTGATGAAGATACACGCATAATCGGTTTAGACCTAACCGTTGCGAACGGATGGCGTAAGATGCGAGTCGTCATACAAGTAGCGCACGAAATAGAAAACAGGAAGGACATAACTGCGTCATTTGCCACTTCACCTTCACTGGCGACGACAGGGCTTGTGTCTATTTTCTGCCCTAGAATATCGAACCCTTCCCCCTCCCCCCCCTCCTGCAACATACCGGCCATTAGCCGCGTTCGAAGACTGGTTTTGGTAGATTATGTTCGAGATGGTAACCGGCGCAGCAGCATCCACACACGTACGTACCTTTCCACTCGGGATTGCCTAACGATCGGGTCCGCGCGGGATTGACGTATGTGGAGGGTACTGGAGATAAATGTGTGTCAGAGATCCCGTTTTCTCCCGCGTTGGCTCGGACGGGCTCTCAGTGGGGCGTTCCAGTAACCCATTTTTGTCCTGGGTGCTTCCTGAAACGGAGATTGGCTGCTTTGCCTTCAAAGGCGAATTCCTCATACGCGTAAGCGGTGTTACGAAACGACGTGCGATCTTGCCTGATTGGAACTTTTATCATCATTATCGGAAGACGCGTCCGCCGATGACACAACGCTAGATATCGACAAATTGAAGCTGCTTCCGATGTTGTCTAACATCGTTTGCGGCCATACCGGACGTGGCACTAATGCATGCCCTAGATCGATACGCTTCGTGCAAGCAAAGGCTTAAAAAGGGAATTGGTGGTAGACTCTAAGGTCTTGGGTATCTCCGAAGCCTTGAATGTCCCCAAGTACCAGAGTTCTCCAAAGTCTCAAAGGTTTTCAAAGCCTCGAAGCTCTCCAAAGTCCACGTTCTCCAAATATGACAATGTTGCCTGCAAGTAAAACTTATTTCCTTCCGTAAATATCACGTTGGAAGTATATGGCACGGCATCAACACCTACCGACAGCTGCCAACTTACGGCGCAGACCCCAATTCAGCGCTTCGTGCGTTTGAAAGCAACGGTTATTGTTGCGGTTTCTTGTGTGGATTTTTCTTCCCCCTGGTTTGTCGCCCGGGCGCCATAGTGATCGTTTCGTACGCTAGTAGGTAGTCCGAACAGGAAGTTCACCTCTCGTTCTCTCGCCCTCACCCCTAACAATCTCCACAATTCCTTCCCGACGAGTTTCTTTCGAAACATTTGTCTCCTTCCCTTGCGGTGCCGAATATTTACGTTGTTTACGACGGCCCTCTTATCGTTCAGACAAATCTTTCCCATCGATTGCGTCTTGTGTGTGCTTGTGGCTGATAAGCGGGAGAATCGGATGTCATCCGACAAAAGCCCGTTAGATGCCCCTTTCAGTTTTTGTGGAACGCCGATGTTACCGCGATGGCGACCCGGGCTGATGCCAAAGCTGCATGCATCCATCGCTTCAGACTCTAGAAACAGAATGGATTGCAACCTAGACATAGAGTTCCAAAATCTGATTCTCGACACGGTTCATGGGATGTAGTCCCAGCGTGTGAGGAAGACTTCTCCGGAAAGTAGTATCTTCCCATGATGACGCTACCCAGGGATCTGATTTTGTATACGATACACCGACTTGGGTTCATCCCTCACTGGGGTCTGACGAAACACCCATTATATAACCCAGGTGGCAGCGGGAACTCAAAATTCCTTGTCACGTCTACGTTTCTCCCGTCTCCATCCGTTTCCACCCCTCATTGGCCCACACTTTTCAAACGATGTGCAACACCGTTGATACGCTTAGCAGGCCATCCTACTCCCACCTTCGACCCCGGACTTTCGTACTCGCTCTTTTGGGACTTAGTCAATTTTTGAAATAGTTTTCATTTTTGCCAAACTTAAAGAAATAATGTCGATTTGATCAATGACCTTGTTGGTCATTCAAACTTAGTTGGTTCAATTTCAAACTTATTATAAAACTAATCAGATTAAACGTACTTAAAAAGCATGTCCATAATGCACTTGAAATGATTTCAGCACATTTTACAACGGAAATAAACATAGAAAAGAGATTATGCGTTCGATTCCATCATTTTCAATATGATTTACGACCATGTATTTGAAAATAACAATGAAAATCAAATTCACACTTCGACCAGATTTTCAATCGCTCCGTGCCAAGCGAAACCGCCTACATTATTGTGGGATTTGGTTGTCCTGTGGACAAAGTTTATTGCGGGTGGATAAATTATTTTTATCACCGATTTTTCATGCAATTGTTGAATAGGCGAAACCTCAACCCCGTACAAAAAAAAACATTATCAAATTAAAACAATTTTAGGACAGATAAACTTTCGCCACACGCGATTTCTGTTCAACGATCACACTTATTTTTGACCACCATAGTCTCAAACCCAAGCTCACAGTCAAGCTGTCAGGGGAGCGTTCAGTGATGGCAGCCGCCGGGACCGCTTGGTACGCGTCGAGTGCAGTGATAATAAAGTGCGTAAAATAGTGATGTTTTCAGTGTTATTTAGTGATCATTATCGTTAAGAGTGAAGATTTTGTACGTGGGCTTGCTTTGCGGTTCATATTCGGCCCGAAATTGGAAGTTGTAGTGTTGTTTACATCGCTACTCTTCCGCATGGTGAGGTACTGCTGCTGCTGGCGTCCGATCCGATCTCGAGGAATTCATCGGTGGAAAACGGAAAAAGATGAGTATTTTATCATATGTTATATTATTTATCCATGTTAAGTGTTTTATATCTCTTTTTATTTGCAGGAGCTGTTTTGTATGGAGTTGGTTTTGGCTACCACTTGACCTATGTGGGTCCGACGGCGTACCTCGGAATCGCGTTAAACTTGGCCGGATCACATTTCCAGTGTTGTTTTGTGTATTTAGTGATATTAAGTGAATTTTAATATTAAGAATAGTGTATATTAGCGTCGTTAATCAATTAAACAGAAAATAATATATATGTTGTGAACAATGTATGGAACTGGCGGACTTATGTTTGCATGATGACCATCACTACACAGGGTACTCGGGGGCCGCCATTACTGACCCATGCGCATGCGCAAAATCGCCCACGAGGGCATCTCAGACCCGCTGGTTGCGTGTCACAACCAGCGCCAAACCACCCAGGTGGCAGCGGGAACTCAAAATTCCTTGTCACGTCTACGTTTCTCCCGTCTCCATCCGTTTCCACCCCTCATTGGCCCACACTTTTCAAACGATGTGCAACACCGTTGATACGCTTAGCAGGCCATCCTACTCCCACCTTCGACCCCGGACTTTCGTACTCGCTCTTTTGGGACTTAGTCAATTTTTGAAATAGTTTTCATTTTTGCCAAACTTAAAGAAATAATGTCGATTTGATCAATGACCTTGTTGGTCATTCAAACTTAGTTGGTTCAATTTCAAACTTATTATAAAACTAATCAGATTAAACGTACTTAAAAAGCATGTCCATAATGCACTTGAAATGATTTCAGCACATTTTACAACGGAAATAAACATAGAAAAGAGATTATGCGTTCGATTCCATCATTTTCAATATGATTTACGACCATGTATTTGAAAATAACAATGAAAATCAAATTCACACTTCGACCAGATTTTCAATCGCTCCGTGCCAAGCGAAACCGCCTACATTATTGTGGGATTTGGTTGTCCTGTGGACAAAGTTTATTGCGGGTGGATAAATTATTTTTATCACCGATTTTTCATGCAATTGTTGAATAGGCGAAACCTCAACCCCGTACAAAAAAAAACATTATCAAATTAAAACAATTTTAGGACAGATAAACTTTCGCCACACGCGATTTCTGTTCAACGATCACACTTATTTTTGACCACCATAGTCTCAAACCCAAGCTCACAGTCAAGCTGTCAGGGGAGCGTTCAGTGATGGCAGCCGCCGGGACCGCTTGGTACGCGTCGAGTGCAGTGATAATAAAGTGCGTAAAATAGTGATGTTTTCAGTGTTATTTAGTGATCATTATCGTTAAGAGTGAAGATTTTGTACGTGGGCTTGCTTTGCGGTTCATATTCGGCCCGAAATTGGAAGTTGTAGTGTTGTTTACATCGCTACTCTTCCGCATGGTGAGGTACTGCTGCTGCTGGCGTCCGATCCGATCTCGAGGAATTCATCGGTGGAAAACGGAAAAAGATGAGTATTTTATCATATGTTATATTATTTATCCATGTTAAGTGTTTTATATCTCTTTTTATTTGCAGGAGCTGTTTTGTATGGAGTTGGTTTTGGCTACCACTTGACCTATGTGGGTCCGACGGCGTACCTCGGAATCGCGTTAAACTTGGCCGGATCACATTTCCAGTGTTGTTTTGTGTATTTAGTGATATTAAGTGAATTTTAATATTAAGAATAGTGTATATTAGCGTCGTTAATCAATTAAACAGAAAATAATATATATGTTGTGAACAATGTATGGAACTGGCGGACTTATGTTTGCATGATGACCATCACTACACAGGGTACTCGGGGGCCGCCATTACTGACCCATGCGCATGCGCAAAATCGCCCACGAGGGCATCTCAGACCCGCTGGTTGCGTGTCACAACCAGCGCCAAACCAGCGCCAAACCAGCGGGGTTTACAACATTTTTACGCGTCGCGTGACATTTTCTGCCTCCAGGGCAGCGCCAAACCAGCGGGGTTTACAACATTTTTACGCGTCGCGTGACATTTTCTGCCTCCAGGGAAGGTTGCTCCCGGCAATCCGATTATGTCTTATGACGGTAATGCTGCCGAAAGCCGGCATCGGAGTAGCGGTGGAATTCCTGCACCTGCACGAAGCGACTGAAATGAGTATGCACGTATCTCTGATAGACCCTGCTTATCTGATGGAAGCGCAACTCATCGCCCATCGTATGTATCAGGCACGTTTTCCAACATGGCTAAAATAACTTGAGGGTTCATCCAATTGCTAGCAGACGTTAATTTGTACCTTCGCTCCGTTGAAGCGTTGAACTTTGCTGCCAAAATGGAAATGGAAGAGGTCTCTCCCTCACCGCAGGTTGGTCGATATGTTGAAGCTTCCTTTAGCCCTCAAGCTCTCTGCAGCGGTTAACGAGGGTGGTTTGTTGCTATTATCTGCGCGAGAAAAACTCCCACCGGTGTTCCCACCATCCGAGTTGTTCGCGCGAGTGTAGGCTAATCGCTGCGTGCTCCTCGTTTGGTATAATTTGATTATTTTCGAAACCATCCAGACATGGCGGCGGTGATGTGAGATGACCCCTAAGCGGTCTATTAGATAAACGCGCACCGCTCGTTCGGCGTAATGGCTCCTTTCGTCGACATCTTGTTGCTTTACAGATGTGGGGAACTGCGGGAACTATTTCTAACGCAACGTCTACCATGTAAGCGTCACTTCTCATCGCTCCCTTGTTGTCTTCTTGCAGGGATCGGATCCGCGGGCGGCAACATGCCGAGGGAAGCTGCAAAGCAAGCGCTGCAAGCTCAACCAGGAAATCAACAAGGAGCTGCGGCTACGGGCGGGTGCCGAAAACCTCTACAAGGCCACCACCAACAAGAAGCTCAAGGACACGGTGGCGCTCGAGCTGAGCTTCGTCAACTCCAACCTGCAGCTGCTGAAGGAGCAGCTCTCCGAGCTGAACTCGTCCGTCGAGATCTACCAGAGCGAGGGGTTAGTGTAGCCAATTCAGATCTGTGTCAGAAAGATTGGTTTATCTTATGCGTATGTCTCGTTAACCTTTCCAGCCTTGACTACGTCATACCGATGATTCCGCTCGGGCTGAAGGAAACGAAAGAGGTGAACTTCATGGAGCCATTCTCGGACTTCATCCTGGAGCACTACAGTGAAAACTCTCACACCTACGAAGACGCTATTGCGGACATCACCGACACTAGACAGGTGAGTGTTGAGACGGACCTGATTCTAGTTAATTTGTTAACTATTTTCGTTGCTATTTCATGGATCATATCATCAATGTTGATGGTATTCTGAAAGCTCTATATAAACTGCAAACTCAGGCTTAGGTATCAGTCGCATCTTCTTTCGCGTGGTGTATGACGAAATATTGGACATCGTGTAAATGCTATTGAGAAAATGTCACAGCATTCAAACTTAGCTTCAGTATAGCGTGAATGTTTATGAAGTATACACAACTCATCGCCATCTTTCGATACGATCTTTTGACAGGCCGCCAAAACGCCAACCCGCGACGCACAGGGCGTGTCCTTGCTGTTCCGCTACTACAACCTGTTGTACTACGTCGAGAGACGCTTCTTCCCGCCGGACCGCAGCCTGGGCGTTTACTTCGAATGGTACGACTCGCTAACCGGTAGGTACAACCTCAAGCCAGGAATGTTCCCCCACCGCACATGCTCTAAACCCATGCTCTCCCCCCTCCTGCCCAGGTGTGCCCTCGTGCCAACGGACGGTCGCGTTCGAGAAGGCGTGCATCCTGTTCAACCTGGCCGCCATTTACACGCAGATCGGTGCCAAGCAGGACCGCTCGTCGGAGAAGGGTCTGGACGCGGCGGTGGACAACTTCCTGCGGGCGGCCGGCGTCTTCCGCCACATTTTCGACACATTCACCAACGCGCCCTCGATGGACCTGAAGCCACAGGTTTGATACTGTTTTATTTACCCCAAAAATCAACCTTGATTGTCGGGCTTGCATGATTTTCATACGCTCTTCTCTCGCATCACTCCAGGTGCTGGAAGTACTGGTTGCGCTGATGCTAGCTCAAGCGCGCGAATGTCTGTACGAGAAGCTGCTGCTGCAGCTGGAAAACTACGGCGACGGACCAAACAACGCACAGGTAAGCAATCCACCTGACCAACCAAGTCCTAGCAATCATCCATCTCTTCCATCCCGTCGCAGAGTCATCGAGATCTGTCCGGCGAGGCAACGCAGCTATTTCTCGAGTACCGGGAGATCCACCGCATCATACACAGCAACGATGCACACACGTACCTGCCCGAGTGCTGGGCCGGGCTGGTTCCGCTTAAGTCGGAGTACTATAAAGGTAACAGGAAATACGAGACGATCGAATGTAGCCTTATATTCTCAGGTGGAAGATGTATTTTCATCTTGATAGGAAAGTAACACGCAAGGTAGACCGATACAAAACATTCGTGGTTTTAATTCAGCGTGTTTCAAATGGAATGTAAACAGCTTCTTAGGATCATTAAAAGAGTTTTATTAGAATTTAGTCAAATAGTTCATTTAGATTCTATTTTCTGCTCTGTTTCAAACTTGTGTTTTGAAAATCTTTAATTATTCTTAACAATTTGTTTTATCTTGGTGAACAATTTTCCCATCAATTTCTACCATTTATGTGGTTCAAAGTGTATTTGTTAGAATGAACTAATCGTCTTCTTTTGGCGTTGAACAATCTTTGTAATAGTGAGCATTGAATTAAACATTATTCATTTTCCTTATGTAACTCGTAACACCCTTTCATTCAGATATAAATAAATAGAGTTTACTCGTGCTTCTATATCGTAAAGAACTATCTTCGCATTGTTAACATTTCATATGCAATGCGTAGAAGTTGAATTGTGAAGAAGTAAAAATAAATTGATCGGAAATGTGTTCAAATCATAGGCAAAGAGTTTCAAAGCTAGAAAATGAATAACGCCATACTAGTTCGGCACTCGATTTAAAAACATCATGTTTCGTTTAATTCAATTAACGTTGTTGTATAAAAAAACTATATCTGTAACAGTGGAACAACTTCCGAAAAATATCATAAAATGATAAGATAAGGCGATCGATAGAAGCAGAAGGCCCGGGAAATAAATAAGCAATCAACACGTTGAAATCTAAAACTATATTTTTTATCGCAGAAAAGAGAATTAAACTAAACAAGAAACGAGATAAACAAATTTAAATAGCTGCCCTTCTGCTGGTACTGATGTTTGATGTTTCTCCTTCCCCCGTTGCAGCCCTTGCGCACTACCACACGGCGAAAACGAAAACCGGAGCGTCCGCGAGTAGCAACGACAGTCACGGCATCAGCAGCGAGATCAGCAGCAGCAGCAGCGGCGGCGGCAGCAACACCAGCACGCCAGCCCGAAGTGCCCGGCAGCGATACGCGCTGCCAAAGGACACGTTCATCTTCGACGAGGCATCGCTCGAGTCCGACCTGGAGCCGAGTGCGGTGCGGCGAGCCCATCTGCGCGAGTCGCTCGCCAGCCACGAGGAGGCGCAGCGGCTGCAGCGCATGTGCCGGGAGCTGAAGAACAAGATAGCGCTCACCAAGGTGCTGAACTACGCGCACGAGCGCACGAGCGAGGAGCTGGAGGAGCTGGAGCTGGAGCGCTCGTGTGCGCTGGGTCCGGCCGACGCCGGGCTCGACGAGTCCGACCTCGACCTGCTCGACGTCACGCTGAACGCCACGTCCAAGTTCACCATCACGCTGACCGGGCCCGACTTTACCGCGCACAAGATCGAGGACCCGTTCCGCCGGCTCGGCCCCATCGCCATCTTCTCCGCCCGGCGCCACTGGACGGCCCCGCGCAGCGTCCGGCTGCAGAAGGGCAGCGCCGCGCTCATGCTCGGCGGTGGCACGCTCGATCGGCGCCAGCAGCAGTCGCCGCCGTACGGCAGCAGCGGCGGGAGCAGCAACGGCAGCAGCAGCAACAGCAGCAACAGCACCCACAGCAGTGGCTTCCAGCAGCGCTGCTGCGGCGAGTGCGCCAACAAGACGAACTACTACAACGACAGCCGGACGTGCGAGGTCTGTCTGAAGGACGTCTGCAACGTGTCGGAGCGCGAGTTCCGAGCGCTCAAGCTGCAGGACGATGCCGCCGACCAGCTGTCACAGGGCGTGGACGGTGCGAACAGTGCATCCGGCGGGGATAGTGACGTCGGCAGTTTCGGCTTCAACATCCGGAGCGACGCGCCCGTCATGGTTTCCACCGTCGACATCAACTCCCTAGCGGATGTAAGTTAGGACTTGGGTTCTGCAAAGAGAATCCGGTCCCCTTATCAAATTCTAGTAACCGTAGTCATTCATTTCGAACAAAATCCTTTCGAGTTTCAAGTAATGACAACTTCTCTTACCCAAATAAAATCAAAGAAAAACTAGAAATCGAACAAAACTACAAGGGAGATTGTATAAGACATGTTGATTTAATGGAGGGCTTTAATACGCAGGTCTAGTCTTACAATAAGGACAGTTCGAGATCTTTAAATTATTTCAACGCAATCCAAATTCGTTACATTAACTATATTTACGGTACAAAACTTGCGAGAAACACAGCGTACTATTGACAACTACTATATTTTCTCGCGAAAAGAGATTACTTACTTAGGGTGTTGATGACAACATCGCGATAGCTTCTATAAACATTATTGAAACAAGCAAACTATTCCTCGATTGGAAGAACAGATATTTCAGAGATAGTTAGAAAAAAGAAAATGCTTCTCAAAAAAGAAACAACTCTTGTTGCTTCACTTCACAAGAAAGACGTGCAATGCGATTTGCCAACCAAGTAGATGAAAAAGTAGTAGATTGTGATCTCGTTTATTATTAAAACAGCAGCTTATTACACTAGTTCGAACAGATATGTCATTTGAATTTCGTCACTTTTGGAAACAGACTAATTGGATTTTCAAAAACACTCGATGAACAACAGATCCAAATGTTTTAACTAACGTCATCCTTTCGTGCTTGAAAAGAAGTAAACAAACCCTATGCAGCGTAACTAACCCTGAACATGTGAAGAGTCCATTCTCTTTTTCCTAAATTGGAGATGTCATTAACCATTCTCAATCGATTCTTGATCCATATTTTCTTCTCATCATAAAATTGACCCATCATTGGTGATGAGTTTTAAAAGATTATATTCAATCAAAGACTATGTTCATAAATGTTTATAAATAAACTAACATAGAAGTATTATTCGTATGCCTTCACCCAACAGCTCGGTGGCATCAAGGAGGGCGACTTCATTGTGGAGCTGTGCGGGGTCGACGTCAAATGGTACACGCTGCAGCAGGTGCTGAAGCTCATCCGCACCTGTGGCAACAGTCTCGAGCTCAAGGTGATCACGCCGATGGATCGAAACTACCTGAAGCCGATGGCCCTCAGTCACTGCAGCAAGGGCTCCATCTCGACGCTGTCCGGCAGCTCGTCCGGCATCTCGTCCGGGGCGCCGTCACCGACCGGCACCACCACCAAGTCGCTCGCCAAATCGTCCCGCTCCAAGCTCGGCTCGAAGACCCGCCTCAGCAGCTTCACCTCCGGCAGCTGGAACCCGTTCCGGCGCACGCAGAGCTTGGGAAAAATCTTCTAGCCTTCTAGCGGAACCGTCTGGCTGTCCTTGTCACGGCCCAACATGATATGCCATTCTAGAAACAGTGGGTGTGTGTGTGTACGTATAGAGGAGAGAAGGTTGTGGACATGCAGACGAGCCTCCAACAGCACTGGGACCACTTTAAGCGATAAGAACTTTTTAACTACGTTCGGTGCTCACTCTTTGTGGTAGGGAAAGTTGCTAGAACAAGTCAACCCTTCGCTCGCGCGAGGAATGTCTGAATGTCTTTGAGGTTAGATAACAAAACAGGAAGGGATCGAGCTCCTGGTAGGTGGTAGAATAGCGCTCTAGTTTAATTAAATTATTATTAATAATACATTCACAAACAAAATAAACGATTATTTCAGTGAAAGCTATTTTGTTGAAGATACGAATAATCATTTGGACTACCAACGATACGAATAAGGCCACCAAGGAATACGAAGTCGAAACAACTCGAAGAAAATTATTTGTAGCAGCCAAACAGAGTGGAATTGTTAAATAACGAACGAGTTAAAGTTAAACTTTTTAATACTGACCAAACTCAAATGCAAGAAAGAACCGAAAGAAACATGGTTGATTTGTTTAATTCCAACTATCTTCAGCCCTTTTCGTTTTCAGAAGTCTTAATTAAGGTTAAGGAACGAAATGGAAACGTAAATGAGACACGAAAGCCCTTGTGTTTATCTTTCGTTCAATGTTTATTCAACTCCAAATTTTACTTTAAAGCTGCAATAAAGAAAAACTTTATTATAAATACATTTGTGTGTGCTCTTTTAAACGTTTCGATGAGTGTATAAACTTGTGTAAATCACCTTTGTCATTCCTTTGAAGTGTTGTGTTGTGAAGTCTTACTGTTATGTGTCTACGCATATTTATGTACCGTATTTTATCAAGTATAGTGCGCATACGAGTATAGTGCGCACCTAAACCAAAACAAAAGCATTGAGGAGTTCGTTTTGGTAACTTGCTGCTTGGGTAACTTCCGAATATACTAATATTCCGCAGATAGTATTTCATAAACCTTTTATTTGAAAAAAAGTGCGCACTATACTCGATAAAATACGGTATTCCTGCCATTTTACATATCATTTGTAGAAAACCATTTGGTGATGAGAGCATGATTATTGCTTTTGCAGATATAGTGATATTTATGATAAACTAGCTTGACACCCCGGCGATGCTCGGTTAAGAAGGGGTGGATAGAAAAGTTTTGTTTTTTACTCTTTACATCCGAGCTATGTTCATAAGCTAATTCGAAATTTATGCCTTTTTCGACAAAACTTCGGTAAAGGTTTTGTGCATTTTTATGATGAGTTGCTTTTTGTCAAGAAGTGTAAGCATCATAAATGCTTGTTTTATTTGTGTTAGTTAAACAAAGTTTCAAATGTAAAATATGGATAATTGTATTGAAAAACAGGAATCAAACAAGTCTTCAATAACATCTGCAGTGGTTAAACTTAATGTGTGGAAAGTTTCATAAGCAACGGTTCAGTATCGGTCGAGTTTATAGTGTACACAAAACTCCATAAAAAAGCTAAAATAGATAATAGTTATCTTTTACTTTATACCAAAGCAAATGGTAATTTCATTTCTGCAAAAGGTAAGCAAATTTACTTCTGCAGACAATTTTAAATTGAATAACTGTTACAAAATATTTGGTCCTTGCAACATGGGTCAAACATTATGATGGTTGTGACCGACGGAAAGCTCCTACGTAAGCTCAGCGGAGCTTGCGTAGGAAGCTTTATTAGGCTAAGATAAATATAGGTCGCTAGGATAAGGTTGATATAGATTATTATGATAAGGAAGGATAGAATAGGATAGATAGGGATTAGGGCCGCGCCAATAAGATAGAGTAGGATAGATAGGGACTAGGGTAATGCGCAACACAAAGAAGCTAGCTAGGATAGGAAGAATAGTAGGGCAATTAGGATAGGATGCGCGCGTGGCCACGCCCACGCACGCATTAGTATGTAAGTTCGGCTTAAGTTTACTTCCGTAAGATAGTATTTTCCGCCGCGTGTAATATTTTCTTCCGCACACAGGCTCTGCTGCTTCCGTAGCTACAAGGGTAGCTGTATTTAGTAGGGAAAATTGTATAAGTAGGGTAGATTAAGTAGCGCTAGCGGAGCATATCCTTGTTCAATATGCTCCGCATTCTATTCAATAAAACCAGTTTCTTAGCTACAATCGACTGGTGTCCCAACTTAGTCTCACCCCTTTGCTTCTTCGTCGGAGTTGCGACTCCGGGCTTGGAGAAAACCGTGCAGGATAATTGCCTGGCGTTTTCAATGGTAAATAAAGAATAGTGGATAATAAACGCCAATAAACTTTATTTCGTATAATTCAACAAGTTGTATCTTTTCATTTGATGGAATTTAATTGCGTATAAAAGATGCGAACAGTATTGAGATCAATGATGAAAATAAACGCGCAATGAACTGGCTGAAAACTAAGTGCATTGGTAATATTAGGTTGGCATTCGAATAGCACTAACATATTGCAACCCAGAAATTCTTGCCTCCTTCCAGTCGGTTTTAGGCCTTTCTTTAATCAGCTTTGCCTACAACGGTTTACGATCATAAGCGTGGCACTGGGACGTATTCCTACATGAATGCAGTGGACCTGGAAGCGGGCTAAGTGAACCAGATGTTCTCAGATATTTCTCAAGAATGTCACTGTGACTATGGTAATTTTAGTATACCTTTGTTTGTTTATTATTTACAATCGAAGTAGTGACGACATGTGACGAAAACATAGTTAAAACGACACCAAAGCATATATGGTTATTACCAGTTTCTTATCACTATGAATACAAGATATTTATTAACTTTATAAGCAGAACAAATGAACCTTACTTATTACATTCTATACTACAACTATCGGTTTTTGATTTTTTTTAACTTATGTTCGATGTGGCTTCTTGTTTTGTTCAATTTTGCTGGCAATAGCTTACCGTCTAGAACTCATAAATCTTTGCTTAAAATATGTTTTTGTTTTTATTTTGCAAATTGCATACCTGTTACATACATATAATACCAGTGTTCGTATGGCGATATAAGAATATAGGTACATATACCGAGAATTACAAAAAAATACAGCAAAACGATTACCCTCTTACGACTGCTCAGTCCGCGAAGCGGTATCAAGCGCTGTAGAAGCTTTAGGAAGGCTCTGGCCAACCTCTAGGAATCAAAGTTATCATTTTGAACCACATCAATTCTTTATTGGTCCTAATTTCATTCTCTGTTAAAACGTTTATCAAAACAGGACACTTGTTGTTCAATCGAAGTTGAGCCTGTTGCTTTAAATTCTTCAGTAATAATCTTGTCAGCGATAAGTGGCTGATTCTTTAAAGCATAGTAGAAGACGGTCTTGAATTCCGAATCACGATCGTCGAAACAATTTTTCGACATTTTTTCGACGTTTTTTGTCAACATGTAAGAGAAAAAATTTGCTAATCCTTCTCTTTCGAAAGTGAAGCTCCAGGCGACACAATAAAAGAAAGCGTTCCATTTGTTCTCTTTATTATTTTTTTCCTCAACGTCAAATGCAAATCGTTCAATAAGACATTTTGCTAAAATAAACCATTCTTTTCGTATGGCGATATGTAAAAGATTCCTACCAATATAACCAGTATACTGAAGTTTATTGTTCCTATCCAGTGTTTCGCAAATGCTAATGCACGCCGCTTCGTTCGACAAATGTGTTGCTTCGAAATAACTCAATATGTTTTGTGAATTGAAACCCCCTGTTAGCAAAAGATTTGTCAAATTAGTAATCTGTTCTAACGTGATTTCTTTTAGTGGTTTACCAAACTGTCTTTCAACGATGGCATTCGAAATCTCAGAGCTGGTATAATATGCATAATAAAAGACACTTTTTCCTTCAGAATCCAGTTGATAAACGCAATTGAATTGTCGGTACTTATCAATCATGAACAAAAAGAATGACAGGAGTTCTTTACCAATTTTTTTTTGTGCTTCTAATTGTTTCACGCAATAGAAGAAAGCGTTCCAGTTGTTTTCTTTATTATTTTTTTCTACAACGTCAAACTCAAATTGTTCAATTAGACATTTTGCTAAAACAAACCATTCCTTCCGTATGGCGATATGTAAAAGATTCCTACCCATTGAATCAGTGTACTGAAGTTTATTGTAGGTATCCAGTGTTTCGCAAATTCTAATGCACGCCGCTTCGTTCGACAAATGCGTTGCTTTAAAACAACTCAATATTTCTTCTGGATTGAAACCCGTTGATTCCACAAAATTTGTCAAATTAGCATTCTGTTCCAACGTGATTTCTTTTAGTGGCAAACCAAACTGTCTTTCAATGATGGCGTTCGAAATCTTAGAGCTGTGATACGCATAGTAAAAGACACTTTTTCCTTTAGAATCCAATTGATAAACGCAATCGAATCGTGGGTACTTATCAATCATGTACAAAAAGAATGACAGGGATTCTTGACCAAATTTGTTTTGTTTCTTTAATTTTTTCACGTAATAGAAGAAAGCATTCCAGCCGAATTCTTCACTATTTTTTTTCTCACCGTTAAACTCAAAACGTTCAATAAGACATTTTGCTAAAACAAACCATTCCTGTAGAATGGCGATATGTAAAAGATTCCTACCCATTGAATCAGTGTACTTAAGTTTATTGTTCTTATCCAGTGTTTCGCAAATTTTAATGCACATCGCTTCGTTCTTCAACCAACTTATTTCGCAATAACTCAATATTTCTTCTGAATTCAGGTCCTCTAAGGTCAAGAGGTTTATGAACTCAATTATCTGCTTTTCATTTAAATCTTCTAGCGGCGTAGAAAACTTTCCCTGAATGATTTCAACCGCAATTGATCGGACGTTCTTAGCCGCATAGTGAAAGACACTCTTTCCATCCGAATCCTTGTGATTGAAACAATCCAATGGGGTTTCCTTCCTCAAATCCATCAAATATTTGAAGATTTCCAAACCTTCCCATGAGTTTTTTTGCACGCAGTAAAAGAAAGCATCCCAGTTCTTTTCCTTCGGATTGATGTCTGTTGTGTTGAAACCACATTCAATCAATAATTTTACAAAACCTAATCCAGCCTTTGCAACGGCGGAATGGAAAAGATTTCGTCCGGTTTCATCACCATTTCTACCATCTTCACTTCTACGAACAAGGAAATTCAAGGTGCTCTGATGCCAGTGTATATGATCAATCTGAACAAGATGTTGTATGAACCGATTATTTACGGTCATTTTTAGTTTTAGGATCAAGTATTCTACTATTGACAAACGTTGTGTATGTAATGCCAAACACAACAACAGTTCGGAACCCACATCGATACCGAGAGTGCCAGAGAGCTCAAAACTGTAAGGAACCTTGAATCGCCTTGAAAGTTCCCACCGCAACAAAATGCTCTTATCAAAGCTTTGTGCATCGACTTCTGAAATTATTTCATTTTCTGCACAGCAATCGATCTTATAGTCCTCACAGTATTTATGAAAAGCATCTCGGAACTTCCTTTCATCACCCTGCATGTACGCAACTAATACCAATAACTTGTCTTCAAAAGAAAGCACGTCAGGCAAATGGAATTGTCGATTCAATATAAAATACTGAAGAACATTAATTGACCGATGCTTGAATGCAATTTGTATTAAACGGGGTGCTTTTGATGATATTTTTTCATTTGAATGTTCTAGGAGGATTTGAAGCATTTGAGAATCAAGATAGATACATTCCGACAAAAGAGTTGAGTCTTTCTGAAAATCTGACATTAAACTTGGATTAAAATGATGATACAAACTAATGGGATCTTTTATTGAAATGTCTAGATCAAGTTGATTTTTAGAGACTAAGTCAAGTACTAACTTCGTAAATAAACGTTTCAAGAATTCTACCCTACGATTTCGCCCCGCACCTGGAGGTCCATCGAGCAAATCAGATTCTAAGTTTAATGCTTCTTCAATCAATAATTTGGTATATTCGAAAAAGTAACTTTTACCTTTCAAACCAGTGTATGCATAATCTACTGCAGTCCAATCAAAATACTTGTCTTTGACATCTATGACATCCAATCCATACTTGGAATCCAACAGTAAACCCAACAAACGAGCCGAACGAAACGAAGCCAAATGTACTGGAGTTCTTCCCCAATCATCGGTTTCCTTAATCAAGTGTGGAGATTCAATCAGTAACTTTTTCACTTTCTCCCGCGAACCATCAAGAACTGCCGTATGAAGAACTTTGTTCTTGCAAATCATTCTATCTAAAAACATTCGTATTTCTTCATTTTCCTTCTTCTCATACACACGACATTTCAGGAAATTTATCACACCTGGTTGTTCAACATTAGTGAAAAACCACAACGCGGCAAAATATTCCGCGAACAAACGGTGAATAAAAATTGGCGCATTGTCCACGACTCCGTCCACAATGCCTGACTTTTCTGATCCTTTTTTCAATTCTTCTATGTAACTGGCGGCTTCTTTTTGTTGTTCTTGTGATAAGAGTTCCTCCACTTCCGTTTTCAGCATAAGTGCATACAAAGCTAGAATAGAATGAGTTTTTCTGATATTTTGAATTTCTTTTTTCACGATTTGTTTTGCACTGGGAGTGTCAGCATTAATTCCATCCTTCTCCATACTGACGATCAGCTTCTTTTCGATAAAAGTATCCATCATTCTCAAAGTTAAAAACTGTTTTTCACAATCCTCAAGTATTTGAATTGGATTAATCTCTAATTTCTCATTCATGTTGTTTTTAACTATTGGCAGCAACAACTCGATACCCATCGATAAGAACAAAGGAATGTATATCATGTTTGAGAGAAACATCTCCAGCAGATTAGTGTGCAGTTCCAAAATGTTGCTTTGAACTTGTTTATCCCAGTTATCATATTCCCCCATGCGAACTGAAAGGAATCGATGCATAAACTGTGAAAACTCTTCCTCGTTAAAATTATCCAAGCGATAGTATCGACATTCTCCCAATGCTGCATCCATTTCGGATTTAAAATCGTAAGGACGGCTAGTAATATACATCTTAGAAACCGCTTCGAGGCTGCGAAGAGTTCCTAACAACTTAAGCACCATATCCTTGTAATCAGGAGCGATCTCATCAAACCCATCCATCAAAACAATGAGTTTTTTGTTGTTGAATTTGCTTTTGAAAATTCTCAGCAGGACTAATTGCTCCGATTTTAATTCACTTTCATCCAGCTTCAGATTTCCTTCTGAGAATTGAAGATGTTTTGAAAGTGTTTTGGCTGTTTCCCGCAACTCAGTCATGTTACGATCAAATTTACTATTCACATAGAAATCCAAATATATCAGTTGGAAAAGTAACCTTATTGTGTTAGTTTCTATCGTGTCTTCACAATTGAGCTGCGTTTCGGAAAAATCTGTGGCATGTTCTATCAAATTAATCTTAATAACCCAAAAACCCTTGGGGCCTTCCACCAATTGAAGGTAATTGGCTAACCAAATCATGTAGAAAGATTTGCCAGTTCCGGCTGGATTAAAAATTATATGAGCTTTCATATTCGCAGAAGTCTCTCCATCCGAATTTGAGTTGTGTGTTGTGAAACCGGGAGGATGTTGGGGTCTTTGGTTTTCTGTCTCCGCAGTAGTTTTCTGTCCCTGTGCCTGTAGGTTAATCAACCTTTTAAATCCATGGTCGAGATTTCGAAATTCATCTAAAAACTTATCAATAGGTACTTTACCCACTGTACTATACTTCCTTGTAAGTTCCTCTTTCGCATAAGCGAATATGCTACTATTCCTCCAAAACATTCCCGTAGTTTCGTAATCGAATGAATTATCGCTCATTCCTCGTAGATTCCACCGGCGCGGAAAATATATGGGCTCTATTTCACAGTATCGTTCATTGTTAATGTTACGATATACTACAGAATCATTCCCAAAGCTTCCAACATCGGAAACGAAAGTCAAGGCATCGTCATCGCAGAATATATCTTCGTACGGAATCGTTGTTCCAAAAAACTTAGCGTTATTTTTACTTATTTGTTTACCCTCACAGTCGTCCGTCAAATCTTGAAATAAAAGTGGTTTTTCATTTTCTCCAAAAGTACAGGACTGTTCAATTGTTATTATCATCTTTTTATAACTTTTGTCCTGTAAACACCAATTTGAAATCTCAGTATCAGATTCCGCATTTGCCCTTTCGCTTCGATCGATCACTAAAACGAGCGAGAAATTCATCGCGCAGAAAACATTCTTTACTGTTTGTTGGTTTTCTACATATACCTTTTCTTCTAAAAATAAAATGGCCAGCTTGTTGTCCGGGATCTTCTGAACGCTTTGTAAAATTTGAAGCACGAACCACGAAGGGTATTTGTCTCGCTGCACTTTGAGCGTATTAATTTTATGTGCATTCTTTTCTGATAGCCACAAGTTGAGTTTTTTGTAGAGTTCTCTCGTCTCTAATATATTATTCTTGCATTGCAAACCCATGTTTTGCAATGTTGTGCAGTACGCCTTTGATATGCCTTCAATGTGTAAATAAAGTAATGAAAACTCCGAAAGATTGAAAAAATGTTGTATATCGTTCTTTTTCAAACACGCACCTTCTCCTCTTCCGATCCATTCCATTATCCAGTTTGAGAGTCTGTCATATACAAAATCGTGTGCCGGTCCAGTTAACGTTGGTGGTAATAATTTAAACAAAATGGAAAATAACTCACTTTTCTCGTATTTTGTGCTACAAACTAGTCTGAATGATTCTGAAAACTTCTGAATTTCCGATTCATCTACGTTTGGAGGCAACACCAAATTTTTAGACATTTTATTAGGTAATCGATTGAGTTTAAAGTGTTTTTTGTAAACATCCTCCCAAATGTCTTGATGCCCAAACAATTTTTCATACGCTTTTCCAAAACTACTCTTGAAATTACTTTCTACAACTTCAGGACTTTTGAAAAATTCTTCGTTAACTCTATATAATTTTGATTCTTCAGGTATTTTTGACGCAATGTCTATAATAACGGGTTGATACTTTTGAAACAAAGGTCCATTTAAATTGATGTCTTTTTCTTTATAAATACAGTCGGCTAATTCCTTTGCAAGTCGGTTTAGATCCGAGTTTTCACGAATATGATCCATTAATGAGGTGTTTTCGTAAATCTTTTCCCCAACAAGTTTATAAACATCATCGCTCATACACTTCAGAAAAGAATACACTCTATCATAAAGCGAACATTTTTCCACAAACGGTTCAACATCTTTCGCCAGCCCAATGTTTGTACAAAGAACATACACATTCGTTTCATTCGTATCCTTGTTTTGGTGCAGAAAATCATTAAAGTACATACTAAGTGATAAATCGTTTTTACCTGTGGATTTTAGGTCTTCCAAATGAAGTTGCTTCGTCTCATCAACTTTGCACTTAGCTTGGATATACATATTGAGCGCATGATTACCATGTTTGCAACGGATTACGATGTCGTCAAATTTGCCTCCTTCTGGATCCTCGCTGGTTATGTTGAATTCAAATGTCTTATCATCTTTCATCAGCTTGACCGCTTGGCACAGAATCACAAATGCTATTTGTTTTTGATAACTGAGACCATCCAGAAATGCTGCCACTCCGTCGGCCTTTTTGCGAACAGGAGCACCAGAGTTGGAGGTTCCGGCTCGTTGATTTTCGTTCTTTCCTTCGCAATTCTTGTCACGACGACTTTTCGAAGTTGGGTCAGGATTGCTAGTGACTTGATCTGGTTTGCTTGTCTCCTTTTGGTTTGACGAAGCAAGTTGAGTCACCGTTTCACTTCCTGTTGCCTCGGTGGATGTTTCGCCGGAAATGTAGGCCTCTGGCGTTTCGTTTGCGTCAGTGCCATCAGGGGAGCCTTCCATTGCTTGATTTTATACAGCAATTCTTGGTATCTCTTCTTGATGCGGCGTCTTAGGACTGGATTGCAGTAACTCGTGTTGAAATGATCCAATGTTGGTGTTTGTAGCGATGTGCTCAATGGTCCGATGGAGTTCTACAAGCTTATTTACAGTCCTTCCAAGTTTCAATAGGTTCCGCTTAGTTTCAATCAACACTATCCTTTAACAGATTGAAGAAATTTCAAAAGGTACATGTTAATTATTGAGTCGATTGACGGTTTAGGACAGAGGTGACAATCATGCGACCCGTGCACGATGGAGCGAAGCTGGTATAAAAATCAAAAATTCATTTTTGGATTTCAGAAAAATGAAATATGTTTTCTTAAACTATAAGATGAAACTAAGAAATGACGCAAAAACTAGAGCCTCTGTTTTTCCAGGTTCTGAGAAACAGCCCGTCAAAGTCAAGGTTTGTGAAAATATTGCGTGAAAAAAATCCATCAACTTTGAAGGTCTGTAACTCCTATAATACTGGCCGGAATCGAATTTCAAGCACAGTTATGGAAAGGAATATTAAGAATGGTTTCGCAAAACTCCTAATTTTTTTTTCAATTTTCTGTTTTCAACCTTAAGGTTTAAGGCGTTAAAGGTAAACCTTAAGGATGGCGTAATTACGCCATCGCTAAGGATTGTAAAAGATTGTAATATGTTGCATACCCCCTTATAGTCTAGAATGTTTTGTAACAATAAATGATGGTTTGTTTTTGCATATACGCGCGAACTTTACCTGTTTTTTTAACTTCGTATGTGAAGCTTATAGCTTATAGTATCACCTACTAGGCGTCTCCATCATGCCATATGCAGCATCATGTGTGGTAAGAAATATTTGAAATTCTCATTCAATGAAATATGTGAAGCAGGGTAATGGTTGAACATCACGTAAAAGAGGAAAGACAAGCCAAGTCATTGGTCACTTTTATTTGTTCTACAGCTCACAAACCCATCTTTTTATACCCACAATTCCTCGGAATAATGTGCCCTACACTAACACTTTGTTCTGTTTGTACCCTTACCTGTAAAAGCCGTGAATTTTAGTAGCTTTTCGTTAGGAGACGTTATATCCGCGTTAGATGCTTTAAATATCAATTATTTTTCAGATGACAATTAATTCAGATTTCAATGAAAGTTTGTAGTAAATTTAATTTGTTTTATATCAAACTAAAAAAAATCTTTAAGTTAATGTAAAAAAAGACTGAAAAAATAATGCACGCATAGAAAAGTCCAAACATATGTGGGTTTTGCAGCACCCACCTGGCGGGATTGTCCAGAAACATAATAATTTCGTGTAATATAATAGTATTAGACGATATTACAATGAAAAAATTGCAAAACATTTGATTCTGAATTTTATCCCGGCAATTTGCTCTTTTCGCTCCACAGTGCCTTGGTGGAATATGATTTCTTTTGCTTTGCTTCGGTAAAATTTTTCCGTTTGAAGTGCCATCGATTCACGGGCCAAAATGCGTTTTGTTACCTTTGCGAATTATATTCCTCATCGCAGACCTAGTTCCAATTTCAATTTATTAAAATAAGTTGAGTTTTCAATAGACAATTATTATGCCGCCTTGGTTTAAGATTTGGAGGTCATAATGAACAACAAAATCAAGATAGTAGGGAACTTTTTAGCTTGTTCTGATTACTTAGGTGAATATGACGAGTTACTTATACAACAACATGCCAATAGTGGAAATGTGAATTACCCATCTTATCAAATTTTTGATGTGTATAATTCTAAAACAAATCCAAAAAGAAATGCTATCGGAAATTATATAAAAAATCAAAGCGGGTTCAGAACAAGTGGAATAACAGAACAATCAACTCAAATTTTGCTCTTTGTATGCAAAAACATTAAGGATAATGGAAATATCTTAAGTGCACCGATTACCCTACCGAGTGACGACCCGGAATATATTGATCCGCCTCTGAGGATACCTTTTAGATTTAGTGATCCCTAGAGCAAAATGCCTTAATTTTGTGACAGCTGCCACGAACTGATACAAAACCTGCTCTCAAAGATATATGAAATGAGGGCATTTGAGTGGAATGGATGCTCGATTCTCTGAAGGGAACCAGGAACGATAACAGAGTAACAAAATTCCTGACGAATGACGCATAACTTACCGAGTGCTTATCAATCCGTATGATGCAGATCAATTTAAGGAAGAACTTGATTGAGGTTGTTCACGTCGATCACTATGAAAAGACCACGAAAAAAAAATATATTGTTAAAATAGAATAGACATTCACGTAGTGGCTATCAACATTTATCTGTTCTCCCTCCATATAAGAGCGCACAAGCGGATTCATTCCGTAGCCCTGTAAAAAACCTTTTTACCAATTTGGTTTGAAATAGTTGTTAGCGACTTGGAATGAATAAAAACAGATAACATACCGAGTGCTTAACTATCCGGACGATGCTGGGACAGATCAGTGTAAGGAAGGACTTGACTCAGGTAGTTCGTTTCGATCACTATGAAAAACACAAATAAAACATTGTTAGAATAAAGGAGAACAAAGACAACATCTGTTTTTACCTAAAACGTGCATGCCTTGGATTTTATCAGAAAGAATAAAATTTATGTGCATAAAATTATAAACCGGTACAATATTATAAAGCATTTGAAGCATGAGAACCATTCCTTTTTAAACAGGTAGAAATATACGGGGTTAATAAAATGAGAATTTTATGATACATCCATGTTTTGTTGTTGTTTCTTCACAACGTTTCCAGCACGGGTACGCATTATGGGCCAATTCTTGACGGGACCAGATTCGATTCATTCCTCTGAGCACTAAAATGGATCTCCCCAGACAAACTTCATTTTAGGATGGATTCAAACTAATTTTCGCCGGGATCTCAGGCTAACAGATTAAAACTTAAATAAGATACTACGGACGTTACACGTTAGCTCACTCCAACTTTTCTGACGGAATGTCTTTTGTAATTCGATTAATAGGTTCAGGGCGATTGAGAGGTTCAGGGTTCGTCGTGGTATAGAACAATTTTATAAGAAATTAAGACAAATAATTCACTTTTATCACAAAATATTCCGATATGATGGTTTGTCGTCTACGGAAATTGCTCCTCACAGAAGATTTTATTTTTGCCACAATTGTTTTTTTTCCCGATCACAGACTAACGTTCTCCACAGTCATGAGCATTTTTCCTTTGATTTATTGTTAACAGCATTCCTTTTTCGCAACCAGAACCGTCAAACATCATCTTTCAAGTAACTTAACAAAAAACATCAGGACCAACATGTCCAACAAACGCAACAGACTTTCTTTCTGCCGGCAGGAGAGATTAACACACGGGATCGGCCGCTGTTCCTTCACTCACACGCCTAGGTGCCGCTGTACCGACTCTAGAGCAGCGATCCTGTAGCGCCCTCTTTATGTCATCATTTGGACTGTTTTAATCGGACCGTTGCAATACGCAACAGCTTAGCAACAATATTTTATTCATGACTTTCAGAAATTGTTTAACAATCAATCTGAACTGTTGGTGTAATGATCTTTCTGATAAGCTGAGTGATGATGAGAGATGTATGGAATATCATATCCCGACTGTTGGTGTAAAAAAGAAAAGGCTTTCACCATCTCGCGCCTTCCTATTATCGCTGGTTCAAAAACAATGCACCGGGAGCGGTATCTGTTTTCTGATCAAAAGCAGGAGCGATACGGGGACACAACCACCAGCACCGAGCGACAACTCGCTTTGCACTTGCACTATGCACCTCGTACTTTGCAGTTGGAAGGGATTTGCAAATAATCGCTATAATTTACCCCCTTATTTAACAAATCACGTAGTCCGTCCAATGCCGTCCATTTCATCGGTTGAACTCATTGGTTTATGCTACCCATCTTGTCTAGTTTAACCGTTTAGTTGAAACCGTTTCTGCTTTCAACGGCAACACAACGGTTCAAATATTTGAAGTGAATCCATGTTCCACCCATTGCATACCTTCGGGCGCAAACGAGCCAACGAGAGGGTTATGTCTAAGGTTACTGCCATTGATTATGTCGGATGATGAAATTGATTAGCATGACGTTGTACGTTAAGAAGGTATGAGTCACTCCACCTTTTCTGATGAAAATTCTTTTGTAAATCAAAACGGATACGAACAAATTATCCTATTGCTCCGATTTAGCGGTGTAGCTTAACTTACCGAGCACGTCGTTCTCCGTAGAGTAGAACAGTATAAGAAACAACTAACATTGTGTAGTTTACTTTTATCAAACTATGGTCGGACACGAAGGTTTGTCATTTACGTTACTTGCTGTTCGCTGAAAGCTCGATTTTTACCACAATTATTCTTGTTCTCGATCACAAACAAACTTACTCAACAGCACTGAGGATGTTCCCCTTTATTAAATGCTCTCAGCACCACTTCATTCGATAATGCTCTACGCTAAGAAAACGATTGTCGAAGACAACTGTACTCGTCCGCACCCAGTGAAATGTGAAATGAATAAGTGCTTTGAAAGGGTGTGGTCAGAATGGTAGCCAAATAAGGCGTATGAGATCAGTCGATCATTCGTTTATACGCATGGTTTGATGGGCTAATTTCGCACGCATTGTAAAACGTCTAGTTATTTGTTTGGTATGTATTATTTATGTGTACTAAATTGAAAACAAATTATGTCAAATCATAGGCAAAGAGTTTTACAACAAGAAAATGAATAACGCCTAATTCGGTACTCGATGTTTAGATTTTTTTTAAATCATATTGTATTTTATCAATTAACCTCTGGTCACAGCTTTTGCAAGATCATGCGTTTGCGTTTTACATCTGTCAATTGAGCACAGTTTTCTGCCGCTAATAATACTTTAATTTTTTAATAAACCATTTATATGAGCATTCAATCACACTAACATTTAATAGAAACAATATGTATTATTGACTCACAATTCATAACGAAATAAATGCCAGAATCAAAAGTACAGAAAACGGAAGGCTGCAACGGAAGCAGTGCAAGGGATTTCCTGAAATAGGTTATCGAAAAGTAAGGTTATTCTGACCGCATGGTCGCAGGCAAGCTGTGACTCAAGTCAGAAAAAAACAGCTGTCGCACAACTCGTGGTGTTTGAGTCAATCAAGCAGACCACGAGGTAACGAACGATCCCCTTCATAGGAGTTCGGACAGAGTCGGTACGTCTCTGATTACGTGTAAGGAAACACATTAATTTGTTTTTTGAATTTGAACAATTGTTCGACTTAGCGTAGGAGGATATATCACGGCTTGTATAGAAGAAGAAGCGGTGCGGTAGGCCCATCTGCGCGAGTCGCTCACCAGCCACGAGAAAGCGCATCGGCTGTAGCGCATGTGCCGCGAGCTGCCCATGGAGCACGGCACGAAGTAAAGCAAGCCAAATTGTGGCCAAATCGGGATCCGAACAATCAGAACAATTTGATTGAAAATTGCCGAAGCAAAACCGAAGTTGCACCTTTCGGGGCCCTCCCTCTTATTCTCTCCTCTTCCTTCTACACACTTTCATGTCCCGAGCGCGGAATTGAACCGCGTTGTGTCCCCTCCGGTCTGTGCTCACCAACCGCAAGAAGAAATTGCTAGAACAGGTCAACCTTCGCTCGCCCGAGGAACGTCTGAATGTTTTCGAGGGTGAGAGGGAAAGAAAATGGGTTAGATAACAAAATAGGAAGGGATCGAGCTCCTGGTAGGTGGTAGAATAGCGCTCTAGTTTCATTAGGTTATTATTAATAATACATACAAAATAAACGATTACTTCAGCGTAAGCTAATTTGTTGTAGATATGAATAATCATTTAGACTACCAACGATACGAATAAGGCCACCAAGGAATACGAAGTCGAAATAACTCTAAGAAAATTCTTTGTAGCAGCCAAACACAGTGGAATTGTTAAAAAACGAACGAAAGGTTTAGAGTTAAAGTTTGTTGTAATACTGAACAAACTCAAATGCAAGAAAGAACCGAAAGAAACATGGTTGATTTGTTTGATTCCAACTACCTTCAGCCCCTTTCGTTTTCAGAAGTCTTAATGAGGAGAATTAGAAAAATCGTTGTAGGAAAGGAAAAGGAACGAAATGGAAACGTAAATGAGACACGAAAGCCCTTGTGTGCCTATCTTTCGTTCAATGTTTATTCAACTCTAAATTTTACTTTAAAGCTGTAATAAAGAAAAATTTTATTATAAATGCATTTGAGTGTGCTCTTTTACACGTTTCGATGAGTGTATAAATTTGTGTAAATCACCTTTGCCTTTCCTTTGAAGGGTTGTGTTCTAAGTCTTACTGTTATGTGTCTACGCATATTTATGTATTCCTGCCCTTTTACATATCATTTGTAGAAAACCATTTGGTGATTAGAGCGTGAACATGGTTTTTGCAAATATAGTGATATTTATGCTAAACAAGCTTGACACCCCGGAGATGGTCGGTTAAGAAGGGGTGAGAGAAAAGTTTTGTTTTTTACTCTTTACTTCAGAGTTATATACTTACGCTTATTCGAAAATTATGCCTTTTTCGACAAAACTTCGGTAAAGGTTTTGTGCATTTTTATGATGTGCTGTTTTTTTTATCAAGAAGTGTAAAGATTGTACATGCTTGTTTTGTTTTTGTAAATCAAACTGAGTTTCAAATGTGGAATGTAGATGATTTAATTGAAAAACAGGAATCAAAAACAGGAACTAAGTCAGTAACTAGTAGGAGATCTTCAAGTTTAGTGGAAATTTTAATCATTGAGGTAATGGTAATGAATGATACTTTCATACGATTGACTAACTTCCTTAATTTAATCGTTCTTTTGAACAACATTCTTTGTTGATTTCGTTTTCAACTTACTTACATAGTGGAAGCGTTATTGAAAAAAACAAATGTTGAAGGTTAAAATTTGATTTTAATACGTTTCAACTTGTCACGGAACCGATTGCATCTCTGAACCAAAGCACGTGGTTCTCTGACTAAAGCCCTAAAATAATGTGGATTTGAAGAGGCTAAGTCAACTACTAACGTAAACAAACGTTTGAAGAATTCTTTTCTACGATGACGCCTCGCACCTGGTGCCGCGAGCAAAGCAGTTTTAAATTTGTACGCTTCATCCAACACTGTTTTTGTTTCTTCTTTGTTACTAAAAGCATTAGTTTTTAACCAATTGTAAGAGTAATTTAGTGCAGTCCAATCAAAATGTGTGTCTTTGACATCTAAGACTTCCGATCCATATTTGGAATCCAACAGTAAACCCAACAGATGAACTGAACGAAACGAAGCCAAATGTACTGGAGTTCTTCCCCAATCATCCGTTTCCTTAATCAAGTGTGGAGATTCAATCAGTAGCTTTTCCACTTTATCTCGCAAACCATCAAAAATTGCCGTATGAAGAATTTTGTCCACGCAAACCATTCTATCTAAAAACTCATGTATGTCTTCCATTTCCATTCTCTTATATGCATGACGTTTCAGGAAGTTTATCACACCTGGTTGTTCAACATTAGAGAAGAACCACAACGCGGCAAAATATTCCGCGAACAAACGGTGAATAAAAATTGGCGCATCGTCCACAACTCCGTCCACAATGCCTGACTTTTCTGATCCTTTTTTCAATTCTTCTATGTAGCTGGTGGCTTCTTCTTGTTGTTCTTGTGATAAGAGTTTCACCACTTCACTTCTCGGCATAAGTGCATACAAAGCTAAAATAGAATGAGTTTTTCTGATCCTTCCATGTTTCTCTTTCACTGTTATTCTTGCACTGGGCGTATTAGCACAAGATCCATCCTTCTCTATACTGACGATCAGCTTCTTTTCGATAAAAGTTTCCATCATGCTCAGAGCTGAAAACTGTTTTTCACAATCCTCAAGTATTTGCATTGAACTAATTTCTGATTTCTGATTCAAGTTGTTTTCCACTATTGGCAGCAACAACTCGATACCCATCGACAAGAACAAAGGAATGTATATCATGTTTGAAAGAAACATCTCCAGCAGATTAGTGTGCAGTTCCAAAATGTTGCTTTGAACTTGTTTATCCAAGTTATCATATTCCCCCATGTGAACAGAAAGATATCGATGTATAAACTGTAAAAACTCTTCCTCGTTAAAATTATCCAAGCGATAGTATCCACATTCTCCCAATGCAGCATCCATTTTGGATTTAAAATCATAAGGACGGCTAGTAAGATACATCTTAGAAACTGCTTCGAGGCTGCGAAGAGTTCCTAACAACTTAAGCACCATGTCCATGTAATCAGGAGCGATCTCATCAAACCCATCCATCAAAACAATGAGTTTTTTGTTGTTAAATTTGCTTTTGAATATTCTCAGCAGGACTAATTGCTCCGAAGTACATTTTAGATCATTTTCATCCAGCTTCAGATTTCCTTCTGAGAATTGAAGACATTTGGAAAGTATTTTGGCAATTTTTCGCAACTCAGTCATTTTACGATCAAATTTATTAGTCACATAGAAATCCAAATAAATCAGTTGGAAAAATAACCTTATTGTGTCAGTTTCTATCGTGTCTTTACAATTGAGCTGAGTATCTGCAAAATCTATGACATGTTCTATCAAATTAACATGAATAACCCACAAATCCTTGGAACCCTCCATCAACTGAAGGTAACTGGCTAACCAAATCATGTAGAAAGATTTGCCAGTTCCGGCTGGATTAAAAATTATATGAGCTTTCATATTCGCAGAAGTCTCTCCATCCGAATTTGAGTTGTGTGTTGTGAAACCGGGAGGATGTTGGGGTCTTTGGTTTTCTGTTTGCGCAGTAGTTTTCTGTCCCTGTGCCTGTAGGTTAATCAACCTTTTAAATCCATGTTCGAGATTTCGAAATTCATCTAAAAACTTATCAATAGGTACTTTATCCACTGTACTATACTTCCTTGTAAGTTCCTCTTTCGCATAAGCGAATATGCTACTATTTCTCCAAAACATTCCCGTAGTTTCGTAATCGAATGAATTATCGCTCATTCCTCGTAGATTCCACCGGCGCGGAAAATATATGGGCTCTATTTCACAGTATCGTTCATTGTTAATGTTACGATATACTACAGAATCATTCCCAAAGCTTCCAACATCGGAAACGAATGTCAAGGCATCTCCATCGCAGAATATATCTTCGTACGGAATCGTGGTTCCAAAAAACTTAGCGTTATTTTTACTTATTTGTTTACCCTCACAGTCGTCCGTCAAATCTTGAAATAAAAGTGGTTTTTCATTTTCTCCAAAAGTACAGGACTGTTCAATTGTTATTATCATCTTTTTATAACTTTTGTCCTGTAAACACCAATTTGAAATCTCAGTTTTAGATTCCGCATTTGCCCTTTCGCTTCGATCGATCACTAAAACGAGCGAGAAATTCATCGCACCGAAAACATTCTTTACTGTTTCTTCTTCTTTTTCAAACAAATTTTTTTCTAAAAATAAAATATCCAGCTTGTTGTCCGGGATGTTTTGAGCGCTTTGTAAAATTTGAAGCACGAACCACGAAGGGTATTTGTCTTGCTGCACTTTGAGTGTGTTAATTTCATGTGAATTCTTTTCTGATAGCCACAAGTTGAGTTCTTTGTAGAGTTCTCTTTGCTCTAATGTATCATTCTTACATTGGAAACCTACGTTTTGCAATGATGTGCAGTACGTTTGTGATATGCATTTTAGGCGTAGGTATTCTAATAACTGCACTGAAAGATTGAAAAAACTTTGTATGTCGTTCTTTTCCAAAAGGGCCCCTTTTCCTCTTCGGATCCATTTTATGATCCAGCTTGAGAGCCTGTCATGTAAAAAATCGTATTCCAGAGCACTTAGCGATGGTAATAGTTTGGACATAGTGGAAATCACATCACTTTTCACGTGTTTTGTGTTACAAACTAGTCGGAATGAGTTTAAAAACATCCGGATTTGCGATTCATCTACTTTTGGAGGTAACGCACATTTTTTAGATTCAGAATCTTTAGTACCTCGCCCGATCCTAAACCGTTTTCCTCTAACATTTTCCCAAATGTCTTGATGTTGTTGACCAAGCAATTTGCAATATGCTTTTCCAAAAATACTCTTGAAACCACTTTCCACAACATCCTCCCTTTTAAAAAACTCTTCATCAACGTTGCAAAATCCAGATTTTCCAGGAATTTGTGATGCAATTTGTTTGATTATGGGTTGATAATTTTGAAACAAAGGTCCATTTAAATTGATGTCTTTCTCTTTATAAATACAGTCGGCTAATCCCTTTGCAAGTCGGTTTAGATCCGAGTTTTCACGAATATGATCCATTAATGAGATGTTTGTGTTTTCGTCAATCTTCTCCCCAACTGGTTTATAAACATCATCACTCAAACACTCCAGAAAAGAATCCACAGTGTTTCCAAGCGAACATTTTTCCACAAACGGTTCAACATCTTCCGCCAGCCCAATGTTGGTACAAAGAACATACACATTCGTTTCATTCGTATCCCAGTTTTGGTGCAGAAAATCATTAAAGTACGTGCTGATATAAAAATCTTTGTCACCTGTGGATTTGATGTCTTCCAAACGAAGTTCTTTCGTCGCATCTGCTTTGCACTTAGCTTGGATAAACATATTGAACGCTTGATTACCATGTTTGCAACGGATTACGATGTCGTCAAATTTGCCTCCTTCTGGATCCTCGCTGGTTATGGTGAATTCTGTGAATGTCTCATTATTTTGCATCAGCTTGACCGCATGGCATAAAATCACAAATGCTATTTCCTTTTGATATTCGATGCCATCCAGAAATGCTGCCACTCCATCGGCCTTTTTGCGAACAGGAGCAGCAAAGTTGGAGGTTCCGGCTCCTTGGTTTTCGTTCTTTCCTTCGCAATTCTTGTCACGACGACTTTTCGAAGTTGGGTCACGATTGCTTGTGGCTTGATCTGGTTTGCTTGTCTTCTTTTGGTTGGACGAAGCAAGTTGAGTCAACGTTCCACTTCCTGTTGACTCGGTGGTTGTTGCGCCCGATTCTGGCGATTCGTTTGCTTCAGCGTCATTATGGGAACCTTCGATGGCTTGATTTAATGCAGCAATTCTTGGTAGCTCAGCTTGATTCGGGGTCTTCGGACTGGAATGTGGTAACTCATGTTGAAATGGTACAATGTTGGTGTTTGTAGCGTTGTGCTCAATGGTCCGATGGAGTTCTACAAGCTTATTTACAGTCCTTCCAAGTTTCAATAGTTTCCGCTTAGTTCGCTCAACACTATCCTATACGAGATTGAAGAAATTTTAAAAGTAATTATCATTTCATTGTTGTCCAGAATGTTATGCGCCCAATGTAGCCAGACTTCATCATGAAGACGGACGAATGAGACAAATATAGATAAAATGGAACAACTGATAACCGCGTTTGGCCTAGCTGAGGCAAAGCGATGATGTAGCAGATAAGGCTGATAAGAGCGACACAATCAGTATGAGTTAAAATACTTGCCAAAGTTGGGTCAGGATTGCTTGTGACTTGATCTGGTTTGCTTGTCTCTTTTTGGTTTGACGAAGCAAGTTGAGTCAACGTTTCACTTCCTGTTGACTTGATGGTTGTTGCGCCAGAAAGGTAGACTTCTTGCAATTCGTTTGATTCAGTGTCATTATGGGAATCTTCGATGGCTTGATTTAACGGAGCAATTCTTGGTAGCTCTTCTTGATTCAGCGTCTTCGGACTAGATTGCGGTAACTCGTGTTGAAATGATCCGATGTTGGTGTTTGTAGGGATGTGTTCAATGGTCCGATGGAGTTCTAAAAGCTTTATTACAGTCCTTTCAAGTTTCAATAGTTTCCGTTTAGTAACCTCAATACTATCCTATAAGAGATTGAAGAAATGTCAAAAATCGATAATTATTGAGTCAAATTGACGCTTTAGGAGAATACCAGAAGACCCCAAAACATGCAAGATTTTTCATCGACCCTTTCGACAAACTTCCTTCTTCGCTGCGATTCGACACTAATTGTTTCATCTTTCATCGAATGGACCATTCTGCTGCAATCAGTAACAAAAGCTGAAGCTGAGAGCTGATGGTGCTCTAATTGCCATCAACTCAGTGCTCATAGTTCAGGATGTTTGTGTGATCATCGGTTCTTTTCACCTACATCCAGACCAAACAAACAATTTGAATGAATGATGAATCAGCTCCTGCTTGTTAGCAGGAGCAACGAGCCATCGATTGAGATTATCAAGTAAAACCTCGTAGCGTGCCCAGTGTAGCCAGACTTCATCGTGAAGCCCGGAACAAATAAAGATAAAAAGGAACCACTGATAACCGCGTTTAGACTAGCTGAGGCCAAGCGATCGACGTAGGAGATAAGGCAAGCAATAAGTTAAAATACGGTTTTGGATTTTGCTTGTAGCTTTCTGTTGAGTAGCTTCAACATGTACAAATACCATTCCTGCAACTTTAACCTTTTAAGAAAATCAGTGCTACTTGAATGTAACCATCCTAGTTAAAGTTCAGTAAACATTAAAAAAAAACACCAAGATCATTCCTGTGTTTGATGTTTAAAATACCAGATCATTTATAATGCATCAACTTAAACCAGTGATCAGTTATAAGTATATTTTCATTCCAAGTGGGCTTAGTGAGAAAATCGTGAAGTGGAGCTATTAAAGGGTGTCCCAGAAAGTATAAGCCCGATTTCAAAATTTGGTAAAAAATAAAACCTGTTCCAGAAACTGAATTTTAATTTAATAAATTGTGTTTGGGTTTTGTTCTGGACTATTTGCGAAAAATAAAAATTTTTAAAATTTAATCGTATGCTAATGACCGCACTTTTGATCTGTCGCCTCCGAAATGACTCAGCACAGACTTGTCATGAACGGTTTTCGACACTTTTGAACGGTTTTACAGTTTTTTTTAAAACTGTCGATGTTTTTCGCAGCTTTAACATGTTTTCTCAAGTGTGCCTTCGTTAGCGCCCAAAATATCTCAATTGGTCTGGTCTTGGTCGACTCTTTGTCGAACTGATGCATGAGGGTTAACCACACAGCAGCTTGTCGTACAGCTTCCGGGCCCGATGTTTAATGCATGCAGCCTAATTTGCACTCCGTTTCGATTTCTTTTGGATTTTGTACGATTTTAATTTCAATCTTGCCTTGTCTCATTGAACGTTACTTTTTGAGGTACCCATTTGTTGAGCGACATCGCGGATGGAACTTTCCTATTTTTGCTTGAATGCTTTTGCTCTTTCCCGGTTCAACTGTTGGTCGATAGGACCAGGTTTTTGACCACTTTTCGGCGTATCCTCGAAGCTGGACTCCTCCCGAAACTTTTGGATGGCAGTTCGTACGGCTCCGATACTCACACCTACCGATTTCGCCAATTTCCTTAGCGAAATGTAAGGAGTCGAACACCATTTGTGCAGAACGCTTTTGCGCTTTTTGACGGAAAAGCCTCGTATTTCAACAGAAACGGTTGAAAAAATAGTTTTGATGTACTATCTAGTAGGTTTGAATGTAAACAATCAAACACCCGAAGAATCAACTGTTTGGCGTCATCCGTTTTCCAGAAACGTAATTTAGAAATCGTGCTTATACTTTCTGGGACACCCTTTATAAGACCAAGTGAAGGGCGTGACCATTTAAAACCAAGTTAAAACAACCGACAAGGACAAAAGTACGGGATGTCGCGAAAAGTGTCGGAGTAGTAAGGTATGGAGGCGAGTAGCCCGTGTCTGTCGGGCCCAGGTGAGGTGGTGAGGTTGGTTATCGTATCGCAAAGAATGAATGGACTCCGCATGCCTGTGTCGAACGCGTTCGAGTACGATGGCGGCGATCGAACACCGAATGCGCCCCCTAGCATAAGCTTTCAATTACGAGCAATGATCAGACGATAAAGAACAGGTTGTTCGACCCCCCGCCTGTGATAATAGTTAAAACACGGTTCGTGGATTTTTCAGTGCTCATCAACTTTATAGAACTTATGACAGCTGCCTATCAAAAATTAGAGTCATGGCAGTCAGTTTTCGGCCACAAATTTGTATATGAGCGTACAATCACATTAAAATCTTCTAGAAACAATACTTACGACTGATAGCCCCTATTTTTCCGATGGGGAAAAAGCTATGACTAAGCTATAGCTATAGGGCGTAAATCTATGACTATGCCTACTAAGGATGTTGCCCAATGAGAATGATGAAATTCATGGCGACTGTGTGTCAAGCCTTAACACGTTGACTGCCACGCTTATTTTGGTCATGTTTCCCTGCAGGCCAAACTTTTTCTTCATACAATATCGCTGGCTATCATTTTTGATAGCCATGGCCTGCTGGGAAGGGCACAGGTGCTCGAAGCGCACACACACAGCTCGGCAATTGATATTTTTCTGGTTTTTTGCCTTTAACACCTTATTGTTTATTTCTATTGGCGTTATTATTAAATATATAGCGCCTCAAGATTTCTCCAATAAACGGCTTACGTATTAGCAGCGTGACTGCATCCGTCTCGTTCACCCAATAGACACGCAACGACATTAAGCGAAAGAGACAAAGCGATTTACATGTGATTCAATAAACAAAAACCTTCCACTAAAACAGCTTGTAACTTTTTTCATACCACAGTTATTGTAAAACCAACCACAAATTAAGCTAGACAGGAGATGAAACTATGTAACTACCAAAGGATTTGTAGGTAAGAGTTGTCATTTAGAAGATATAGTACTTCAAAAATCATGGTAGGTGGCTATCAAAAATGATAGCCATGGCCCCCCAGGAAACATCACTGGCTATCAAAAATGATAGCCATGGCAGTCAACGTGTTAAGGTAGTATGAATCATTCCAACTTTTCTTGTCAAATATATTGTGTGACTTGAACTGAATACGAGCAAACTATTCTATTGATGTTATCTGGCCTTCATAATAACTTACCCAGCACTGCATTCTTCGCAGAGTAGAACAGTTTTAGAAACAACTGAATTTATGTAGTTCACTTTGATCCTACACGATGGATTGTGTTTCACAGAAAATTAGATTTTTACCACAATTATGTCTCTTTTCGATCACAAACAAACGTTTTGAACAGCACTGAGAAGGTTTCTATTAAATAATTGTTCACAGCACCACTTTATTCGATCATTCTCTACGTTTAGAAATCGATTGTGGAGACAATTGGTGAATGCATCCATACTCAGTGAAATGTGAAGTTATAAAGGCCTCTGAAGTGGTAAGAGCGAGGCTAAGTGGCGGCCGCAGAACAGATAAGGCCTTGCAAAAAAAAAAAATTAGTTCATCATTCGTTGATGGATACTTATGGTATAGGAAAGGTAGGAAGCTGAAGTCGGAGTACCATAAAGATAACAGGCAATACGAGACGAGTGAATGTAGCCTTATATTATGATATATTTTAAGCTCGATAGGAAGGTAACACACAAGGCAGACAGTTACAAAACATTCTTGGATTAATTTATCGTGTTTCAAAAGGAATGTAAAAAACCCAAAAGTGCTGGGTTGCATTTGGTATAGTACGCTGTCCCTTAACCGTACCAGTTTTTTTGGTATTGTACGTTGTAATGTGGTCTCGCGGTGACAGGGGAACAATTTCGGAAAATAACATACATGAATTTTCAGATGATATCATAACAGCAGCAGCATTATTTCTAACTGCAGCACATGATATTCCAACTGCATCAGTTGATTTTATAACGCGATCATGTTTATTATAACTTTGTCAGTTGAAATCAGAATCGTAGCAATTGATATTATAATCCTGGTACAGCAGCTTTAGCGAAGTATATAACTAGCATAGGTCTCCATCGCTGCATAAGAAGGACGCGAATGTGCAGGCTAAAATCGATTAGTTCGGCAAGTTCTGTTTTGATTCACTATCCACCAGCTTTGCTCGATGCATCGTTCGTGTTCTGTATGCAATAGTGTTGCTCGGATGCATTCATTGGTTCATAATCGATAGAAGTACCCCGGTTTCAACACCCCGGCATCCGGTGAAACCGATTGAACCCGGTGAAATCGGTTGAATGCCCCGCGGTACAAAATGAGTGCTTGCACACAACTTCCACCCGTTTCACTGACTGTTTTACCCACCCTACCCAACAAACTGCTGCTTGCACACAACTGCTAGCTACTCCTCACCCACCGCCTTCCTGTTTCACCCTCTATGGTATCCATGGTTCAAATATCTCTTACTCCCCTCGAATCCTAACTACATTTGCCACAGTAGGAAGGTTTGATTTACATCTGGTCAAAGTTTTATTCCGTATATATTTTGACTATGTTACTGGCGATTTTTAGTGCGATTGATTAATATATACAACCGGAAGCACTTATAAATAAATAGTATCCAATCAAAAATCTTTGTTTATGGTTTATTTCATCGCAAACACGTTTTTTGCTCACCAATTAGATTTATTTTTGACCAACGTATTTTTCCATAGTAGCCGTCAGCATTCCTGCTGTCTAAAGACAAACCAGTGTAGTGATGGGATAGCTCCAGAAAAGAATGACATCTTCGCATCCGATCCAGCAAAGGAGCAAGTCCTTTCGTAGATAAAAAAAATATGGTATTACAGCGTTTTACAGCTCACCTAGCAACCGGGGCAGTGTATTTAGAACATCAAGAATGATAGCCTACTGCAGAGTATTTGATGTAGAATAGCAAAACCCACAAGTGGCAACACAAACCAGTAAGTAGAATACCCAAGGAGAACCCTGCTGCACTTGCCTACCAAAGGTATCCATGCCTACCTAAAAGAACCTTGCCGAGTGTATTTTTGGTAGGCATGGACACCTCATAACCTACCAATAATTTGTTTTGGGAGGCACCGCAGTGGAAAGAGGTACTGGCTGTCAAACCTTTGTTTGTTTACTGTTTACTGTTTACTGTGCAAGTCTGGCCAACTAGCAAGCATTCGAAAACAGGAAGGGACGATGACCCTCATCGACAGGTATAGAAACTGCAACGCAGTGTAAATAGTTGGTCGGTGGCCAACGGACTTCGCGGCGATCATCGGTTGTTACCGGTTGTAACATAGTATCGGTGGCCAGTGTTCGATAGCAGCGCTTGGATTGACCGACTCGGGGTGGTTAACCGGGGCCGTGTTAACTCGCATCAGACAGTAAGTACGTGTGTAAGAACCCACAGCAGAGAGTTCTTACTGATGATGATTTGTCCGTGCTTTTCACACATTTCAGGGTCTCGACAAGGAGGAAGAAGCGGCTTGAAATAATCATCAATGCGTTCTACGTGTTTTCACTGGCCATGACGGAGTGGTGCTGCACATCGTACATCGAAGGAGCCTGCTACGATCCGTGGTCGCTGTTTGCCAGCACGAACCAGAGGAGGCGTCGGACGATTTCTGAACATTTCCCCTGATTGCCTACCGAACCGGACGATATATATATATAATATTATAGATGTATCAAAATAATAAAACAATCAAAAATATTTTCCTGTATGAAAATAATTATTATGGGAAAGAAAAGATATCCTGAACCCAGCTCATATAATCTACTACGAATGGGTATACGTTTTTTACGCGTATAGCCAGAAATAGGTGTTATAAACACGTTGCACAGTCACGTTGTCAAAACAGTTCTCTTTTGCGGTGTCCCGCAAGTATCAAGAGAATTGTTTTACCCTTCTTTTCAGAAGTGTTTTACATCCAAAATTGCATAGGAAATCTGCTGCAAAAGAAGGTGTAAAACACTTCTGAAAAGAAGAGCGATCAGGTCTCAAGAGAATTCTTTTACATCAAAATGACGCCAAAATTTCTCGTTGGGTATCCATCACTTTCTAGGATCTACCAGAATGAAAGTTGTCGCGTGGATGTTCGAAGTAGGCACGACCAGTCGAGGGGTGCAGGTAAAAGTAGGGGAAATCGCTTTTTCGCATCAGAAAACGAGCGCGAATCACAACAATCCTCGCAAAAGTATGTTTTCGACCGGAAAGCGATTTTCCCCTACTTTTACGTGCACCCCTCGACTGGTCGTGCCTACTTCGAACATCCACGCGACAACTTTCATTCTGGTAGATCCTAGAAAGTGATGGATATTCTACTTACTGGTTTGTGTTGCCACTTGTGGGTTTTGCTATTCTACATCAAATACTCTGCAGTAGGCTATCATTCTTGATGTTCTAAATACACTGTCCCGGTTGCTAGGTGAGATGTAAAACGCTGTATAACACCATAATCTTTATTCATTTATTCATTATTTTATGCTGCTGATTAAGTCACGGACAAAACGAATATTAGAATTATATTCGCTGCTTGATCAAATACTGCTTTGTATAGTTGACTCGTGCGTCGAAAAGATAACTTGATAGCTCAGGCAAGTATGCAGTAAAGCCTGAAATTGGCAATTGATTACTACTAGTCAACCTGTCCCGTGTAAGCAAGGAGCTGGTTAATTATGTGGCTATATTATTTCACAGCTTATGTAATTACAAGCTTTCAAACAATTTGTTACCGGTAAATGATTGCTCCGGAGCAAACAGCTTTCGTCAAATTGTCTGAATGTCAGTCACTTGCCACTTACCAACGAGTGGGTCAATCTTTATGCACAATGAATCTTCATAATGCAATATGAGGAGCCAATAAAACTAAATTTACGGTCGGAATGAAAAATTTCTTATAGGGAGCAAATGAACTCATACGATCCAGCTCCGATGTTCCAACTCTAGTTCAGTGTTGATAGCTGCCTGCAGCACTTGGCGTGCGTCGAGCGCAGTAAAAATATAAGTGCATAAAATAGTTGTGTTTTCAATCTTATCAAGATTATTGCATGGATAAGATTGATTAATAAAGTGTTTGTTATCATATAACCAAGTAAAGCAGATGAAAATCGTGCTTCTCCGCTTCTTCCGCTCGTTGATGCTGGCGTCCGTCCATCTCCAATTCATCGAAGGAAAGAAGATAAGATAAGTATTCCTTGATTATGTTGTGCATAATTGTGCAAGCAAGTGATTTAGTGTTTCTTCTTTTGCAGGTTTCACCAGGAGTAGATCTGGGAGGTGTGCTAGTGAAGTGTAAAAACATGAATAAAAGTACATGAATAAAAGAGTAACATGTACAAATGGTAAATTTCTAAATAGTCTTTGTTTACATTTTCGAATGACATTTCCCTCGTGGGCATTGGGAGACCCGGAGGGTATGGGGAAAAATGTGAGAAGGGAGGAACGAGGAGGGGTAACCCATAACAGAAGGGGAGAGAGTGCCTTCCCCTCATTTTTCGAATTACTGAACGCCATATATCAAAAAGACTCCTATTGCTTGGCGTTCAGTGATACAAGTATATGGCGTTCAGTAATTCTAATGTATGGCGTTCAGTGATTGCACGCAAGTTTTTGTACACCGGGGTGTGGTCACGACGAGGCGCAGGGGCTGCAGCGCATGTGCCGCGAGCTGAAGAACAAGATAGCGCTCGCCAAAGGTGCTGAACTACGTGCATGAGCGCACGAGCGAGGAGCTGGAGGAGCAGCAGTTCGTGTCGCTATCTTCGATATCAGCCATTTTATCGCTTTTTTTCCAAAATGTTGTTTACCTTTTGTATGGGACAACGTCGAAAAAACTGACAGGTATCGTCGTTTCCGTCCCAGCAATCATGATAACCTCACAAATTGGCGTGCGTTTATACGAATGGTTTCAAGTGGCAAGCTCCCATGAATATATTCCGTCTGTTAACGTTGGAAAATAAATCAATTGGACAGTTTTGAATTCTCTGAAAACAAAACAAAATAATCTAGTGTAACAATCCAGTGATCGTGGTGATCTCGCTAAAAATAGTTGCCTTTATTTTGCTACCGATTTACAACGACAAATTCGTGCCGATCTTTTGTCGGCACAATCCCGTTGACAGCAGATGCTCGATCGTGCTTGTCAAATGGCAGCTGCAGTTGCAGTTGCAGTTGCAGTTGGAAAACAGACCTCTCGGCGGAAGGATTTTACCACACTCTGTATTTGATTTAGTATTTTCAGAAATAGTGCTCCAGTTAAAGAAATCAATACGAGTTTACGTCGGGTTATGTGTTCGGTATGGATCTGATCTTTTGCTGCCCCTGTCGTATGCTGTCGAAAGCGGCTCGCTTTGCTCAGTGGAAATTCCCCAGTGCATCGCTGTTCGTCGACTCGTTGGGGTGCTGATAGAAAAAAAAAATAGCTCGCCCAATCCCGTTGCATTCAAAATGGTAATAGTATTCGAGATCAAACGCCTCCTGAACGAGTTTCTCCAGCACGAAGGAAGCACAGCTGCAATAAAATTTCTCGACAAAAGGCGTTGCGAAATCAGCGATCTGTTGATCAAGGGTAAAACTGTTGCCGATGTCCACTTCGACGTGGAGCTCCTACAACGAACCAGTGCGGGCTGGCCACTTCCAGTAGATCGCGTCTCCATCACTGGTAGCGAAGCATACGTTTGGTTCGAGCGAAAAACTGCTTTTCGTAATGCACTTGCTGCGATGGAATGGAAAATACCCGTGGAAAACCATAACAACGGAGCCGAGCGACTGTATCTAGAATCACCGGCCATCGAAGAAGACGCCTCAAACTCGATGACTCATTTCCGTGCCAAGGCGTTATGGAAGGTTATGAAGAACTGTTTTACTCTCGCTGGGTATGTCGTATTGGAGAAGGACACTCTTGAAGAGGTGGATATGCAGGCACCGGTTAAGAGGATCGTGTTTGTTCAGAGAAAAAACAGAGTAATCGACGAGCAGCTAGGCGATACCCTCGAGCGACAGCATCGTGTGGAAATTCTGTCCGGTCCGGTGCTGGTCTCTTCCGACTTGGTCGATGCGGATAACTACATTAGGCGACGTTCCGACGCACTGCAACCGATTGCACAACAGCGCTACGGGGTGCGCATACATGATTCCAACGAACTCGAGCGAATGGTGGCCAGTTTGGGTCGCTCGGCTGCGATCGTCGATGTGCTTCAGCAGAAGCATTCCAGTATGATCGATATGCGCGTACCGAAGCATGGTGCCTCGCACAAACAGAACCCATCCAAGAAGGCCACCTTCATTCTGTACAATTTCGCTCGTCTGGTGTCGATTTTCAAAAAGTACCGACTACTGATGGAACAGGAAGGTTACCCACGCATGCCACCCGTGGACGAGGTTGACTTCGGCCTGCTTACCGATCGAGAAGAGTGGAATCTGCTGTTCGTGTACGTGATCGGGTTTCCGTATGCCCTGCGACGCACGTTGGGCGACGGAGAGCTGGCCCGGATCGACCCACATTATCTGCTGGAGTTTACGTTCGGCCTCGTCTCGTGCCTCAGCAAGTACTACTGCAGTACACGCATTCTGACCGACAACAGCCCCAAGTTGCTGCCGGTTATGATTGCCAGATTACATCTTCTACAAGCTATATACAACATCCTGCGAACCCTGTTGCATTTGCTAGACTTGGAGCCCATCGAGAACATGTGATATTTGAATGCATTGAACGATTTGCAACAATGCTCGAATGAGGTATGTCTTGAAACTTTAAAAAGCAATTATTTCGTTCCTTGGCCTTGTTAACTTACTGAAAAAGTTATGTTCCTACACGAGAATGCTTTCTGCAAAATGGGCCAGTGCAAAAGAATTTCACAAAAAAAAATATTTTACAAGTTTTTATGCGAAAATAGATTTACCCTTTTACCAATGTCAACATAAAGTACATGTCAAGAGTAAAGGAAGAGAATGCAGTATAGTTCAGTGATATTGAAATTTTAATTCTTGCTATGTTTTCTGTGATATTGAAAATTAAAATGCTTTAAACATCAATTGGCATCGTTTTCAATTAAAACTGTGTAACATACCCGTTAAAGAGTTAAACACTTCCATTTCGCGTGCAAAGGCATATAAAAGTATTCATGAAGAGGATTTTTTATATAATGTACGAATGAACCTGAATTCAGGTAAACATATTTAGCGCATAACATTAGAATCAAAAAAGTGATGATTTGATAGAAACATATTGAATCCAAACTTATTTATTTGCATAAAGCATAAAACTCCATTCCATTTAGTGTGCCAAGGAATATAACAGTATTATTTACTAGGAAAGCTTAACGACTGAATAATCATTCTAGTAAACAAACTTAATCAAAACTTATTTAGGTATATGTATAGGTAAAACTCACCAACTTCGCGATCAGGCGTATAAAAGAATTCATTAAGAGGATTTTTTTAATGCTTTGAACACCAAATATCATCGTTTTCAATCCAAACTATGTGACATACCCGGCTATGATGGTCGTATTTTTTTTAAACATAGACATAGAGGTAAAACTCTTTCATTTCGCGTGAAAAGGCGTATAAAAGTATTCATGAAGAGGATTGTTTTATAATGTACGAATGAACCTGAATCCTGGTCAACATATTATGCATTAAATAACATTTGAATCAAAAAAGTTAACATATTTGATAAAAACATATTAAATCCAAACTTATTTACTTGGACAACGAAGTAAAACTCTTCCATTTCGTGTGCCAAGGAATATAAAAGTATTAATTATTAGGAACGCTCAACGACTGAACAATCGTTCTAGTTAACAAATTTGATACAAACTTATTTGGGCATATAAATATTTATTGCATACCATTTGAATAAAAAAAGTAAACATATTTAATTCAAATTTATTTCCTTAGACATATAAGTAAAACTCTTCCATTTGGCGAGTCAAGGAATACAAAAGTAATAATTACTAGGAATGCGCAATGACTGAACAATCATTCTAGTAAACGAATTTGATGCAAACTTATTTAGGCATATAGGATAATTATTTATTGCATAATATTTGAATCAAAAAAGTAAACATATTTAATTCAAATTTATTTACTCTAACATGTAAGTAAAACTATTCTATTTCGTGAGTCAAGGAATATAAAAGTATTAATTGCTAGGAATGCGCAATGACTGAACAAACAATCTAGTAAACAAATTTGATGCAAACTTATTTAGGCATATAGGATAGATATTTATTGCATAACATTTGAATAAAAAAAGTAAACATATTTACTCCAAATTTATTTACTTAGACATATTGGTAAAACTCTTCCATTTCGTGAGTCAAAGAATATAAAAGTATTAATTACTAGAAATGCGCAATGACTGAACAATCATTCTAGTAAACAAATTTGATACAAACTTATTTAGGCATATAGGATACATATTTATTGCATAACATTTGAATAAAAAAAGTAAACATATTTAATTCAAATTTATTTACTTAAACATATAAGTAAAACTCTTCCATTTCGTGAGTCAAGGAATATAAAAGAATTAAGGACTAGAAATGCGCAATGACTGAACAATCATTCTAGTAAACAAATTTGAGACAAACTTATTTAGGCATATAGGATAAATATTTATTGCATAACATTTGAATCAAAAAAGTGAACATAGTTAATTCAAATTTATTTATTTACTTAGACATATTGGTAAAACTCTTCCATTTCGTGAGTCAAGGAATATAAAAGTATTAATAACAAGGAATGCGCAATGACTGGACAATCATTCTAGTAAACAAATTTGATACAGACTTATTTAGGCATATAGGATAAATATTTATTGCATAACATTTGAATAAAAAAAGTAAACATATTTAATTTAAATTTATTTACTCTAACATATAAGTAAAACTCTTCTATTTCGTGAGTCAAGGAATATAAAAGTATTAATCATTAGGAATGCGCAATGACTGAACAATCATATCATATCATGATATCTAGTAAAAAAATATAACACAGTAGTATTTAGGCATATAGCTAAAGGTGCCGTGGTGCAAAGAAATATAAAACAATTCATTGCGAAGAAAGTTACGACTGAAATATGATAAGGTACGACTGAAACTATTTTTAATAAACAGGATCAATAATTCTTGTAAACATGTTTGATAAAAACATAACCATCACGCTTTTGATACTGTTTGAACTTATTTCAATCAGTTAACTTATTTAGTTTCATATAAAATATTTTCTTACAGATCAGTTAAGAAGTATATTGTTTAGGTTGATTTGAGATGCACTTACGAACGCCTGCCAATAAAAGCAATAGAATGGAAAACAAATAAAAGCAAAAGAAATAGAGTTACTATCAATTACTATCAATAAGCTCACCAAGGGCATCCTGTTTTAATAAATACATATACATTATTTGGAGGTCCGCGAAAGCCGGTTAGAAAATCGGTCCATGAGCGCGGGGGCTCACCACCTTGACGGCGTGGGTTTTAATATCAGTATGATGAGTGTTAACAAATAAATACATTTTTATATCATAAAACATACCTGCGGGTATAAATTATATGACAAAAAGTTATATTTCGGAACGCAACAACCATTTTGTTATTATAAAAAAAAAAAATAAATAAAAATAAGTCATTGCTCACAACACATAACAAGTAACGTAGTGCGGCCAAGTTTGTATTTAATTTGCTTTACCCACAATTATAATAAATCGATTTTATTATACTCTTTATTTATTACTTTTCTTTTCTTTTTTTGGATACCCTTTCCCACAAGTGATTCGCCCTTTACCATAAACCAACGACTTTAAACAATATATACGCTCCTTGAGACAGATAGCATCAGTAAATGTTTTTTTCCAACGTACGAGTATCCTTCTGGTCAACACTGTTCATCCGTTTTAGTCTGCTCTCGTTTTTCGATGGCAAAATTCGACTGATTTGCCATGCCACTGACTGTAAGAGTGTAATTAATTCAATAACGATTGGTTTTTATTGTATATATCTCAAATAGCATCCGTTTTTCAACACACACACCAAAGGAAATGTTTTTATTTTCTTATAAATGAATGAAATTAATATGGATACACCTGAATCGGATTTCCATGCAACCCTTGGATCGGTTCGTTCGTGCTTTGCGTGCAATATATATCTATTCATGTTGTTTTCTCCTCTGTTATCAACGCATGTATCTGGTGTAAGTTGCAGTGTTTTACTCGACAGCGCAAATTAAAATCAAGCACACTGGAGAATATTGTGTCCACACTTGCCTTTTATCTTACTGCTAATTGTGGCGTTCTAGTTTGGGAGTGAAACAGATTAGCTCACTTGCTGCACACCGGAAGTGCCTAGGGCAACGGTACCTTGAAGGATGGAAACCGATCGAGTGCTTCTTTTAAACACTTTTTACTCTACGTGCCATACGCTGTAAACACTAATTGGACAGGTGCGTTACTTTGACGAAATTTCGGCTTTTTTTCGTAACGGTTCGATGAAACAGAAGACAAAAGCTTTGTTGCGCCATTCAATTTGTACATTTTGGATATTTTTAGAAAATTTTTTCATTTACCCAATACCAAAAACCGGAAATGGTTTGCATAACGTTGTTTTGAGTCATTATTGATGAAATATTTGTTCAGCCCTTTATACCTTTTTTGTTTTTAAATCTTTGTTTAATTAATGTTTTTTGTTTCATAGAGTTTTGATGTTGACTTTAATCAATTCACGCGAATTTTCAAGGATGGTATGCCTAGATAAACATCTTCTGAGGAAAAACATGTGAGCCAAGGAGAAACAAGGTGTGTGCTGCTGATTCTAAATACATATGAAAGCATTTTTTTTATTATTACCATATGATGTCCAAAATCCAAACTCCAAATTGTAAAGTACATGAATCTAAATAGTAAAGCATCCCACGTAGTGGAATTGAACGCTCTGGTACGGAATGCTTGATAAAACAGATAATTAAATAAAAAAAAGCTTTGGCAAGCAGGCTAACAGATGCGCACTTGTTTTTAACATAATTCCCTTCGAATTTCTACCAAACCGATCTGCACCGAGCTAGCGCAAAGTGAAGCAAAATTGTACAGATTAAAACTACAACGTCATTAGAAAACAGCACTAAAATGTACTCTTAAAATACGATTAGAATCTTGGAAATATCTTTATTAACATAGAAGTTATAAAGGGCTAAAAATAGTTTCGTCAAATTCGACGCACACGGTATAACTAGGTATGCACTTTTGCCGGTATAATTTTGTGTTTAAAAACTACTCCCGACTCCCGGGTGTGTTCGGTCAACGGTTCGAACGCTCTGTTCTCTCTGTTTTCACATACATCCCAGGCAAAATGGACAACTTACAGGAGCTCCCCCGATGGACACAACAATATCATCTTGACCTTAAACCGCCCTGAATATGGAACTTAGTTTTGTAGAAAAAGTAGCCTGATCTCACTGTATGACTTTTTATTTTGCTTCATTCGTGGCAACCGCGAATTGTGAGGCACATTTAATTTCGTTCGCAATCATGCCCAAGCAGTTACACAATCCTTTCTATACTTGTGTGTATGTGTGTGTATGTAGGTGCGCACTTAAGTGTGTCTATGTGTGTATTTATGTTCTGTGTACCTTCGGTTAAATAAACATTCATCTGTACAATATATATTAGTTAGTAATTTATGCTCACTCCTAAGAAACAAAATAGAGAAAAACAGAAAGCACCATATCCACGCCAAGAAAAACAAAACAGAAAATAGAAAACCAAAGGCAACTACTGGATGAACAAAAGTGCAATGCACAAACAAAAGAGTTAGTGAATAAAAATGATTCCTACCACTCACATTCCGCTTGGTTAAAAGATCTGACATCTAGTTACCACGGACTGGGCGGAGATTGCCTGGCGTTGGGCCGACGAACGCAAAACGAAAATCGGTAACCGAATCGACTACCCTTGCACCTCCCGTCCACCTCCCGTCGTTAAGCTGCCAACTCTATTGCACGTGGTGAGGTCAATTTGCGGTAAAATAGTTTTTTAAGAACTAACAGCTCATCGTCCGGGCAGCAAGTCGGTCCGTTATGTAAAACTCAAACTAAAAAAGTAAATCCCCCAACCGGAATAGCCCCAGGGGGGTTATGGGTGAGGCAACAGGTTTGTTGTTGTTCGAAACCCTCGGCTTCTTCCGCCCAAAAAAAAAACGGTAAGGTTAAAAGCAGTGTTAGCGGTTTCAGAAGCCAAACATATCGCAAATCGAGTGCTGATCGTAGCGCAGTCGATCGCCGATGGAAAGTGGCGTAGCACTCGGAGCGGTATCGTCCGGCTCGGAACAGGTGCTGGTGTCGCTGCGGCTGCCACTTTCGGTTCCTCCGTCGTACGTTTCGCCCTCGCTGGCACCTTCGCGTAGCCGCTGCTGAGCGCGATGATGCTGCTGGCCCCGCTGATGCTGATGAGAATGATGGTGGTGCTGATGGCGACGTTTCGCTCGGCGCCGCACCTGCTGCTCGGGCTCGGTATCGAGCCGTGATGCCGCTGGCTCTTGTCTTGCCAACTCTCGATCGACCCCAAGTTGCTCGTTTTGTCCTTGCTGCTGAATGCTCTGCTGTGCTGCGGTTGATGTTTGAGGCGTTAGTTGGTGCTGCTGTGTGCTACTGGCGTTCACCGTTTCGATGTTTTCCCTTCCATTCGACCCGGGATGATAGCTGTAGGAAAGATGGTTAAGGTAATGCTGTTGTTGCTGCTGCTGCTGCTGCTGCTCGCTGGTGACCTTCATGCGGATGGCAAGCATGTCGTCGATCAGTGCGTCTGGCTGCAGCAGTTTGCGCTGGTCCGACGCGGACCGTCACTCGGCCTTGTCCTTGCCGTCGTCGGCGGCTGCCGTGGCACTTTCGGCTTCGCCCTTGCTAGCCGCAACCTCGGCGGCCGACTCGACCGCCGCAGCGACCGCATCCTTGGCGGCAGCGGCTGCCGCCGCACGTTTTCGCACCGCCGACGGACCGCCCTCGCCCGACCCATCCTTATCCTCGTCCTCGTCCGAGTAGTTCGTTGGCTGCTCGCCCGGCTTCAGCAGGCGACCGACAAGAATGTATTTCTCTGCAACACCGAACCAAAAATTATCATTTGTTAGAACGAAGATGGACTCGCGTGCTACTCGCTTACCCTTGAACTGCATCTCCCACTCGCGTACCGATTCCATCTCGTGCGACTTCAGGTCGCTGAGATCGTCATACTCGTCGTTCGGCGAGGCGGTCACGCTGAAGGTTGCCAGGCCGCGCGATGCATCACGTCCACCGAACACTGCGTACGGACCACCTGAGGACAGAGGAAGGAAACAAAAATGGCATTAAGTGTCAACGAGCGTCCATAAACCGCGACACTGGAAAGAAGATATACTGCTTTCGACCCCCAGGCTCTCCCGGAACGAACCGATCGATAAGGCAGCAAATGTTCATTCATGTGTGCGTGATCTTTAGCGAAATCAGATAACAAAACACTACTAGCACGCAGGTCATTCTCGAATTCCGATATTTAAAAAAAGGTTATACTTTGCCACTAAATAACATCTTGGTGATGTTTTCGCACACGTCCATGTTACTTATTTCTAACCTCACGGAACCCATATTATCATACTTTCATTTATTGGATTAATTGATACATTGTTGTTGCTGTACGTTTAACGCCATATGTATTGTTCAGTAACATAGAAGAACTGTTAATCTGTCGATTATATTCGTTAAAAAAAATCGAGGAAAATGTTATAATACAGCATATTTTCATTCGATCTTCTACAAAGTGCTGACCAGAACCCTCTTGTCTCTCGACAATCAATAAGTAACTAACAACTCATCAGCTAGCCAACAATGGATGTAAAAATTATTACGAGGATAGAAAACGGGAAAATGATAACGAAATCTGTTTCTAGCTTAACATCACTGCACTCCAACAGGTTTGGTCTATTCTTAAAACATTTCATTTCAAAAGTCAGACAATTTGAGGGTACTCTACGATTTCTGGATGACTATATGAACCCATATCCTATTTTGGCATTTGAACAAGCAAGAGAGATTTAAAACATATAAAGCCCGATTTTTCAGATTTAACGTACTTTTTTTTGCAAATCGCTTCTCGAAAATGACAACCTTAGAAACCGATTAAATTCCAAAGATAATAGTTTCTGAATAAGATATATGACTGGGTTTTCATCTCATAACTCGTAGCTGTTCATATGAGTTAGGAAAACGAATAAAACTGAGAGAACCATTTTGCGAGTTAGTTTAAGATTTTACTCAACCACAAGCACAGCCGTGCTCAAATCGAACCACAATAATAGCGCTGTAGAAAAACACAAAACTCCTACACAGCAAAGCCATATGGAAGCGAAAAATCATCATCGTTCTAATTTAGTCAGTATTGAATCCAAAATCACTGGATCAAGCACCGGAGGCCTACTTTCGATTCAAGGGCAACCGAACCTAGCGCTCCATCCACTGTACGGTATGTGCGTCACAAAACCCCTCCTCGGGGGTGTTCAGTTGACCCCTGAGGCGCCAGGCCAGCGGGTCAGCTTCGACGGATGGAATTGAAATTGAGCAAAACGACAAGTTTGTTTCGTCCGCCGGTCAAGGTTTCGTTCAAGCCGGTAAGGCGATGAAGAGGAAAACAAAAAAAACGGGCAACCTCTACGTCGCGTGTGCGGTTGGTGGTGTGGTGAAGCATCTTTCGAGACATTTAGCGTACTCAGATGTTCCCAGAAGTCAGGACGTCTCATTGGCTTCTAAAAAGGAAGAAAAATGTCATGTTAACTGCAAGCAATCTGTTCGCTTTTATTTGGCGATTCGTGAATGTGAAACGTATGTATACCAGTGGTTCACAACTTTTTTTTTCTTAACACCCACATTGGAGGCATTAGCAATACATTCGGCGATTAATTTCCCCATCGAGACGAAGAACAGTGCATTATATAATAAAGCAGTTTTATTTCAAATATAGGCTAAAGTTTTTGTTTAAACAAAAAACCAAACAAGCTCAAATTATTTGTTTGCAAACGACCAAAAGCGTCTGAAACTAACGAACACGCTTGAAGTACAGACTTTATCAATTCTTTTTAGAAAGTTCATTAACATCTTCTTTACAATAGTAAATTATCGAATGAATTTGTAATTTGTTGATTTTAGTACGAGTAGACATTTCGCAGAGACGATGACATTGCAGCTGATAGTCAATCAAGCTAAGATGGTTTAGTAATAGCTTCTCCAAAATAACTCCACTCAATAAACCAGCTCCAAAAAAACCAAGACTGTACGTGCTAAGACGTATTCCATACTTGCAATAATTGTGCATCGCGTATAACTTGCGCATCTGTTTGGGAACCGCTGGCTTCTACAGAGGGAGGACTTCAACTTCCCATGTCGCACGATGACGGTGCAGAAAAATGAAATATTCCATCGGAGTAAAGTCGGCGGTTAAGTTGACGCTATAGATTTGCGGCACCATTGCAGAGTGGTAGAATAACACTTTTCAGCACATGCCAAACGTTTTAGAAACTGTTTCCAATCGTTGAGTTTGGTAAAATGTAAGCCTTAAAGGCTAAAGTTCAGAGAACAAAGTCTTGCGTTGTGGTCTGAGACTTATGAAATGCCTTGCTGACCAGATTTGATCCATACTGGATTAAAACCAAATGGAGCTAGTTAAGTGTTCCACGACGCCGTGATTATACAAGAGTCTCACTAAAGCTCTACTCACTCATGCAGTGACGGTAAATACCCGTTCTGTCGATTGTAATACGAGTCGCTCTAGTTTTTGCTGAATAACGACAGTCAAGATTAAATTTTCCTTCCACCCAAGTTGCCTCACTCGGCGATATCAGCGACGGCCTTTCAAAGTGTACCGTGCTGTTTGGGTAACCTGATAAAGTGTCCATCTTACTCCTCGATAAGGCGCACACAGGAGAGTACATAGATTTCGCTACAAGCGCCGAAAAGGGGTGCACAAGAGATAAGGATGGCAAGGCAATACGGCGAACCGGAATGTTGGTGAGACAAATAGAGGCTTGTTAATGCAAATAATTTCAACAACAGAGCCACTATAAAGCGACCTCGGGGCGTATAAAAAAGTGTAAAAAAGTGCAACGCGCAACTCAATCGGGGAACGCGAGGTTTTAACCAACCAACCATCCATATCACATCAAAACGTTGGATTTAGTGGTCGAAGGTTGGATGATTGACATAGCGGTTACGCTACGAGACGCTTTACTAGATGCAGATTTGCAAATACCTGACTCACCAGTAATGAGTAACCGCATCGTAAACACCTATCTAGTAAATAATTAGTAATGGTGCCTCGCATTTCGCTTATCAAGGCGTATTCCAGCAAGTCAGAACCGTCGATCCATCATCTCTGCCAGCGCTATTTGTTCGCGCAGCTTCATCGCAGGACTTGCGCATATGAAAATTCCATTCGATCGGCTAAATGTGCCTACTACTGTACAGGACTAAGTCAGAGAGCATTTCAATATCGACCGATATCACGTTTAGCCTTTTAGCACCGCTTCTTCATTACTAAGCCTTTTTGGCAATGCACCCTTTTGAACCGAAACGAACTGCTTGATCTTTCGGTTTTGTCAATTTTAGTCTGGAACGAGAAAAGTAATGTTTATTTCTTGACCGGTTGAAATGAACAGACTAAACAACTCAATGTGAGCTGCTAGCAGGTAGCAGGTAGGGATACCGACTGCTAATTTGCTCTAAATGGGAAACATCATATTTCTCGAGACAAATGCCACCCCGATTCCAGCCATAGAAACGAGGGAACCGTTTCAGTTTGAATAGATTGATAGACGTCACAATGACAAGGCATTCTGGAAGATATTGCACGGGGTGCGGGTTCCGGGCTCGTCTCGTTTCGATGGGCTCTCGATGTCGGTTAAAGTTATTCGATGGAAGACTTCCAGCTGAATCAACAGAATGCAAGATCGCCGATCGGGTGACATTGAGAATGTCGCTTCCGGCGACGGTCGTTGTGAAGCGGATGGCATGGTAGGCACATGCTAATGCGGCGCCCCGGTGAAACGCCGACCCTTGACCGGGGTGCCCAAAAGTAACCCCCTGATTGCCACACCCCGCGCAGAAAAACCTACCCGGTCCGTAGAAGTTCTTGCCCTTCGTGACGTCGTACACGTTGCCATTCACGGCGACCAGCACGCGGCCGTCCGGCTGCGTGCCGTCGTACTGTTTCAGCTCGGCCACGGTGAAATCGCGCCGTAGCCGGGGCATTTCCGGTGGTGGCGGCGGCAGCGCCGTCGGCTGCTGGCGGCTGCGTGTGATTTTGTACAGCAGGAAGGAGATCACGCCTACCAGCGCAAGGTTGAGCGGGCTGCTGATGATCTCGTTCAGGATCCCGTACAGCAGGCCGGCCTCGCCGGCTTCCGTCCGATCCTCCGCCCCGCTCGTGGACGTTTCCGGTCCCGACATGCTCGTGGCGTTGGGTTGATCGATGGAAAGCTACTGCTGATGGTTGCAAGTGAGGTCACCGCCGAAGATTTTCCTTTTTTTTTATTTTTTGCTGCCACACGACTACGGTTGTTGCCGTTCACGCACGACTGGCCACCCCCCGGTGCAGCACTAGGAAAAGCACCGCACGCACACTAGTTCACGTCAAAAACAACGGCTTCAACTCGCAACTCGGTGCTGCGTATGCCGTCGCGGGGAGCTGCAAGGTGCGCTTTTCGGGGCGGCGATGCTATTCCGTGTTACTCCGCGTACTCCACGTTGTGCGTACTTTCCGACGATAAGCGGACGACTGGGCGATTTGGCACACGGTCCACTGGCCAATATGTTGTGTGACCCTGCCTGGCTTCTTACCCCCAGCCTGTGTGCGTGCTTCAGTGTCTGTACCGTCGCTGCTGCTCTGTAGCTCGTAGATGATTTTTCCGCTTTACGACTTGCAGATTGAGGCGCTCGTCAAGAACAATCTTAATGTGGCAACGTAATAAGTTTTACCCGATGCCAACAACACAACTACCACAGTGGTGACGAGATGTACGGATTAAACCGCCGTGAATCACTTCCACAGCACAGCGAGTCTAGCTGCGAAACATAACACCGTGCCTGGAATGTTGGTGCTAGTTTGCCGCAAGTGCAACACCCGATGTAACAATTGTTCGAAAAATTTACGCTTCCGTCTGGCAGGGGCGGGGTGCGGGTTGCAGAAGCCAACAATTAACGAGCCCGAGCACTTCGCGGCTAACACACACAAACAAAGGGCGGACGATTTGAACGTCGATGACGATGCATGCGAAATATAAGCTATTTCTGCTGGCTGAGGCTGCGTTCTTCAATCTGCAGCAACTCCGAATGAGATGTAGGTTCTTGTTGCGTTTCTTTTCTTTAAAAAAAACATGTACGCGTAGATTTTTGAACTACTACGCGACAACACCGACAGCTTGTTGGTTCCGGGTCTGAACACACACTGATGTTACCGCAACTGTTGACTGGACCATGAGTCGCATAAACCAGTCCGCGTAGTGTTGGTAAGCGAATGGTAGCTTTTGCTTGAAGCGTTTTCTCATGCTGAAAGCTCCGGTCATGACCAAGGTGTAGAGGGAATGCATTTGAAAAGTACGTTCAAACGTGCTGATAATTGAACAACATTTTAAATTCATAACCTAGCGCAATCCAACAAATAAACTGTTGAATTTGTCGCTAACTACTTCGATACACTTATTTCAATGGAAGGAAGAAATTTGAATAGAAATTAATGTCATACAACTGGGATAAGTCTATACATCTGACGTACGATACATGAACCGTTTCCATGGTAGGAAAATAAGGTTTATATCTATCAAGCTACAGGGATTTTCAAATGATATCATAACAGCAGCAGCATTATTTCTAACTGCAGCATATGATACTCCAACTGCATCAGTTAAACCGGTTTGAATCCGGTTGAATCGGGGGTGCTTCTATCGATTATGGCACCAAAGCATTCTTCCGAGCAACACTGTTGACTACAAAACACAAACGATACATCGAGCAAAGCTGGTGGATAGTGAATCAAAACAGAACTTGCCGAACAAATCGATTTTAGCCTGCATCGAGTTAGAAAATCAACTAATGCAGTTGGAATATCATGTGCTGCAGTTAGAAATAATGCTGCTGCTGTTATGATTTTATCTGAAAATCTCTGTAAGCGAAGACCTCTCTGACATTTCAGATGAAACGCGAATAGCTGTCACGGGAAGTGCAAACGGTTTAGGATGAATCGAGGTGATTTTGTTGCAATAAATCTGGCGAAAATAATTTTGTGCACGGGTTTTATGTTTTGTGGAAAATACAATTGAACTACCTGTAGCATGTGCTCGTATGTAGCTGTGGGTTGATGATCGAAATCTCTTTCTTTATCCGCACCCTCGTTGAGGAACTGGATGTGTATTTACAGAAATCAGGATGCAAAGATATGAATTGGCGAAGATGACTCAAAACAGGATAACAGGTACCAACACAAAGCAGAGTTTTTTTCGTATAATTAATAGTAATAACAATCTATTTTTTTAAGAAACGTTTTACGGATCTATGAGACAATTACTATATTTGTAGAGAAGCGGACTGCGCAATACGAGGAAATTGATATTTCTGATTTTAGAGTAAGTACTATGGTACTGCAGTTATTTAGCAAATTTGACCAACTACTACTAGTTATTCCAATGTGGCGAATTGATGCAAAAATAGTATTGCCACATCAACTGAACATGATTACCTACATGCTATGGGACACCTTTGAATTACTCCATGAATCATGTTTGAATTACATCTACCTGGAAAATTGCATTCGATGAAATTAGAAATTTCCCCCAGGACAACAGCTCACGTATTATGTTTGACTTCTAATAAGCATTTCCCTTCCGTACAAATTAAAAGTGTTTCGTGATGTTTAAATAATATTCATAGTTCTTTAGATGATAAACACAATCTGTAAAGTACATGTTCAATGGTGGTTCATTTGTAATTCTGACTGAGGTTGCTTTAGACAATTGCAAATATATCATCTATCATTTCAGTTGGTAGACAGTCTTCAACGTAAGTACATGCAGCAATCTTCTAATGCTTCTGCAATTCCGTATGCACAAATGAGTCTTTTTATCGCAATTCATAAATAATTACAATTTCCGGAAAAAACGGAAAGCTATGCTTGGATCATGATTTCATTTGCCGCTTGAACTGGTGGTAATATTCGCATATATGATCTTTTCGACAAAATGCTTTTTAACTGATAATGTTTTCATCCTTTTTGTTTTTGAATGGCTTGGACGCGTGCGATTTTGATATTTGTTTTTTTTTATGAATCTTTATGGTATTCAAAAATAACTGTAGTTTTGTGCATTGCTCGTTTTTTAATTAAATTCGGCTACTTTCCTCATTCCTTCCTAAAACACCTGAACATTTCGTTTTCTCTAACGCGACTTTATACGGGAGAACTTCAATTCTCTTCCGGCGCTCTCCTCTCCTCAATCGTTCATTCATTTGCTCTTCTAATGCTGGAAAGATAAGCTGTTGCCAGTCCCTTCCACTTTCCTCCTCCATCTAACGTTTTCCTGTCTCGTCGACGCACAAACGCTCCAATGTGTCTGTGTGTTGCTGCATTGTACCGTTTGCTTACGGTTCGGGTATAGGCGGCCGAGGGCGATCTTTCTAATTCCAGTCCTAGTTCGACCGCTGCTGCGTACGGGTTTTCCATTGTTGGATGTCTCTTACATCGCCACTGCTCCGGCTAGAGAAACGGTGTTTTTCTTCGATTTAAAACTCCCAGTCTGAGTGCGTGCTGTTGTGGTGCAGTGCAGTCCGTAATGTTTGTACAAGCCCTATGAATCTCATATGATTTCAAACCATTTGGAGAAACTTATTCAAGTTCAATAACTTTGTCCATTCAAAATCACTGGGCAACCTAAACAAACTTGTGTAGGTGGTGATGGTGTGCAAACAGCCTGCTCGGTTTTGAGAGCATATTTCAATTACAATCGGTGAGGCGCGGATAAATTGTATAAAACATTTTTTTTCCCGTTTTCCATTTTGCCCTTCCCGAGCCCAAAAAGTGATAAGTGCATACCGCGTGAATTAATTCGTTAACTGGCGTAGGAAGTGCGGCGCGGAAAACCCTCAGTTGAAGGAGAAAAGGCGAGTGAAGCGTTCTGAAGTACGTGCGACAACAGTGTGGTGTTGTAATCTGTGGCCAAGCGGTCTAACACAAAAGCAGGAAGATCATCCTCTCTACAGTATTTCTCAGCCCAATTGAACTTGGCTCAAAATCATTTATGTATTATATTTTTCAACCATTGTTGATTGAGAAGTCCCAAACCGAGATGTAACATGTATCTACAACGGAGATTAACCTCCCAGAAGAATTGGAAGGAATGTTGTTACAGGATAATGGAAAAAGAAAACTGCTTGTCTATCGGAACTCCATAGATGTTGGCTGCCACTTCTACGTTGATGATCTTAAGTTTAGCAACAAATCAACAGCAGAGCTGTAATATTGAACTATTTAATCTTTTTTTTACAAAGCAATGTATAGTACAAAAATAGATAACCTTCTCCAATAAGTTACTAAATCTATAAACGACTCAGGACTAATTACAGATATTTTCATTTGTTTAGTCTTTTCAATTGGATCTTTTGTTTGGAAATCGATGAAAGAACATTTCACTCGAGATGATTTATAGGATAATTCTTTTCCATGAGACTTTCTACTCTGAAAATCCGGTGATGGCATTCACATCCTGTTGGTAGGCAGGTCTAATATGCCTAACTACTCTGTATTAGACTTGAGATAGGATAAACAGAAGTAAAATTTTATGTAAAATCATGCAACTAAATATCAAACAACCTATGCTAATTTCGAATTTGACAAAGTTGTTTTCATGTTGTCAAGTACAGCTGGGGCTGAAAAAGACTGTAGCACTTAAATAATCGTTATCAATAGCATCGTTGTGGACGGCGCAATTTGTGTGAACGCGTGTGTGTGTGTGTCGAAAGGAGTGGGTTACGCGGGCATCTCTGTCCGCTGTGTCACATAGTGTCATCTCCCTGGTGTAAGAATGCCATCACCGTCGCTTTACAAACGTCGACTTCCGACTACAACCGTGTTGCCACATCCATGGATGGCTGCTCTAGCGACACAATCAACAATCAAGGCTGCCGGAGCGGCGATGATATCAAACCCGAAACCATCATTCAAGCACGAGCCGCAATCTAATGGGGGATCGGGGGAGGGACGATCGAGTTCCTGTGCCGTTATCAGCCTGTGCCGTCCGCCCGTCTGTCATGATCGTAACATGCCAATGTAATAGCTGTCACGATCCGCCGCAAGCACGGGACAGCACCTGAACGATGTGTTGTGCATGCTTTATTCTCTAACGACGGTCTACCAAAAATTCCAACCGTCCAATTCGCTCGAAAGTGAAGGGCACACGCAGGCATGTGAGGCGGAAAACAGGTTATTGTTTGCTGCCAAATTGTATTCTAATCGCCACATTAGCATGTTGATAGCGTAGCTAAAGTTTTATTCTTTCTAAGAACTTTGTTTTGCAGAAGGTGCCATGCAAAATCCCTGGCGATGATGTGATGCGAACATCGATACGTTCTGAGGGACAACTTCCGTCGATGAGAGTTGGGCGGTTTTTCCAAAACATAAATCAATCTGCGTCACTTTTGAAACTATGCTGATTAGTTAAAAGAAAGCCTAGATTCCTTTTAGCTAAAAGAGCAACCACTATCTGGGTCATTGGCAGTCAAAGTGTTCAACAACCGGAGTTTATTGATCGGTAATGCCGAAAGGAAAAACACTTGGACTGATCGGGCTTCCGGTGCACATCTGGCTCCCGTTGGAAAGCAAACATCTCGTCAGGACAGTAACATTTTCTCTGGAGGAGCGTTTACTGACCCCCTCGGACTCTGATAGTACTCCTGCGAAGGCGTGTGTCGGAGAACTTAACGGTAGTCGATGCCCGAACACGTGCTTGAAGGAAATAGACAAGCAGAAAAGCAACAAAAGCATAGGCAAAGAAACACAATACAACACGTATGTGGGGCTATGCTGCTTCCCGTTTTTGGCCAGCGCGCCCTCCGTTGACCTCCTTCCCGCTAGTTTGTGAAACAATGCATTGCCAGCAGGCTGATTCCGCGCCATACCTGTTGGCTATCGATTTGAGGGCTGCTCCGTCCCGCCCCGGTTCCAAAACACCGCTGAAACATTCGTACTTTTTTTTGTTTTATTAAATATCAATGAAAAAATGAACGCAATCAACCGCATCGCGCGTGGGGTGCTTCGCGCGCAAAAGCACACCCCAGCTCTGGCATTCCCAGTTTCCGGCAGGTATTCCCAGCGGAACAGGTTGCTGTTACGAATGAAATTCGGTGAAAAATCCTTCCCAAAAACCAAAACCCCCCGGGAAACACACGCATCTGGTCTGTGAGGCAGGGTGGAGGGAGGGAGAAACGTTTGGGGGGTGCATTTGTGGGACGGAAGAGAAAATAAAAACGTTTCGGTCGAAAATGGAAGCCGAGCGGCAAGAAACCGTTAGGCCTCTTCCGCTACGCTTCCGGCAAAGGAAATGCTTTAGTTGGAAGTACCTTTTAACAGCTTTTCGCAACGATAAGAGAGGCTTAACAGTGTGTATTTGTTTCTACAAAAGTGAGGGAACCACGAAGAAGAACATTCAACTCATCATTAACGGGATTGAGCTTTTGAATTGTATAAAGCATGAATGTAAGTCCCTCAAATTTCAGTTATTTAAAAATGAAAACTGTTTGAATTTATATAAGGGAATTGGCTTGAACGTCTGACGTTTCGGTTAGAGCTAAATTATAAAAATGATTCCGTGAATCGTGCCTTGATCCGCTTCTTCTGACGATGTCCCTTTCATTAGAGTTCTTTCTTATCATTATGACTCATAATGCTTCATTTCTTGTTTATTGCCTACCGAAAAAAAAGATCCATGTAGCACAACGCTCGCAGCATCGCGAAGAAGATGAACAACGAATTAATCATTGCTATGCGGTGGATATCGGAGCGACACCAAGCTGTTGGAGACAACTCGGCGGCTGACGGTGGCGATTAGTTTACCATAAAGGAAAAGCCACTAAAGAAAACCACTTACAGCGAACGCAAAGGCGATTCCCATCCGGCAGTAATCCGGCGCGCGCGGTCTAATATTAGGATTTTATGACCATCCCCATTCGGGAGACGGAGGTCGTCCTTCCGTAATGCCGTGCCTTGGCGATGTTTGCCACCAGAACGCCACTCGAAACGGCCAGCCGTTCCAGTGCTGGGCACACGCATTTAGAAAAGTGCATCGAAACGCATCGGTGCACTCCGGTTGCACGTCACCTTGCCGCGGTGCACGTGTGTATAAATAAATAACACGCCTGGCGCGACACTTAGACGCACGCACACACTTCGGCGATATTCCTAGTGCCGTCCCGAAGATTGTCTTCCCGTCCACGCGCAGAAGTTTTGGTGACGGTGAAATATTGACGGACCAGTTGTTTCAAAGCTGTTGATAAAGATCCTCCCTGTCCAGGTAGAATACCATCCGTTACAAACTCTACTCTAGGCTGAATGTTGGCCAAAGTCTGGTCCACGAGAATGGTTTGTTGGGCAATCAAATACTGTCCTATTGCTGTATCTTTGTTTTTGTTTTGTGGTCATTACCAAAAATCAGTTAGATATCGTTTGATTTGTAACTACTTTGTATGCAACTCACTTCTGGGAAGATCGTAAAATTAGCGATTTATATGTCAAAAAAATAACTTATTTAAATAACAATAGCAAGTTAGTTAAAATTTCGAAGCACAACTAGGTTAAATTTAGAAGGAATAGTCTAGATTTTCTAAGATGCAATTTCGCTCTACGCTCCGTGCGGGAATGTTAAATCTCGATTTCTGGAACTAACAAGGCCTAAGTTAGCAAATACAGTTTTGCCAATGCAGTAAAGTATCTTTACTTTAAAAAAAGTAGTACGTAAACTCAAAAGAATGCTAATAAACGATTATTAAGAAGGATGTTAAGCAAAATCGAACGATTCGATAAAATCACCTTCTAAGAGTACAATTTATATGTCTTGGCCTGTTCCTGCCGTGAAACAAATTGAACATTCAATCATGCACCTAACATTCACCTAACAATTTTCTTTAAACAAGGCGTTTGCTATCGCTTCTAACCATCACAAACCGCATGAGCTTGATTAACTTAGGTCACAACATGTAAACATCATGTAGTTGCTCGATGCGGTTTGTTCAACGACGGTGCCTTCTAAAACTAAAAGATAAATTACATAGCGCTTGAAAACACAAGAAAGTTTTATGTAATTCAACAATACTCTCTTATCGACGCTAGCACATAACTTAACTGTTCATAAAGAGTAAATGTTGTGTCTAAAGAAGGAATTGCAACCCACTTTCTTAGGAACTGTGCACTTCAGACTTACGTAGGGGATAGATGGTAAATGGAACCGCTTCCGTTCCGTAACAGCACAGTGTTGTAGCTTCCGTCCGTGGGCTGTATCGTCTTCAATAACTCCAGACGAAAACAACGCAAAAAAACATGAGAGAGAGAGGGGGGAATCAATGTTAGCTAGACTAGTCTGCATCGTGTACCGACATCGTGAGAACAACGCGGATAACATGGAAGGAAACTGAAACTGCCTGGCAGGAAGAAGGGCAAAATATTTTAAATGCACCGACAAAGTAAACGAGCCAGCGTACATGTTTTTCCCGCGATGGTGTGGATAATAATCACCTTCACGCTACTTCATGTTTGAAATTCCTAATCCCCTCTTCTCCGTGTTTGTTTAACACTGGTTGGTGCGCCTGAACTTTCCCAACATCTAAATCAATACAAATGGAGGAAAGAAGAAAAGCTTGTTGCAACAAAACAAAAAAAATCGGAAGTTTAGGAAACTCGATGGCACTTTGCGCGTGTTGTTGAATTGTTCTCCTCAAAACGGAATGATCATCTCGTCAATCTATTCTTCTTTCGATAGGTTGATAATTTTTGTTTTACTTTTACCACTTTACTGATCGAGAGTCTCTCCCGTGCTGCGTGTTATTCGATTTTCATCGTAAACAACCACCTCCTTCGATTGCCCAAATACACCGTCAACTCTTGTCTTACGTTCGATGTGGCGCCGAGTTTTCTTTCGAATTTATTTTCCATCGGACCACTTGATGTTTTTTTTGTTTGGCGTTTTCTCTCCACCGTCACTTTATCGAGCCCTATTTCATCGGTGGGGGGTTTCGCGGGTGAAAGTGGAGCAACGCGTTTCGATTATGAAAATTAAAAGGCTATCTCCCGCGGCCGGCGTTTAGGGTGGTTTCTCCCACCATTTCCAGCATCTTCGATCGGGCGATTGTGAACGGGTGAAATCTGGCAGTGTTCGATGTATTGATTTTGACTTCGAACCTTTGGCGATGTTTACCATTGACCTATGTTTCGATAGCAGAATAGAGGAAGCACAAAACCGTGCCACAAATTATCCAAAGTTACATGGCGAACAAACAAAAACAAGTCCTGGGTACAGAGGCTCTTTGAGTAATACATTTTAGCCAGTTCGGTTTTATTTAAGACGTGTTGATACAGTTTTGTAATTGATGGATTGTTTTACGATTTAATTGAGACTTTTTATAGGTGTTTATGGTATTTGAAGTTTATGACACGCTGAACGTTTTGCTACAATTTTGGTTTTTCAATAATCTCCATTCGAAGAATTGACCAACATTTTCTATAATATGTTTAGCTACTGCTTCTACTATTTCTTCTTCAATCTACTATACTAATAATATTAAGGTGTTTTTTACTAAAGATTTCATGCGTATTGACACAGGATGCGCTAATTGTTATATTGCTTTACCATTTAATTGAGGCTTTTTATTGTTGTCTGGTTGTGGTTTATTACTTGTTTCCTACTTTTTTTTATTGGTTTTTATGACTGTAATGTCTCTGACACAGGGCTGCTCATATCAGAAACGATAAACATGTTATTATATGATTCAGAGACTTTTCCAACATTTCACTATCTCGGTGTGATCAGGTTGGGATTGCTGTTCTTTTACGAACAAATTGACCAAATGTATGTAGCTTGCTGGCAAAATTTGACTAAATACATTTAAAATCCGTATCCAGCCTCTTTGGTTTACCAAAAGAAAGAAGGTTAAATCAATTAAATTTCCTTGAGGAAAAGTGAATGATTGTTAAATGTACCAATGTTTATGTATCACAAAACTTCGATTTATTAGGGAACCGATCGAACAACGGATGAGTCCAGTTGAATTCGAAGTGTTCCACTTGAAAGAACGAAGGCGAAGATAGATCTCCAAAAGTGGAAAACTTCAATAGAAAGTGTAGTTTGCTGCCGGGGTGCATGATTTTTTGAACAATAAGATTGATTGTTATATATTTCTCATGACGTTTCCCTTCTTGGTTGCAATAGAGGCTGAGTTGGTGGAGAATGGAAAGGTTGAAATGGAAAAAAGAAACATGTCGGAAAATAGAAACAACATAACAACCACTTTAGAGCAATCCTCCGCGAGTGGATTGCGTAAAGGTTTTAAAAAAAAACATACAACACACATCTATCGTGTTCGGCTGTGTTGGTGAACTCTCCCAGGATCTCGCTCTCGGTGGTGCGCAAGCGCCATAAATACCACCCCTAATAAAGAAAAGGGATGGCGGTAAACAACGAGCGGAAGTTCAAAGGACCTTCCAATCGGTGCATTTTCCATCACCATTCCGCTGGCCGAGTACAGTGCCCCTGGGAACGCGCGCGCACCCTTCCAAAAAAATGCATTGTTGCGTTATCCTGGCGGTGCTTTTCCGCTTTTCGCGCTAGTGACAACACCAATACCACCACCACCCCCGTCGTCGGTTGCTGTGTTGGCTGGAGGTTCTGGGATTAGTTCTCAATGTTTAGGACACTTCACTTGTGAATGATTAACAGAGCGAAGAGAGCGGGAGAGAGTGAGAGAGAGCGAGAGTAAGTGCCAGATAGGGAGAGACGTTTTGAACCAGGACAAAGATGTGGAAGTCCACCCCTAGGATAAGGCTCTAGTTGTGGTTCCGGTGAGATAAAACCTACACGTGATAGGCAGCTTGCTCCCAGCTCTGTGTTGTGTTGATGGTGGAAATTCGCACTGGAAAACTGGCGATAAGGATGGAAAAGGCTTGCTAGCAGTTTTACTCCGTGTTTATTGATTCCTTTTTGTTTGCAGTTCAGAATCACCTCTCCTGGTCGAGGTGGTGATGGACGGCTAGAGAAGAACGGGTGGTGAACAGGGAGTGCCAGTCCGGTAGTGTACGTGTGCAAATCGAGTGTGTCGTCGTTGGTCGTGAAGAAAGGCGTGCGCGTGACTGCGAGGGACGACGGGAAGGCTGTGGTGAAAAACCAAAGGACGCCCGCATGGGCCGTCCGGCGGGATAGGCAGGGAGCGTCTGGTCCAAGGCGGTGGCCCCATGGCAACAGTGAGTGCAAGGCAACGGGCAAACACGATAGCACATCTAGCAGGCGACGAAGCACAAACGAACGAATGCATAATTCAATTAGCAGTACACCTGTGCTGAGATAAACACCATTCAACCAGCGGCAAACGGATTGCCCAGCGCCAAAGACAGACCGAGCGAGGCCTCGGCGCGCCAAGAAAACGGTCTGCCTAGGGAAGCTCAATCCAAAACGACAGGCAACGGACGACGGTGTCTCGCGACGAGACGGAAGTGCTTCGGACGGCCGCCAGCAGGGCCGCAATCCGTCACGTCGTCGGGCTGGCCGTGACGCGGAAGTGACCACCGACAATGGCTGGTAAGTAGAACGTTCGCAGTAGACGCGCCGTAGCTGCATATGGCCGTGCGGGCCCACGAATACCCTTAAGAGTCGGTGACAGGCGATAAAATGGCTCGGGAAGCACTAGATGTAGGTGCGCGGGGCAAAGTTGCTGTCAAATCACGTTACGTTACGTTACGTTTACGGGAAACGCACAAACAGCTGGACTGGGGTCCGGGAACACAAACAATAAAATCTCCATAACTCCATTAGACGCTCATTAGACAGGCTCTATCCCGTTCAGCCTTGCGCGCTTTTAATGTAGATGCTTGTGTGCCAAATTAACTGTATAAGTATTGTTCCAAAACTCGTGACAACATGTTACGACAGGGCAATAAAGAAAGGTTCAGGGCCAATCAGACATTCTGTCGATGAACCGAGCTATTGATTGCATTCACTACTTTTCTAAACACAGTTCCGCACTAAAGAGCTCCTTTGGTATATTTGTATTGCTAGATTCCATTTTCTATGGCAAACAACTGTTGAACGTTCGTTAAATGATAATGATGATAACACTTATATAATACACTTCATAATTATTAATAACCAAACAAGTCAGTCAGACCTGTTGATTGATTTGTAGTTTTTAATTAGTTTTATTAAAACTAAGTAATTAGATTGTTTTTTAAAAGCACATTGACACTTTTGGATGGGGTTTTGTTATCATGTCTGGCATGCAATTTATTCAACAAGAATTATCGTTCATAGACATCGTTGTTCGCAGGTTACCTTTGAACTAAAACTAAAGGTTCCCACTTCCAATCTGGTTTGCAATTTGTTGAAACTCTCCGTGTTTTTTTCCTGATTGCAAAACATAAAGTGAACGGACTATGTTCAACACTAAACACAAAAACATTGCAAACAGAACTATGAAGGAAAACAAAATTGGATTCAAAAGCTTGATGAAATTGAAACATACGTTTGAAATTGAAACGAAAGTGCAAATGACTGATATTTAATTACGATAGCGATCACTATCAATGTAAAAGTAGCAAGAGCATTGTGCAACCAGCACGTTTAAATATATGTGACACCTTGTCGATAGTACGGGATTTATTGCGACCGGTTAATTTAGAGCAGGTGTGTATCCGAGCGAAAGAAGGCTGAAACAGTAGTCCCACTAGGCTTAAGGCTTCGGCTCAACAGGATCCTACCTGTTGACCTTACCGTTTTGAAAACAGCTCATATTACATACTGGTATCGCCACGAGTCATAATACTGATATTGATATTCGAACAACCCCGCACCCGATCGGTGAAGGGTGTGCATTTATTTCTGGAACTCAATGCCTTCCCTTCCTTCGCTTTCTCTCCCCCGACAGAACGGGATTATATCGGTTTTGCGACGCTCGCGGAGCAGGTGCACCGGAAGTCGGTGAAGCGAGGCTTCGAGTTCACGCTGATGATCTGCGGTGAGACCGGGCTGGGCAAGTCGACGCTCATCAACACGCTCTTCCTGGCCGACCTCTACACGCAGCGTACCGTGCCGCGGGTCGAGGAGCGCATCGAGAAGACGACCCGCATCGAGAAAAAGACGCTGGACATCGAGGAGAAGGGCGTCAAGCTGCGGCTGACGATCGTCGATACGCCCGGCTTCGGCGACTCGGTCAACTGCGAGGACAGCTGGCGCGTCTGCACGCAGTACATCGACGAGCAGTTCCGGCAGTACTTCACCGACGAGAGCGGCCTCAACCGGCGCAACATCCAGGACAATCGCGTGCACTGCCTGCTGTACTTCGTGCCACCGTACGGGCACAGGTAAGGGGCACGTCTCGTCTGCTCTGGCACTTTTCGAACTGAACCACGTACGTTTTGCTTTTTTAGCCTGCGCCAGCTGGACATCGATCTGATGCGCCGGCTGCACAAGAAGGTGAACATTATCGTCGTGATCGGCAAGGCGGACACGCTCACGCCGAGTGAGGTGAAAACGCTGAAGGCGCGCATCCTGGACGACATCGAAACGCACGGCATCCAGATCTACCGGTTTCCGGACTGCGACTCGGACGAGGACGAGGAGTTCAAGCAGCAGGACCGCGAGCTCAAGGCCAGTCTGCCGTTCGCCGTCGTCGGCAGCAACACGGTGATGGAGGTGGCCGGCCGGAAGATTCGCGGACGCCAGTACCCGTGGGGCGTGGTGGACGGTAAGCGGAATCCAGCCAAGCTCAACACTTTGGGTTTAAAAATGCTGCAATCGGTATCTAATTCCTTACGCTATCAAACTCCTTTTCAGTCGAAAATCCGGAGCACAGCGACGTGATGAAGCTGCGGACTATGCTCATCTCCACACACATGCAGGACCTCAAGGATACGACGCGGGACGTGCACTACGAGAATTACCGTGCGCAGTGCATCTCGCAGATATCGCAGCACGCCCTACGCGAACGCAACAAGCTGAAGCGAGAATCGACTGCCTCGAACCACGATTTCTCCGATACCGATCGGCTGCTGCTACAGAAGGACGAAGAGGTGAGACCGATATTGGTATTCCATCGCCGCGTGAGGCACTAAAAGTGTTCTTTTTTTACAATTTGTCCTTGAATATAGATACGCCGGATGCAAGACATGCTGGCGCAGATGCAGGAGCAGCTGAAGTCGTCTCATGTAAGCGATTCCGTGATCGACGTCTAGTGTTGGAGAGACTGACGCCTGAAACGTTACCACCAGTTGTCCCGGCCGGGGTTGTCCAATCCATGTCTCCTTTAGATTTCACTTGGCGATCTAAAGCTAGACGCGCACGAAACAAGTCGCGAACATCAGGGATACGGCGTTATTCAATCCGGGCACCGGCACGGGTTTTTCTTTACCACTACGAGACGAGAGCACACGACCGATTTGGCTTCGAAATGGAATACAGGTTTAACACGTTAGATAAATCTGAAAGTTACTAACGAGAAGAACAAACGTGTGGTGTTTAATTAAAGGCGCAGCAAGAGCAGGCTTAGAAAGCGTTGGAAGCTAACAGAACAACTTAGAACATTTTATACGTACAACCACTCACCCACTCGTACTCTGTATAACGCAACTACTCGAATAACACTTAATAAGAAGCGACCAAAGAATCCATTAGAGGCACGTGAACCTAGAACTATTGCCCTGAAGGCGTTCCCTTCCGGCAAATGGGAATTCAGACAAAGGGTATTCGGCTCACCGGGCAGCTAAAATAGCGACTGAATGCTCCAACCTGGTGGATTATAGCAATCACACCCATGTAATTCACCATGTGCACACACGTTAAGCGTAAGCAATCTCTTATCACCGTGGAATCGATGCCGCATTCTTCGATTCGCGCGTGTCCTTGTTTTCCGTTGTCTGCTTTCAGTTTGACGTTTCATGTAATTTAACTGCGTATGTTTTTTGATGTATCTATACACAGCTAGAATTAATTAGATTATTTATTCAGGTGGGCGAAAGCGGTCGGGGCCGCTACCGTAGTGCACGTAGCTGTAGTGCGGTGTTGGATGTTGGGTGGAGTAGCAAAATGCATCGCATGCTCGATAGACAGGCATTTTACGACCAGTTGAGTTACCATCCCACGGAGTCATGGACTGAAAAGGAGGTTTAAGTTAAAAGAAGACAAAAAGACAGCACGGTAGCTGTGGCGTTTCTGCCGGGACCGAGAAGGTGTTCGGATGCAGCGAAAGCTGACAGATTTTAAAAACTATTCGCAAAACGTGCGAACGTCCACGGAGGGGGTGTTGGTGTAATCGTTTTTTTGTTTTTTGTTTGTTTTATACATATATATTTACTTACCCAGTATTCAGGTCTCTCGGATTCGAGCGCAGTACAACTTCGGCTACATATGTAGGGACTTCGAGGAAGAAAGAATGCACCATAGATGGTTTTCTCTGCAGGCCACGGGGGGAAAGTCGAAATTAAACAAAATCCCATACCAAAAAATCGAACACACGAACGTTTTTGCACGGGCCTGTTTTGTACGTAGGGGCAGCTGCGTAGTCTCGGCTATAAGAGAAAAAAAGGAAAACAATTATAAACCAGAAAAAGAAACACGTTCGAAACGTTCTCTAGAGTGTTCAGTGTAGAACCGTACATTAGAGATTTTCTTCAGCATCAATAAAGACAACCATATGGAAACGACCAGTATCCAAGTACGAAATAGGCAAATGTAAGAAGTATATGTGTACGTATAAATGAAAGAAAAAAGCACTTAGAACCACAATCGCCGTCTATATGCCACTTATTTTCGGGTTTTAACAGAACTTTTAGTGTTGTTTGTTGTACTGTCAAGAAATTAAAACATGTTGTTTGACATTAAACCAGATCAAATTGATGCCTCGCTCATTTTCAGTTCACCTTTGCCCAAATTAAGGTACTTTTATTTTATTACATGCTCAACTATGCCGAAAGCGCTGATAAAGGATAAACCTGTCTAAATATACTGATTTGAAAAGAGCTTACATTTGAGTTATGCTACTGATTCAAGTGACTTTACGAGATCTGAATAATGCTGGTTTAAAATTCACCTATTTCACCGTGGTAGATGGTTGGCCGGGTTGGATTATAATTAAATAAACTCCTCCAGTTGGTTTAGGATAGTTGTTTTTTGCAATTGCATTTTACTTTATTGACTCCTTGGTAGACATTACGCAAACAGATCACGTGAGCAGTAAATGTCGAGCTTTCTTTACGTTCTTTTCGTCTTGTTGTCATACAGTTCCGTTTGCTAAGATCCTACTAGGAGTGCGACATTCATTTATACATGGTTCCTACGCGAGACAATTAGAGATAATGTTGCTTTTTTTTTTTTTCTTGGGGTTTTAGCTATTTTTACCTTTGTTTGTAGTTTTGCTTTTTAACCAGTATGCGGTTGCTTCATTGCTAACGTTACTTAGTTCACATATTGCGGCACATTTAAAACTTAAACCATTTCCTCCCCCAAACTAGTATTGCCACTAACTCGTTTCACACTCGAATTTTATTGCTTAACCTTTGTTTTTTATCTTATCGAAAGATTCAAAATAAAACCATCTACCCAATGACGGACACATTTTGAACCATATCGCGCAAAAGTGTCTTGTAAAACACGATAGTCGAAACGTAAAGCGTTTGCTCAGGATGCGGTGTACTTTTTGCTTTGTTTTTGTTTTTCACACACAGACAACAGATATTAAATGTTCTCCCTACACACTATGCTACTAAACGTAATGGCTTGGGAGCTACCGTGGCGAACAAAGAAGGACTTTGGTCGAAGATAACCATCTTATGATTACTTAAATCACCATCGAGACGTTTGGATTTTCTTTGAGCTGAGTCACGCACTGTTTCACGACGTGGTGTCACAGAAAGGTCGACACTGTTGCCTTTCGAACGTGAAGTTATCAGTATTCGACAGGACGTTGCTCGTTTCGGCCAAAACAGAGTAGAAAAATAAACAGCTTAACTAACCAACGATGCACAGTGCTACTTAAAACCTACTTTCTTCTTTGGCTACATTGCTACGTTAAATTATTAAACTAAGAAAGAGGGATGCGATTCGAATCTTCAGCTTTTGGTCGATTGATGGGCCCGCGCGAGAGCATGAGGGTATCATCCCTAGGATTTGACGGCCGGTCCTTATCCTCGCTTAGTCGATCTTGGTCTTGAAATATCGCTTGAAGATGACCGGCACGAGTGCGACAACGGAGAACGCGGCCAGCATCGCGATCGAGCCCCAGCTGAACGCGTCGCTCGAGCTGGTCATCTTGTACAGCGTCTTACCGGCCTGTATGGCAATGAAGGAGGGCGGTGCGACGCCGAGGAATGTGCCGAGGGCGAACGGGTACAGTGGTACGCCGATCACCGGTGCGACCAGGTTGATGAACCAGTTCGGCAGGAACGGCGTCATGCGCAGGAACAGCATGTAGCTGAGCAGGTCGTCCCGGTGGCGGTCGACCTGCTGCGCCCAGTGGTGGGCCCGTTCCGGGAAGTAGTACTTCACCAGCCGCCGGCCGACCAGCTGCGAAAGCAGATAGCACAGGGTGGCCCCGAGGGCTGAGCAGAAGCAGACAAGCGTGAGCGCAACCGGAAAGCTGTACAGGAACCCGCTCAGTATCGATAGGAACAACGAACCGGGAATGGCAAACGTTTGCAGGCTGTATGGCAGACCGGAAAAGAGATAAATAGAGAAAGAAATAAGCGACATGGGAGTGGAGGAAAGGTAGCATCGCGGAGCAGAGACGAGCGCAAAAGTTGAGCAGGCCAAAGGGTTGATCGAATGTTGTAGTGCACCTCGTAAATGAAGTAGAAGCAATAAAAAAGGAATTAACAATCGACTTAGGGAAGCTGCATTCACTTCGTTTGTTCAAGTTGGTTTATTTTAAAATAAAGCTGTGTCATGTCAGATTCTAGTATGGATAAGAATTCCATAAAAGTTGTGAGGCATTTGAATAATCAATTCTTGCGCTGATTTTACAAACGAAGAATTTGAAGAGATGTTTTGATTTGCTGACTTAATACAAATTATGATTAAAAAAACACAACGTTGTTTCAAATACGATAGAAACATATCAAATGTTACTAAAAAATGAGGAAATCGAATAGGATCAAAATAAATCTTGTTAATCACAATATTTGAAAATATTCAGCAGATTAAGGTTATGTTGCTTGGTTTATCGGGTCTTCAAAAACAAAAACTAAACTAAGTGCTTCTATTCATACAATATTTTTAAATTTGTATGTATTCCATAAATGCCCATCGATATCAAACAAAAAACGGTAACATTTAAAGCCATCTAGTTTTAATGTATTTTTTGGTAAACATTCCTTAATCATTCCTAAACAAAGTGAAGAAAACAATAAAAAAGGAATTATATGTGTGAAGGTTAACCGGTATGATGGTTTACAATATTTTGGGATGCTTTTCTGTACAGCTCAATTGTCTTGTGAAAACATAAAAATCTAAAATACGACAATTTAAATAGTGATAATTTAGATAAAGAACGAGTGTCTGGAATAGCGTTTCGAATTGCTTGAACAGAAACTTTTGTTTTATCGCTTGAAAAGTATAAAAGGCCATCGGAGAGTTTCGTGCCAACTACTTACAATATGTACACCAGAATGATGCCGAACATGACCTCGAGATTGTACAGATCCTTGTATCGATCGAGGACTCGACCGAGCTGCTTGGCATCATCGATATCGAACGGCACCTTGAGGTATTGCTTCTCTGACCTAGAAATGAGACATAACCAAACGAGATCAGCGCAACGAGCACGGCTAACCCCACGGACGGCAAACTTGCATCCAACTTACTCGTCCAGCTCCGGGAACATGGCATAAACGTACAGCATCGCGAACAGGCTGGTGAGAAAGATTGCCACCAGGATGATCAGCGACTGCCGGGCGGAGCGATCTTCGTCCCGCGCGGGGTGACTCTTTGCCCCCGCGACCAATCCGTTGGCCTCCTTGCCCGATTTGCCGTTTTGCGTGACTTGGGCCGGCTTGTGCTGCTGGTTGTTGTTGTCACCGTACGGCGCCACTGTTACACGTCCGTTCGTTCCGGATGCCATCTTAGCTTAGCTCAGTAGTATACCGGCACAGTTCCTGTCCCCGCCGTTGCACCCTGTGGCATTAGATGGGGAGGCGCCTGCTCACGAGGTGTCCACCGTCTGCGTTTTGCGCGCGCGTGGACATTGTGTAGACAGTACAGATGAACAGATAGGTGACGACACAACGCGTGGGACATCCCCGCGATTAGCCGAGACGACACAATATGGAACGTTGTGCAGGCGAGTGAGAGAAGCAGGTTCAGCACCACCCACGGAAGGAACAATAAAAGAAGAAAAAGCATCAAGTCAATAGATAACCAACAACACACGACCTAGGGAAGAAGATGCTCTCTACAGTTGGTTGAAAATTGTCATCCGATAGTGACGACGCTCATGCTGATGAGAGCGAATGACGGAGCGTTATTCTATCATCCTATAGGTCTCGTGGATTTGCGAGCGCCTACGATTCACCAGCGTGGTGTGAACATGCGCCACCTGATTCAACGCGGTTCATCAACTCATAAAAAAACTGCTTTCTACCAGTTCTGTATGGGTAATCACTTGCTATATACCTTATTTTCATCATCAAATCTGCACGCTGGTACGATCTGCTTACACGCGGTGGGAGATACAGGATGTTGCATAATAATGGATCACAATAAAACACACTTAATAGTTGAAAGAACTATCGAATTAACTTTGAAAATCTTTCAAACCTAGTTAGAAATTTAGAAATTTTCGAACAATTTCTTGTCGTCAATAATCTTGTGCAATTGTGTTAACTATCGTTTATGATGATTTTATACTGCTTTATGAGTTATTCTGAAAAATTCAGCTCATTTTCCTGGTAGGTGTATAGATTGTTTTCTTCGCATAACTAAAAAATTGACAATTTTTTTTGTTCAAAAAATTTGCTCGCGCCTATTAGAGTACCCCTTGATCGTTTTCTGCATTATGTTTCTCTTCCTCTTAACTGAACTGCGCCTTTATAACATTGATGATTTTTGGCATGAAAAAAATTATCTAAAAAACATTAATCTACTTAAATACAAAGTTTCGCCTAATGAATCATTATACCATACTCTTCTCCACAATAACGCGTAGATGTACATATATAATATGTAACACGGGTGTTACGAACGCGTGAGTTAAATGCATATCATGTTCGTTTTTTTCCCCGATGCCTCATTCGAATATAGAGAATTTTACCTTCACGAGGTCGCTCAGCTGATGCGCGATGGGCTGCGGCTTTGTAATGTATCCAAAGGCGTTTGCTATTGCGTAGGTTCCGATGCGTGAAGGGCACCGATGGTCTGATTTGCGGTTGACGACAAAAAGGTGCAAATACTCCGCTTCGCTTCTGGCACAAAAAAAAATTGTATTTACCGCTGCTACTATCTCAACGATGACTGATATTTATGGCTGAAATAAACACAAATGAATGCTTGTTAGTCATTTAGCCGACCCTCCTAACATATTTTGATATCTACCTTTGCCACCCGCCCGCTGTCGCGGCCTCGGTCCACTCCGTTTCTTTTTGTTATACGCACGTGTCGTCCTTGTACCGCAATTACACCCCACCACATACAACAGGGAAGTGGCTGAAGTTTCGGGCAGCAGAAGTACTCAAAGGGAAGGTGATGAGGACTCGGTTGCGAAGTTACGTAGCTCAAGGCTCGAAAAACAAGTTTTTCGCTGCTTTGACGTGTTGCAGCGGGGGTTGCGGAATGCAATATACTACGTTTGGGGTGAAGATCGCGTTATTTGGAGCCGTTCTTTGTGTCGTTTGCTCACAAGCTAAACACACAACAGGAACCAGAACAACGCAACGAAACGAGGAACAATTGTTTCTCTTCTTGGCAAAATAGTAATGCACTTTTTCACGAAACACAAAGGGTATCGATATTCATGTTGCGGTTTTCAGGCTACCCCGTCGTCAGCCGAATCCTCGTACTTAATGGCGCAATGTGCAATCGCGTTTTATTGATGTACACTGCCGGACAGTCGATTGTGAAAATGATTTACAAAAGGAAACAATGGTTGACAGTAGTACGATTGATTGAGCTAGACGCAGGTGCGAGTTGAACCCACGGCGGCAGATTAGTTTTTCGCAAATAGACACCGAACACACAACAAAAACATAAACTACGCCTTAAAAAACGATGGCACATGCATATGGTGCACTGCAAGAATCGTAGGAAATATTTTTCAATCACCAATGCACCATCGCAGTCGCGGTTTTCTGACAACTGCTAACCGTTTTGCGACTGACATCCGTCATCGAAGGTTGTAGAACAGATGACGCTGTATACCAGATCGTAAGGTGCTTATAAGCTAGGTAAGATAAAGGGTTGTAGAACAGAATGGCGTATGAAAATTTCAAATATTTCATTATGTATTGTTTATACAGTTTACTACCGTTTAAAAAACAAACTTTGTTCATCAATTAGAGTAATTTACCGAGCCATATGATAACCGACTATGCGAAATATGAAATCAATAGCATGAATTCCTGTCTACGGTTATCTCTACGGATCTGATCCAGAGTTATTATCAGGATTTTATACTGGTTATTGAAAATATCAATGATGTTTATCTCGACTGTGCTGTGGAGGCTTCTTTTCGGATTTGGTGTTCTAAATATTGCAGAATGATTGTAAAACTTTGAGTATATTGTCAAAAATACGTATATTTTTAATTAGCATACTAAACAAAATTGCGGTTTTATATGCAAAATTATTCTGTTATGACGGCCCGAGTATACAGTAAATAAATGTCTTTTAAAAAACATTTCCTAACAAAGCTGCATCATGAGGCAGAGATATATCCATGTGCACTTTCAGCAGCCAACCATTTCGTTAATTTGGAATGTTCCTAATGCCTGCCTGCTGGAAAAAGTTTCACCTTCACACAGGGTGCCGTTTGCTTTGGCGCATGCTTCCATCTCGAAACAAGCATCATAAGTTGCCTATCAATAATCTGTTGTATGATAACCAAATAGTGTTTTCAAACTGCTTTGGAGTTTCCCCGGCGACTACCTCGTCTGCATGAAAATGCCCCTAAAACTGATTTTTCTTGCGTTTTTCAACGCGCTTTTGGTGGTGCAGATCTTGTACATACTTAAAGTAGGTGAATAGTTCGTCAAACTTTACTTTGCTCTGACTTTCGTTGGTAGACTTCGAGCTGCTCCGCAGGCATGTGGAATAAGACAGATGATGACAAAATAGGGATTAATAGTTTGTCCAGATGAGTTGACAGAGAAAAAAAACTTACATTTTATTCGGCTGTCCCCAATAGTTGGGTACGCATTGAAGCCGATTGTTCAACAGATGAAACGCTTCCGTTTGAGGCAGCAACATCAGGATACCGTACAGTGCCCGCGATAGATGCTGGGCGTTTGCATTGTCATTCGAATGTGAAATCAATGCCAACCGAAGTGCTAAAAGGGACAAAATGTAAAATGTATATTGTTTTCATTGTTGAATTCAGTTATGTATACAATTCTCCAGCCTTGCTTACATGCAAATATTGGCGATTCGATGAGCTGAACCATCTTGTCTATTTCCACCAAAAAGTCGACGGTTATTTCAATATCAGCACTTGAAAAGAAAATAGTTAGATGTTAGAATGTATATATTATATGCAAACCTGTAATTGCTGCAATCTAATAACGTTTGCCCATAGCTTGTAACCTAGACATTATATAAAAAAAATCGAACAACTTACAACAGAGTAACAATCTCGGACACGTGCTGGTAGCACTGAGCTAGAAGACACAGAGACAACGTCGATACTGGGCAGTGTGCCCAACATTTGTAAAGACACTCGAACAGGGAGGCAGATTTCTACGATAGAAATAAAAAATATAAGAATAAAAAAATCCAATAGTTAATGCATGTAGTCCGATTGCTGACCTCGTTCCGTATATCGTGGAGCATGTTGCGCAGATCAAACAAATCAGACGTTGTAAGTAGAATCATGTTAAGCGTCCGCACCATGGTCGAGGCAATCTTGAGGTTGATGCGCTCCTCGAGCAAAATTTCGGCAAACGTGCGGTAAATGTATTCGGCGTTCAGTAGTCGACACAGCTGGCGAATAATCAGAGTGCCCCGCTTTTCCAGGAAGGTGTTGTTTTCGCTGAACAGATTGAGCAGTTCCACGAGAAACTGTCTGTATTGCGTTTGATCAAAGTCGTTGCCCTTTACGGTGGCCGAGTTGACAATTTCCGCCAGCACGACTATGGCCTGCAACACCACTTCATCCGAGCTGTCCGACAGACAGTCACGCAGGAGCACCGGAAACAGCTTGTTCGCATGTTCGGACATCTCGTCGTGCACTTCGGTGAACAGATGGTGCACCCACTTGAGCACGGCGATTTTCGTCGGCACGGGACTGTGTACCAAGTATTGGCGAAGCACCTCCATCACCGGGTTCAGATCGAGATAGCTAAGATTTTTCTGCTTATCCTCCTCGTTGGAAACCAACTCGAGCAGGTTTAGGTTGACGGCGTTCGCGCAGTCTTTGATGTTTTTCTTCGCGTCGCTCTCAAAGGCTAGGCAGGGCAGGATGGCGGTGAAGATACCGCTAGCGAAGCTGAGTATTTCCCCACCGGACAGTTGCACAAACTCCTTGATCCACGAAATAGCGTAAAACTGGATCAGTGGGTTGCTCGACTGCGCCTGCACGATTAGCACGTTCGTCATCTTTGGAATATCAGCGGCAGCTGGATCAGCCTTGATGATCTTGAGAAACTGGGCCAGTAGTGTTTCGCACATGCGCTGAATTTCGGGCAGTGGGTCCTCCAGGATCTGGAACAGTCCGTGCAGTATCTCAGGCAGGTAGACCACCATGTTGATTTCCGGCACGGCGTTCAGCACCGAGATCCACGAAATGATAAACTGTCGTGCGAACGAACTCTTCACCATGATTCGCTCACGCACGAGCGGAATGAAGGCGTCCAGATCGAAGGTTTGGGACGATTCGTTGACAATATCCTTCAGCAACCGGTCCAGTATCTCGCTACCACTCTTGATGTTCTGGTCCGGGTCCGTCACTAGTCGGCTCAGTGCATTGAACAGACTCGGAAAGTAGGGTAGAACCGCACCGCGTGCCACCTTCACGACATTATACAGCGATTCGCTGGCAAAGAAACGCACCCGCATATCGCTGTCGATCAGGCAGTTCATGATCGGATTGATGATATCCTCTATGAACCTTTCCGTGTCTTTTCCGAGCGCGATGCTGGTGGCGGCTAGCGCTATCAGACCACCCTTTTTCTTGTTTGAATCATTCGAGCGCACGAAGTCTTTGCTAAGGACATCGATTATGCGCTTCACCTGAGCCATGTTTTTCTTTGCCTTGAAGTCGGTAACCATTCTGCAGTAGAATAAATAAACAGAAAAACATATTGAGGGCCAAATGAAGGACTATGTTGGGGTGTGAATGAGAAACGTTATCGTTGATACCCATAGATGGTATGCCAATTGAATCAATCATTACTTCTCTATTTCTAACGCTGCAACTTTCCGCTTGTCGTAGGTTTTGTCGCTAAGCGCCTTAACGCACGCTTCACTGATAGGAGCAAATGCATTTTCCATGTTTATCGCTGCAACTTCGTTTGATGACTAAACTGCGCTATCACTTTCAATCGGAGATAGTTTTGTTTATGTTTTATTTCTGACAACCGTCTATTTGCTATACATACACACTTGCCATGTTGTCGTTGTAAAATTACACCCGAACGGCATATAAAATTCAAAACAGTCGTTACGAAGATTATCAGCGTATCAATCAACAAGTATTACACATTTGAATATTCTGTTTAGTAAAGACCTGACCGTACACTGAATTAGTGATATTACATTTGAAACATAGTCAGTGAAATACGTAATATTTACGTAATTGCTCAATATTTAATTTCCTATTGGAAACGATATAATATGTTTAACAATAACTCAGCAAAAAATATGTTTAACAAAAGTAAGAAATCAAGTGAAAAGGAATAATAGTCATGGATGGGATAGCTGGATGAAATCTCTTCTTATTCAGGGAAATTGATCTAGAACATGCGATTGACTGAAATGGTTTATTAAAATATATGTATTGTTTTATATGTTTACATCTTATGTTTTATATGTTTATGTAAAATATATAAACTATTAAATGATAGGCGTACAGCTTACGAAGAGCCGTATGATTTTAATGATCCCGTCAAACGCTTTTAGTGGGTGTTCATTCGGCGAACCCAGAAACGTGCTCTGAAATCATCGGAACAAGAGAGAAAAGCGGAATTTGTAGGAGAATGAACAATGTGACGAACTGCTCCGTTGTGTCCCAGGGACATCAAATGGCAGCGAGATGCATTTCGGGAGTTCCAAGCGCACAAAGATGTGGTGGCCTCGTCCGGAAAGAGTACGTAGTCCTCGGTGTGGTTGAAAATGGCTTGCGTTTGATGTTCTTGTTTGCCCGATGTACCAGCGCCCGTGTACACTATTAGACATCTGCTGGTGCTCAGCTCCCACAGCCTTACCAGCGAATCTTGGCCAGAGGACAGTAAATATTTGCCGTTCTTGGTGAAAACGAGCGAGCAAATTTCAGCTCCATCGTGGGCTAATTGGAACGTGTTGACACAGCGTCCACTGACACCATCCCATATTTTAATAGAACCATCCATGCTACCAGTGGCGTAAACTTTGGCCGTACCGGCGAAGCGCACGCACGTGATGGCACTTTTGTGCTGCTGGGAAGGAATTGCACTGACAAAACATTGTGCCGTGTGCACGTCGTACATACGAAGAACATGGTGATCGGTTCCCACTGCCATATAGTCGCCAGTTGGGTGAAAGGCAATGCAACGAACGGGAATACAGTCACTCAGCACCTTGTGCGCCTTCTTTACCGATGCCTTGGAGATGTCGAACAACTTCACCGTGTGGTCGCGCGATCCAGAAGCCAGGATTTGTTCCTTTGGATGAAACTCCAAAAATGAAACTTCGTCGGTGTGATCGTACAGAGTACGGATGACCGGATGGGCATGCTGTTCCCGTCCCGGTTCCATGTCTTCAGGAGCTGACTTCGCAAGCATGCGGTCTACATCTAACACCTTAATGCTGGCATCAACGCTACCAGTTGCCACCAGTTGTCCATCAATGCTGAAGCAACCTGCCCGACAGGCCTGCTTATGAGAGGTTACGTAGGCCGTCTCGTAGGACGCCGGCTCCGGGGCCATCGTTGATCCTTCCGTTTCGAATTCCAGATCTAGCCCGCAAGGAAGATCGTCGAACAAATTGCTTTGTTTCGACTGTTCAATCTGGTTAGACTGCTTGACGATGTTCATCAGTCTATCACTTGGTGCACACGGAGGGTCCGCTCGTACCAAGTTTGTTAGCTCCATTGCGATGCCAAGATGGCCGTCATAGAACAGTTGACTGGAGAAGAGAAACAACATTATACTTTCATTGGCCAAACTCGGAAAACAACACCTCACCTTATCATCAACCGGTAAAGTTGCTCTCTTAATTTCAGCATATTCTTTTTTTCAACCTCCTCTTGGTCTTTCATATTGAAATTTGATCAAAGCTGTGCTGCTGAAAACCTGTTTATTGAACTATTGCCGGGTAAATACGATACAGTTTAGGTTGTTGTCAAAATGTCAAATGCGTCCTCTACAAGACCAAGGTCTCTTGATACAAGGTCTAGTCCAACGTCAAAAAGCCAAGAACGATGTTTTTTTATCTATTTTTTTTAAAACGTTGTATTCTACCTAGACAAAATTAAATCCCTTTTTCTAGCATTAATTCTGGCTAGAGTGAACAAAATTAAGACATAACTCCGGTATATCAAAATTAACATGGAAACCGCGCTGCGACATTCCCGCGATCAATTGTAATATGGAATGTTAAACATGCCGCGAAAGCTCGCAGGTTTTCGACGCGACTCATCGCGACATTACAAAAGTTCGTTACTCGTATGCGAAAAGCGTGTATGGTTTCATGTTGTTAACGTTTGGACATGAAATTATTGAATTTAGATGAAATAAAGAAATACTTTTCACGTAAATGTGCCGTAGAGCCTATTTTGGGAATGTCGCGGCATCGTGTAGATCAGTGATGTCAAACTCGTTTCACCTTGCGGGCCGCATTTCCTCCCAAAATAGGTTCGCGGGCCGCATTTCCTCCCAAAATAGGTTCGCGGGCCGCATTTTCTCCCGAAATAGGCTCGCGGGCCAAACCATATAATTGATTGGAGTGATAAAAATATGTTCTTATCAATGTGGTTTTATCTTAACAGTCAATTATGTTTTACATTTTCACATTTTTTCATATTATATTACTTCTTATAAAATTTACAAATTTTGAGTAAAAGAGAGGGTTTGTTGCTCAATCGTTTTCCAAATTCGAATTCAAATCAAGTTTATTGAAATATATGTTGCAGTTCAACACTATTGTGTATTTTGTTAATGATTTTAGAAAAGTAAAGGTATATAATTACAATAGCTAACTTATTGCTCCGCATCTGTTATTTTGTTTGGAATGGTCTTGTAGTTCATCACGTTTGTTTTCTATAAACACTATTTATCCACTTGTCTTGAAAAATCTGTGTAAAACCTTTGCTGCAAAGTTGCATATCACTTTCTTATTGAAATTGTTTAAATTGACATTCGTTCAGTTCTCTTGCAATTCGCAGTTCGTGAAAAAATTTACATTAAATATTTTGGTATTTGCTATAAGCCAATACTCAAGGATCCAAACTTTCGATGTAATGTTTCAAAGGGGTCGCGGGCCGCACCCAATGTTCTTGCGGGCCGCATGTGGCCCGCGGGCCGCATGTTTGACATCCCTGGTGTAGATCAAGGGTCGGCATGCATTTCCTTAAAAGGGCCGAAAGAACCGATGAAAAAGAACTAACTATGATTTAATGTTTAAAAATTAATATTTAAACCATTTGAACGGAGTATCAACTTTCTAAATATTAATGTTACATAAAAAATGGTACATTTGCGGGCCCCTGCGGATAGGCAAAGAGTATAGTAGAAAACTCAAGCATGCAAGTCAGTGTACAGCTTGGTGGCGTTTGGTTCTAGCATCAAAGTTTTTGTACGGCTGGTATTGAGCCGGCGCACATATATTGGAATAGAGTGCTACCGAATAGTTCAGTTGGTCTTACATGGTTCAGCTGGGTGGACGTCTAATTTACAAACAAGAAACAAATAGTTTGAAAATGCCTTCATACATTTTTGAAATGAGTACAAACATTAAATGAAAATTGCAAAAAGAATATCGTGTGTCAAGTGAACAAGTTTTGTTTTAAGTGGGATAGTATCCAAAAGTTAAGCAGAATTGGGACGATGGTGGTTCGCAAGCAGACACATGGTGCCGTAGAATGCCACTGGCCGTTGGTATTCCTGGTCTTCTGTGTAATTTTCGCTTCATGTTCTAGTGAGTTTCCATATTGAGACACTTGTCGACGGTTGTTATTTGGTTATTCTTTTGTAGTTTTTTAAACTCATTCCGATATTATTTCCAACAGTTTCCCCAGCTATAGATTTTCACATTAAGACTTAACTATTGTAAAATTAGAGCACGGTGTTGTGAAGTAGATCACCATTTGAATACAGCTTAAATTAGATTGGTGAAAATAATCGTTCGAACGAAACACTAGGATTGAAATCCTTAGATTATCAATAGATTATAATATACTTTGTATTTCAACGTAAGATTCGCATGTCTTTTGACGCGAATTCGTGTCATGTGGAACTGAACAATGGAGTAAAAAAATATATATAAAATTGGCAACCCCTACAATCAACTAACCAACACCGAAAGTTTCTTCAATCATCCCATCAAATTATAACACCTTTTGCATCAGAGGTTTCCAGCTATAGAAAACGCAACAAAAGTACCAGCGACACGTGGCATACACAATCGTACTGATTTTCAACTATTATAGAATATTATAACTGTTGATTTCCATTTAAAACAGTACAACTGATTATTAGTAAGCTTAGCACAATCAGCACATTGAGATTTGTAGCAAGAATATACTCTAATACATACATTGAAATGTAATAAATTGTTTAAATCTAGCTAACGCCTGAGTGGTTATAGTGGTAAAATAGTTTGTAACTTCATTAAACATCGATTTAATAAGGATTTTATAATGAATACATTTAGTTGCGAAAACCTTTCCATTCGACGCCAGAGGACATAATCCGGAATTGATGCATCAATTGCACGAAATAGCCTACGGTCAAACATTCAAGATTTAATTAGCTACAGTATCTGGTCGATATCATAGTAGATGCCGTTTCAACGTTCAAGAAAACATTTCGGCTCAAGGCTCATATTATTTTCATCGTGTTAATCATAGTTTGTTTTAAATAAATAAATCGGTAAACGCATTTTTATGTTTTATGAAAATAAACCAATCTAGTTTTGTTAAATGTTCTCTCTTAAGCAAAGAGTTAAATTCAACAGGCTTTAATGTTGGTCGAGCAAGTGTATCTATGAATATTCAAAAAGCCTCGGAAGACAATTTATTCCTTGCTACCTCCCGCCGCTCATACAAATTGCACATCTTTCCGCCCGATTCCGCAGTCGTTTTGGACTCGCAGTGTTTGCTCTATCCATCAGAAATACCTGGCCGTCCTAATAGCATACAGCTTTCTTCTCGCTATGACGACCATGATTTGCGTCTACTTATACGTCAGACTAGAGCTATCCGCAAGTTATCAATGTGCGAATTGCTATGAACTCAATTGATGAAACTTTGATAACCCTTCCATTAACTACCCTGCTACCTGTCGGGGTAGTGATATCAGCCTTCTGGCACATCATCATCATTCATCCTTGCTCGCAGCTCAGTCTATCCTTTTTCCGCTTCAAGCTGCTTTCGGGTTTGCCCCGATCGTCCTATGGCAAGCGCAAGGCGGAAGCATGGAGCTGGTGAGGTGGAAGATAAAAATGTCTTAGCACGAGAATTAAATTCCTAACTCCCGTACTGCCTTACAATCCCTTCATCTAGCCTCGGCTCATGTCCTGTTTCTCTCGAAAATAATGTTCGTCTCTTCATACAATGAAGCTTAAGAATAATGCCGCCGCTGCTAGACGTAAGGCGCTGGTTCTAGTTGTCCCCAAGCAAGAAGTGACTTGTCTCACCCAGTCTCCTAATTCCACCGTGTTGAAATGGCATTCCTTCGCGTAGCTTTTTCTTTCATAGAGAAAGAGACCGAATGACATCATTTGGAGATCAACCGACATTAACGCGTGATTCGGATTCCTCAAAACCATGGGGGTGCAACCCTCTCCAACCCCCTTTGACCTTTTTGGTACGAGATGGAATCCACTATGTCACCGTCCAGAATCACTCAGTATTAGACAATCGTTTTACTAACATTACAGATCAATAAAAACGGTGCGGTCGCTGATGTTTATGCTGAAGATAGGGAAATATGTGTAAGCATTGAGATTTTGTGGCAATCTTTAAAAATGAAGTAAGTACCTAAGCTGGATTAGGAAGGCTTATATATGAGGCAATCACCAGAGATCTGATTTGAAATCTGCATAATGTTTGCTTTGACAAACTCTGAGTCGGCTGGATCATGTCGATATAGACAGAAGTTAAAAAGGTACACGCAAAAGTTTTAGTAAACCCTAAATTTCCTTTATTGACTAGGTATTATCTGAAAATCGACAGTATCAGACGAGATCTTTGTAGCGCAGCCAATAAACTGAAAGCTAATGCGATTTAAATCCATTAGAAACCATATTTCCATGCATGTCATAAGCGTTTGGCTACTCACAACTGCTAAAGTTTGTTTCGTTTATGGCTGTTGCAGATATATCTACGACCCAGCTGCACACCCTCGCACTGGACCGCGGGCAGCTAAAGCTCACGTGGATGATGGACTGGTACAAGCAGGATGTGCTGTTCCACGTGAAGAATCCGTTCGCCCGCGGTCGTTACCGGACGTTCGCGATCGGATTCTCCGGACGTGGCCAACTTTCACGCACGGACCTGTGCGTGTTCTCATTCTCGCACGGCTTGTACCAGCAGGTGTACGATACCTACACTTCACGTAACTTTAGTCGACTGTTTGTGGATACACTACAGCACTGCGACGTGATGCGAGTGGACGAGAACTCGGTGGCATTCCGCCGTAAGTTCGACACTTGTGACCCTCAGGATATCCCGTTTCATGCTGGTACAATGTACGTAGTGTGGTGGCGCTCAGCGAAGGTCCTCGACCTATCGCGCAACTGGACGATACTACCGAACGTCGACGAGCGGAATCATGGCGTTCATCCAGTGCAGCTGCTGCGTGCGGACACCATCCGCGTACCTGAGCATCCCAGTGAGCTTAAACAGTTTGACGTTCGCTTGCAGCATGTAGCTGTGCCGGCGGAGGAGACGACGTATTGGTGCAAGATTCAACGGCTTGACCCGTGGCTCATGGCAGCCAAACACCATATTGTGCAGTTTGAGCCTCTCGTCGATGCACACGGAGCTGGCCTGGTACATCACATGGAGGTGTTCCAGTGCACCACTGACGAGCACGTCGATATACCCGCATACGACGGCAATTGCAGCGACATGCCAGCGGTTGGGAGACTGTGCTCAAAGGTAATGGCACTGTGGGCAATGGGCGCCGGTACGTTCACCTATCCCCCTCAGGCCGGCCTGCCAATCGGGGGACCTAACTTCAACCCATACATTCGGCTCGAGGTGCACTTCAACAATCCGCACCTAGAGGCGGGACGCAACGATAGCTCCGGGATGCGTCTGAGTCTGGTATCGAAACTACGTCGACACGATGCCGCCATCATGGAGCTCGGTCTAGAGTACACGGATAAGATGGCAATACCGCCGGGCCAGGTAGCGTTCCCACTGAGCGGGTATTGCATCGCCGAGTGCACCGGATTAGCGTTACCACCGACCGGGATCGAGGTGTTCGGCTCGCAACTGCACACACACCTTCGAGGAGTCCGCGTACTCACTCGGCACTTTCGAGGCGCCAGAGAATTACCTAATCTGAACACGGACGATTTCTTCTCGCATCACTACCAGGAAATCCGCCAGCTGCGTTACACGCCTCGCGTACTACCGGTAAAATACATGTTTTCATCTTACAGCCTAATATTGATTTCATCTGAACTGATCTCCCGTGTGATTCTAGGGTGATGCATTGGTCACCACTTGCTATTACGATACCCGCGGCTATGAAAACGCTACCCTTGGCGGGTTTTCCATCAGCGATGAGATGTGTGTCAACTACATTCACTACTATCCGGCAACGGAGCTTGAGCTATGCAAAAGCGCCATCTCAGAGAAGTCTCTGCTAAACTATTTTACCTACATGCGAGAGTAAGTCTATCGTAGAATAGTCATTTTAATGTCTTTTATGCATACCTGATTGATTTGAAATGTCGCTTCTTTCACGCTTGTATCGATCCTCAGAGTGGAAAACCAAACGTCGGTGGTGCCAGGTGGAGCCCGGTCCGAGAACTACAAATCCATACATTGGACGCGAACGCGTGCTGAAGAACTGTTGGACGTCTACCTGACCGAGCCCATCAGTATGCAATGCAATCGATCCGATGGAACCCGCTTCGAGGGGTTCCGCTGGGAGGATGCACCAATTACGCCATTCAAGCTACCCACGGGCAGCCAGGCATTGGCCAAGTCTGGGAAAACTTGCCAATCGCTAGCACTTAGCTGGTTTAAGCCGCTGATCGAAGGGCGCTGCGATCGATACGGCGAATGTATTTACGCCGACTCGAAAGTGAAGGAGTAAAAACTGATATAAAACTGCGGAAGAATGATTTACTGATAGAGATATTTTGTGGAAGTAGTCTCAGTGTTTTACGATTGAAATAAATTTGCACGTGCTCGTACCTAAGATGTATGGAAAAAACACCAATACAGTCGGAATATTGATCGCGAAGGTATATCACATCTATATCATTGTTGTAGCCTTAGTGTGAAACTAAATGGAACGCTGTGGGATTCACCCGTTTGAATAACAATATGTGTTTGGTTTTTCTCGGTGATACGAACAGCAAATATTACAATAAATACACTTCAGAGAAACATCACTTTGCATTTCCTATAGTTTATTCCGAAAATATTTTGTGAATCAATGTGGCGATATTGTATGTACCTAGGCTTAGGCTTTCGAAACATCTCTTGCTGTACATCTTTTTAAGTTCCATAGCTTTGAACAGCCTTCACGTCACTTTAACGGTTTATTCAACGTAGATTGGCATTGAGCGATAAATACAGGTGCAATTTTCTGTTGCATGTAAATGCCGACTTAACGCTTCACCTGAATTTACCGCATTTCGACCATGCAGCGAAGAAAATCTACGGTCACATAAGCCATACGACCTGTGGCGTATCTTTCGGTTTATTCTTTGATTGAACTCATGTAGGTCAATGTTATCGAAATTTACTTTTACTTTATCATTCTCTTTTGCATTCACACTAAAAATGCAGAACTCAGAGTTTGTTTATATTGTAAAAAAAAATAATGTGAAAAATATGATAATATTTAAAACTTTCCAAAACAAGTTATTAAAAGGGCCATGACGTCACGTTTCTTATTAATGAAGCATTGTTATTTCAATTATCTTGCATATATTTTTGAAGCCGTATGCTAGGTAGACGGATTGTATTTTCCATTCGGTTTGTTTTTCCTGCATTTGAAAATAATTCTGAACAATTTCAACCTTCATGTTGCAATAACAGCGAGTCCGTTCATTTATTTATTCGCTAAAACTAGCATTTTTATTGCAAGCACAGCAAACCGCTTTCAGCGGCTTAAACAATCCGTAACTGTTAACTGCTGAGACAATCCGGAAATAGTTCTTTGCAATTTAAACTTCTCATCCGTTTTCAAAATAAATAAATAAATAAATAAATAAATAAATAAATAAACAAATAACTAAGAAATAAATATGTCGTTCCACAAACAACCCTATGATTAGAAGCAATTATCGTAAAATAAATATTCAAACTGAAGTTTTGTATAGGTCAATAAATAAAGAAAATCAGTTGTTAACTATTACTTTTCCTCAATGATATTCGTTACCTCTCAGCTTTGCAAGATAGTTAGAAGTATAGTAGAAGATTTACATTTGTTTAATCGAACTCTCTCAATTCTACTGTTTTCGCGCATAATTTAGTTGTGTGGTCGTTATAGTTTATATAATCGACGTCACTGTTCTTACCTCCCTACCACGCGCTATTCTTTGAAATAAATTATTTCCTATGTGCTCATAGAAGAATAGTTAACTTTATATTGTTAAATTCTCTTTCATATTCATTGAAAATTCGTAATGAGAAGTTTTCTTTTGCAGAACTCAGCATTTTTAACATAAATTGTTAAGAGTTCTTTTAGTGTTTGGTTAGTTTGGTTAAGATCTTTAGCACAAGCCAGTGCCACTTAACTTTGTGTACCCTGTGAAAAAAGGGATTTGTTTTGTATGGGTATGATTTTGTTTATGCATGTGTGTTGCATGAATGGCATCATCACTCTCTTTTCTCGCCATTGCTAGCAAACACGCATTCTAGGCACGCTCGTAGAACAGAACATAGGCACTGGATGTTACCAAACTGCGTTCCGATGTTTCGCTGACACTGTGGAGATACAATAAAATTTGTGTTAATACTAGAGCTGTGTTTGAAAAGGCGTCGACCATATGTCGAATGAACATATCGATCAATCACTACTTACAAGTTATCATTGAACTCATTCCATTCTTTGGTTTTTGGATGCTTACATACGGCAACATAATGACCACCAGCGGTGGATCCTGAAAGAAGCGACATAGTAGAAATTAAAATGGAGATACAAATTTAGATCGAGCTGTAGGCTCCTTATCCTACCCATATGATTAGAAATTCCATAGAGCGAATAGTAAGCTGGTCCCACATTGTCTTCAGAAGCGTATGGTTGCAAATTAAGCCCTCGCTCACCGCAGGGAAACTCAATTACATTAGTCAGTTTGCTCCATCGAGTTTCCGAAAATCGTTTTAAATCTACACATCGGAGGATACGTTAAGGAACATGACATTCATTATGAGATGAAAAATATTCAAATCTAAATATAAAAATATTCAAATCTATTATTAACATATTCTTGTGGTAAAAGGATACGGATGACGAGATATTTAGGAAACCGTTCGATGGTTAGACTTTTAGTACACTTTCTCCGGCTGTTGCATTTGGAGCATGTTGGTTGATCAATCCCGTCGAGTATTTCCTCTTTGATAAACATTTCAAGACAATTTTCGAGTTTGCACCTTGAATTGGATGATGGCAATGGTAGACTGGAAAGAAATACAGGAAAAAGAAGTTTTTAAATGCACCCATCAAAAGTGTTCATCAAAGCATCCAACCTTAAATCCCAGAATGGATCAAACATTGTGCTCTCCGTGCTGCAATATGTGCATTTCAGTGTGCTGCGTAATTGTCCAACGAAAAGATCCTTTATCATAGAGTTTTCCGCCTTCGAGTACCAATCCCAAAGCATATCCGCCTTAACACGATTACTGTAAGTGAGATAAAAGCATCAACTATAGGCACTTGCAAAGGTTAAACGGCGAGGTACTACCATGGACCACTTACTTCATGTCATCATCAAGTTCACCAAGCGGATCGCGCTTCACGGCTACATTAAGTGCACCATGCAGGGAATCTAAGAAGAAACGTAAAAACTCCTGCGCGTCTTGTTGCGCTGATCCGGAATACATTCGGTGCTTGCTAGAGAAGGCGTACTTGAGCTCTGACGGATTTACGCTGCGCTGTGTTCCACTCCACATATCTTTGATCAACTTGGTGTACTCTAAAAGAGAAAAACACAAACAAAAATTAAGCATCAATGAGGCTTCATTGTTTATAAGCCAAGGAATGTGTGCTTACTAACCAACAAGAATACGTTGATCTTTGCTAGTGCCACGCTCGGTAGATGGTTGAAGGCGCAGGAAAGCTGTCAGCTCACGTGTGTGACTTAGACACTGAATTATGGAGTTCATGAAACACGTATTGCCGATATTCCACAAGCCGCATAGACCTAAAAGATAAACCAAATAACCGAATGAATAAGATGATCGAGATTTAATTTTGCACCTTATACCTTCTTTTCGACCACGAACGGAATCTGTTACGTCGTAACTGGAGTTATAGCTTGACTTTGGCAGCGACGACGCACCCGTGGAAGGTGAGGAAAGACGATACGATAAGTCATAATCTTTACTGGCTCGATAGCTTCCCGAAGAACTTAATTCTTTCGTGCCTACACCACTCTGTAACTATATTGAAATATTATGAAAAGACAAAAACATATTAAAAATAGTCGTAAGAAATTGTGAATGCGCGAATGTTTAGAATCCGTCTGTTGTAAATGTCTATTACAATATTATCTATTGAAAATGTATCTTGTATCTATTTTCTTCGTATAGCTATATAGAGCTGAGACATGTTTTATATTGTTACCAACCATCGTCTAACACTGAAAAGCATAACTATATCTATGATGTGTACTTTTTAACATGAATATGATGGATTGGAAGATCCTTTACATTCAAATAATTTATTGAACAAGCTACATAGTAATAGAACCAACTAAATATTGATTCAAAGCACTAAGACAAATGCGTAAATTAACTATTTGGCTCAAACTAAGTTTCATAATGAGGAATAGGTTCATTAACTATGCTTAATTATAAAATTTGTTCAGCTAAAATTGATTGTTTTGAATCGTTAATTACACGTCAGGATCGTAGTTTTTCACATTGCTAAATAGTCAAATACTTCATGTTTTGAAATTAATGATAATTACACTATCGTTTGTCATTTAAAATAAATATGTTTTCTGAAAATGTTGTCTGTTTTCTTATATCGAAATAAATTCAACGAAATCAAAGATCTATTTCTGTCTGTGTGGTAAATTAACTGAAACCCAATCTCTCTTTCTTGTTTCATCCTTTAATTCAATTTGTGCTAGCAATCTTAGGTGCTTGTGAGGATGAATTTGTGTTTATAAATTTTGTAGCTTTTTGGTTGGAAGAAATGTCTGACGTAGACTTTGAATTAGTTAAGGCTCTTTCACATTCGTGCGACTGAGTGAATGCATGGGAAAATATTTTTTCATATTACTAATTTTTTGCAACCTTAGTCGCAGGCAATTGATTCACATTTATGCGTCTAATATGGCTTTTTAGTTGTACATGAATGTGAAAGCGGGTATAGCTAGTAAATACATCAAAAGAAAGGCAAACAAATTAAGAAAGAGTGTGTTAATAAAGATACACACACAAGAAATGTAACTACATAAGTAACACAGGTACGCAGCAAACAATCATTTGAGCATCAACATTAACCCAAAACTGTAATAAAAAACGCCTTTATTTTTAAAGCATGACAGCAGTAAAACCAATTGAAGCATTTTTTTCGAAAAGCCCAATCATATTACTTATCCACCAGTTTGACACATGCCAAAGAACTTCTTCGATTCTTTAAATTTGTGTCATATCTTCAGAACAGTATTTCCTAGCCACATAAGACTACAAAGGCAGGTGCACATATCAAATTCGACCAAACGCATATAGGTATAGTTATAAAACTGAGCAACTAGATAATACTATTGTGAAGCTAATCCACAACATTTCGCACTACAATTGTTGATACTCAAAGCATTGTTAACTTTAACACCAACAAGTAGAATTAGATATCTAATTCGTTTTTAAGAAACTTTATCTTTTTAATCCATTTAATTTTTCAAATTTTTATTATCATCCATCACCCCAAGCCATGTCACCAAAATAGATCAGTTTTGAAATACCGCAGCTCATTTTCTGAATAAAATACGCTCACTTTTGAAGAAGATCACATACTTTTTCAAAAGATGATGCATATTTAAAATCAGTCAAATGGTAAATATATCATAACAGTAACAGTCGTTCATCTTCTTCTGCTTCTTTCCAGGACGTTAATATAACAGTAAAAGATAAAAGCCAGTAGAATTAGATGTATAAGGCATAAAGCAATTGGAAAATTAATGGAATACACATAGTAACCAACTGATGATGTTTTTGGTAAATCCACAAACATCATTGTCTTTGAATTGGTCTCTCATTGAATCTTCATTGACGCCATTGCTTTCCGTTCAAGTATCAACATGTGTTCACCATACATTCAAAATACACAAATTAACGGACCACCTGCTTGCATGTTCAACAAGAGCAAGTAAGTGAGTATTCAAACTCTAATTAACAAGAATAAAAACGAATATAAAACGAACAAAAACGTAACAAATAAACGGGAGTATTCCCTATCAAAAAGACAAGAACAGAACATAAATGTATGTTGTTTTCTTGTACCTTTTCAAATGCTAATACAACTATGTATTGTATTTAAACGCACTCGCAATCTTCCGAAACTAACCTTTCATTGATGAAAGAAAGTGTAATAATGATTCTTTATTACACTTAGTTGAAATTGATATAACTGAACACTCTAAATGCATAACCTCCAAACAATACGCCTTGCCTTCAGAACGGAAAGCTATAAGCGGATTGGTGTGAACTATTGAATATAGAAAAAAACTTTCCACAATATTTTCAAGTGGGAAAATTGCGCTTCTCTTGATCGTCAAGGAGCCGCATACGTTTGCCAGTAGATATTCCATCGGTTCACGCTTGTTTCAGCTTTCGAACCATTTATTCGGTGGTTGTGGTTTACGAATCGGTTTTTTGTTGTTTTGGTTTTCAAACTTTTATATGTTTTAAACATAGATGTGTGTGTATGTGCGTTGGTTGGTTTTGGGTGTCTGTTAGTTGATGTAAAATAAAAAAAAACCCGTCGAATTTAGAATATTACTTACATAGCTCATCCTATCATTATCATCATCTTTCGGTTTTTCTTCGTTGAACTCCAACTGGAAACTATGGTTGCTGCTCGTATTTGTACCGCCACTTCCTCCGGCATCGTTACTAATGCTCGAAGCCGTGGAGAAATCATTGCAACTTTTGATGTTGTTATTATTACAGGTTCCATTGAACATACTGTTGCCGATATCGTTGCTACTCTTGCGGGTATTATTATTCTGCTGGTTGCCTTCATCTTCATCGCAAACTTTAGCGCTCAAACTGTTGCTGCTACCACGGGCTGTTTCACTTTTTATGCTCCCAGCGCCATTGTGCACGATACTGTTGTTACCGATGCTGGTGATGCCGGCATTAGTGCCGCTGGAGCTTTTCGGCTTAATGCGGATTGTAGCGGTGACGTGAAAATCGCCATCATTTTCCCCATTGCTGGGCCCATTGTCGCAAACGTCGTCGCTGGATGTGACTGCCTTCACTAAGGAGGATGAGGACGGCTTCGAGACTCCAACCACCATTGCCACACCACCACCAGCCCCACCATTGCTCACCACTCCGGTAAAGCTTGCTGTCGTTGTAGTCGACGCAGTCGCCACTGAGCGTGACGACGCTGACGGACGCAGCAGTTTGACTGTAGTCTGCGTGAATGATTCCTCCATGTTCACGGTAATGTTAAGGGATTTCATTTTTGCGACGCAGCGGTTGGTAACGTGCGAGTTGATATTTCCGTTAAAGTTGCAATTTTTAAATTATTGTATTTTTTTATAAAAAGTTATTCTTTTCGTTGTTGTTGTTGTATTTATGATTGATATTCAATTTTTGAATTGAAATAGTTCAAGATTCAATATTCAAAATTGAAGATTGTTCCATCGAATGCATACGGTGAAGAGGATGTAGTTCATAATTGTGAAAAAGGGAAAGTGTTTTGCGAATGAATGCAATGCAGGTGGAACAATGAAACGCAATTGTGAAAAGAAGTAAAATCGAGAAAGTTACTAGTACAAAATAAATGTCTCTTGCTGTCGTGCAGTGGTCCTGTTGCTCGCGCGCTCGCTATCGTTGCTCTTAAATGAAGTAGTAGGTAGCGGATTACAAGTGGATCATGTGATATGTTGCCTCTTTTATGCTACTAATGGAGACCCCATGAGTTCTGCAGACAGTTGTGAATATACGCCACTACTACCAGAAAGTAATCTAATGATAGGTTCAACCAATTCAAATTCAGTCGGCGAGGTGATCGATGCGGTCCAGCTGTTAGAGGATATGCACAATCGAATGACAGTGTTACGACCCAATCAACTTAAATTCAATTGCTTTGGTGATCGATGCGGTCCACTTGGGCCGGGGGTCGGATTTTCTTCTGACGAGTTATTTCGAAACCGTCTAGGATTAGTATTGTCCTGGATGTTGGAGTAGTTTGATGAGCGTGACCGCAAATCGAGATAGCATAAACTAGCCGAATTGTGCCACCCTTAATTTTGACCGACAAGGAAGTCTGTTGATCAATAGTTCCGACTACGTATGCGATAACAGTTTTTTTTTGACGCAACAATGTCGACACAAGAGTTCCCAACAGCACAATGTTGTTGTTGGTGGTGGTGGTGGTATTCGTTGACGCAAACGGATAAGTAACAGATGGCGATGAGGAAGATAGTGTTGTCGATGTTTTGAAAAGAGATATATCAGTAGTACGGGTTGAGTTGTAGTGACTGTATTAGATATCACAAATCTAGTAGAAAATCCAGAGCAAATGAATGTTGGACTACTGTTGAAATGAGTGCCACCAACAGAGATACAATCGATAACCGATAGACATTCTTCAATGTAGACTACTTTCGCTTCGACTGGTTTGCCTGATCAGGCGAATGGAATAATGGAGTGCCGAAAAAGCAATTTGGAAATGGGTCATCTTACAAGAGAAGAAGATTTTGACTTTCTTTTTCGTAGTTCAAACGGTAATGTAACTTTTTTTTCAGCTAAGTAGCTGTCATGCTTTATATCCATTTACGAATGCTACCGACGTAAAGTGACGCTTATTACAAAACTGATAACGGTGGCGCTGGTGGTGATGTGGATGATGAAGATGGAAACAATGCATGTAACTCATGGATAATTTACATTCAACTGACTAAATTCCTTCCACCCACTAGATATCACTCAGGTGCTACCAAGGATGAACAAAATTACTTACTACATTACATTGTTACATTGTAAAACAATTTTGTGTTTGATTCTTTTGTTTTCTCGATCAAATCATGTTTATCCTGATTTAACAATCTTCAGGATCATTGATTTTTTTCCATAAAATAAATTGCACATGTACATGACAACATTTGAAATATGTTGTACACAATGCATATTGACTTCGATTGATTAATTAGTCGTAGTTTGGTTGCCAATTGCTATGTTATCGAAATTAACATTTTGAAATTAGAAATTTTCGACGATGATACGAATGATTTGATGTTTAAAACAGCATCAAAAGAAGAAAGGGATCATATGCACAACTATATTCGTTATAGAACTCAATAGGCTGGGGTTGAAAGTGCTACTTTCATTAAAACACACAGCATGGGAAACACATCGATCAAGCAGAATCATGGACTTATCCTTCGTAAAGGATAAGCTGTTATTGATGCAGATGAATGGCGAGCTAATACTGTCAGGCTGTATGGCTGTATGTTTTCATTGAGCAATTCTATTGGCACATTGGTATGATAATAGTACAAGATGGTTTTTATGGAGGTGAAAATGTGGCGATAGTGGACGATGTATGATTGTTACATGCCGTTAACCTGGCAACTGCCGAAAGCAGGGCAAGTGCCTAATGAGCAGTTGCGATTGGCGAGCAGCGGGAGCTAGCGAGCTTAACTATTGTTTATGCATTGTTTGAGAGTTGTGAGCTGTTTACCTTATTACCGCTGGATTTGCCACTGGTACTGCTGGTGTTGTTTCCACTTGGTTCCAGCGAGGAAACAATCGGGGATGATCCCTTCAAAGATGCAATACCACTGCTGCTGGTATTGTTAGTGGCTGCTGTGGCGGCCTGAGTTGCCCGATCGACGATACTAGGACCAGGCTTGAAGGTCGATAGACTGTATCGCTCGTAAAGCTCTGCACCACAGAGTGCTGTGTGTCGTAAATTCGAGACGTAACTGTTGTTGTTTGAGGCTTTGAGGCTCGATCCTGCGGTGAGGGTGAAAACAATACATATTAATCGAGGATGAACATTTAAGACACAGGACCCATCACTGGGATCCCGTTTCTTAGATATGGATAATTCATGCCGTACGATTATGTGAAAAGTCTCGCGACAATGACGAACTGCCAAGTGAACTGTAACCTCCGTAGACAGACGAGTAACGGCCGGATGTGCTCGTATTGTTTTTGCTACTACCGCTGGAAGCTATGTCCGCAGTGCCACTGAGAGTGCGATGGGTACTGTTGCTTTCCCGATCCTCTCGACGATAGACCGATGATGATGAGGACGACGTGAGCGGCAGATCATAGCGGTATGACCCCTTTCGGTACAATCCACTGCTGGTGCTGCTTGTATTGATGCCACTCGAGAGTGAAGGATAATACTTCCGATCAGAGTAGCTAGACTTGGGATAACGGCTGGTGGACGACGAGATATAACTACTGCCACTAGACGAGTACGTTGATATGACTGGCATATTAGACCCCGTTAGAACTGCAGATAATCTTCACTAGGCAGTATCGTTCTGTAAAAGAAAAATAAGTTCAAATTATTGATTATATTTGTGGTAGAGTTTAGAAAACTATACACTATTCTGCCCTATCTTTAAGAACATATTGGTTCAATTTATGATCCCAAGTTTTCATCTTGTTTTAGCTCATACAAATTTGCGAGAATGAAAAGAAAATTCAACCGTTCTAACCGTTCAACCGTCTAACCGTTAAACACTAATATAAAAATGTCTGCAAATAATATACTCCATATGGTGAAACCACAAATATGATATTGTATTTCAAATAGCTACATAGCTGAATGTGGAGAACTGTTTTGCCATAAAACACACATTTTCGATTTTATTAAAAACCGGTCTATCCGAAATCGAAACAGAATAACATAGTGGAATAAGGACACATGTTGGTAGTACCTAGTTGCATTCAGGTTTATTTGATTGAATTCAAGCTACAGCAAGCCAACCCTCTCGTTGTTTTCATCGGAAATCTTCTCTTTTCACACTATTCATTACTGCAGTCTCTACTATTTCAATATCAACCAAAATTTGGCAACGAAACTCAATTCACGGATCAAAAAGATCACTTGATTTCGGAGGTGATTGAATTCACACAAGCTACACACAGCTTACTTTGTCCTCCTGCTTGGCAATAGAGAATCCGCGGGTGTGCTTGTGTACATCTGAACATATGCATATGTGTGTATGTGTGTATGTGTGTCAATTACGTGGGACAGTGTGAACGGTCTAAACGTTTGAATGTGACTTTTTTTTTGTACGTCGTTAGATTATACGCTCCGCGGCGAAACGATGACAAGGGAACTATTTTTAGAGTTTGTTATTGAACCACCGTAAGTTATATCACGTTCTGAAGTCACTTCGCAAGCGCGAGACTGTAGATGTGCAAAAAAAAAAAGAATTCGCATAAGCATCTACAACAGTCAAAACCGTCAGCATTTTCAGCACTGTCCATGATATTGTAAAGTGATTACAAAAAAATCCCCCTCACAACTAGCATTAGATCATATCAACCCCCCCTGATTGTTTTTACTCGGATTGTACACTTTTACGTTCGTTCACCCACAACGTCAACTCTTCGTGACATCGATGGGAAGTAAAAACGAATAAATCCTTCTAAATTAATAGTTTTACACTGGAAACTCATGTATAAAACCAACAATGTACATAATGGACTTGTGAATTGTTGGAAATACAACAAGACCTTGACCACATTAACAAATACATGCTTCGAAATGGGATTGTAATATTTGTAAGTTGTTCCTATCTGCAATCTAGGTCACGATCGAATAAAGTCGCCCTAACCCCAGATCACTATGGTGATCACTAGCAGAAATTTCACCTTACTGTTGATTTGTTCTTTTTTTAATAACCTACTGACAACATGTGAGAAAAGGCACAAGCGCGTGCGCACTTGCAACCATTAATTAAAGAAAATTTTTGAGCTAAGATTCACCTACACACCTAACCTACATTGAGGGAAGATTAACCAGGGGTTTAAAAAAAGAAAAGAAGCGTGCTCACTCAAAACCAGCGTAAATAACGTAGCAGGTTGTGCGCTCCCATTTCAAGCATATAATCTACCTACCTGTCCGAATCATGTGCGGAGCTCATAGTAGCCTTTAACTAGGTGATAGGCAGCCTTATACGGTCGGCGGCTTTGGTTAAGTGTTGACAAAGAAGGCAACGTCTCTGTTGGCGAGGTTTTGTATCCTTCTCTGTACGCTCAAACGATGCAGCCTGTCGTTATAAGAAACTATCCTTATCGTTCAGATACAAAGCAGCACAGCATCGCAAAATTTCCGTCCGTTAATCAGCTGTTCTTCCTTTTTCAATTCCCCGCGGTTGAGAAAAATTGATCGGGGATATCACTTAACATTCCAATCCGTTGATTGAAGCTTAACAGACGTCACGCGGGTCACACATTGTTTAAATGGTGTTTACAAGATTCTGTAAAGGGCAGCAGTTGATGGTTGAGCGGGAGGCGGCGTTTGATGTCAACGTCTTTACTCACTACCTGTGAAAAATGAAGAAAATGTTTATTGATATAGGTCGTCGTGGGTAACTAACCTGTATTAACATGTAAAATAGCTAAAGCATACAATGAAACAAAGCATTTAAATTCTCCACCGAAAACATAACACCACCGGTCCGATTTTTTTTTACAAATTCGTTCTCATTTTTATCATTCAAATCACTCACTCACTATTTGAACACGTGCAATTGTATGTTTAAGTATTAATGTAACGGGGTTAGACTGTGTGGTTTGTATAAATCTTCTTGTCCTTGGCGCAATTTTGCGACGCGATGCGTCGTTATCGAGCTATTTTTGTAACAACAGGAAAAAAAATGACAGAGAGTAAGAAAATGACACGATCAGAGAAAAAATGTGTATGCTACACACGAAACAACCACATGGCCCAATGGAAACTAATCTGCACCATTGTATTTTTATAATAACCAATCAAAGAAAAAAGAGTACACAAACCAGCAATGCTTGCAACTTTATGGATGCTTTTCTACTAATTTAGGACAATTTGAAAAATATCTAATAATCATTTGCACTTGAAGATAATACCAGAGTGTTCAAACACGTAGAAATTATCGATGGAAAATATATGAAGTAGCCCCACAGGTTAATTTATTACACCTTATTCAATCAAGCAACTGTTAATTCGACCTTTTATGGTGCGCTTTGCAAAGAAGCTCAGTCCTCGTTATTGTGTAGAATGAGAACTAGTATACGGAAACTTCCAGTGCTGGGTAACAATTATGTTTGTTTTATTAAAAACAAGTACCTCTCTAGGTACCACCGCACGGCATAAAGCACTATAAACTGTACACAAATGCAAGCAAACGAAAACTGAACCTGCTCATTCCACACGAGGGCACCGTTGAAGCACTGCACACGTAATAAAAGAAAATGCCCGGAAAAAAACAAAAGCAAAAAATTGCGAACGACTGATGTATCGATACTCGACTTGTTCAAACGCAGCAGTTTGATAAAGTATAAATTATGGTAATGCACAATGCTGGCCGTATTAGAAACCGGACCCGTTAATGCAATTCGCCTGGGTTAGTCGAAACGATGGAAATTTCTTTGTCACGGGCATCGCACATCTCCACGGCCTTCAAATGCACACGGTACGAGGACACGATTGACCGAAAAACAGAGAGAGTCTGTAGCGTAATGGTTGACTAATGAATCGACACGAAGTTGAGATTGGTGAGAACCAATATTGTCCGAGGCAACATGAGATCACTTTGTACAACTCCCACTGCAGATTATACGTATATCAGTAAAGTACTGTGTAGCGGAAAAGTTAAGTTAGTTAAGCGGAAAAGGTAAGTTAAGCCAGAAACGAGGCTAGGAAAACGAGACCGACGGTGACGTATTTCTGGTATGTTTTATCCATCAATATACCGTTTGACTCACCCGCGGATAATCTGAATGTTTATCTCCAAGATATATTCACATGCTTTGCAACAAGTACAGCTATTTAAACGTGTTTTCTCTTCACTCTACACCATTTGTTCCTCAATGATCGGTAGCCACGACTGCATCGAAGTAAACACAAAGAATCATACGATGGCAACTGTCAATCATGTGTGGGCAAAACAACGTCAATTGAAACTCGATTTTCAAGGTCCTTGTAGGATCAAGGTTGTGCTATGTTTCCTAAGTTTGGTTCGTTTAGAGAAATTTGTATATAAACACTCGAAATACTAAATCTTAGTTGTTGCTTTATTCCACCCTAGAAATACTAAGATTTTGGTGGCAAAAAAAACTAAAAGCATGTTTTTTTTACCGTTAATAATCTAATAATGTTTTATTTTTCTGACACGTTTGAATTCGTCAAACATACTAATATGGGCTCAATGGTCCAGTGAAGACAATTTTTACCAATCTAGAATTCATTAAAAAAAAAAATGATTGACACCAGGAAGCTATGACCCACCATGCTATATTTATCTTGAGCACCATCGTCGTTACCACCAAGGTTAAGATGGATTATGTGCTGTCAAGAATGGAAGATTTTTCACTTAGTTACTCATGAAATTCTTTTTCTTCTAGGCGTAATGAACTTCTTTGATCACGCGTGCGTAAGGAGTTTATTCCCGCTAGACATTTGCTAACGGTTTCCTCAAAACTTCTACATGCGTGCAAAACAACTCAACAAAACAACAAAATTGGGAGTTCGGAACAGCAATTCTGCTCGAAAAATTGCTCGAGTGCTCGAAAAATTCCTTAATTTTATTACAACCGGCCTCGGCCCATAGGCAAAAATGAGGAGTGTTTCTAGTGGGTGATATCGTGTGTTTGATATTTGTATTTAGTGAATGCGTATGTAAAAAAAGCTGTTTGCCCACTACTGATCACATCTTATTTGCGTTTATTTGAATTTCTATGCTACAGTAAATCGTGAATCTACGATACGGAAACGCCCGTCATATGTTAATAAATAAAATAAATGGTAGATCTCCTTTCTGCGCACTACCACTCGCTATTGAATTTCAAGTCACTGACGGACAAGTGTGACTACGGTTTAAGATCGTACCCTTGAATCGCGCTTTTATGCGACAACGTTGTCAAAATTTCCTATAGTACGCTACCTTTTCCAGTGTTATAGACTTTGACTCCAAAGATACGGCGTATCAAAACACGGATTGAATGTTCAACAGCAACTACTGAGTCTTGAGCTATAAAAAGCGGCCTACATTGATTTAAAGAATATCAAGAACACCCAAAGAGAAGGCAACATATGGGCGATTATCTTCAATAGAAGAGATTTATATACAATAAGATATGTTGCGTAAGCACCTCCTTCCGTCCCTGATTCTTCTTTTCACTAGTGCAGTTGTTGAGCCTAGCACACATTGGTTACTGAATGCAGACGGTTTAATTATACCACAGGTAAGTTACAGTCAAATGAATAACATTAAACGTGTAAAATCCTTTTGTTGATAATACCATAACAGCAACACTAACACTCGTTTTGAACATTGCAGCTAACATCGCCCTTCTATCTTCGTCGATCGTACGATCTGATTGCATTTCTGAATCAAAATGTGTACAAACAAAAAATAGATGTTGTTATTGGCGAGTTGTTGGCAATCAAATCGAATCTCACGCAAAAAATGAACAATCTAGATCAATACACTAATGAGTTGACGGATAAAATCAGTTGCATTCCAGACTACTATCTCGGCGAAGCGGATATCCTAAGTACGATCGTTAACCCTGGCTACGTTACTCGTATCGGCAAATTAACCGATAAGTCAATTGTTGCAAATGACGATCACAGTTCCTTGTCCATATCTGGTAGAACGTCGAAGCAGATAGAAGTTCCGACATGTAGCGAGTTCTATCCGATGGATGTCAGTGTGGCGGCTTTTGATCATCTGAAAGGTGTTCATAATCGTTCCAAACTGAAGATGGCCCCAGAAGAAGTACTCATGGGTCTCCAGTATAATATACCACAGCTTTTAGCCGATGGGCTTCGCTGGAATCCTTTCTCGTGGAAGATGCACACCATAGCATCATATTACTGGCGTTTAAAGGGAAACGCGCCGGAAGCTATGGAGTGCGCCCGACGAGCTGTTACGCTAGCACCTCGTGAATCCAAAGACATTGCACTGCTAAGCCTGGGCACGATACTGCAGAGGACGCAACAGCTGAACGATTCCCTCATAGTACTCCATGCAGCTGTAGATCATGAGGCAAACGAGCCGGAAAATCAACTGGCTCTTGGTAACACATATATGCTACTCTCCGAGTTCAATCGTAGCTTCGAGGCATACCGAGTAACAGAGAGTTTAAGTAGTATATACTCTAAACAAATAGATTACATCAAGAAATCTATAACATGCTTCAAAGTACTGAAGATAAATCTACTTACCATGGAAAAGTGAGTATAAACATTCAATTTGCAAAACATGACGAAATTAAAAACATTCCTGTTTGGTACTTAAATAAGGATTAAACATGTTTGTTTTCGGTTTCGTGAATGAAATCATTAAAATTAATGTGCGTGTTCAAATCATGACCAAAAAGTATACGTATTTCTTGCGAACAATTTATTCTAGTTCAATTGTTTATTGTTCGAAGCGTCAATACATATTTCTTCAAGCATGGGACGCAGAATTAGGTAATTAGTTATATCATGAGACTTCTCATATGGTAAATGCAGGAGCATTTGACTGTAAATACACGTAAATAGGTTCTAGGACTATACACATTTTTAAAAAGTCAAGTTTCTTTTCTATTTATGTGAAATTATTGCAAAAACTGCAATCTCATGAAATCATACAATTTTTGAGGGGTCAAACTTTATTGATAGAAGAATGCAAAAATTGATATAGTGAGTCTTTTTTAATTGAACTATAACTCACTAACTTGTGGAACGTAAATTAGATTTGAATCACATGAAATCATAGTAATTTGTTGAGGGGTCAAACCTTGGTCAAAGAAAGGAATAACAATATATAGGGATATTTTTCTAATCTAAAGTATTACCAATTAACTTCAGGGACGTAACGGTATGGAGTTTTGTCGATGGGTTAAAAGGAGAATGTTGGGGATTTCATATTTGCTACATAAAGTTTACTATAGATCATATTCATGTATCTTATAATGTTGAGCCTGGTTTAATTTGGATTGTGATAATTATACTTTTCAGGTTACTTAAGGATATCATTCCTGGACTGGAACGGTACGGCACACTACAAAATGAATTCGATGAATATCACGAGAAATTAGATCGCGAACAGGTAATTAACTAATTACAATCTATGGAAGTAAGTTTGCCTAATTATATCATGTTCTTCTTTATCCTTCAAGGCACCACTGAAGTCTCGCGTATTTGACGAAAGTTACAGCAACCAGATAGATTTTTTGATTCAGCGAAGCCAAATATGTACTACTCGTATGGCTAAGGACAGGGGTGAGCCAATACTGTCATGTGATTTTATATCCGATGTGCAGATGTTGATGGAAGATTTTGCTGTCGAGATACTCAACAACTACGTGGACCTTAAGCAGGAGCTAATTAACACGTACAAGATAAACTCGCTAGGGATTTACAAAAACATATTTGTTGAACATTTATGAACATGATTTGTGTGGAAATAGAATTGTTATATCTGCTTTCTATTGAAAGTATTCTTGATCGAAATGAAGAGGCTTATGGAAAACCCGGCTAAACATAGTCGTTTTGTAAATGCTTCCTTCCTCAACGCAGTGAAGGCGATTTCAATATATTTTAAAACACTTTATAAATAATCCTTATTGATAGTATTTAGGACTTTTCTAAAATATTTCACTGACTTTTTGTCAACCGCCTTGCTGAGACCTTTAAACCTATTTTAGTTCGCTTGATTTCGTGCAAAAGGCTTCTCTTGGGTTGAATTTAAAAATATCACACTTGTTTCCTCGTCATATTACCTCCGGATCTATTTTGTCGAAGGTACATCACTTGTAAAAGTAAAAGGTAAAAGGTTTGTCTGGCTAGTAGTTTAATGCTTTAAAATGTTTTTTTTTTGTATTTTCACATTTAAAATGGATTTGTATACTTAAAGCATCCCGGCTTGCAATATTTAATTTCAACAACTGTTTAGGCTAACATTGTTAACAAAAGTTTAGACGTTTTCATTCTGAATTTGTTTGCTCAAATTTTCTCTATTTTTTTAAGACGTTTACCAAGACCTATAAAACACGTTAACGAACATATTCCATCACTTCGAATATTGTTAAATTGTTAAATTATACAATTATATGTCTAGAAACATGCCGATGTTGTTAACCACACACACTTTCCCTCAGCTTCGTTACAGTTTTTGTGTTCTTCAGGTCTGCTCGATTCAATGTTGCTTAATTTTAAACAAAACATACCATCGATATTCACAAAAATGTATCGCCTGGTATGTTGGTCTCATACATATACGGTTTGTGCGCTGTTCTACTCTGGTTCTGGGGTCTCCCTTGTACTAAGGCTGTACATAAAAATGCAGAAATGATTCAGGTGTAAAGGACTGATATCAACTCGGATATGTATACTGCACAGTGTTGACTCATCTTGAAAAGGGATTTGGTGGACCAGCCTTATTTAGCCCGTGTCTTCTTCTGAAAACGAGTTGTTTGTTTAAACTGTTTATAGTTGCCTTAGTGATCATTCGTTTTTCAGAAATGTTGGGACTTTGCGTCCCGTAGTATTTAAATAACCCTACATCCTAGACTGCTTTTGTATTGACTATTCTTGTTCGAGATTATGTTCATTACATCCTAGACTGCTTTTGCATCGACTATTCTTGTTCGAGCTGAATTAAAACTTAGAAACCAAGTAAAATATGATTTGGCAATACGATAACTACGATTTACAAGTAGATTTACCAAATTTATGAACTAGGTTAGGGATCATAGTGGAACCTGAATTTTGAAACATTCTGTTGAACATGGATTTCGAAACATTCTGTTGAACATTGATGTAGTTTTAGACGTGTTTACTGAAAATTCACTGGTGATCTGCGATTGATTGATGAGATGTTGTTGTTGATGGGGAACTGGTCGGAAATAAGTAAGCTTTATCTGTAATGACAGTCGCCATAGACGTACCGATGGCTTGGAATACCCACGATAGCCGTTGTCACACGCACAAGAGTTATATTCTAATCTTGTGCAGTGGTCAGCAGCTGCAGTGGACTTCGTGTCTTATGATCTCGAAATCCGTAGATCGATGTTGCATATTGTTATAGTAAAAATAAGCTGATGGAGGCACAAGCTGCACACAAAACGATCACTTCCAGCGTTGTTAGTATGAACACTGCACTACATAAGTGGCTACCAGGAATCACACGATCTTTGGCACACCTATAAGGCTTTTAATGTAATTATCCATATCGCGAAATGAACTCTCGGATCCTTAGGGGTGTTGTACCAGGAGTGATTGATAGAAAATTAGAAACAGAGTAGGAGACTGTATTGAAAACTAAACCGTACCGGAGTATCGTTCGCAGGAAACTTAACTAATCCGTCCAATGCAGCGCTACGAGCCGATTCGTTCGAATCCGAAAGGAGAACTGAGAGGTACTGTAAATTCTAGCTGCCTTTTATAACTGTTCCACACCTACGGCCATCGCCAGGTCGACCCATCTAGTTGCCTTTGCAAGGATTCAAATTCCGGACACACAAGCTGCTCAACGTAGCCTCACCTTCCCTCCCGGACGTTTGTGTTTGGTAGGCCTGGTGTAATCAACAGTAAATAAGTGGAGAGGTTCTTCAACACAAACTAGGAACGTTTAAAAAAAAGAGTAGAAAATACACACCCACAACACGCGCGCGCACGGCTGTAGTTCTGACTACATACAGATCTTCTGTTTTTCTGTGCTTTCTTGTTCGTTCCCATTCCTTCGTAATCCTCCATTTAGGTTCGAAGCGAATGTGTAGGGCTCCGTCGGCACTGCTGATCCCAAAGCCATAGCAACGCTGTTCTGCGCAAACGCTCTAAGGCAATGTTGGTCAAAGTTCGTCAGGTTTCAGTGCGCTCCTCACGCACATCGCCGTGGATTCGCTGGAAATCCTACGGTGTACACATTTCAGTACGTTATCCATCGACCTGTCCGGACTGGGCTTCTCTGGTCGATAGGGGGTTGCCGCCAGTTAACATTGTGGAGCGATGTTAGTGTTTAATTTAATATCGATGGGCTCTCCCGGGAGAGTTGCGTGCACGTCCGAGGACCTTGTCGTTTTTTTTCCCCCCGTACGGTTCGTTCTGGATGGCACCTTCGTCCAGTTCATTTGGTTTCCTCGGTCCGGTCCCGCTCTACCCAAGCGGGGTATTCACCCGATCCGGGGTTTCGGTCGACGCAGCCCGTTGTAGCAGTGGGCGAGGGTCTCCAATCTAGAAGCCACTCTTGCAGGGAAGCCCTGGAAAGGTAACGGACTTACACGTCCCGGTCCTGCTATACGCGGGGCCGTCGTTTTCGCGACGGGTTCCTTCCCAAGCAGCTGCAGCTGGATGTATATACATATTGACGGTTTTCTTTCCCCGGTCTTATCCATGAAACCGGCCCAGTTTGCTTTCGATTAATGGAGGAGGAAAGATTCACGAGCGTTTACGTCACGTGCGTTCGACAGTCCAACGAGGCTAATCATTTTAACAACAATTCTAACTGAAAGTATAAAAAAGTGGGATTTTTCATTATTGTTTCTTTCGAGGAAAGCGTAGGGATGCAAGCCACATTCAGGAAATGTATTATGTTTTTGAAGGTTTTTTCTCCCCCCCGCTATTATGAGGCTAATGTAAGTAAACACTCGCATGCATGGTTATGGAGCGCACTTGATGGCTTCGGTTTACTGTTCTAAATTCTATATACCGTTCAAACGAAGCCTCTCGAGTGTATTTGCTTCGTTCGATGCACTCCAAAAAATCATCGAAGACTACGTAAACCCCTCCACCAGCCGAGTTTGGATCTTCCACGTCACGTAACAGTTAGAAATACCTGGGTAAAAACCTTGCGTAAATCTGTTATGCACACCTTGCATCCGTACATCTGCAGTCCTCGAGGATATTGTGCTTCATTGCGCCCGCGGTGCAAGGTAACATATCACATTTATTTTCTGTTAGAGCATCACCACATTCGATTTCTTTCCCACCACTGAACGTTTATGTTCTTTAACTAATACATTTGGAATTTGATGTTTTTCCTCTACCTTGGTAGGGTTCTAACAAAATTCTTTCCATCACTTCATTGACTTTAAAGCATAGCATACTGTATCTCATAACAAAGGTAAAGGCATATTTGAAATCCCGGCTAAATTAATCAGACTTGTAAGAAGGACCATGACCAACGTCACTTCTCAGGTGAAGGTGGATGGAAAACTCTCAAGTTCCTTTGCTACCTTCAAGGGACCGCGCCTAGGCTTGCTTGCATACTCTTCAACCTAGCGCTCTAGAAGGGGCCATCCAAGACATGGAGGTGGAAACTTCAGGGGCCATATTTAATAAGTCAATCCAGATCCTGACATACTCTGATGGTATTGATCACCACCATCACCATCAGCGGGCCCGCCTACAATTACCGAAGGCCAACACGGGGATGACATACAAGAAGGTGAACGCACTTTTGAAGTCGTCCAAAAGTTCACCTATCTTGAGTTAAAGGTACCGCTGCACCGACAACCGGTTATATCGCTGTCTGAGAAAACTCTCCCACTCACGACACCTTTCAAGACAGTCGAAGCTGGGATTATACCGGACATACATAGTACCGGTGCTCTTAGACGCCTCCGAGACATGGACTTTATCGAAATCTGACAAAACCCTTGGGCTGGTCAAGTCATGCAAAAGGCACCGGACGACTCAACCCGTAAAGTCCTTTTAAGCTGTCTTGAAGGACAGAGGAAGCGTTTGGAGTTTGGAGTTCTGATCTGATGCATTTGATGAGTTACATTTTGCATTGCAACAAAATCAGTTGTTGAGCTGTAGGCCATTTTTGAAACGCCTACGCCGTGTAAATTTGTCATTTCAATGAATGTCTAGAGAATACAATTTACGTTGAAAATACATTCCTTGTTAATACTTACGAAAATTGCGGATGAATCGCACGAAAGATTTGGTTATACGATCCGTACTCTGAACCTTGATGGCAAGTTTATTCATAAGTAGTTCTAGTAAAGTCATTTGATTGTAACTAGTTAGATTTGTTGGCTTTAGACCTACATCAAGGTGAAGGGATTTTATTTGACAACACGGGTTATTCTAAATAATATCAACTACGCCTTTTTGGCACGACCTCGTGTTTTGCCACAATCCATGCATGAAACCATTCATGATACCGTAGCCATCATGTGTCGCGAACTGGAAGCATTCAGATCACGTGCCATCCAACGGAACAGGTGCTAATTCGCAGGTACTACATCCAGACGCGTATATCTGGCATTTCCTGATATTAGGAGCGGCTTAGGTACAGTTCTTAATCCTATTAGTTGTGTTTGATAGCATTCCGATGGAGCAGCAACATTGTTAGAAACCACGGGAATCGAATCTAGAATCTTTCACCCCCGGTGAGAGAACGGCTAATCACAAATTTTTAATATACCGCCCGTCAATACGTCACTTTCATTTTCCTCGGAGAGGGGTCAAGTCTCACTAGGGGATTTCGTGGCATATAAAATAAACCGAACGTTAGGCCTAGGATGATGGCTTGGGTAGCCCATTCTTGTCAATGGGAATTAATATGTGTGCTGGTAGAATCGGAACAGCTATTGCCTTACTTTTTTAAGGCGTTGGTACTGATTTTCCAATCTTCTTCATCAATCCATGTCGTTTCTCGATTTGGATTACGCTTGATGTGGAAATTAGGACTAAGCAACGCTGAGCCACGCAGGAAATACCTTAGGAATACCTGGCCTGACGTTTTTCACACAAACGTATCCAGTGAAGATGGCGTATTGGAGATCAGAAAGACTCGAAAACAGACGATTGACAGTCAACATCAGTTTTACTGAATTCAACCCGCACGCCATAGACATCAGCGTGAACGGGATTTAGAACGAATAGCTGACTCTCAACATAGTAGTAGAAGAATGTTGTACAAATTTTCGACAAGAAATCTTTTTATTAGTTCGAAAATTGAAAATGTAGTGAAGAAGGCTAAGTTGGAAAATGTTTAAGCAGTGTAGCATAACAGAATTCCGATTCCCGGAGGACTCGTAAATCAGACCCTCATTTCACTCAATATTTGTTCCACCGCCTGCAACTCCCATGTTATATAACATTGAAAGGGAGCATCACCAGTGTAAGTAACCTCCTGATGTTTTCTCGGTTAATGCCGTTACCGTGGCTTTGATGGAGGCGCCTAGTAGACGGTAAACTATAAGTATGATACAATAACAAAACAGAGCAGGTTTGCAGGTAAACTTCACGAAAGAAGGTATAAAAAGATTATAAGTATTGACTATACTGAGTGGGTTTTAATTTAGTGTAGTAGACTTTTGTTTTGAATGGAAACGGAGGAACTACAATTTAAATCGTTAGCCAAATAGCAAATGAAGCAATTATTCTCACTTATTTAACAATGACAAAAGTAAAATGCAGTTTCTAAATGATTTTATAGGCTGTTTAAATCATGAAAAACATACAGAAATATTTAGTTTAGACTGATGGATCCAAAATAGAAGCAGATAGGGAAAAAGTAGTGGCAATCTAATAAACTCAAAACTGAGAATTTTATTGCATGTTCAAATAGCTGCTCATTCCAAGTTTGTCGTTATATGATCGATACAATGAGTGCAACAACTTTTTTTGTAAAATCTTTTCTACAATTTTTTTTTTGTAGATCCTGGAAGGTAAACATTGCATTCAGTTTTTAACTTTTAAACAAATGGTGAATGTCTCGACTAAACGCGCCCGCATTAAGCATTTTGCAATGCCAGCTTGCATGCAACTGTTGCTAGTGCCGGAAGAACGAACCCCAGCACTTGGAATATTTCAACACGTAACTGGGAAACGCACGAATACATTTACCGGGTTTTCAATTCAAAAAACACATTCGACTTCACGTGGCGCAACTACACATGATGGAGGCGCCTAGTAGTCCTCAAGCTGGTAGTAATGATCACAGTGATTATAAACATTGTTGTATACGCTTTTTTGTGATGATTAAATTTCTTTAAAATAATGAAAAAAAGTAAGCTGGACCATGGACATGAAAATACGGGAAGAATGGAGAAAAATCCAGGGACACCAATCTAGTTGAAATCGTTATTCTAAGGAGCTTGACACACTTTTGTCCATTACAATATTTAGTATCTTTTTTCAAACACATCAACACACTTTTATGGCTTTGTAAAACTCGAAACTGACACGATGTTTGTAAGTGCAAGAGCATCTCGGAATTCCGAAGGAATGAATCGGTAGGAAAATCAATCTTAATTTTATATACTCTGGTAAGCTGCATACAAACTTACCTGAGTTTAATAGAAGGAAATGATGAATTTTATTTAGCTCTTTAGTGTAGGTTTATAGCTAATCGAAGAAAACTTTAATGACTTGCTTACGCCCGGATGTTAGTGGCATGCTAATGTAAGTGAATAACCAAACCAAGGCTATCTTCTGCAGGATTATTGTTATTCAATACAGTAATATACTGTAGGATTATTATAATTTTTTATCTAAGTCTATTACACGTTACTTATCATGTGCACTGTACACTTCAAATATGGCAATTCCAATGGAATTAAAAAAAAAACAAAATCATGAGAATAGTAATGGTGGTAGAGTATTATTGGTATAAAGTGCCAATATTTAGCTTCTAGTTGTTAATCTCTGAGAAAAATCAGAGCACATCCATTTTGTCCGTATGAAATATGCAACTAAAAATAACATTTTTATTACTGGAGCAAATGAACAACCTGGTATTAAGCAACTGTTATGATTATCTTCGAATGTACGAGTGCGGAATGTTTGAATGCAAACAGTTTACTTTACCTTTCCTTGAAGCTAGTTTCGATACTAGTGCACTTTTAAATTAAATTGCAACTTGTTTAAACGTTTTCCGGGGGGAGTTTGTATTACTTGAACACGCCAACTGTTGGACAGGCTGATGAACGCAGATCAACGACCGAACACGTGCGACGCCGAATGAACTGATGAACGCTTCAAATAGAGGCTCGTCAGCGCTGGCGGTGTTCTAGCCAATGGAAAGAATCCTGGATTCGGCGTGGTTGCAACTTGCCTGCCACGAATGAACACCCGCCACGGGAGGGTGGGTTTTGGGTACAGGTACGATGTGCGAAAGCTGTTTGAATATTGTGTATATTGTTTCGAATGACGTCATTCGAAAAAGGCCAGCCCAGTGAGGCCAGCAAACCCAAATCGGTCGATGGAGAGGGGGGGGGGCTGACAGGGCCGATGAATGAAAACCCGTGGCACCGAGGCGCTGAACAATGGGGGCTCGTTTTCATTCGTTCGTTCGATCGTTCGGATGCGCGTCCATTCGTTCGTTCGTTCGTTCGCTCGTTCGTGTGTCGCTGTGGGCACGTCATAACACGCTGGAGCAGAAATAGGTCAGGGAAGGCTAGTACGTACGTATGTTTCAGGATGTTTGCTTCCGATCTCGGTTGCCACCGTAACCGGGAGCGCAATCAGTGGTGGGTGAGGCTTTATGAGCACTTTATGTTGTTTTTTTTTTTATTTTATTGCTTACCATAAATCCCAACCATTCTTTTCAGTTTGTTGTCTTGTTACCAACGACGTTAGTTTATTCTTGTGGCATCGGTGCACTTTGAGTTTGACACTATTTCTAAAGATAAACTGTTCAAATAATATCTTGTCATATCTACGCCCTCTTTTTTTTCAAACTAACAGCAGGCATAACGATACTGTGTGTTCAATTGACTGACCATGCTGACCTTATGATTCTATTTCAATTGCTATTTATTGTTCCACACAGACGCCGTATAGAAACACGCATATTTAATCATTTCAAACAAAATAACCTTCCTTCTGCTTCCCTGCTACAACGACACAGTATTTTAAAATCTATTTGAATCTTATTAAACAGTATCGGTACGGGGGAAAAAAGGGAAGGTTTGTCCGGGCAGGCAATGACAGGGAGGCAGAGACGTAATGAATCACTATGACGTCAGAGGCAATGACGTAGGATAGAACCGTGACCCTTATGGATGCAAGGATCTGCCCTCTCGTTTCGCCTTGCGGTGTCGGTGGTCCCTTTCCCACTCACGCAGAAAACACTTCCTAGGTGTTTCTACCTCGCCTCAACCGACCACCCTTGCTAACCTGTACATCTTTACCCTCCCTTTTTCGCTTCATTGTGGCATGTTCTTTCGAGTGATGGTTGTTTAGCTTATTGGAGTTGCTGCCCTTGTTATTTGTATTTTAATGAAATTATGAAATATCTAACTGGACCATCTTTCTTTGTGAAAAGTATGTTTGAATTAATATCTCTAGTTTGAGTTTCAATAGTAATAGCACGTAGCTTAAATATTAATAACCTCCTCGCTGTAGTTTGTTAAGTTTACCAAGCATGCATCAAAAACATAATTTTACCTCAACTAATTTTCAAATGTTTTTGTCCTAAGCTGTTATAATATAATCAAAATGAAATAACAATATTGCAGCAGAAATTTAAAACAACGTAGACCTCTCTTCCAGTACCGAACGTTCCATATAAGCCAGATTGAACGAATTTGGAAAACATAAAAAGAATCAAAAATATAAGTGAAAAGCAACCAAAGATCTTTATTCCAGTAACAATTATACTCACAGTTTAAGATGTTCAGCGTGCATTTGGTTGATCATTGAAGAACGGTTGGTGAAGGTAATGGTTTATAGCCCAGAAAACTGACACTCACAGTAACATTTGCAGTGGACGAAATTTGCACCGGACGAACAAGCTAACTGGCTGAACGATTTGAATCACTTCGTTTAAACTGTTGAACAAACGGAGCTTGAGAGTTGCCACTTGAGCCTGTCTGCCCAGAGCCACTGCCCGTGGGTTTCGGTTATGAAAACCAGGACAACCGGACGGTCGAACATTCAACTACAGACTGTTAATCGACAGTGCCGTACTGACGCACCGCTAGTTGCCTACGTTTTGGCGCGCTTCTACCGTGATGCACGCACCTCCTTTGATGTGTTCATCGGCGCTGGTGAACGGCCAGAATATCCTTCGAGGCGAATGAATGCGCGGGCTCGTTCCAACGCGAGGTCCTTTCGGCCTCGAGAGTGAACCCACCGATGAACGCTTTCATCAGGCGACAGGAAGGGACAGCCCATGTGGGATAGAGTTGTGTTCGAGTTAACGACGATCCCGACTGGCAATCGCCCGTCATGCGCTCTCGAAGCCGCGAAGGTTTCGGCACTATTTTTGAATGGGCAGCGGAACTGTGTCCTTCGGCTGCTTCTCCAAAACCGGGCCGTTGGGGGGAAAAGTGAACCGAGGGAACTGCGCCTACCTCCGAACCGCTGGCCAGACTATCCTTCGCAACTTCATGTTTCCAACTTTAAAATTTACCTCCCCTTGTTTTTCCATGCGTCAGGTAAACCCCTAGGGTTTTTTTTAGATCGTTGATGACGTCATTATTCGCCCGTGCAGTGCTTGCTTTCAGTTTGCAACAAAACTGCAATTACTACGTCAGACGGATTGGAAACCTAATGGAAATGCATATATTATGAATTAGAATCGTAAAAGTATTTTATGCTCACGTTCGTAAGTGAATTCTAAAATTAGTAGAAACATTATTTCCTTGTGTTTTGCCGTAGGAAAGATTACATATTGCCTTACGTGATGGTTCAGATAATGGAAAAAATAAGAGTTTTCTATTTATACCACTAATGCAACGAAAAATTATGTTTATTATCTAAAAAATACGTTAGATAGTCTAGCAATCAATCAAATGTAGCTTCGATCAGAGGCCGATTAAGCGTTCCAAGAAAACATTCACTACATTTGCCATAAGATTTTTTCATTTTACCGTTTGAAAAAAATTCCAATTTAGACGATATCATAAATTTTTATCTAATTTAGATTCAACTGCAATTTATCTCAATGGTTTTTGATTCAAATGTTTTTGTTTAGCTTATTTCATGCGAAATCCTCAATAACTTTCGAAGAGAATCCATAATATCATGTTTTCTGAAGAATGTTGCTAAGTAATTTTCTTTGTTTATTTATTAATAATAATTTTTCAGTTTATTTAAATCTTACAAAGTTTTTTTTTGAAAAATATTAGAAAAAGAAAACTTTAATACAATTTTGAGCAATATTTTTGAGTTTTGATATGTGTAGGACACAATGTCTATTATCCTTAAACTTTTGCTAATCATTATATATCCATTATCCTTAAACTATTCTGAGAAATTTCCACATTTTCAATAAAACCTTTAACCTGAGCAATTAAATACACGCCGGTATCTTTTTATTGTAACCCAAATACAAACACGAGACATTTTCATTAACAAAACTCAATTCAGATGGTTCAATTGCATCATACTCATCTTTTCCTATACTTCATTTATTTTGATTGGGAAGTAAATCCACAAACCCATTATGCATTTGATAAGATAAGCAAAATGTTAGTATATTAATTCCAGCAATGAAATTTAAAAAAAACATGGGCAAAAAGTTAATAGTATAGTAATTGGTTTCACAGGAAAATATATGTGTGTGATGTGGTATATAAAACGAAATCGGCCATCGATAAAACATTGCGATGACTGAAATAGCATGATTCGTTTACAATTTAACGTTTAACGTTCTGTCGCAATACCGATTTTCTAATCGTATTTTTACATGTCACACACACACAAATGTAATATGATCACTGGGGGATCAAAAATGTGTTTGTACTTTAAACGTTATACCTTTAAACCCCTGCTGGAGTTCGCACAGTTTCAAACGATGAAACTTTTCGCACTGTAATCTATGTACATGTTTTCATATTCATTTTGTTGATAGTCATATAATAATCCATATCATTTAGCCAATGTAACCAGCGTGTTCGATCGATAGTAATGAGATAGAGATTGTAGATTCTTTACCTAGACGTATCTGAGTGTCATATTAACTCTTTTGTTTTGCACTGCAATAGAATAAAGGAAATATTACACTTCAGTTAGTGAATCTCGCGAGGTGGGGAAAAAAAAATGAACCGCTTCAAATCCCACCAAGCAGAAGGTCTCAGGCTTTTCGAAATTGAGAGGATATTTTTAGAAAATTTTGCTTCTCAGATATACACCGACTATTTTTAGCACGCACGAACACATCACTAAATAGTTGACCGTGCGCCTGCTGCAGCTGCTGATCCTCGGATGTTTTGCCTACCGCTTCTGTTTACCGCATGTGTTTTTCCATTGCCTTACTTTTTTCGTCCGCAAGCGCGACGTCGCTGCCAGCGATTGTGAAACGAGTTTTGTTGCCGCATGCATGAACGAAAAGCGCAGAAAATCAAACAAGAAAAACTAATATTGGCACCGATTGTGGGTGCAAACCGACCCAAACGGATGAGCTCACGCATCGCGCTAGACAAACTAGAGCACACGTTGGATCGAAAAGGAAAAAAAAGGATCGATGTTTCTCTCCTACGGATAGAAATTGGTTGTACGTCCGCTCTTGGGCGGTGTAATAATTCGTTCTAGCGAATTTCCAGGAAGCTGACCGTGTATCGAACTGTCGGTAAGCCCTACGTAATAATGCATAGCTCTGATGAATGCATAATTTAAGGTATCCTATGACAAGAGGTGGTCGCTTAGGGCCCTTGTAATAAAATATAGGTTGGAAACATTACCGATTCGATCAGAACAAGCTACAAAAAAAAATTAATAAAAGATAGTTGGCAAATAAATATACAAGTAGCCGTTTACGGATTAGAAAAATCTTCAAAAATGACGAATTGATAGAGTGTTGAAAAGAGTGTTTAACTGTTTTTAATAACTGTTTTAGTATAGTTCGTTAGTACAATCGTTTTTGATAAAATTTAATTGTCAATTTTATTGAACCAACGGTTTTTGTAAATTAAGTAAAACCTAGGCATCCGAAAGAATTCATTATATTGATTAGTATAGCCTGTTAGTACGTAAGTCCACTACAATATTAGTGTAAAAGTGCCATTTTTGCTGTGGCTTTGAATTTTAAGAAAATCCTTTTTTGTTTTGGAAAACATATTATGCCGATTTCGAGATATTAAAATCAAAAAAGATTGCCGTTGAGATTCTAGTGTTGAGGAAGTTGGCAGGGATTTTTTTAAAGATATAAAATAGCACGCATAAACATGACGTTGAAAAATAAAACCACGACACGACAAGTCTAACGTCACTGTAGCGAAATCAAATTGCCAAGTTCATAGTATTATTTATTGCTTATGCCACCAAAGAGTGTTCCTATCTAAGACATATGTTAACCTAAATCAATTTCAAGCAATTATCTCATCATCTAAAGTTAATATAGAATTTCTAAATAACATGTATGCTGATGAACTCAGTCATGAATATATAAATCAATGAGATAGAAGCAAAAGCAAGGGAAAGAAGACTCGTAAGATACTAAAAACACTGCTAAGCTAAACTCTTCGTTGCTTTCGAATTTGTTGTTAAAAAACATTTAAACAAAAACAAGTCAACAATATTACTTCGATATAGGTTTTTGCAATGGCAACATTGAGTGCCCCAAAATTAATTTATCCGCCCCTGTCTATGACATTTAAATACACTTGCACTGAGGTTTCTATCGAGAGTGTGAACTTTGCACGGTCCAGAGCAAGTGGAAAATAAGTATAAATTGCGATTTGCGTAGGGGACGTAAGCAGACCCATCAATACTGGAGGGTTTAATATCCAGAGACAAGAGTGCATCAGTTCGTTACTTAGATGATTTCTTTTCCAACGGTGATCGTTCGATCTTGTTTTCCGAAGGATACACGTTCTATTTCATAAATACCGCTTTTCCATGCGTGTTTGTGTAAATCTTCCCACATAATCCAGGCCAACTTACATCCCACGCAGCGATCACTTCGACTGTTGCCCACCAAACCACCAGGTCGCCACTTGGCCCCAGTTTTCCTTCGCCAAGGCGCCCCAAGCGAGGCAGCAGCTACATCCAGCACACCAGCAGCCAAACGAAACGAAGAAGCAGGTGGTCGACGAATGTTTCGCACGAAGCGCACGATGCGTAACGACGACGGTAGCGCGGGGTAGATCATGCTTAAATTTAGCTCATTGTTGCTACACGCCCTACACCGAACCGTGAATTTGATTTGATTCGTAAGAAAAAGTAAAAACTAATAAGAAGGCATCTCCCGCCTCTGCAGTTGGCAAACTGAGCTGCGGTGGTGGTTGTGAGGAGAGAAAATTGCCGTAGATAACAAGAACGTCCTGACGACGATGATACTGCGGGGAGGAGGAAAAATATTTCATACACAAACAGAACAAATACGCGACTTCGTAAAGGTGGGATCGCGCTCAATGGGAAATCCAACATTAATTAAAAGCAAAAAAACACACATACACACACACACACACACACACACACATTCAAATGGTTGGCACATAAAAGTCCAACGCACATAAGCGAAGGAAGATGCTGCCAGCGCGCAATGGAATGCAGTTGTGACAGATTGTCTTTTAATAAAATTTCGAAAGAGAAGTACTTGGGGATGCCTATCTTCTAACAAAACCTGAGAAAACAATTGTTTGTTGGAAGGAAAGTTTGAAAATCTCACCACGTACTACATGCCATACTAGCAACATGAGTCATGTCGCCATTTTTTTTTTGCTTGTAGCTAAACCAACCAAGTACGCAGTCGCCGATACTGATGTAGCTTTGCCTATCCTAGGAGTGATACGGTACAGCGCGAGGATTGGTAAAGTTTGCGTCGGCTACGCTTGTCTATCCACCCAATATCCATCGGTTTAGCTGCCTCCATAGTGTAGAGATACTATAGTTATCAAAACATTTCTTACATCGACATACTGTCGATATTTATTTGGCTTCTCAAGTTCTTAAAGTCTGGATTCTTTTTGTTTATGGTTTGATAGTCTAAAGTCCAACCGAATTGTGGTTTAACTCAACTATCAAGAGAAAGACTCATATCTCATAACAAACATAGGCATACAGTGGTAGTATTAGATCAAATGTCACAGGTCAACTCTTAAGACAGAGAAATTTAAACAATTCATAAGGAGAAAGATCTAATGCAAATTGTAATGCAAGTGCTAGTATTAGATCAAATGTCACAGGTCAACTCTTAAGACTGAGAAAGCTGAATAATTCATAAGGAGAAAGATCGAATCCAAATTGTAATGCAAGCTAGCCGACGCTCGATTGTACCTCGGGACGGGTTGGTACCTGTTTCTCAGCGAATTCTGCGCGCTAGTATCTCTTGTGCCAGATGCAGCACACACTTGTGAGGTGAGGTGAACCAGCCTCTGAACACTGGCTGCTATTCTTAGGTGAGCGTGGATTTCCGCCCCGGATGTGGAGCGTGTTGTTTGTGCAGACGGCAGGGGCCGGCATACTTCCGACGATGCTAATACCTAGCTAGGCTCCCAATACAACGACACGAGAAGACCGTCGGTCGGTCGTACGCAATCTGTGCCAAACCGAGGGTGTATGCGTGGGACGTAGGTGTTTATTTATATAAATGTTGGTGCGTTGGTGGTGCGTTGGTGGTGCATGTGTGGGTATATGGGTGCGGTTTCCGCTTCCTCTGACAGGTTGTCTTGGTCGCCGGTGCGCAGATAGACGCGTTGTCCGCGAACTGAGCAAGCGCCGTTTCGACCCGGGATCGCGCCCCACTACTAACCCACTGTTGGGTGCAACCCGGGGCGGCGCTAAAGGGTGGCAGCGGGTTGCAGGTTGCAGAGTCCGCGAACGACGTGAACCGGGCGCCCGGGACCAGGCCAGTCTGTCGCCACGCTTCGGATTGATCAGTATTCTTTCCGAGTTCTCAACGGTGTGTTTAGTTCCTTCGCCAGCACTTGTGCGCCGACCGCCAGGAACGTTAGTTCTAGCCGTTATCCGCTTACCCGGTTGACTTTGAGGTGAGTGCCTAACACAGCAGTGCTGCCGGCAGTGGATTTTCGGCAACGGTGCTTGGAACTGTCGGTGTCCGTAGGCTTCGTAACCAACCAAACCTCCTCCTATCAAACTTCACTCGGTCCGACATCGACCTGGACAAGTCCACGGAGTCCGGATACCGGGTGGCGCCGCAGAGTCCGCAACCGTGTGCAAAAACTCGCAATTCGGTGAATCGCTGGCGAATCTCTGTTTCTGACCAGCGGACTCGCTCTAATTCCTGCATTCGCATCATCCTTCAACCTGTACAAGCCTTCAAATTGTCGCGCTACTCGTTTAACACAGAATTTTGGAAAACATTCTACGGTGGGCCGTAAGTCGCACGGTTCGGTAGGACAATGCGCTCCTCCTCGTCTATCTCGTCTGCGACTCAACTATTCTTGCAACGAACGGGTTTTGTTTTCTGTTTTGAACCTCGCTAATGCATCTGAGTTATCCGTTTGAAATGAATTCGTTTGCCGAACCTACTTCTGTGACTTTAAGTGAGTGACAGCGAACAAACCGGGAAGAACCATTGGTCCCTCTAAACTGTTGATTGGATGTGGCCTAATGTACTTTATAATGGACACATTACCTTTTCTTTGGATCGTTACATCTCTTCTTATACCGCGTAGTGTTTTCTGAAATGATTTTATACTTAGTTTGCTATACCGAATGTAATTGAAAAGTGTTCTCGCTGTACGGTTCCAGGCGTATAACTTTTTTCGGCCAAAATACTTTTGAGAGAGGTGATGGGACTTCTAACCAGCAACCAACTGAACGGTTAAAAATAGACCTCAGCGCACGACACGCACGTACACCGATCTAGTGTTTTTTTTCTCCCATTTCTGTCGGACATTTCGCCTGCAAGTTGTTCGCGTTCGGTGTGTTCAATTCCACCCAATCGTAAACCCCGGCCCATCGCTGATGTCGGACCAGATCCGGGCTTGTGAAAATGTATAAATAGACCCGGCGGCTGCGCCTTAGCCGGCAGCCTATATTAGGGTAACACTTTTGCACGCGGATGCGCGCACGTTGTGTTTATCTGGTCTGGTTTATGGTGCGTGCGGCAAGGCGGAGGGCGCCTGGCACGGCTACGAAAGTGAAAGCTAGCCCTAGCGACTGATGAAACCCACGCATTGCGCAATCGCGGCCGGCGAGTAAAAATAGAACTTCTGCCCGCGCTGAACCTCGTTTTGCTCTAGATTCGTGCACGTACACGCGTCGGTGGACACTTATCTAATTTTGCACCAAATCTACATTTGCACTTTCGGTGAAGAAGTAGTTGCTAGGTTTGCTTTAAAACCCGCTTGCCAGGTTGCGATAGACTTTCCTTCGAAGAAAGATAACCCTACGTCGCTAACGGTGGCTTCTCCCATTTCTCCAATCCTCTTCTAGCCAGAAGGTTTCACCCTAAAACAACACCATGGCTGACGAAGAAGCAAAGAAGGCGAAACAGGCCGAAATCGAGCGCAAGCGTGCCGAGGTGCGCAAGCGCATGGAGGAAGCCTCCAAGGCCAAGAAGGCTAAGAAGGGCTTCATGACTCCAGAGCGCAAGAAGAAGCTTCGGGTAAGTGTCTACAGCAACAAAATGGGATCTAAAACATCAAAGCAGGGGAACTGAAAACTACGACAACAAAACGGGACAGATTTCTGATTACGCACTGCGTTGTATTCTGTGTCGCCCGATAGTTACTTCTGCGTAAGAAAGCCGCTGAGGAGCTCAAGAAAGAACAGGAGCGCAAGGCCGCCGAACGTCGGCGCATCATTGAGGAGCGTTGCGGCAAACCCAAGAACATCGAGGATGCCAACGAAGGTAACACAAACTTGCTTGCATATTTTGTTTCCGAAAACATCATATACTCATAATTTTCGTTTGTTACTCGATTATACAAATCACATCAGTTCGTTCGTAAATGGTTGCTAAAGGCTGGTTCTCTTCGTTCTATTGTGTTAGTTTTCTTTAGTTCATGTCTTTAGGACTTCAAATTTTTTTACACATCCGCTATTTCGTACAACGTTTCCATATCGCCAATTCAGATTCAATCGCAAGGTTTCGTCATGATTTCTCCTACTCTTTCACAATGCGACAGTAACGTCTTGATGTTACTCTTTTGGTAACCTTCTGAATCAAACATTGGGTTTGACAAAGTGCCGAAAAATAGTTTACCTTTCACCTTCCCACACGATATCATGCACCTTCGGTCACGGTTCCTTTTCAAAATACCGTTAGTTATGTAAAAATACACACTGTTTTAACACTCAGTACAATCATTTTGCTATCACCTACCCTAGTTCTCATCACATGTATTCCAGTTAATTCATATTTCATATGTTAGATGAATCAGCTTTCTTGCGTTCATGTGTATCCTTTTGTCACGTTATCAATGTTTTCGTGCATTCATAGCACAATCGTCACTTTTGGTTTTAACAATTCTCACTTTCGATCTGAACTTAGTTCCATTTTCGTCCACTTAAAATTCAATTCAGAAATTATATTACATTTCCATGCACACTAATATTCGGAGGTTTTAGTTCAATTTGCCGAAAACATTTATGTTTCATTGGCAAACCGTGTCGTTTCAATAGCATCGCCGTATATTATTAAAACAGAAATAAGCTTATGATAATCACGGACACACTTTATGCCCAAACGATACACAAGGTTTATTATCTTACTCAATCAGTACAACTTCGTTGCATCATATTATATATCTGTAACACACACACATTCCTTTATTTCTCACACACATCCGCCGGTGCCCCACCCTCCACCCTTAAAATCAGAGCAAGCGAGAAAGGTTCTGCGTGACTACCATCAGCGTATAAATAACCTGGAGGAAGAGAAGTATGATCTTGAGTATGTTGTGAAGAGGAAGGATATGGAGGTACATACTTAGTCCACATGAAAGATGCACCCTTCACCTAGAAGGTGTCGCCTTCGCTATTTTTCGCCAGTTTGATGTTTTATTGTAATCTTTCACGCAGGGACCGGACCTTCTTTGGCTCGGTACCCGTTATCTGTGTGTACTATTTATTATTCTCTTTGTTTAATTTTAATAAGATTCCTCCTTGTTTCTCACAACTCTATAGTTTCTTTGCAACTTTCTTCTCTTTTTTTCTATTTTGGGCTGTTCATGTGATGATATCAGTTTATTTAACTGCTGATCGCAATTTCTGCCATATTTCTTAATTACATCTCTATGCTATGGTAATTTCTCTTCGCCTTGCCTATCTTTCATTGTATTCCAGTTCCGACTTTTTATGTTCAAATTTTTACTGTCAACAAGAACGTAGATAATTTTTATGGCTTTTGTTGTTCCAAACCGTCCTCTCCTCCTTGCCCTTTTTATTTTTCTCGCTATCTCTCTCTGTCTCTCTCTCTCTCTCTCTCTCTCTCTCTCCTTATATATCTTTCCTTCTGTCAATTTTTTATTCTTATATGACCAACATTTACTTGGATGAACTTTCTTTCTAAATGTTGTGTGTTCATTTATAGCTATCGATTTTTGTATGTTTCGCTATTTTCCTCCTTGAGTATTCCCTGCTCAATCATATTGCGATTTTTTTGTTATTGGTTTCATGTAATCTCTGTTTTATTTTATTAATGTATCGAATTGATATAATATTCATATAGGTGACTACCAGCTATCAAAATGAGCGTTGTTTGTTTGTTCTCCAAAAATTAAGCTGTAATTGTAATTGTGACTAAATAACGTACTTCTTTTAATCCTAAAACAAGTATAGTTTATCCTGTTTTCAGATTATCAAGTGTTTGTTTTAGAAAATCAACTTCTTTAACTTCTCATACGTTGAGTCCAGGCTAGATTTTGTTGATCCTGGTTAGCAAAAGTGACGACAAATATTTTCCACGCGTCTTGCGATTACTTTCAACGCAAGTAGAATATGCCCAAGCTGTGACGTTCAATCGTAACATCTTGGTGTAATTTCCTGAACTCATTTCGCTTAGGATGGCTTTAGTATGGTTGCTATTAAATTATGTTTTTGTCCCATTATTGTTATTTTCTTGTAGCCAGTCTGAAGCACATATGCAAAGAGTACCACAAAAGAATTTGTACCCTGGAAGGCGAAAAAATTGATTATGAGTATGAAGTTGCTAGAAAGGATCTAGAGGCAAGCAAACCACTATCCAAACACGACCGCCGGCGTTTGATTTGCGGTCACCGGAAGCTCTTTCGGCGAACGCTGCGCACAATTATGCTACAGCTCTTGTTTGTGCAAGCTGCAATCGCTAGTGGTTCCGTTAGAAACTATCAGTATATTAAAAACAGCAGCAAATTTTGGCAGGCTATTTTGCAAGCACGAGGATTATACGTTAGCAATCCATCCACGTTCACGCGACTGTTAGAAAGAAGGTCCGACGGTTTTGCGCTTGCAACATGTTACCTCGATGCGGCAAAGATAGCAGTAATCGATTTCAATAATGCAGTCCGCAATAAAATGGGCTTCCGAGGATGATGCCGTTTTTCCTCGAGTCATGCAGCGTGCTCCTAAAGCATAGCCGTAGCACTTTGGCTTAGCTCAATGCGCCCGTGCCGTTACAGCCGCCGCCGCAATCGCCTTTTTTGTTGACTTTAACAGCGCCGCAGCTATTGACGCGCGTGATAAATAACGTTCGTCGAAAAGTGTCTCCTTATTTTTCGATGTCCGCTGGATTAGTTATATTCCGTAACTTTAACTGGTTGTTGCTATTCCTCCGGCTCTGTTTCCCACCTAAGACCCACAGAAAAAAAAAACTAAAAACTACACTTTCACGCTAATATGTACCCACATCAGTAGTCGTTTCCGTTTAAGCACGCAAAGGTATCCAATTTGATTTTCGTTCGAAAATTTATACATATACTGGAAAACACTTTCACTTAGCAAATGTAGCCGAAAAGATAACCCAACGTGGCTTAAATGCAAAATAAAATAATATCAATCCTTTTACTTATCCCATCTCTCTACTAGCTGAGCTACAGACAATATGTAAGGAATATTGGAATAGGGTTTTTGGTTTGGAAGGAGACAAATTTGATTTAGAAAGAATGGAAAAATTGAAACAGTTTGAGGTAAAATATTGCTAGTCGACTTTGTAAACAATAGTTGAATGTTTTTGTTTCCTTTGGAAATATTGTAATATGGTTGATTTAATTTCACAATGATGGTTTTCATTAACCGTACCGCCAAATGCAAATGTGACATGCCAAACATGTCTCCTAGTATACGTTAAATTGAACTCTTACATAACAACACTGAAGCACACTGGAACAGACATAGTCACACACAAACATACACACAAATACACTTACAAATATATACACACACACTCACAATACTATTCACATAAAACACACTTAACAAATAATACAATTATACAACAAATGTGTGCATCCTTCAAGCTTTATTGAGACAGAAAAAATACACAGAGCCACTTACATGCGAGCACGCGCGCGCGAATCCAGACTAAACAGCTCGAATGAAATAATTCTAACGGCTAAAACTATTTTAGTTATCGTTCATTATTTTAAAGATACAATTCTATCATCATATAACTAGTTCATCAATTAGCAATCACAGCAAAAGGATTTTTTTGTTTGAATTAAAATTCAATAACGCACACACCTTATCTGCAAACATTTGTCACACAAATTCTAGCTTTGCCATATGACCAATGTAATAAGAAAAAAACAAAACAAAAACTCATCAAACAAAAATGTCTCGAAATTGTAAGTACCACTGTTCACAATTGAAATTTGTTCTTGGTAGAACAGATCGTTTGAAAACAGCTGGAATAAAGCTTCGTTGTTTGTTGCTCTTTTTACAATAGAGCTTTTTGTCGATAAGTCAGTTGCATTTATTGACATGCAAACATTGAATATGGTCAGGATGACGTTTCGTTTCAAACAGGCTGATAGTTGTTTCTGTACATCAAATTATTTGAATTTCCAACGCTACATTTTTTCCAGTTACCAGTTCTCTTCTTGTTAAGTCAGTCTTTGGTTTCCCATTTATTTCTTTGTTTATATTTCAAACCTTGATTTTTAATGCGTCCTTTCTATTTTTCCCTACCTTTCTTTCTTTCGCTGTCGTTTTTTGCTCACCAGATGACTGGATGGAATATTTTTCAAATTACTTTTTGAATTGATACTTCCACTAATACATCCAAACTGTTTTTTATTTTTTTCAAAACGTCTTCGTTATCTTTCGGTTTTTATCTATTACTTCAAGGCATGCGTTCAATAATTTCCCTATACCAAATTTCTTTTTGTTCTTCGAGCATGGTCTATATGTCCACCCGCTCGTTACTATGTTGTGTCGTGACACCTTTATTCGTGCACATTAATAACACCACCAAACGTAGAATTTTTTATATTCTTTCATTCTTTCGAACACTGTCGTCCGTTGTCCGACGACATTTGAATATTCGATCACACTGGTGCTTGCTCTCTTGCTTTCTTATCGATATCCACCCACTCCTTCGCCTACCATCGCTCCCTTCACTATCTTGTAATCGTTGTTTCATCTTTACTCTGTTACTGTTTCTACGTCATCATTCCTTTCGTTTGTGTTACTCCATAGTATCATCGCGATGGGTAAACTTTTAGTTGAATCATTATGAGTATTCGATAAGTTGTACTTTGCTCAGCACATACTGGTTTCACTCTATCTCGACATACACGAATTATTTATATTGTTGTTCTCTTTTACCAGCATTCATCTGTTTCTCATTTCAATTGATGCCACATGTTCCCTTACATTTTTTTAAACGATTGCATCTTTTAACTGCGTATTGATTGAATTCGTACAGTTTTTCTAAGTGTCATAAACTCAATTTTCCCATTTGCAGACCAGTTGAAAGACATTGTTAAAGAATATTACAACCGTATGTATACGTGTGAAGGCCAGAAATGGGATTTGGAATATGAAGTCCGGAAAAGAGATTGGGAGGTACTGCCATTGAATCAATTTGAAATCGTGTTTCTGAACAAACAAAACCAATCAACCTTAAAAATCCGTTAAACCTTATCAACCCATCCAACCATCTAAAACAAATCTAAATTCAACCCTTCGTTTAAATTCACACTTCCCGTTTTCAAGATTCATTTCGTTTTGTTCTTTTTGAAAGTTTAATTTTTATTATTATTACTCGTTGTTGTTGTTCTTATCATTTTGCACTGTTGCGTGATAATTATGTCTCAAATGAATAAGTTTGATTAGTCACATTCCATCCCAATAAGGGTTAATTTCCGTTTATAACGTTTTATACTTGTAATCGATCATCATAGTTACACGTTTTTTACTGTTCGCGCTGCTGCGTTGTTTTAATTAGTTTGAATTTTCTTGTTTTTTAAAGCATTTTTTAGTTCCCTCAAATTAATCCACCATCATCCTCCTGTTGATAGTTATTGAATTTTCTTTTTCAAAACAAAAATATCTTATTTATTTCGGATCCAAAAACAGTTGCAAGTTTCGATGTTATTGTCCCTCTATTTTATGATTTTAATTGTATAATTTGAAGACATTTGGCTTCAATTTTAACCACGGCACTCTTTATCACTAGTATAGTTCTCTATTGCAATTCGATTAAGAACATTCGCACTTACCAGACAGGAATCTCTAATATTCGATATTTGACATTGAATATTTGATTATGCGTCCTTTCTTATAAGTTTTCTTTCGCGTTACTGTACTATGGGATAGTATTTTAAATGGAGTTGGAGGCGTATGCTTTGTTTTTTTCTATGAAAATTAAAGGATCTTGAGTCGAATAGAGTTGTAGATTGTGTTGTTCGTTTATTTTAACAAACGTTCCATAGAATTAATGTACCAAAAAGATACATCTTAATAACGTGTCAAAGACAATATTTTGAAGCAAATTTCGTCGAATAACTGAAGGAGAGAAATTATAGAGCTCTTTCTTATGATTAATTAATGCAATGAGTACAAAAGATAATGCTTTGCATAACAATCAATATATTTAAATATGTTATTTACTCCATTCAATAAAACTAAACTTGTTGATGAAGCGAAATTAAGAAGAAAACCAAGCAAACAAATACGCTTCCTAAATCTAAAACGTTGAAATTTCAGACGAACCCAAAATCTGGTGGCGTGTTCTAGTCATTCCATGCTTCTGTTGCATCTCTTTCACCTATCCCTATGCCCTTTCCTCTTGCGCTAACTCTAACCCTTTGTATCTGGTTGCACTGCATGGTTGTTTGAAGTTTTGTCCGGGAAAGAATTATAAATATGCACTTTTGTGTTCGTTTTGGGTTGCGTGTGGACGTAACATTTAACTCATATATTTATCATATGCTATGATCTGATGCTTATGGTAGACAACAAAAACTTGACTAAGTTTGCATTATCTTGTAGTTTTTGGTGAAGTTCGGGCCTGTTATATAATTTCAGTTGGAACAGTTTCTGTCTTTCAACGATGAATTATTCGCTTCTCACACACTACATTAGAGCCAAGCAATGGAGTACGCTTTAGCTAAACAACGTTCATGGTCTATCTTTGGCAGTTCAGAAACATCAACATAAACAAACTCACTTTGAAGCGGCTTTTTACAGAGATGTGTATATTTTAGTGGTTTCATGTATGCATAAAGTCCATGATGGATAATCATATGTAAAATTGTAGGTAATGAAAAACTATACACATTGCTTCCTGTGGTCAAACGCGTAAAAAATACACAGCGTTCTTGGGCATATTTTTTATATGATCGAGTGTTATCCTTCTGACACACGCATTACCAAAATTTGTCGTGTGAACCGTACATATTATTTTCAAATCTTTTATTTGCATTAGAAGAACTTTTGTGTTTTTTTTAAATCGAAAAAAGCAAATTCGCTTAAATGTACCCTCAGAAAATGTTGATGAAATATTAAATTAACCTGTAACCTGTAAGATTAATGCATCTCGGTGCATTTCCATCGGCAGATAAGCAAATATTAGACTCTTTTGATAAGCGTTTTCCGCTAAAGATTGTTGCATTAGCCAATTTAAACTTTTATGCGTCGCTACTTTTCAATCTAAGCACGAGTTGTTTTGTGAACTTCTCCATTCGATCCACTATGGGACATTTAGTATTGCTACTAAGTATGAAAGCTTCATTTTACGGAAGAATGCGTGCCAACAACCCTTATCTACCAAACATAAGCTCCCATTTCTTGTTTTAGTAAATTTCCCTATTCTTTTTTGTTTTCACTCCTGGTTTGATAATTTTTGCTTCTGTCCTGGGCTTAGGTTTACCAATTAATGTCTTTACGCTATTTTTTCATGATAAATTCACTTTTGCTTTAATATGTTGGTATCATGGAGAATACACGATATTCGATATTTGTTTGGAATTTTGTTTTTTAATTTCGGTACTTCAGTAGATCGTACGTTCAATTTTGGGCTTTAAAGATATCTAACGGTAAACATTGTTTCAAACCACTTAATTGTTTAAGGTTATTGAGTGGTTTGAAATTATGTTTGGTTCGGACTCAGGGCATCAGGAGCGAGTTTATATCAAGGCATCAGGAGCGTGTACGGTACAACGTCAATGAAGTACTAGACATTTTGCTTCTAAATTTTGAAAACTTAGCATAATGTATCTTAGCATTACTTTTTCGAACACAATTTGTTCCTACTTAGTATGGGAGCCCAGCACAAATATATGTTACTTGCAAAATCCGTAATTCACTAGAATGATCTGTACCGAGTAAAGATGAATAAGAGATTGACCTGTTATCATTTGCACAGTTTAAGAAAATTATGTCATATTATAGCTGTTCCAAACAAACTATAGTGTTTTCGTTTGAAATTATAAAAGCAAGTAAGTTTGTTGAGATTAGACAATCTTCTAAAGATTCAGTAGCCTGGTTTATTTTAAATGTTAGTTCAAGCCGTAAAGTTGTATCGGATATGAAATCTGTTCTGGAAGCGGACATTTTCACAAAGTTTTTTAAGCAATGTTAAATTAATCTTATATACATGTTACACTATGATTAAGTGATGATTCGTTTTTTGCTCTTTATGAAAATAATGTGTTCTTTAAAGTGTCCAACTTTGTTCTTGCTCGTGCTGATTGTACTCGTTGTCGCAGCTCAAAATGTGTCATTGGAAAAAAGTCAGCGTTTATTGATTTGCTTTGTTTGAACCATCCAATCAATTTTTTCCCAAAAGGGTGAATGTTCTTATTTTTAATTGTATTGGTGTTTTATTGGAATGGTAATGTGACGTTTTGTCTTTCCTCAATTGACTAACACAATTCTCCTTTTTGTCTCGTGATAGTATTTTTTCTTGTTTTTCGCTCTTGCAGTATTTAAAAAATGTTACAGTTTCTTTGTTAAGCAAGTTGGTGGGATCATTAATATACAATTTGATTAGAGCTAAGCGCAGTGCAAATGGCATTCATTGGAAAATCAATCATCTAAATAGTTTTCTATTCTTTTTATCCTAATGGTCAATGTTTTTTTTTGTAATGTGTTCCTTTCATAACTGTTTATCTCCATGTCGATTTCTCGTTTCTTCTTTTCTGATGTTTAGCTACAATTTCCTTATTTGAGTGTCTCTCTGTCTCTTTCTATTTCTTCGTTGGCATCTGTCTTCACACGTTCTTCGTTTTTCATATATGTGCGTTCACTCCTTTCCATTCATTGTCTTGTTCCAAACGCCGTGTTAGTTTGCCCACCATTCGTCGTGTCTACTATCAAGTTTTGTTGGTGTAAATGATAGATGATGGTCAGTTGATGTTACTAGTAAGTTTCTTCCTAAATTGTACCATGGAGCAACTTAAGCTAGACACTTACGTACAAAAGGAACACTTCACCTAAACATGGTTGGACTCATCTGTATGAATTCACTCCTATTTTGAAATTATCTTCGTATTCGGTGGTAGATTTGACCTAAAGTTTCATTGCCAATTCATTTGAGTTTTGGCAGAATCCTCTTTGCGATAAGAAACATAACTTTTGGAAGGTTTTAGCGTTGGAACTTTTTAAAGTTTATTTGTCTTCTTGAATTTTATCGCAGAGTATTTCATAGTATTTCAAATACAGTTTCAACGATTAAAAACAGTGCTCGAGTAAAATATATGCCTCTATACGGTTTAATGGTGTTTGGAAGGAAATGACATTTTACACTGAGTAACAGGCAAAACTAGCACGGTTTAATAATATAGCCCATTTTTATCATTTCAATTATAACTTTTTATTAATATCTCACTTTAAAAGTACTTTTAACCAAGGGAATTTTTTTATGTTTGTATTGTGGAGTTTACAACAGATGAGTTTGTGAGACCGACATTAACGGAAACAGGAATGATGATTATAGAATGTTCGTAACATTGGAAGCTGAATTTTAAAGATGTCACAATCGAAATTACTTGATATCAATTTAAATGAGTCCAATTTATTCTGTTAATTTCATTTTTACTTTCAACAAAAGGTCTTGTTTTTTATTTTAAATTAAGGGTAAAAACCCAAACGGTGGTTGAATCTTATATTCGAGGGTTTCATTAGTTTGTTAAGGAATTTGGTATCCCGCGTCAATAATATTTCAACATTGGAAAATGTTTTTATCAGCACAAACCATATAATGGTTCCCAAGAACGCATCGCATCAATTCCGAAGCAGGAGCATAAACTTCGAATTTGTTTCATTGGGCCAAAACATAAAAGCTCGTATACAGATTGGTTGTTGTGAACAAGTTAAACATTTTCGCTTCTCCTTATGGGTGTTGGCCCCGAATGCTTGTTTGTTGGTATTTTTCTAAACGTTCGAAACATATTGAATGTTATCGTTTCAATGTCGTAGGATCTTTCATTGAAGCTGTTGCTTCTACGAACATCATCCGTCGTACAATTGTGTGCTGTGCTCGTACTTAACGAGCATCTTGCACATGTGACACAAGGTTTACACACAGTTACTAATCGCAACTGTCGAAATTTGTTCGAAAAAGATATTTTGTTTGTTTTTATTTTTGTTTTGTTTGTTTCTTGACATTGGCTAATCTGTTGATTCAACAAAGTCGTCGTGCAGATGCAGAAGGTCACAACGTGTTCCAACTCTATCGTTACACAAACCCACTTGAAGCATACCCAAACACTTACTTCACGCCTTTTTTAGTACTTTCGATCTACCTGTAGGATCCGGTACTTCATTTGCTTGCTCCAGAAATATGACATATGACGGTCCCCAGAGTTAATCTTTTAGCCACAACACCGGATGCGAATGTTAATCCTTAGCTGCACTACTGCTTGTTTCATTTGAATGTGTAATAAAGCTACACACAGGCCAATGAATGCTGAAATGTGTTTATGGTGGCAATTTGATTCTAATGGCTGCGCAGAGATTAAGATTGTTTTTATATTAGGCTGGCTTTTCAGTACTATATGCATCACCAGTCGTGCAACCTAGTTACTGGTCAACTATTGGTGCTTCGTAATCAGTGGCATGTACTTTGCATGACGGATGGTCCTGTAAAGCTGAACGGTTTCAGCCTATGGACATCTGAACATGTTAAATACTATACCTAGCGCATCAGTATGTAAAGTAAGGTATATGTGAGATATGAGTGCTTGGGCGTGTGTCTACATCTCTGGACGTGTTAGCGTGCCTGTGTGCTGTGCTCATTCACTAACCACTGCATATAGTATCGCTTCGTCATCTGTGTGAGCCTGCCACTTTCGCCAATCTTTACGCTTTGTATACGTTGTACTCCTAGCATTGCACTATAGACAACCGATATTGATACCACTGCTAACCACTTGCATTTTCATCTTCTCTATCTCCCTGCATCGCTCCCTGCTGCTGGGTACTCGGCAATATTAATTGTTCTGCTGGTAGATTTCCGACTTGAATGCCCAGGTTAACGACCTGCGTGGCAAGTTGTAAGTATCGTCGCAAGCGGAGACCTCTCTCCCCATCCAGACATCCCGTTCACATGCCACTCGTCTTTTCTTTCCCCAACAGCGTCAAGCCTACGCTCAAGAAGGTTTCGAAGTACGAAAACAAGTTCGCCAAGCTCCAGAAGAAGGCCGCCGAGTTCAACTTCCGCAACCAACTGAAGGTTGTCAAGAAGAAGGAATTCACCTTGGAAGAGGAGGACAAGGAGGTAAGTGGCAGCGGTACACTCGCGGTGCGACACGTACCCCATTTTTGAAACATTTTGATTTTTGGGCCATTTCAATCGAGGCTACCCATATTTTGACAATTGAACTTGAGTACACAACAAACACAATTTACACTACTAGAGTTTTACTCGACCAAATTGAAGTCTAATACATTTTGAAAGACTTTGCAAATAAATTCACAACACATACTTTTTTCCCTAGAGTATTTATTCCCATTCGAAGAAGTAAATTTCTATTTTATCGTCATGTGTGGCGATATGTTTTTTTATTAATTTACCTTCGATTTCAAATGCAACTATTTTTTAACCTTTCCCAGAAGAACCTCAAAATATGACGGTAACACAGTGCTATATAGCAAGTCGATCATTGAAAGCAACAAAAGAAAACAAAACACGTAGTGCTGCACGTATTCACAACGTGCTAGGCGCTAATGAGAAAAAAAGGAACAAATTACTCAAAACACAGTAAAATGGCTTGTGATCACTGTTGTACCACATCTGGAAAACATATTTTGGTTTTTAAATTAACAACTAAGCCATGTTTTGAAGAAAAAGGCTGTTCGTCCTGGATGCTACCATTCCCATCTACCATCGATATGGTGTTTTTTTGGTTTTTGACGATGGGTGCATCCCGTTTAAAGGCTGCGTTACTATTCACTGATGTACCGATTCCTTTCCCAACAGGCAAAGAAATCGGAGAAGGCTGACTGGCAGAAGAAGTAGGGGTGTGTAGCCGACAGCGTGATAAACAAGAGGAATCAACCGAAACCCCACATAGAATACCCACACCAGAATACCTTTCAAAACCTTCTTTGGGCTTCACAGTATAAGAACACGTCATTATTTACGCAAACTATTACACCCGCGATACCAAAGAAAACATTATTAAACTGCCCGGTTACCGCCCTAATCGTTAATAATGAAATGCAAAATAATCAAACATCGCTGCATGTAAAGATTAAATAAACACGGAAGTTATATACTTGGAAAAAAAGGGAAGCACATCTTTTATCTAGTCCACAACCTCTACTTCCGAGCACTCAGGTTGAGCATACGCATGAATGTATGTTTAGCAATGTGGTTGCGGTTTGCATTTTTAACGAGTTTGAAGAACCGCGCTCATTCGGAATTGGACAGAAGTCTAACGAGCTTAGGATTAAGATTTAATCAGCAGAATGCCCTTTGCTATATACCATACCACATACAATATTGGTAAAAACAACAAATACATAAAACAACAGGTAAATGATCTTTAACTATCACAATTCGTCACTATGTTGTACGTATCCAGCACAGCTAAACCAGAAGCTAAAGTTTTCAGTTAATGAATCTCATCTCACAAGATTAAATAAAATGCACACCCACCTTTCCTCATAACACAGACGATTTGAGGGACTGCATCCTGACCAATGTGAATGGCGGATTGAGGTCTTCAAATTTTCGTGGCAAAATTTAGTAACAAATACCTTGCTCCCATTCGATCTCATCAATGTTCATTGAAATTTAAACTTAATCTTTATGATTTACTAATTCGCTGTTCTTTCTTTTTTCATTACTTTATTGTTAACCATCGTCCGCCGGATTGAATGAATCGCTTGATGGGACCTCTCCATCCCCCCTAACGTCCACCGAGCGCAGAAGAAGCCCGAATGGTCGAAAAAGGGCGACAGCAAGGTAAAAGAGGAAACGGCAGAAGCGGTTGAAGCCGAGGCATAAGCCCCCGTTCGCTTCTATTCAATACTCTTACAATCACTATTCACAACATAACAACCAACAACCAACAACCAAGGACAGCAACATTAAAACAACTGCAACGACCACTGTAGGCGTGGTGTACAGCTATGCTCTGTTGAAATCGTTTGGAATATTTTTGACAATAAAATAAACATACAAAAAAAAAAAAACAAAACAAATTACCCAAATTTTCAGACTCTCACTTTCAGCCGTATTAGCATGACGACACATGATCCTTTGTGTCTCCAAAGCCCAACACTCTTCACTGTGCTATAACCAACCTTCTTCCAATATAAGCTATACGCTGGTGATTAACAGGTGTCAACACTACTACGTCATTTTTGAATGGTATCAGTCTATGCCAAAATTTAGTAAAAAAGTACTTGCGGTGTAAACTGTTAATTTAATTTAACTGTTTAAATCTACTTAACTTAATCTTTATCCTGATCTTTTACAAACTACGCTATACATTCGAAAAGTTTTATACTCTTCCGTGTTTTGGATAGAACAAATCCGAGGAAAATAATCAACAACACAGAAGAACATTTAAGTTGAGGCAAGCGTTAATTTTCATTGAGTTTTTGTATTGGAAAATTCAGTTAGATAAGTCTACCAAATATGATTTGATAGCAGATTTTGTACATTAATGTGCAAAGCTACATTTTGCTTAACCTAATGTTCATAAACTAATAGTAGCGTGTCTTTTCCTCTTGAAAGCAGGTTATGTTGAAAACGAAAAAAAATATGAATAACGCATTTAAAACTGTCATGACAAAATCTGTAATTGTAGTTTTTCAAACCTACATTGCACAGCGGGATAAGTTAGAAAAACCAAGCGGGCATTTCAGTTTTTTTATGAACTTCTCGATGATTTTGATTCTTTTTATATAAACTGAATATATAAAAATGATAAAAGTTAATATTACCATTGGAAACCCAGGTGCCCCTGTCTCTTCTAAAAATTTAATAATCTGCATTGAAAAGAACCTTTTTCACTTTTTAAACTTTGGCATAGCTCAGCTACAAATTCAGTAATATATTTAATTAATACTAAGGCTATTCTTATTAACTATCAGACTCATCATTTAAGCTTGTTATCATTAACATACAAACGCTTAGTTCCGAAATGTTCTCCTCTTATCCCTACGTGCACTGGTTCAAACGAAACATGTCTGCATGCAACGTTTCTAAGTGAGAAAACCCTGTTATTTCGATTTAACCGTGTATTTCCAACTGGTTGGTATTGTTGGATATGGAACACAACAAACTTCTGTTATCTTCTGCGTTACCTTAACCGATACAATCTCATACTTGTATGCACATGACGACTATCGTAGTAGCTTATGACTTTACTCTCTTCATAATCGTTCTTTTTATGTCAACCTAGCCGGAAGCGCCAGCTCCAGCAGAAACTGCATAATTGAACGATCGGTGCTGCTAGTCTCGATCGACGCGAGAAAGAGAGAGGGAGAGAATGAGAAGTGCATGTAGGAAAAACATTGAAAACCCTTTTCGCAAAAAACAAAAAAATGCTGGAAGCAGTTTCTTGGTAGAATATCCATTGCCTACCCCATCGCAATCGGACATCGAAGAACCGACGTAACCAATCCAATGAGCCATCATTGATGATCTTCTGTAAGTCTTCATAAGGTCCTGCTTCGGCGTACTGTTCGTTCGTAGATATTGTAAATGTGCAGCGTCAAAAGTTGTTTGTGCGACTGTCCCTATCTTGTTAGTTACACTGTGCAGCGTGTTCGTAGTGTTTGGCTCATGAGTGGCGTCAATGTGGTCATTGTATGTCTAGCATTGTGATTTTCTCACCAATCACACACATGTAATCTCTGTCCGACCAGGTTTTCTACGTGTTACCAAATTGCGTTGACACATCTGACTTCCATAGTGCATACTTTCATCCGTGCAAACGCTAACATTCACCGATCGCAACGACTCGTTCTCTTTTCATTCCATTTCATTTTCCGCTTCGCTTGCCATCTCTTTCGCCAACGTTTTTGAAATCATCTACTAGGAGGGATCCACCGGCGCGGAAGGCAACTAAATGATGACTACCATTGATTTCGATATTATGATCCAAACCACCATCACCACCACCACCACCATCACCACCATCACTACCACCCTGCATATCCGATTCCGGTTAGCGAACGAATATGCAGCCACTCTCGAACGACGTAGCAACCTCGGATACCCACCGTTTTTTCCAAGGCTGCAATCTGTTAAGCTTAGTTTAGGTAACAATTTACTATTTTTTTTTTAAATATAACCGCACTCGCACCAGCGAAAACGAAGATAAAAACAAATGTGCGGTGATTTAAATACACACTTGAAGTGGAGACTTCGACGAAAATATGAAAAAAAAAACAAAACCTAACTATATATTCAGTTTTCCTGTTTTATATCGATGTGCGCACATTGGCTTAGACATGTAAGAATATTGCTGAACGAAACGCATCGCTTAACGCTCGCCGCAAGTGGTTCGCGGTCAAAGGTCGAAACAGAAGACATTACCAATAAATTCGGGACATGTTGACCGTATGGAAGGGCTAGACATTAGGCTTTGAAACCCAACCGACTACGACACGTACGTAAGAGGAAAAGTCTAGTAAGGTCGTTGAGATCGTCATTACGGCGGAGAGGAAGAAGGTACTTATTCTGCTCGTTAGTTTCCCGTTGCAATCGTTCAAATCGTGGACAAATGTTCTTCAAAATATTGAAGAGTGAAATTTCTTAACCTGGCAGATCCGGATTTGGGTTGGAGTTGGCTTTCTTTAAATTATGTTAGTGCTCGATTGCGTACTGTAAATGAGAATATTGACTAATTTTTAAATCGCTGCTTTGATAAGTCTTGCTAAACTGGAGATATCGTTCACCGATCATTACTAAACCTTCGAAATCCCATGAAGATAACTTGGGTTTGCATTTATTTGTTCATTTATTTATTCCTTTATTTATCATTGTTTTTATTTGCTTAGTTCTGTTTTACTGTCGCCCAGATGAAAAATGATTATGGCGAGCAAAACATCTTTAACATCGTGATTATCCGTGATCAAGTTGAGAAATTTTAGGCGAAAGAAAGATTTCTTCCTTCAATAGATATGATCCGAAATAGTTTTACCGTTCGTTGAATGTTCTTAATATCAGACTGACGCCGTCTTTGATTAGCTGCTATTTCATCCTGATGGTATCCTGATCGTTTTCCACCAAGCTGATCGCATGCAATTTGAATTCAAAGCGTGCAAGAAAGGTTTGTATACACGTTGTAGTTTGTACGCAAATAGTGTATGTCTCGGCTGGATAAACCCTGTGCCAAAAGGTCCTTGAAATATAGCAGATAGTATTTCGATTTACTGAAACGAATTCTTATTTTAGACATAAATAACAAACTTTTCGAGGATACAGGATAAAATCAAGCAAACGGTTTCAAACAGTGAAAAGAAATACTGCACCATCCTCAGCTCAGGAGGAATGTTTTTTTCATATTACCATTTATGGGCCTACTGTACAGCAACTATAAAGACACATAAAACAACATTGAGAAACGGAAGCTGTTGAAGCTTTTCAGTTTCCGTAAGCTTTTGGTGGAGCTCCTTTATCTCCCAATTCGATTGCAGGACAAATTTTCGTTAGTGGCCCGAACCACTTCCATTTCTTAATGTATTACGTAAAATTCACGGGGAAAAAAACCTGTCGGATAAAATGTGTAGAAAGTCCCCTTTTTTATTGAACTTGGCATTCGCAAAGATTTTTCACATAAAGTTATACCAAGCAGAGCGGTACAGTGATCGGCAGGATAAAGTGTCCAGAATCATTTTCACGAGTATCAGTTTCTATGAACCAAACTGACAAGTAATTACGAAATTTGTTTGAAAACATGCTCAAATGACAGTTTTGAAAGGAGTATAAAACCTTTTGAAATGATCGTTATCGTTATAGATTCCCAACGCTAAACGAAAACTATTGATTATTTTAGAGATGAACTATAGCTTATTTACAATTCTGCACCGTTTGTTTATCCGCCGAACGTTGCCGCTTGACAGTTTACGATAATTTTGTATGAGTCGTGTATGCACGTGAGTTCAGAAACTTTTAGTCAGTTCCAGTTCGGCGTCGCATCAGAGCGGATGGTTAGCAGTGCACGAGGTTCCTGAAAGGGTTAGCTGAAAAGTAAGGTTATCTTAGGCACGGCCGCGTGGTGTCGCCGAGCTGGAGCTCAAGTCAGAGAAATCCTAGCCGACGCACATCTCGTGCTGTTTGAGTAATCAAGCGGATCACGAGTTTCGTGCGATCTGACAAACGGAAGGAAATATTCCTTTCGTTACGGCGGGTGACCAGCCGCATTTTGACTGCGCACTAGCGTGGTTGGCTAGCAGTGCTCCTGGCCGCATGGTGGCAGTCAAAAGGCGACGCCTACAGAAAATCGAAAACCACAGAAAATCAGGACATATGGCCTTTAGTTGCCAGTCCTTAACCTAAAGAGGTCTATGTCTCCAGGTTAGCTTGCGAAGGCCCAGGAAGCTGGATTCAATAGCCGTACTGGAGTAAATCCTCGACGAAGTGAAGAAGAAGAAGAAGAGAAACTTTTAGTGAACTGAAATGAAGACGTATTACATTTTCCCACTAATGAAACTTACTATCATCTAACTGCACCTTTACATTCATTTTTAAAATGAATTCACTAATTCATTTCATCAACAGTTTGTGGCTTCGTAAAGCTGTATCGCATTTTTGACATTAGGCAATTGGGTTAAGGTACGACATTCAAAGGCTACGAATCAATGAACCTTTTTTCGGTGCCATGCGTCAAATCCTACTAACACACAGCCAAACGCAGCTTGAAAGGAATACTTGAATGATGCAGCAGTAGTCATGGATACTGGGGGAGCGTTCTCGCGACGAGTGTTGGTATCCTTCCTAGTTTCTGACCTAGTGTCGAAGTGCGCATGATTCGGTCGTGCTCAACGTCAACTTGATGTTAGCGTGACTAGACGTGTCACAGTGTGGCAACTGCGTTACCAACGCTTCTTCGAGCGATTATGTTGAAAGGCATCACATCAGTAGAAAACTTCTTTTGCGTTTCGTAAAGCTAGAGATTCCAAATGTGTGTGTTATTCAGCATCGAATTGTAGCTTGGGAACGCTCACCCTTCGATTAGGTAGCATGTGTCGAGCGTTTCATCTGCATGGGCAGCAAACAATGCAGCTATCCAAAGGAACCTGTGGAGCTTTAGTGAGAATTGAAGTTTTTTTTAATGCTGGCTTATTTTGCTAGTGAAGCTGTCCTGTGCAGTGGCTGAGTACGCCGTGCAATCAAGTGCCATGCAGTAGTTCAACTAGTGTGAAAGACGACATAGCTATATATTTTTTTTTAATTCAGATTTCTCATAAGATCACTTCGAATGTTATGTGAAAGTAATACTATAGTTGAGACATTCGATGGATTAGAACGATTTTTAGCAAGGTGTGCTTAGTAGTGTGTAGCGGGTTTCGGAGGCAACTGGTATTGATTATTTGCAAGCAGAATGTTCATATTGATTTTCGTTTCGCTTCTATACTGCTTTTAATGGAATTATATTTCCATCGTTTACACAGAAAACCATCGTCCGCTCCGTGGGCAACATTATAGGAGTACCTCGCTATCAACCTTCGTAATATGGGAGCATCATTTAACATTAACCGAGTGCGTATTCCCATCGTTATCTTTTTCAAATCATTCCGTAAGGATAAATAAAGAAAGGTAAGTCTGAACTCGAAAATTGTAAGCTTCGAGCAACCCGTGGAATCTACCCAGATGAAACATAAAGTTTACTAAAATGCTTAGCTTTTCTGCATATTTCACTCCAATGAATATTTGTTATAGACTGTCTACGTTGAGAAATTTTCGATAGCTTTTTTAGACAGTTTGATTTGATCTTTGAGGTTAGTCTTTTGATTTCACAACTTGTTTTGAGAAGGTTCCCCATGCTGTCCATTTACAAAGTTAGTTGGTACATTGTGTGAAAACGGTTCGTTGTACAAACGCTTGCTGGTACCTTTTATTTTGATGTATATTTGTATCCTTGGCTTTCATAGATAACACTGGAAGAAATGGTGCACCCAGACGACGCACAGTGTTTACGTGAATATTAGTTGAGGGAGCCGGCAGCTTTGTGCATCATTCCGCGTACGCCATGGATACCGCTGTGCTTATTTCCTGCATGGCATTGACCGCGACTCTCCTGATCGTTCTGTTGCTGCTCTGCCGATTAGTTCAGCCCCATGATATCGCATGGTTTCTTTCGAGCCGCGAAGACAAGCTGAAACTGTCCAAGATGAGACTGTACAACGCTAACGGCTATCTGGTAATTTCCATACTTATTTTTACTGTTCTATCTGAGGAATTAAGAATAGTTTGCATATGTTACACTATAAGGTCAGAAGTTCGTGCGAAGTTCGCAAATATGATGAAATCCTGAGAAATGCTATAAGATACAAACTCTAGTAGAGAGTGGTCTATCACACACATATAGTAGGTGTACAGTAACTCATTAGGTTCTTACTTTTCACTTCCACATTATTTGTAGATGCATTCTGGATCAGAGATTTTGCTAGGGTCCACGGGAAGCTTTCAACGGTTCGATTCTGTGGACCGCGACTATAAGCCGCAGTACGGGCCGCGGTCTGGTATTAGCTTTCCATCCTGGCGCAACTCCACAGAAGAGCCTGACATCCCACCACAACCGTTGCGACCTGCCCCGTCACCCAGAGAGGCAAAACTTTCGCGTGAGAAACCGATCCTGCGGCAAATGTAAGAATAGTTATTAATTGGATATATCTAGTTATTTGTACTTCCAGTAATCAACTTCTCTGACATTGTTTCTATCTGTTTCAATACCTTAACCTTTCTTTTTTAGTTCGGAACCGAAAGCCCCAACGTCACGAACGGTGTTTATCTCGCCCATACCTCGGCCGGTACCTCGCAAGCAACATTCGGCTCCTATATCTTTTCCGCTCCTGATTTCACCGCAGGATAAACAATCAAACAAGACGGTGCGACCACCTGATCAAACAGTGCCAGTGACCCAACACCTGTCGTGTACCAATCCTTTTCTCAACACGTCCCAGCAGCAGGAAGAGTTGCTGCACGGTATTTCCAAAAGTAGCCATCAGCAGGTATCACCTTTAGTACCTTCGCCGCTGACTGTGCCGAATTCCGCCGTGTCAAGTTCTTCTGAGTTCCATCCCCTCAAGTCAGCGAACAACCCGTTCATTGATTCTCCCGTGGCATCCAGCAAGACTTTTGATCAACCACAACAGCAACCGCAACAGCAATTCTGTGTGTTCAACTTTGATCCGGCTATGGTGCAATCGCTGTTCAATCGCCCAGTTCCTGGTGGTACACATTTACTACCTAGCTCCAATAGTACTAGTACACCGATTTCTAGTACAGTTGGCAGTAGTGTGAGTACGTCAGCTGAGGTGCCAGAGCTACCTCCACCGGCACCTCCAGTGTTAGAAGACGATACATTACGGGGGACACACAAGCGTATCAACAATCTGCGAAGGATGTCCAGGCTGATCGAGAGCAATCAACTACTACTGAACATCTACCAACAGTTTAACCGAACTATATCTGAGCAGGCAGAGCTGCCGTTGGTCGTAACACCACATGTCAGCAAGCCACTGATGCCTTCAACCACCCCTGTAGCTACCCAGCTCCCAGTGACATCCAGCGACGCAACTCGAACCTCCACTGCAGAAACATCCGTGGAAGCCCAGCCGGCGTCGTTGTCTCCAGTTTCCGAGTTTAGTACCATCTTTAGCAAGCCTCCGTTGATTTCGCCGCGTGTTTCAAGCAGTGGTAGGTCGTCACCATGCAAATACCGCGACTCGCCGCGTTCCGACATCACCGAAAGCATTCGGGTGCCGACAGTGTCGCGCAGTATAAAGCATATCCTGCGCAATCGATCGTACTCGGAAACTGAGTTCAGCCAGCGCAAGCTCATCAAGTCGCAGGCAATTCTGTCGGCATCCGACGGGCATCCGCAACAGGCGTCCGCTTCCAACTCGTGCTCGGTACCACCGTCGCCACTGGCCAAAAATGCATCCTACAAAGACCTCAGCCAGTACCAGTGGGGAAGTGCCGGGGCAAACGTCGGGTCGGCCAGCTGCGGATATTTATATAGCAGCCGCGATTCGCTGCAGAAAACCGTGTCAGAGTCCTTTCTCGAGCAGTACTCGTTAACACAGCATCGCGAAAGTAACGAGAGTGCGGCCGAACTTCCGATGAGGTATGGTATTCATTCATCTGGCATCGATAGCTTCCGAACTGAGCATAACCCAGGGACGGTCCTGCCGTCGTCGTCCTGCGAGTCGGTTGCGTCAGAGTCGTCGGTCGTATTCACCGATCTTATTCGTAGTCCGAGCCATCCAGCTGCCGGATACCTGTGCATTGGGCTTCAACTAGGCAGGTATGAACACGGCTAGTCTTCGGAAAGGATTTATGCTTGAGTAAAAGTTTGATTTCCTTATTCTCGTTCATGGGTTAAGTACTACCGACGACCGAGAGGAACTCCTGGTGACGGTAAGGGAAGCTAAGGATCTGGTTCTTTCTCCTGAAGTCGATGAGCTGGATACATTCGTGAAGGTGTTGCTCATACCTGCGGACGGTACTGCGCGCCAAACAAAGGTGAGGTGACTGCCGGCTTTTATACCCTGAAGGATGTGCAGAACCTTTCAGTAGCTAGTTTGAATAATTGGTTATTTACTGGGATACTCATAAGACAATTTAAACGATTTATACTCTTTGGTTTCTTCAAAACTAGGTATGCAAACACGCGAAACAACCAAGCTACCAAGAAACATTCAGTTTTTGGATAAGCAACCGTAAAGCTGTACGTCATTCGCTTTGGTTTTATCTCTATCTCAACAGTGCCAACTCACAAACATTGATAGGTAAGTTAAAAGGTCTCTGATATTCTATCAGGCTATTGATTTGAAATTGGATAACTGGACAGCTAGTTGAAAAATGTTGAGTATGCAGTTTAACTTTGTAATTCTGAAGTACAACAAACGGTGTTATATCGTGGTGTGTATAGTAGAGTACAGACACTTGATGTATGATTACTGCTTGTTGAATGCCTGTAGCAGCGTGCTAATCTCTTCCCAAAAGAGCAATGTGAGACGTTGAGAGAACGCAATCTCAATGTAATTTAGAGAATGAATCATTTATATTATATTGATATTAACCACCATTTTCCTTATTCAATGACAGGAGAAGCCGAGATTCATATAGATGAAAACATTCAGCTACCTGTAACTAACTGGATGAAGCTGATCGATCCTAGCCACCGGAATTTGGGCCTGGGTGAATTGATGCTTTCGTTAAGCTACCTGCCGACGGCGGAGCGGCTTACGGTTGTGGTGGTGAAGGCACGGAACCTTGCACTGAAAAACCGCGGTTCGGGTAGTGCGCTGCGTGCTAGTGGAAGTAATGAACCGAAGGCGCTGGATAACGAAATGGCTCTCGAGTCCGATGGAGCTGGAAACGTTTTCGTCAAGGTGAGTTTGTGAGCTGTGTTGAGAAGCAACCTGTGCACCTAACTGAATCTTCTTTTGACAGGTCTATCTGCTGCAGAACGATCGCAAGATTTCCAAGAAAAAGACGTCCGTGAAGCGCGCGGAACAGTTTCCGATTTACAATGAGGCGATCATCTTCAGCTTGCCACCGTACATGCTGAACGTGGTGCAAATTCGTCTCTCCGTGGTGCAGATGGTGCAGCGGGTGGAGGCGTGTGTCTCGGAAGACCTCGGTACGAACGGCCGGAAGCCTTCGGTGGACGGCGTTACCCGCAAGCCGAGCGTAAAGCTGGTCTCACTCGGTCACGTCATTATCGGTAGCGGTACGACCGGGAAGGGACTGCGACACTGGCACCAGATGCTGACGGCCCTGCGCAAACCGGTGGCCATGTGGCACGGGCTGCGCAGCACCTCGGAGCAGCACAGGAGAGACAAACCGAACGCGAACGACGGCCGAGTTAAGCAAAGAAGTGATCCTTTGGAGTAAATTTAGATAACACAATTGTGCTTTGAACATTGTTCGCGAATATAGACATTTACTTTATTAAAAGATGAAGAAGTTCTACACAGAAGATATGTAAACATTGTCTGTTCTGACCACAACTCTCAACAAACATTGAGATGTTTGATATTATAGACATCTTGACCTACGTTGATATTGTCACATGAAACCCCTTCTTGATGATCTGCATTCGTTCATACAAAAAGAGCTTTTGAATTCCAACAACATTATCGACGACGCAAAGCAGTGTTTGTTGAAACGTCTTCCATTATTTGAAAAACAAAAAAAAACATATGCAAGGACATGCCTGCAAATTTTCATTTTATTGTTCAATTTGAGCTTTTATGTAAATTTATTTAATCTTCTACAGTTTTGTTCGATTATTAAGGTGTAGCAATTGTTGATATGAAACCAATTTGCAAAGCATAGCAAGACACTTGTTGCATGAAGCTTCATAGAATTTGATACTTACTGTGCGAGAAATTTTTGAACCCAAGGTTTTCGATCCTTTTGAGTGTGGATCAGCTTAAATTTGATGACAATTTCATGAGTGGGTTTCTCAAACTCTTAAACCGTTTGAATGTATGAAAATCTCACAGTATTCGTCCCTCGGTCGTCTTATCTCTTTGTAAGCGCTTCTTTATTAGTAAGTCAATCCAATGTCGCTTTTAAAAATCATATATTTTTATTGAAAGAAAGATATTACTTTTTGTTCAAAAACTTACATATCATTGTTTTGATATCCTAAAGTAGTTTTAATTACTTTCTTTTAACAAAGAACCACAGTCGGCAATCATTCCTTACCCTTCAGCTGTTAAAGGAGCGGCAGTTAATGTAGAACTTGACACTCTCACCAAACAGTACCTGTGTTAGTGAGGCTCTTTACGATAGAATTCTTTCAGAATATGATCCACGTACTTGGATGTGATAAAAGTGAGATCACCGTTGACATATAGCAGGTTGCACTACGTAATGTTCTCATTCGCAATCTTCATTACAAGTGAATCGTGTTATCTCGTTTGTTATAATCTAAATGAGGAATATTTCTAAATGTAAAAACCCTGTATAAATATTACGCGTACGTACATGTTTCTATCAAAAAACTTACTTACTCTAAGAAATATACTTGATGTAATAAATTGCTTTGTAGTTTTCTTCATTTAAACAAAACGTTTCCTCGAAAACGAGACCCGAAATGTGGTAAGATTTATTTTTAATTCAGTGGCACACTGGATTCGATTCTAGCAAACAGCTCAAACATTTCGTGTCAAGCCATCAATTTGGATGCCTAAATATATTTTTTTGAATTATTTGTGACTTGATTTGTGACGAGGAAGTATTTATTTTACATGTTTTTGTTCCTATTCATGTAGCTCATAGTTTACAACCGACTAGGCGTCTCCATCGTTACGAAATTGCGGAAAAAAGGAAGGAGGAAAAAAACTTTGCGAAACGACAGAGCAAAGATGCTGGATGTAAAAAAAGGGTATGGAATGTTTATTGGCGATAAGAAAAAAGATTATGCAATCGAATTGGAGCTGAATCTCAGCGAAAGGTTCGGTTTTATAATAGCCTCAAGTTGTATGTATACTTTGTACACAGTTCAGTAGACGATACTACATTAATACACTCTGATCAAGAGTCAAACTCTCCGAACTTTCAGTCTACTGTGGCTAAAAAATCAACTAAGCTCGAATGGATCGAATCAGGCAAATCCTTTTGGTTTGTTGTATCAGTCCTTTTAAACTTGATATGATGAGATGAATGTGATTTTTCGTATATAATAGATACCAAACAACTAAGAAACCTTCTTTTTAAAGATATTTGCACGCAGAAAAAAACTTGTAATCTTAACCTTGGAAATAAGTAGCATTAGGGATCGTCGTGTACTTTTTGTCATCACCATTTTCGTCTCGTGCTATGATTGGTTGATCAGATTTGAGTATCACATTCCCCTACTCTTCGATTCGAGCAGTTCAACCCCCCACCAGTTATAGCAAGTATTTTATGGTACACTTTAAGGGGAATTCGAGCACATGATACGAGCTCTCGAAGGCATTGTGTGTTTTTAGGCTGGCAGTGGTGTTCGGAACAGTTCAGTCGACGGGTGTTGTGGTATCATTTTGCACAGCATGCTCCATGTAAGAAGGACCAACAATAACTAAGAACACTTACATATTATTCAAATGTCTTATTCGATAAAATTGTTCGAATTTGTTATGTTTTTAGTTTATGTACGGGGTCGCGATTTAGAATTACTGCACACTGATGGCAAATCCACCCTTCTAAAGGAATACTACTGCCATTTTAATAATTCCATTGCTGCTTCTATTGCGGTTCTTCTGATCATCAATTCAAATATTCGCGATGATCTTTTTTGCATGAGAGTATCAACTATTCGAACTGTAGTAATACAAACAACCTATTCTAAATAATTGTTTTCTTTGAAATGCAGTAAAAAGATCTATGAGGATGACAAAAAAACAAATAACAAATAATCAATAACACTTGTTATGTCTAAAGACAATCCGATTCAACTGTAAGGATCCCTTTCGACAATCCTACGAGCGCTATTATCTAAATGGTTTTACCTATTTTCTTTAATTTATCCTAGTTATCCTTAATGATTATCTACTTTTGATATGTCAAACATGTTTGATATTAATTTGATATTAATTTCAATTTCGTGCTAATTTAGTTCTTTACTATTATTTCACAAATAAAATAAATACAATAGTATAAGGAATTATTAAGCCGTTCAAGGAAACATTTTTAGGAGACAGTGTAATAATATGGATGAAGAGATAGTGGCGGCAATACGTAGCTTCATTTTACACTTGAAGATGTGACAAAACAACTCCGAAACAAATCACGACAAAAATGCCATCTCAGAAAGGGTAGAGACTTTCTAAAGAATGCGGCGACGAGCTGCAATATCTGTTTAATGCCGGGATGCTTTGCGTGCAGGAATTCAATCAGGTCAATTGGGTTCGTTTTCACTGTAATAAAGATCCAATTTCGCATAACCTCTGCGGCGATGTGAAAGAATGTTAACCACGACTATTGACAGGGGCAGCTGTACGAGCAAAATTGGAAAACTCAATAGCATGTTGTGAATTTCGTGGTGGTGAGGGTCTTAGGACCTGTCGCCACTCGTGTACTTCATTTGCATGTGGTACATTCTGAGCCGTGCCAATTCAATTGATGAAATGCTGTGAGTACTTTTGACTATATTACTTGTTCTGCTCACTTTTTAGGTTCGTTCCTGTGTTCCTTCCTTTGGTTTCTAAAGAATTGTTTCAATAGTGTTTTCAGTTTTGCGTCTTACGGACGGATAATTTTAAGAGCTAACAATTAAAACTCATAACTATTATCATATCTTTGTAAAATAATGTTTACATACGTCACGTCAAAGAGGACACTACAGTTGAAATGAATAAACACACTTAGGACCAAACCCAACTATAAGATACAAACCAACGCAAAGCAACAACCACAGTTTTACAAAATCATTTGTCACAATTAAGTACGTTGGTTTTCGGTATTAATACTCTAACTTTTTTTTGTATATGTTTTAACTTATACAACTTTGTGCTGAACTGGAAAAAGTACAAACGAAAGTAATAAATATAACTGTTAGATTAAGATATCAGATTAAAAAGCATCATTTAAATTATAGAATGAGCTCAGAAATATGTTAACTGGAATGAAGAAACATAGTTCGTGTCATTTCATAATCGCTAATTCTGATTTCAATTGAAATATGAAAGACTGGAACGTGTAGATGGCATGGTTACTGCTACATCGGCAATCGGATTTGATTACTCGGATGTGCGCTCAATCAAAGGGTTGATCGATTTTGTTTCCGCCTTGAAACTTTCCCCAGCATTTGTCAAAACCAATCAACAGGTTGGGAAGGAAAACATAGTGCCAAATGTTACAAAATCCGCCGCCTGGTGACGCGGCGGTGCGTAGTGCGAAACGAGAAAGTTAGTTCTTTGACTTTTCCCCATCATCCGAAGACATGTCAAAGGACTGGTAAATTTGCGGTGACGTGCGGGCGCTTAAGTCGGTGGCAATCAAACTGTAATTAGAGTTGGTATAAATGTTCCTTCTCTTTGCGCAAACTTTCCACCATCTCTACTTTCGTAATGCAAGAGTACTTTGTCATCCGTGCGTGTCATATGGTTCCAACTGCTCCCGTCTGACTGTTTGCGAATCAATGTAAGCATTTGTTGATGAGATTAGCTTCAGACACTGGTGTTCGTGTTTTCAGAGCATCTCAAAAGGCAATTTCACTAGTATGACAGGCCAGATAGATTTATAAAATACACATGGTGGGTTTATATGCAATTCGTGTAGACATTTGAGAATTGTTTTATCGAGAAAATACAATCAAAGGTAGTAAACCTTGGATTTGGCAAATTTTGTGGTAAACTTTTGATCAAAGCGCATTTTTTCATTTCACTTCTAAATTAAAAGAACTTTTAGATTTTTCATCAATTTAGTTTATTGCAAGTCTGTCTTTTTTCATATTCAAGTCAACGCGCATTTTTTCATTCAAATTTTCAAATTTAAAGAACTATTCAGTTCATGAGTTCAGTTGATTGCAAGTCTGTCTTTTTATATTAAAATCAAGTTTTACTTGCTCTCTTCTGAAACATTGCCAGTTCTATTACTATTTAACTTGTACTACTTTTTATCTAATTCACTTTGAAAGAAATCTTACTTTCCTATCACTTCTATTACTGCAACATGTACTTCTATACTACTATTTCCATTTCTGCAACTTCCATCCTTCGAAATCTCTGTTAATAATTATTTTTTCATAAAGTCCGCCAGGTATAGCCATTTCCAAAGCGCTTATTCTTCTACTGGAAAGTAAAATAAAACTGTTTCTTAGCCCAGCATTCCCATCGGAAGCCGTGCGCTGCTCTTCGTTTTACTTTTGCTTTTCTAATCTGTGCATAGCATAAGAAGATAGTCGGTCATGTTCCTCTAAACTGCCGCCTTCGCCCATACCAACCTCTCCCTCCGCCAACCTCGACATACTTTAACCATCCTTGCCGCGCTGTCTACGAATTCCTACCCATCTAGCATTATCCAGCACGCGCGAACTTGAAATGTTTATTTGAAAGCACGCTTCATGAAATATTAATGCAATTAATTTTTACATCCACCAGCTCAACCGAGCGAAAAGGTGGACTTTGAAGTCACCTGCAGCCGACGGTCGCGCGATTGCCCCGGACTATGTTTTGCTACAAAGATTCGCGTTCGCGTTCCTAGTTGCCTCTGCGCGCTTGTGTTTTTATTACTTTTCTTCCGACTCTGCGATTCCTCAGTACTAGTTTTGAAGAAATCGTACTGCCCACAGAGTGAAGCGCAGTCTACTTGCATTCCGTAAATGGAAGTACGAGCAGACCGCAAACATGTTTGAAGGAGGGCAAGGTTTTTGCGGCATTGACCGGAAGAAAGGTGAAAATTGGATGTTAATTGCTTTAATCTTATCTCTGCCTTTACGCAACTAGGCACGGTAGGTGTTTACTTAAAAAAATCAAACATATTTCTGAATAGTTTCTCAGAAAGATAAGCAAATATAATCTATAAGAAGATTGTTTTATTATAACTCAATTAATATGATACGTTAGTAAAAAATATTGAAATATTTCTCTCCTTTGACTTGTAAATAAGTTGTTTCATATAAGTAGGAAGTGTTTAATGTAATGGAGCAAAACGGTAGATAATTTTTCACACAATCACAATTGTGACTCACTTGAGCTCCACTGGCGTCATTGTGTCACTTAGCACTTGGGCATGAAAATGGTCTTAACAAACGACTTTACCAATTTAGTAGATGAGTACCGTTTATCCTCGCTAAGTGATTGTTTTTACTTTATCACTCTGACTCAACGGAAAACCTCCGGAATGGAAAATCCTTGTATCTCAAGTAGGATTTCCACGTCTTCCTCCGACAAACCCCACTAGAAATGGGTTTTTTTTCTTCTTCTTTTCGCATTCCGATGGGAGCTGTGAAGGTTTTATTCTCAATCAACCGCACTTTAGCGGTAGGACTAAGCCAACAGCGCTTCCCGTCTGTTTGCGATTGTTTGGCAATCGCTGTACTTGCAACGCATCTCGTGTCGTTCCATCCTATCATAGGATTATATTGATCGGATTTTCAGTGTGATCCTCTTGGGTTCATTTGAAAATAGCGCAGCTGGAAAATAACAAGTCTTATGGTATTGGGCTCTGCGAGGTATTCGCAACTAATGGATGCTGAAAATATCAACTGGAAACTGAAAACAATAATTGAATTGGAAAGGTTTACACTGGACAGGTGTTTTCAGTGAGTTGGATTGGGAGAGACAATGAAATATAAGTGTATTTGTGGTTGTGCAAAGACGAAATTCTACGTAATTTCCTCACATTAAGACTAAGCTATTGATTGCATATGATTTTTGGTTTACATATTTACATCATGAAGCAAGTCTCTAACCCTTTTTTATTTATTTATTTTAACACCTAATTGAGTTTCAACTGGAACAGTAAAGCAACTCCTTTACGAAAATGTGATACCATGTAAAGTGAATCAAGCAGCGAAAGCGGAAAATGGAGCAAGGATGAATAGATTGAAGCATAAGCCTCTTTGCATTCCATCTTGAAATGAACCTACTAAGGCACGTTTCATCTGTGCCTTTTTTCATTTTCCCTCCACAGTTTCCCATTTTTTTCCCCCGGAACGAGTTTAGATTACCATTCAACGCGCCTTGGGCTTGCACGGAATGATAAGCCAAGAATCATCCCCCAAAACCGACCGGGGTCTACCGAAGCGTGAGCGTGGGTGCGGGTAATGAATGGAATGGAAAATTAGTTCCCCGTCTTAGGCGGAACCGGCGGAGCGGCTTGCTGCAAGGCGCAGACGTATTTTGAATACGAATTAAATAAACAAAATTAAAATTAACATCATTATCACATCGTTCGCGGTTTGACGAGCTGCCGAGAGATGTACCCCTTTTTCGGGGCGGTGCCTGTGGCGATTGCTTAAAGCTGGAGCGGATCAGAGAACGTGGTAGTTGAAGGGAGAAAAGTTAGATTAGAAAGAAGTAAAGTGAAGGAAAAAAAAATGAGGAAAAACTCAAATGCAAAATGAAAGTGAAAAACGCCAATTTTGCAGTAACATTGCGTTAACCAGATGCTCGGAACGAACAAACAATAACAGATAACAGATGACACAAATGGTAACAGATTGTTCCATTTCATCCAATACGTTTCAAAGTCATAGGAAATAGAATAATCCCAACAACCGTTTCGCGACGTTTCAGCGTTTTCTTGATCGACAATTAAAGGCTTTTGAATTTGAAAGATTGAAAAAATGATTTTCAAATAATTACAATAAAGTGCTTTCGATTGTAAACTAATTCACACAACCTTGAATTAAGTATATCAAAATTGATGAAAGCTTCACTTCCCATGAAATCGTCAAAGGGGTATGAATGTTTTATTAGGGAGAAGGCCACTTTGAAGAATTCATCAAAAGAAATTCATTGCTAGCCGTCGAACAAGCAGTCACCGTGGAAGACTATGAAGCTTTTAAAGAAAATTAATATGAAATTGTGAAATTGAAAATTTGAAAAGAGAATGTGAAACTGTGAAATTTAAAAGAGTATGAATAGAATAAGATGTTGTTCGGAGTGAAGAATGGAATTTCAAATCAAGTTTGATAAATCCGGCCAAATATAAATAAGATTATGATTTGCTTGAAAATCGCGCCACGCAACCCCGCGTGGTTTTCCAGCGTCTCGCCCCAACACCAAGGCTGTACCGGCGTGGAGTGGGTGTTTGGTTGGCACGGAAGGCGGAAGCAGTGAGGCGCAGAGTAAATAAATCTTCCATTGTGCAGATCGTACGGGGGGGGGGTCCGAGGGTGTTTTGGATGGCCCGGCACCTGTGCGCTAACCTCGTTGTCTTAACCCACGTCAGCGTAAAGCTGGCAGAGGCGTAGCTTCCCGAAAACGTGCAAAACCCATCTTGACCAGCGCTAGGCGGCGTAGTCGACCCCCGTAGCTGTCATTGCTAATGCTGCCATCTACACCCTCTCAAGGCACGCTTTCGCTCCGGTCGACAGCATGATGATTTATTCAAAGCAGCATTTCATGGCCGCGTGTTTCTTGTTATGAAGGGAATGGAATTCGTAGGCTGGCCAAATTTCCGACCAGCTGTCTTTTATCTTCCACGGTGTAAGCGGTGAGCAGTGCATCGATTGCCCTCGTTGTCACGGGGAGAAAGAACGCCGGCTGTGGTGCTAAATACTGTTGATCCGCTTTAGCCACCCTTCTCATTCAGCAAATTGTGTGGAATATACAACTTCATAATTTTCAATTAATTGAAAAAGTGTGCCAACTGTTTTTACAATATCCAGTAATCGTCCCTCTATAGAGCTATAATACGGATTGACAGATTAGAAAATTATATGCGCTCTCAAAACACATTATTGTCCGTTTTTGTCGATATCAGGGAGTTTGCAATATTTTTGAAGATGTTAACCGCTGTTGACAAGTTTCTAAGGTCTTTCAACATTATCCAAATTTATGTAGCTTTTGAGACATACTTTCTTTTCTAGCTGTAGGTCGGATACAAACGTACGTTTTTGTTAGAACAATGTACAGTTTTGTAAAGCTTGAGAAACTTTTTTTAGTTTTTCGTTTAGTTCTTACAACACGAAAATTTCTATATTTTTATAATTAATGTTATTGTTACATGATCATTCATCGTTTTGGTAATTTTTGACATGCCACTTTATATTTTTTCGGTACTTTTTCCTGCTTGGAGCCTTTGTTCAATTTTGGAAAAAGGAAAACAATTACGAACAAAAATACCGTAAAAATCGTGAACACACAATGTTATAAAATATACATTCAAAAAGAAGAAAACAGCAAGCTGAATTGAGAAAGCCAAACGGTGCAAAAAAAGGGAAACAGCAACAATGTCTCTGTGTTCAGAATAAAGTCCTTCTGCGTTTGTATATCGTCCGCTTAAGGAAGACATGGAGGAGAAAAAAAACCGAGCATAGTTGATTGTGCTACCTTCCTTGAAGTCCAGACGGTGTAATCTTCGGTGGCGTTCGTCCCTTCGACGACGGCGGGAACTATGTGCCACAGCCTTACCGAAGATCGAGCAGCCGACGCGTCCTAACAACATTATTAAAATTGTAATAAAACGTTTTGTGAATGTGTAAGCATTTTAATACTCGTTTCTTGACGATGGACGAACGAACGAAGAAAAGAAAGCTTGTCCTGGGACAAGGGCCGTTGGAATCTACTTGTTGGAAGGTAGAAAGATAAAATCCGCTAAACTACAAGTACAAAAAAGAAGTCATATTGAACCCACACTCCTGTCAAGGGATGAAACCTACCAGGCAGAAAAACGGTTAACCACTGTTTCGTTCTCATCTTAGCAGGATGTAAAGAAACTCCAAACCATTACAACAGGCGGAATCCTTAAAGACAGAGTGCTTCCGGCTGGGGATAAGAAAATAGTAAAATGTTGTGGCTGAAACATACTTGCCCTGCCATTTGCTACCTGATGCGCCAAAGTTGTCAGGTGTGTGTGGGTGCTTTATAGCCATCAGTGTACACGTGGCGCTAATACTTCTCAAACATATGATCGGATGGAACGGTCTCAGGATAAAAGCTTAATTTTTCGAGACATTTAGAAAGATGATTAGAAATGATGAGAGTAAAGTAAAGACCAATAAACCAAATTAATAATGATAATAATGTTAATAAAAATAATAAAAATAATAACAATAACAATAAAAACTAACATAAGAATACGAATAAAAGAAATAATATGTTGTATTAATATGTTATGTTATGTTTCTTATTAGCATTATTATTCTAAAACTTTACTCAAAGTTGAAATATAGAAGTGAAATAATACTCTACGGCGAAAAACCCTGAAAAAAATAACAGAGCAACATATCGGAGAACAACAATGTAAAGGGGGAAACGATTAGCGAACAAACCTCGGTGGCTCGCCTTAAGGTAGCTTGTCTTAAAACGCTCGGCCCGAAGGGAAACACAAACAAAACCGGATTCCGGCTATACTTGATGATCGTCTCTAAATCCCCGGGTAGGCCACTGGAGAGAACCTTCGATCAAAGTTGAAGCAAATAAACAATTGGTCATAACAGCAAAGAAGTGCAAAGAAGTAGACAAGCCACCCAAAACAAACACAAATCTCGCCGAAAGAAGTTTGATTATTCTCGCAATGGAAAAACATACGCCAAACAAAGGGATAACATAAAGGAAAAAGTAAAACAAAATGTTTCCCACTGCCTTCAACTACCCTCATCAGTTGGCCAATTTTCTGGGGCCGAGTTTGGCATCGTCGTAACCTGGTTTTCTTAAAGTTTTCTCCCGCATCTCAGGTTCTATTAGGCGTTTTAAGCGGATCGGGGGTTGTTTGCAACGCAACGGAGGGAGCGGACGGGCGAAAATGGTTCGGTATGGTACGGAAAATTTCATTCCTGCAATGTGATTGGAATTTCAATGCCTTGTGCGCCCACCCTCGCTCGCTTCCGATCTCGGTCGGGTTTTAGCGACCGGGCGGTTGCTTCGCTAAACAAGGACATGCGATGCGCGTGCGAATAGGTGAAGCAGCGGGGAGGGCAGAACCCAATGGATCTCTTGAGAATTGCTGCGAAGGCGAGCAATCGAAGCAAAAGCCCCGGGCACGTGGTGCGACCGGCGACGGCAGGCCTACCTGAAAGCTGTCGCTTCTGACTGGCCGGCCAGACGGAAGACGGAAGCAGCATGGGAAAAATTGTGCTAATGAAAATCAAATGGAAAATTCACTCAAACCAATATCCATATTCGAAAGGTGTGAGAGAAATCCCAAAACAAACAAAAATTCCTAGCCTCTTCCTTCAGGTCTGGAATGTCAGAATGCATTTGGAATGGGGAATAGTAATAAAAAAAAAAACGATGTTAAAGGTCAAGATACTTGTGTGAGGTGTGTTGCCAAGAAGCACATATATAGAGAGAATTGAGAAGAGGGCAAGAAGGCTCAACGAACTTCAGTCGGGGGGTTTTTAACGTTAAGGCGCTCTAGAATGTGCTGTTCTGGCAGGTATCCGTTATTTCGTTTTGAAATCAATATTGCATCGGATCGTATGTTAACAACAATGAAACTGCCGTTGATTTTTAACAAAATTTATCAAAATGTTTTTAACACATTCTTACGAGTTGTAAAAAGAAGTGTGAAAAGAAACACCATGAACGAACAATAATAAGATTGCAGAACACAGAGCAAGGAAATTCAGAATCCCAAAAGATGATCAATCAATCAACTAACATTAACATAAATAACAAAATTTACCAAAACGTTTTCTAACACATTCTAACAAGTTGTGAAAGAAGTGTGAAAAGAAACACCATGAACGAACAATAAGATTGCAGAACACCGAGCAAGGAAGTTCACAACTCTAAAAGATGAACAATAAATGAACTAAAGTGGAGCTCTTTTAAGATCTTAATAATGACAAAGTAATATCGTTTCGTAAATGAAACATTGACCGCTGTAGAACATTCGGGAATGGGTTCAAAGTAAAATATTGTGATTTTAACATCTGATACTGCTGATTTAGTGACAATTGTAGTGAAAAGAGTAAAGTGTTAAACAGTTTCATTGTCAATACGTGCTTTAGCAGCTGATTTGTTCGAGTTCACTTGTTGCTAAACATAGGAAATACAGACAACAACAAAAGTTAATAAAACCTCAATTAATGAAGTAACATATACATTAGAGCGGACAGTGGAAGCCCGTATGCAAATGTTCAGTGAATTAATGAAAAGAGAAAAAAGAATAACGTTTGGTCGGATGTCCCTGTTAAACGGTTGTCTGCTTGCGTAAGGTAGGCCATCAGAGTTCCCCTTGCAATGCCGCCTGACATTTCTCCTTCCATCTTCCAGTGGTCCGCCGAAACGGAACCTTGTGAGGACCTCCTCGTGCCTAAGGAGCAAACAAAACAAGGCTGGCTGGCCTAAATGGAAGCCAAACAGCGGCGAACGTATTATATTGGAGGGCAGCGTGACATGAGCAACGCGCGCAACCGTAATCAAAATTTATAGTCACTTAAAAACACATCAACAGCGAATGTTTGAAATCATTAAAATAACATTAAACACTAACGATCCGTGTTTCCACGCGGGCCCGGTTTTGTTGCCGGTGGAAAGATCCAGCGACATTGGGGCTTTCGGGTCAGAAAGTATAAAAAAGGCGTAATATCCCTTCATCGCCCAATGAATGTGCTAGGTGACGATGAAGCGGGAAAATGAATGCAATACCGCCAATGAATGCCACAATAGTGGCAAACCATTTTCGGGGCAAGGGACAACAACATGCAGTCGTACAGCGTCCTTGGAAGGAGTTGGCGACATTGGAGGAACGATCGTCGCACGGGAGAATAACCAACTTTATCCAATGCCTTAAGTCATACGGCCTGAGGGTTCAGGCTAAAACATGAGATACACCCGGAAACGGAAAAGCCGACTGTGTCCTTACAGTTTATCCTTCTTCTGACATTGAAACCCTTTTTAATAGACCTTGCCAGGTCGGCTTGAGCTGATATTATATTGAAAAATAAATTGTTTCTTAGTATTTGTTCCACAAAGGTTCTTACTTGTCCCATAAAGTAATTTTACCAGTGCTATGTAATCACACTGGTATATGGTTTATGCGTTTTATACTTTCGAAACTATTTGAAACGACTTTGTGTTCATCTTGTTAAACTTCGAGTTGATACAAATATTCCTTCTGTTTTGTTATGGCAATTAAAATTAAACCTTCTAAGATCTAACATTTTTATCATCTTTTGTATTCTTTTCTATTCTTCTATTCACAATATTTCAATCGGTTCCAAAAACAAAAATAGTTGACGAACAGTACAATTCGTTTGACAGGTTGTTTATTTGGCATTTTTTCCTTCTCTATGGCAGTAAAAGACTTTGGATCAGATATCTAACGGAGATTTATTCAATGAAAATAATATCAAGTGGTTTTCGTAATGTACCGAAAACTATAAAAACTAGTTTGATATTAATGCTTAGCGTAAATATTTAACTATTGAAAGTGTATGCAAGAGAAACGAAAATACATCAACAAACCAAAACGTGAAAATGGCATCCAAAGGGCTATGGAAAACCATCTCCCACCCACGCCGGTCAACACAACCAGCCTCAGCAGCACAGTTTCTGTTCTGTTCGATAAACTTATTCTTACGTTCCTAAATTCAATCAGCACCCGAGCTTCCGTATTGGCACCATTTGTGCTGCCTCCTACGGTTCACCCACCCCATTCCAACCAGCAGCCGACGCCTGGATGGTGCTGGAATGTTTGATGGATGAGCTTAAGAACGGTATCGATTTCCCACCGTCCGGTGAATGCAGTGACATTTCCATTACCATTTGTCTTCGTTTGCTATTCGCGCTCGATTTCAATTTAAACACCATCGTCAATCCCTGCGGACAAGGTGGCCACCGAGCGAGAGAAAATGAAATTCCTCGTCTCGATGAAGCCATCCAACCGGAACGGCTGGGAAATGCTAATTACCCTCGCAATTTCCAGGTAGAAGTTGTGTGTGTTTGTGCGCGTCAAGCAAAATGTGTTTGTGTTAGAACATTTTTCCTCCCGACACTGGTTGTTTTAATAAAGCTTCATTAGAATCCGTTACATCATCAGTGGAGGGAAGAGGTGGTGGTGGAAAGGATCCCTGATGGTGAAAACACAAAAATCTCCGTAATATAACTCACAGAGATCATTGCTGAGACGCCGACGGTTGGACATCCTTAGCACTCAACATACCAACGCGTCGCTTTGACGCAATGTGCTTTAATTTTGAAATAGAAGTTCTTATCGTAGATGTTGGATGTTTTCAAAGGTAATAAGAATGTTTAAGAGGGTCCTCGCGGATACTATGGCATGAAAAATGGCATGGGTTCGAATCCTAACTGATACAGGACCCTTTTTGTACCAGAAGATTAGATATCCACGAGTGCAGAAGAGATAAACATAGAAGAACAAACGATAAAAGAAAGTAAATCAGAACAGAACATAATTATAACGATTGTCTTTGTCATCAGAATTAATTATAAAACGCTGGAAATGCCCTTTAACTTTTAACTTTCACTGGTACTTACTGCTGATGAAGCAAGGATCATCCCTTCCGGTTTTCCTCTGTGATAAAGTTACTAATTATTAATGTTGTTCAAGAGAGATCAAATAGAAATCACCGATTGTTTTGTTCACTGACATTATAATTATGATTATAGTTAAAGCAGAAAAGAGTGAACATGAAAAGATAATTAAGAACGTTTCATACATACTGCTGTAAACATACATTTTAGTATAAAAGGACAAGATTTTAAATAGAATAACTAGCAAACATTTCTGAATTTGGAATGGATTTTTCTAAAACAAATTCTAAATATATTTTTATATTTATATGTATGCACAAAAACTACGGTTTCGGATGATCATGATTAAAGACCATGCCATTATGTTTGTTTTCTCAATGCCTTTCACTTCCTTCGTGCATCTATTTCCTCATCAATTTGCTCATCCTAGCGACTAATGAAAATGAAAAGACTTTTGTTTCTTTTCTTTCTTACTTTTAACCCTTCTAGCTCTGGACGATGGGCATGATGAGTATTCAGGGTTTATCCACATGATTGCTTCTTTGTTGCGTTTGGCATAGGTTAACAGTGGTGAAAAAGCTTGTGCGACATGGTACGAATAGACAGCATTGTTAAAAGTTGTTTGTTTCTACTATATCTGTACGCCTTTTGTGCTTTTTGTGTAATATAGATAATTTAACATATCATATTTCTCTTGTAACTTGTGTTCATACTTATGTTTAATTTCTCTTAACTTGCGTTTATACTTTCTGAGTTACTTCTAACTTTCACTAGCTATTTGAATAAAGTATTTATTCGTATGATACATTTACATTATCAATTATTCGAGTTGAGTTAACTATTTTCCAATGTGTCAAATTGTTTCTCGATTGTATTACGCGATTATTGCAAAAATGCACAAGATGTTGATCTTTGTTCATTGCTTTCCTCTAACTTTAATTATGCTTCCGTGATGCTGTTTTCTTCAATCAACCACTATATGTAACCTTTTGCGTCCTCTTGTTTACTGTATTTCAACGTTTTTCATTTCGTTTCCGTTAGTACACGAGTCATAATCAAAATGACCAGATAGCCATGGGGTTGGCCATTCACCTTGCGAAATGTCACGAACTGCTTGTTTGCTTAAAACTATCCTCTTTTCTAGCGCACTGCATTGCATACAAGATTGAAAACATGAGCGCACACCGGTGGTACAATCAAACATGCCGGTCGTTTGATGGAAGCGAGATGTCGCAAATGGACACATTGTGCGGACAGTTCCTATTTTTACTGTGGTGGATGGCACGCTGGGGTTGTGTTATCGAGATTTCAATCTTCCCGTTCCATGAAGGAATGTACGGTGTTGCTACAGGTGGGCATTTGGTGTTTGCGATACAAGAGTGCATAGTTGGGTTGAATAAATCTAACCCGCACTTGTGCCATATGCTGTTTTGGCCTCGAAACCCTCAGTAGAAATCGTGGATTCGAATCTCAAGCCTCCGCCAATAGGCCACAGTAACTTTTTTCGGAGTAGTCCAAGCAAGAGTAGAGGAGTAAAATGAATGAATTGGCAACTGACATGTTTTGCACATTTTTAAACATTGAAATAATGTTAAACATTGTTAAAACATTGCCAATTTCAGATAATTTAGCTATCGTGACTGTTAAATTTGATGGATAAATAAAATCATGGATACAATTGAACTATTTCAAATTTGTAAATACAAGCAGTCTTGATGACACAATAGACTGAACAATGCGCTTAGTTAACCATCGAAAGTTGTAAATGGAACTCCAAGAATCCTCTCTACATCGCGCTCGGTCTTTCCTTAACAGTGACGCATTGACTCGGGCTCAAACACTCCCGCTATCTTGTGTCGTAGTTCTCTGCTGTGCTTCGTTTTCTTTAACTAGCTGTAAAACATTCCACAGCATATTGTTACCCCATTTTCCTCGCTTCCTTTTTTTTTCCTTTATCAAAAATAGTTAAATCATGAAGGGGTAGTGGGAAAGAAATGAGAAGAAAAAAGCCAGTGAATAAAACCAAGCTCTCAGAGCGTAGAGCTCGAACGGAAGTCCCTGGACGCTGTATGGGAAACGAGGACACGAGCGATTCAAAAATGCTGAATTTCCTATACACCCGCCGGCGCTTGTGTCGAAGGTGGAAGCGACCCCTGCAGGAAACTGTGCAGGAGTGCAGAGGCAAAGGGATGGGGGAATAGACATGGAAAAATGGATGGAATATATGAAATAAAATAGCGCCTTGGGAAGATTCTTCGATCCCGCCCCCGCTGTGCAGGGGGGGGGGGGGACGGGGACGGGTGGGTTGGAGTCGGCGGATTTTTATAACGATGACCCCAAACGGGTGAGAAGAAAAATAACGTTAGCTAAATCATGGGCGGAAAAATGGCGAAGGGAAAAAAAATAAGATACTGCCGATACGCCCGAAAGACGAAGCACTCCGAAGAGGCAAATGATGAAAATGAAATATTACCTCTGTTTCCTTTCCGTATTGTGTGTGTGTGTATGTTTTGTGAATTAAGGAGTCTGAGATTAAGTAAGGAGACAGCAAGAGAAAGAGAGTTCTGTTGAAGTTGAGAAATAATGTAAGAGCCATTTGGATATTCATACGTGAAATTTTTATTCTTTCTACATTTTGTGGTTCATGTTCTAATGTTTAGTATAGCAAACTAAATTTACTAGGACGGTTGTTAGTAGTTTTTTATAAGTTTCGTTGCATTTACCCCCTACCGGGCTGGCCTATCACATTTAATATGCTTACATGTGATTGAACAACGTGAATTCGGTTTCGTTACTCATTCTCGATAGAGATTGGTGTGAAAAGGACTTCTAGTTCACAGTAAGGTTTTAATTTTATTAGATTTGTATAAATGTGACAGCACATTTATTTTTGACACTGCTTTGTAAGGTGTCCTTCGCCTTACTTTGTACTTTCGCCACGATTGAAACCTCGATTGAACTCTCTGGAATGTGGAATGGAAAAAAAGACATACCAAATTACAGCTGAAATGTCCATTGTGTATTTTCTCCTCAAAATAGTTTGTGATTTGAATAAAAGCATTCCTATCTGTATTCGGAAATTTTATTTTTTTTAGGTGATCTGATTGAATTGTTTAGGACAGAAACGTTTTGATGCTCCGTTTTACATCTGCTTTAATCACTTTCAGCTTTTTGTGATTGTCTTTGAAAAAGGTGTGAAAATTTGTGATCTTGGAAATGTGATTAATACTACATTCCTTCTACATTTGTTGGCACCGAATCAAGCTTCCTCAAATACACTTTCCTAGATGGGACCTTGACAGCAGAGCTCGATTGAGCTTGAAAAAAACAATTGTAAGAAGCAAAAACATTGGTAAACCACCTGCAGCACGGAAATCACCAGAGGTGGATCCTGAAGACGCCAAGCTCGATATCGGCGGAATAATGTTTTAACGTTTTCGTACCGTGGCAAAGGATGCCACCATAACGAAAGACTAGACGGAAGCCACCGAATGTTTTGGGCGGCATTCTATTCACAATGACACAAAAAACCCGGGGCAAACGGAGGGAAATTCGCGAATGAAAATATTCGAACATTAAATATTTGCCTTCAAGTCGTGAATTTGCCCTTGGGCGCGTTGAACTATTCGGTTCAACTGATCGGAAGATGGCTTTAAGAATAGCTAGACATGCCACAGTTGATTCCGATGTAAGCGGGAGATGGTTACGTTTGCTTAAGTTATACGACTTTCGTTCCCATATCGACCTACCAAGTTTCGGTTATGCAGTGGGAAGGTAATGAAAGCAACTAAGCAGGCATTTTTTAAACACTACAACACCAAGTATACTTTTTACTACTAGGGATGCTAACTCCGGAGTTAATTCGCGAATCCACTCCGACTTTGTCTTTCTGAAACCGCATCCGAATCCGAAAGAGTTCTGCTCTGGATGCTAATAGAAAATGCTCCGGTTAATTGCGGATGCCTTTGGTTGATTCCGAATGGCTCCGCTTGACTCCAGATAGCTCGGGTTGATTCCAGATGGTTCCCATTGAATCTGGACTGCTCCAACCGGTTATGGTACCAACGAATGCTTCCAAGCAACACTTTTGAATTCATAATACGAGCGATATATCGACCAAAGAAGCAGAATAAAGGTCCAAAGGGGAATAGAAACTCCGGAGTTGACCTGGAATTGAATCCGTGTTCAACCGGAGTCGGATCAAATCTACTCCTTCTAGCTTGCTAGCATACTAATTATTGCGTTATCTGATATTGGATACTTATTTGTCATTTTATGATACCACAATGCTCTTCACACAAGCTGCATTAGCAGATGAAGTTGATACTTCATTGAAGTTCTTGTCTCCCTACCATTGTCTACACGTCATTTCATTCTTTTTGATAGAGAATTATTAAAAGCGGCACATCAAAGTATATCATCAGAGAGCTCCCTATGCCTTAGCCTTATTGCTCAAAAATAACCCTTCCTACTCATTCTTCAACGCCGCATTTGATGGCGCCCCTTCAAGTTTTCATGGCGGGAATGTAATTAAGAAGCCATTAACACCGTCGTTAAAGAGAAGATATTCTAATTTTCAGCAAAAGTTGGAGTGTATGTTTGATTTGCACCAAACAATGCGCCTTTTACCGAGTGCCTAAGTTGGCGGAAGCAATACCCGTTTATCGTACACGTCACCAGAGAGGACTACAAACGAGCTTTGGTGATCCGAAGTAACTTTCCACCCGCTGCTATCTTCGCCTAATGATAAGAAATGATGCAAACTCGAGAGGCGTCACACAGTTCAATCTGTTCATTTATTTTGCGCAGCGAACGAACTGCTGTGAGTGCCATATTCATATCCAAATGAAGTTTGATGAGAGTCGGAAAGAAAATAGTAACAAATGGAAAAACTTTTGCTTCCACGATAACTCCACTACGACTCCCTGGACTGCCGCATCCAGCACACTGTTCGGGCTCAAAGTGGCTGGCGAGAATCGAAAACGAGCAAACGGTTGACAAAACAAAAATAGTTTGATGCTCGTTCCAATTCTCAGCTGTGTTTCTCGACCATAACCGTTTTCGTTGTAACGAAACTAAGCAAATAAAAGCTGGTGTCGGATAAACGGTGAACCGAAACATAACTTTCCCGTCGTCCCGCTGAACCTATCCTGACTTATCCTTCCGCAAACGGGCAATGAGTACCTAATCAGCAAACCCTTTGATTTGAAAAGAAGAATTTAAAAGAACAGTCTACAATATGATACACATATCCATTTCGTCAAGTATACGTTGTAGACAAACCTCATTGAATGATATGCAGGAGCCGTAGGGATTAGAAAGTTGTTCTTTTCAGTGGATAACTATGGATGCAGGACAAAGTGTGGACCCAACAACTGGATCAATATCATACCGGTCATCATCATCAACAACATATTTATGGCGGCGACTAGTAGGATCCTGTATGAAGACTGCATTTTAATTCTGTAAAAGATAATATAATAGATAAATTTAACACAATACTGCATTGACAAAACTCTGACACATTTGATTTGGAATTGTATTGTAATCTTCTCTTTTCGCTCCTAACTCTGGTATCCGAAACACACATTTTGGTAAGCAGTGGTTCATGTGAGTGGCGTTTCTAAATGACATCCGAAAGTCACACCACAGAAGGATAATCTGTTCCTTAGTTTTCAATGGATTTGTTGGTGAATAAGAGCTGCGAGCGAAATATTTTTAACTATTAAAGCAACTGTCATTCTCAATACAGTGACAGCCTGCCAAGGCCTGTCAGAGTCACGCGCTTCAGGCTAGAACCTTTAAAATTTACCGACATACTGGACCGAAGTGGTGACATCTCTGTGTCATCTGGTATTCACTATAGTTCTGCTGTCGATAGTGTGAGACATTTCTGTTTCTTAGTTGCCAAGTTCCGGCATTGTTCTAAGAATTGCTTTTCGTTGTTATTGTTTACTCCATAATCTTATTCAGTAATTACCCACCTGAATGTGTTTATTTTAAACATTCATTCAGCAGTGATTGTATGAAATGTGAAATGGTCTGACACTAGCGTTCAAATGTCCAAAGCCTAACGCTTCCGCTTCTGCATGCATTTTTCTACCACTCAGCAAAAGATGCATTCGGCTGCGGGCGTAGGCCCCCTGTTTCGCGTCGCCCCGGCACCGTCCGATGCCCTCGGAAGATCGGGACGGATGTGCCAATGCTGCTACATGCATATTATATACGTATCAAATATCGAAGGATTCGCCTCCCTCCCGTAGTACTTACCCGAAACCGGACCTGGAGCCGCCGGAGGATTGGAGGATTTCAATTTTCCCGCAAAACCCCATGCCGGAGCGAAAGCCGTGAAGTTGCAAAGGCAGCAAAAGGGTCCCACCAGGAACCACCCCCCTCCAGAAGAATCGCAATAACGTGTTGGGCGTAGGATAAGAGTTCATATCCGTATTTGTGTGGCTGTGTGTTTTCAAAGGGAAATTTAATATTCTCCATGTTACGCCACGAAGTTGCTAGGGGCTTCGTTGAGATAGAGATATTATTTCTACCATTTGGCACGATATCATTCTTCCAGCAGCCTTCCTCCTCCACATCCGCCTGTGCCATTTTCTCCGTCCAGAATGCGTCGGGGTTGGTTTCGGGGTGTAGTGCTTTTTTTTCGTGCTCCTCTTTCCGATGCGGCATCAAAGTGAATCTTGCACCCCGAGGAACCTCCATAGAGGCGCAAACCACTCCTGCCACTGGCTTCGGTAGACGGCGTCTTAATCGAACGGCTCCAGCAACCACGTATCCGCAAGTCCGCGCCAGTAAGCTCGCCCTCGGAAACTCGACAAAATCGGGGAGCCAGTCATTCAACTCGCTCCCTTTCGCTGCGCTGGGTAGGAGATCTCGATGATCGATTTGCCTAGGATATGTGGCCATCTCCCTTCCTTTATCTCTATCCTTCGCCCGCTCTATCTCTTTCGTCCTCGGGCGAAATGTAACGTGCAACTTGTCCCAGATAATCCTCAAAATCGATGCCAAATGCGAGTACGGGTTTTTGCTTTCACCCCGTCAGCGCACAAACCCCTTCATTCATGAACAGATTAAAGTATTTGGCAGACCACCTGCACACACAGTGAGCGGCGAGATTGTTATTTTTTGTATCTTCACAAGTTGGTCGAGCTTAGCATCGCTGAAATTATTGCACAATTCTACAAAAACGGGAACATTACTCAATATCTAACCGCAAGTTGATCTTTTTACGTCATTAGAACACGTATCGCATATAAATCAGGATCATGTGGAGCCTCATATGTCTAGTGCCTTTGTCGGTTACTCAAAAGAATGAAGAAGTATTCACAGTATCACAGGAAATCTCAGTTGTACACAGATTTCAAGCAGTAGTAGTTTAACAATAGAGTTTACAACATTTCAAACAGAGGCTATTTAGATTGAATCACTCATTTTAGATCTCATATATAAAATCAGGTTAAGCCTCAAAAATAAATTCAAGAAAACGACGGTTGTTTAGAAGTTAATAGTTTTCTTTAATTTTAAAAATGGTCAATGTGTTAGGTCCACAGTGATAATAATAACAATTCTTTTAATAGGTTCAAGTGGTTCGACTCTTTAAGTTCCTCTTTTGCTGAACCCTCAACAAGAATTTGAATCAAAGTAGAGTTTCAAATCTGAAGTAGGGAGTAATAATAGATGTAAAACATCATTAACTCTCTGCTCTCTTAATAACTCTCATAAGATTCGGTTCCCTTTTCGAGATTCAATTCTAGTACGTTTGTTACGGGATTCGAGTCCTTGATTCCGATTCCAATCCCTGATGAGCACTATCATTTATTCATGAGATTCAAATCTCTTCTTCGGATTAGAATCCTTCCTTCGAAAAATTATCCATCAGAATTTCTATCAATCAATCAATCAATAGTAACTCAATCACTCATTCTTGCTCAGTACGCAGATCACTAGCACAAAATGAAAATCAAAAACTCTGAATAACAAAAATTAACTAATAAATCAAGTAGTGTATATTAGTGTATTACTTACAAATTTAGCAAAACTACTTTTTCCTTTTTTGTTCTCTTCCTTCGTTCCTTACTAATTTTTCTTTTTAGTTGAGTTCTAATAATTTTAGTCGAGCTGATCGGAATCGCTTTTCTTTTTTCCCTGATGAGTACTTTCACCCATTTCTGGGACTCAAATCTCGGATTGGAATCCTTTCTTCGAAAAGTTACTTATGAGAATTCCAATCAATCAAAAATTAGAAACTCGACCAATCATTCTTACTCAGTACGCACATCACAAGCACAATGTAAAAATCAAAAACTCTCAATAACAAAAATTAAATAATAGATCAAGCAGTGTATATCAGTGTATAAGACACAAATTAAGCTGTACATTAGCGTCCAATATTTGGAAATAATATCGTATGTTCACTTTTTTACAATATGTTACTTTTAGTCCTTTTTGTTCTCCCCCTTCGTTCCTTAGTAATTCTTCTTTCTAGACGAGTTCCCATTATTTCAGTCGAGCCGATTGGAATCGCTTTTTTCGAAACTATTTAATTTAAATATCAAAAGCAAGTGAGACTTCCAAGTCCTGCTTGGGTTTCATAAAATCCCTCCAGCTCGAACGGAACCAGTCGCACCGGACAGTTGATCAGTGGGTTCATAATCTTATACGGCGGTATCGATTTGAACCGACCCCGAATCCAACAGTTCCCATTCCTTTCGGCCGCAATTTTCCCAAACTTTCACCCACGGCGGGGAAAATGAAAATCGAATGAAATAAAACGTTCTCACTTAACATTTCCATTTTGGGGCAACGGTTGGTGTTTGGATTTCGTTGACCGGCAGAAGCGGCTCGGGGCGCTTCTTGATGCTCTGGGGTCAATCAGTTTTCCCGCAAACCCTCCCGTCATCACACACCAACACACACATACTAGCTACACGTGTCTGGCAAGCGGCCTGTGGAACGTGTAAAAGAGTAGAAATGGTGAAGAAATACTGATGCCGTCTGTCGAAAATGGGAGATGGAAGGACAAACCCCCACCCCACCAGCAGAACAGCGTCGGTACTAACTATGTTCCAGGGGCCTGTTTCGGCCGTACACCGGCTTCATACACCGACATGGAACCAGGGACCAGGACGATGATAATTTTCCAGGGTTTGCCCGTAGCGAAAAAGGGTTTAACGTGAGCCATCGTCAACATGATCGGCCGCTGGGTGCGGAGGGGGAAAATGGGAAAGGGGGAGCCCGCAAGAAAATTGATTCCGAACCGCAAATCGTCAAAAATATTTGCTACTTCGAGTACAGAACCGCTTCGGTTCTCGTGTTGGTCAGTTCATCCTCAGATCGTAACATTCTTTTTTTTCTTTCTCGAACATCATCACCATCACCATTTCGAAAAACAGCGTTTGGACACAGGAAGCGCTGTGTGCCACGTTCTCTTATGGCCTTCGACGTGTCGAGTTTTTGGGGAGCGGAGGCGACTCCACTAAGCGACGGACGAGAAGCTCGAGTGTAAAAATTTCACCAAAGTGCCTTTCACGCCACCACAAATGCGGTGGAAAAGGAAAGAAAGAAGGGGAAGGATCGACGGGGGAGAAGGAATTCGGTTTGGAGTAGCTGGGAGAAAAATTCCACCCCTAACTCCTCCCCCCTTTCTCCCCGTTCCCCACCAGAATATTGTAGTATATTTGCGTATCGATTGCAAGGCAAAAACGGACTCCGGGTTCAAAATCTATACCCGATCGTGGCCGTCACCCTCGTGACGTTCCACAGGGTGTGTGGGGAACTCTCACCCCTCCCTCCCCCTCCCGAAATTTAGTTCACCCACCTACTTATTACGTCCTTCGCAGGCGGCTGGAACGATGCGTTTCCCTGCTACAGATTGTACCCTTTTTTCGGGTTCCGGAAATGAGAAAACCGGTTCGATCACGAAGGACGAAAGGGGGAGGATGAAAAGGGATGATGCTTGCGTTTAGAGAATCCCCCGATGGGCATGTGTGTGTCATCGTCCCGTAGGCGAATGATTCGAGCTCCCGGGGGTAAAGTTCTACCCGGTGTGTTTTGTTCCAGAATTCATTTGCAGCAGGATCTCGGAGGTGTACTACACTTTCTTGCATTTGCACTTTTGGTACATTGCGTTGTTGGTTCTGCCTTTCTGCCCACCAGTTTCCGCAAAGTTTCGGGCAGCCTAAAGTCGCCGACGGAAATCGAGAATGAAATTTATTTCGTGTAAATAAATTTCATCAGCAAAAACCCTCCGGGAAAGCCGGCTGCATCTATTGGGGGAAAACAAACCCTTTCGCTGGAATGGAACTCCCAGATGCACCGGGACACAAAAGGACCACATCGCCAGGGCCTTGGTTTAATGTAGCCCGCACACCAGCATCATCATCATCATCGTCGTCGTCGTCGTCGTGCGGCATTCTGAAAAATAGTTTTCAAAAAAAAAAAAAAAGAGAGTAAGCGTCCATCCAATGCATTTCGGCAATCGAAACACTAGAGTGAGTCGGGTGTTCGGTACCCTGGCTATAGCCTCGGGTGCCGTCACGTCACCGGAGTGGTGTATCGCCGTAAATCAACCCATTTTTCTCGTTCGCTATGTGCGGCCGGCGTGCAATGTGATATTCTACAGTTTCTCTCTCTCTCTCTCACTCTCTCTGCTCCATTTTACTTCGGTCGATGTCGTTTTTGTTCTTCGGTGGCGGCGTAGAATTTCTCGGTATCCAGTGCCCTCGCAGAAAAGCGCATTATACCGAGCGTTACACCGATTTTTCTCGACGAACTGAGGCGGGTTTGTGGCAAGTAACAACCGGAAGGTACTTTGGAGGAAAACGGCGCGCTCTTGTTGGAACCGGAGTGGACTGAAGACGACCCGAAGTGAGACTGGAGGACACACCAAGCTGCCATGTGTCGACTTCTTACGGTCGCGCCAGCATTCCGCACCCCGACAGCATCGGAATTCTCTAGCTTCAGGGTCTCGATGCCGTAGTCCTACCAGCGCCAGATCCCGCAGCGAATGCCTCATACCGCGTGCCTAACGTGGACATCACCCAAATGCCCGGTGACCATCGCCTTTTGTTTATTCAAAGTCAATTTCCTGTTTTTAAATTAATACTCTGCTGATCAGCATTTGAACCGGCGCAAAACCGGTCAAGTCCGGAGGTTTTCTGGAAGTCATCACAGTGTGAGGGCGCTGCCTAACATGCTTCAGCAAACCGCACGATGCTGTTCGGCTCCGAGCTACTTTTTTCTCCCTCCTTTAAGTTGTCTGCGGCTGCATGTTATGCAACACAAACACACAGACACACACCAGCCCACAAAAACCATGACGTGGCGGTAAAACCCGAATTCCTCGTCTTTGGCTGTGTATAGCAGTTCCTCGGAAGAATAGCAAGACGTGCACCTTCGGCGCTCGGTGAACTTTACACTTGAGAGAACCACAAGAATGCAACACTTTACTCATATATTCATTGTGTAAACACACCGTTTGATGTTCGGTTTACTTTACCGGTTCACCACGATCGATTCCGCAAGTCCAACGCCTTAGGTATGTCAACCTTTATGTAGTATGTGGTACTTCTACGAGTGACTCATGGTGGGGGAATGATGTAACAACGCGATGTGGCACCGGAACTGCTTATCCACTATTTTCGGCCTATCAGTTCATCGCTAAACGATTGCTAAATGCACATCACAATCTGCTAAACAGACAGTACAACAACTAACACCCCATCGAGTTGTCTTCCCACCGACTCACAGTGGGGGAGCCTGTATGGAGCAAGCGGTCATAATTAGCTCAAACAGAGGCCAGTCTTCTGGTATATTAAATAAGCTATTTTTCAATATTCGTAAATATTTTGCGCCTGAAGTTATGCAATTTAATAAAACTATGTGTCGTAACTGGAACTGTCGAACTCATCTTTATTTAACCGTTCGAAAACTGACTGAACTGATTTTTCTCCGTTTTCCTCGCGTTCTCTCACTCGATCCTTTCTCTAGTCGATCGTTCAATGATCTGGTCTCCTCTTTATCGTATCGTTAGGATCCTTCGACAATATGGCTCTCTTTTACTATTCTGGGACAAGGCTGACGTGTCTTATTCGTTTTATTCAATCAACTCTTTTACTTTATTTCATATTCTATTCTTAGTACTTTTATCTACACTACAAACAAGCGTTGACTCTAATGCAGGAGTTGGCATAGATTTACCAGAAAAGGTTGGATAATAAAAAAGAACCCTAAAGAGCGGGTCAGATATCTTAAACGATGATTTTATGCTTGGAAAATAATTCAAAACTATTCGATTTCTCCAATATTGATTTCTCGACTGAACTTTTTTTCATTCTAACTCATTTCTGTATGTTTCACTTGATTAAATACGTGATCAGTCGATATTTGTCATTTTTCTAGTTAAAGTTGAAGTTTCAATCGACTTTGACTTGACTTAATTTAAGGCTTAATAATTTTCTTGCAAATTCAGTTACTTCTTTTAAGTTATTGTTTGTTTCCAATTCATTTTCTGTTTGCAACAAGGACGATTGCTTATCATTCTTTTGACTTTGACAGCTTATTTCTCGGAATCCACCTTTCAAGGCTAAACATTTATATTGGTATTTGTTTACTTATGCCCACTGTGAAGAAATAAAATTGTAATGTTTAGCTGTTTATTCCTCTTATGAGCGTCTTTTTCTCATTGTGCAACCCCTCCAAAGACTGCACATCTTTTCGAGTGGTGGAAGAGGAGGCTCGAGTGACAATGGCGTGGTAAGGTCACCAATTTGTTGGTATGCTACCCCTTTCCCCTTGCCCGATTTGTAAAACGACCAGTCGGACGGCTGGAGATCCCATTTAAAGCGATGGGATGACCGGTATCTGTGGGTGAGCAAATTGGTGACGCGTTACTTTTATTGGCTCGACATTGTGTCAGCTGCGGGGCTAACGGTGGTGGTGGGGAGAGAGGGGTGGCGGGGCTTCTGTGCACCACATTTCTTGCACCGAATTTCTTTCACTTTTTCTTCGCAGGCGATAGAGCAGCAGCCTCACCTCGCTAAAGAGGCTCTAAACGAGATTCTCCATTAAACCGTTTCGAAAGGTGCAGACGATAGATCTCGCCCCCCCTCCGGCAAAACCGTGTGCAACTGTGTCGTACTTCGTTAATGCTTGCTGGGTTTTTCCTGGCCGGATGGAAACCGATCCGGAAGGGCAGCGAAGAAGTTCACAAGATGAAGCAGAGAGGAGGAAGCAGAGGAAGCGAAAGAAGAAGATGGTGTATAGCGATGTAACCACCGACATTTACCGAGGGAGCGGCACTAAACGGACCATTTCAGACTATCCATTTGGCCGCGCCAAAACCGGTTGGCCTCCTCGGTTCGCGGTCGAGGTTGTGGAATAAATTGTCTGCACTTGCCACAGCACCCTGTATGACATCGAGGCCCGGGCCCGGTGTTGCTGTCCCGTCCCGGGACTCGAGGAAGTCTATTAAAGTCATTTCAATTTGTCGCCCCGAGTACCCGCACCAAAGCTCACCGTCTCCTGGACCCGGTTTTGCTTCGCTTCGCTTTACGGGCTTAAACGTGTGCCGTGGCTTCGAACCCGGTGTATTATGATTTGCTCTTCTTTTTTGTATCTTTTCGCTCCTCCACCGGTGATATCGCCGCTCCGAAGGTACGACTCGACTCGGTTGCTGCTGGTCATATCCTGAAGGATCCGCTCGTACTGCCGTGTGACAGCATAATAAAAACCGACCGAGTGGTGCCTGTCACTGTCGCCTCCCGAACGCCGTTACGCATCCGCCCGGCGGGCGTGCTGTGGCAATTGGTACAAAGATTTCCGCCTTATCCCGCTGCTTCGTCAGTTTATCCACCCAAGCGACACCCACCGATCGTTGTGCCTATGAGATTTTGCCTTGTGTTTGGTTTTGGCTGTTCGTTTTTTTTATTGTTTTTTCTCCACCTCTATTTTCCACGCAACGCACAGTGAGATGAGGTGGAGCAATCAAACGGACATTTGAACTTTTTTATGTTAGTAGCTTTTCACCAAAACTGAATTAACTCCTGATAAAAGTAAATTTCTCTCATTTTTTGCACTTGTAATTGACGTATTTCAATGAGATTTGTGATTTTTTTAAAGAATTGATACGTTTTAGGCCATTTAATACTCCATACGACGCTCGGTGAAAGTACCTTCACTTAAAAGTGTTTTGTAATATACCATAGTAGAATTTATTTAAGAAGTATAGGATAATATAAAACGATTAAAAATATTTGAATTTATTCATAGCAAGATATTAATTATGGCAAGGTATCAGGTATATAGATTAAAGGTGTTAGATTCATAGTTTTGTTAAGTTAAGAATAGAAGTGAAATTGAACTAAGCTCTCAAGATAAGAAAGAACGATAACATAATAGAAATAGACAAATAGTTGTTTCACCATAGATAATTAATTATCCAAAACTTTCCCAGTTGCTTTTTCTGCTCTTTTTATCACTACCAAGTTTTAAAATCTTGCTTTTTCCATATTTTTTAACAAGAGAAATGTTTCTAATTATCTCATTTGCGCCTGAAGCTATACAAAGTCCGACATAAGCATTCTTTTCGAATATTTATATTCTAACGGTTCGATTACAAAAGGATAATGGTTTAAAATTATCATGCATTTTTGGTTGAATGCAGGGTAATATACTTTTTCGTATTAATTATCCTTGTAAAATATATTACACAGGTTGGACAGAGAGAATAAATGTGTGTGTGCTTAGCTAAATAAATGAATTTGAAAATTTCTTATATAGTAGTGTATTGTATTTATTGTAAGGTTTTTTTCTTAGTTCGCAATCTGACTGTCATTTAAGCTTGTTACCGTTAAAACACAAACACTTCAATTTTTTCCGAAACGTCTGCCTCTTCTCCCACCGTGCAATGTGACGATAACGTGCAGTATAAGATAGTATTGACTGTTGGGTCAGCCTGCCCAGCCGTGGAAGTCGTCACGCTGGTGTCTATTCTGATGACAAATGACTGATTACCTCACCAGGTTGTTATCTCATCAGAGCAGTCAGTCAGAACCTTGCGGCTCCGTACACGATTGTTTGCATTTTGGATCGTACAAGCGGACCGAATAACAAAATCTGTCAAAGAGAGGTGAAAACAAGAAAAAAGAATAGAGAAGGTGAAAGTGAGAGGGAGAGAAAGAGATAAATAATGGATGTATAAAGAGAACAACCGAAAAGGAAGGATGCGAACGGGAGAATATGAGTGCGTTGTGATTCCAGCTTATCCACCATTATTCCTCCTGTTCTCTTTCTACAACATTGACAGTTTCCTTCATGCAATCAACCCTCCGGCTCCCCGAAATCCCTCCATAATTTACCAGAACACCAGAAAAGAAGAAGTTAACTTGAAGAGGCTCCCCACCGGAAAGGAAAACTTGGATGGTAATTAATCACAGCTTGATCCACAAGTGCAGGAGGGTAGAATGACGAATCGGTGTTAAGCATCTCGACCCCTCCCTCCCTCCCACAGCAAAGCCTGCCTGGGTCTCGGGTCTTTTTTTGTCATCCTTTTCCACCCGACCTTTTTGACTCGTCCGTGCGCATATTTGGTTCTACTGGTTCTTTCCAGCCGCTTTCGTGTGATTTTGCCAGAGGCACGCTTTTCTGTTTTGATTGGCTTTGCAACAAAAAAAGAAAAAAAAAACGGGAAAAACATGGGGGAAAATGACGACACAACGATAAGAGGGCACACTCTGTTTAGTGGACTGTCAAACAGCCGCTGCAATCTTTCACCAACCGAAAGATGTTTTATTCGTTACATTTTTCAATTACTTTCATGTCACTTGCTTCAAAGGGTACGCATTTTGTAATGATCAGAAATCTTTCTGACTATTCGATTTTTATTCAAAAAGTTTAAAAATCAACAGGTTAAACAGAAAGCATAAAGTAAGTCACCGAGTTTTTGTAAACAAAATGATTTTCTGCATGTCATACACCATTTTGAAATTAAAAAGATGTATGATTAAACTCTATTCATTTATATACAGATCACTCTCTAGCTAAAGTTTCAAGAGAAATAAGAAACATCACTACTTTAAAGGTACACTTATGCAAAACATAAGAGAAGTTTCATCACAATGATGAAAACGAAATAATAGCACAATTAGTAGAGACTAAAGCGCAATCATATTGATTAACATGTAGTTAAACACATTGACGGGTTTTACTGTTTTTATTTCTTTTCTTGTTCTTTATGTTTTGTTTGTATATTTTGAAATGAATAAATTTCCTGATCTAAATGTTTGAATGAAACATCCAGAATTAATAAAAAAATTAACCTTTACGTGTACTACTAAAGTATCGTTATTATCTTTCGCATGTTTGAAGCACTGGGCGCCTCCATAATTCGGTTGACAATTTGTTGGTGCACTGGGCGCCTCCATAATTCGGTTTACTACTTGTTGGTGTACTGGGCGTCTCCATCAATTAAAATAAAATAAGTTGACCCTACGCTGTTGTGAGAACTTGTCGTCGATATATGTGAACTAAAGGGAGATTTCATGAATGTAAGCAAATAGAGTATCGTTTATTTAAAATATTATTACAAGAACTAGATTCTATTGAATGATATCAACCAGAACTAGGGACGAGGTTAACTAAACAAGTAAGAAGAGGCGAAGCGTGGAAGAACCCAACGTATCAAAACCCCAGTGCACTGATTAGCAAAAGGCACAACATTTCGAAGGGAGTTTAAAAGGTCCTTGAGGGTGATTGGGGTGAAACCATTTCTTTACAATCAATTTCGTCCGATAACAGCTCTGTGTGTGTGTGTGTGTTTTCATGCCCACCATCGAGCCGCGAAGTGTTAATCGCAGTCCTTTTGCTCCCGTCCTAGAAAAGTGGGGGAAGTTGAATGACTGTCATTGCAAAGATGGTAACAAATACATGGCATAAATAAGTGAAGAAGTTCCGGCGCGTTTGCCGGAGAATCACCGGATGCCGGAAACACTCTTCACCCTCGGCAGCGAGAAGAAACACGGAAAAAAGGGAACATTACCCGGCGGCCAACCGAAGGCCCATAAAAGGACGCATCGAAAGGGGGGCCATTATCGCGCGCGTGAATATCTCCCCGCCCCTCCCCCCACCCTCTTTTCCGTTCCATCTTTCCGTGTTCACAATCGATTGCTCGGTTTCGTTGCGGTGCGGGTTGCGGCGGAGGCGAACAACCGTTTGAGGCCGGGTTCAAGGTTCCGAACAGCGCAAACAGAATTTCCAGGATGTTATTAAACGTTGTCATTGCACAGTTTGTAGCGAACAATTCGTCAAGCCAGAGACCTGCTTCGACACGGTACGAACATGGTCGGCAAGAAAGATAGAGAGAAAAAACAAGGGAAAAGTAAAACCACCCCAAAACACCGGCGAGCCAGCTATCCAGAAAGGGAAGCTGAAAAGAAAACGGTGGAGTGAAAAAAAGGCGGAAGGAAATCAAACCACAATCAGTTTGGCCGTCGGGCGGCGGTCGGTGGCACTTTTACATTTCCACTCCATCGTACGCCTGGGACAAACAACCGTCGTCTAACGCGTAAAATTTGTTGGATAACCAACGGAGCAGGATGGTGTATGTAATGCGCATAGCGGAGGGAGGAACAACCGAACGAAAGCAGACAAAAAAACCCAACAATGTGCCCCCGCTGTGTGTGTGTGTGTGTGTGTGTTGAGTAGATCTTCAGCATCGAGTCCAACAAGAGACTCCCAACGTACGAGAAAGGCACCCTAAAAAGCGTGTCACGGTCGGAGGAAGAGGCGGGTTCTGGTAAAAATCCGGATTTCATGTTCGAGCGCATCGTGATAATGGGAGGTAACGCGAAGGAAAACGTTTTTCCGAGAGGAAGTCGTCCCGACACGATCAGCCTGGACCTGGCGCTACATTTGTGGATACACTGCAGGGTGGGGGGTTTTTGCGGGGCCGAAGAAAACAGAGCAGGGTACTGAACATGGCGGTGGAGTGGCTCGCAGCATAACGCAGGGTAACGAATATCTCACCTCATATGCGGCACAGTTGAGAAATGCAGGACCTCCTTCTTTTGTTGGGCGGCCCAACACATTCCAAAGTGTCCTGTGAAGCAGCACCTTCCGAAAAAAAAGACGATCGGTACGGTGACAAAACAAAATATCCCACTCCCGGTTAAAACTCTCCCCCCCAAAACAGGCCTCGTTCCAAGCCGAAGGTGGTAGAAATTCAATAATTCCCATCAGGCCCTCCCTTTTTTCCAAGGAACATTCAATTTAATCTAATAATGGCATGTGCACGGAAGCGGTTTAACACTTACTGTACCGACCAACGTGCATACCTAATCATACCAGCTGCGTCATTTTGACCCTTTCCACTTTTTTTTTATCATATATACCCATTTTCATTTGACAAACAGCATGTAAAAGGTACATTTGTTTTCCATCAAACGATGATTTAGTTTTGACGTAACGACTTTTTATCTTACCTTTCAAGTTTTGCCTAAAAAATGTAAACAGCTTTACTTAATAAAAAGTTATAAAGTTACAAGGTTTACCACATGTTTGATTCCTGAACTCTGGGTGAGTATTAAAACTTCAAAACAAATCCCAAATGTACAAGTTACCCTTCTCAAGATCCTTATTTGGTTTTTGACTTTTAAGAGTTATTTTCGAAATGTATCGCTGGAATCCGGTGGAATCCGGTTTTCAGGATTTCGATTCAACCAGATTCAATCCGGCTTGAATCTGGTTGAATCCGGTGGAATTCATTCGGATTCACCAATTGAATCCGGTTGAATCTGAATGAATCCGATTGAATCCGGTTGCAGCCGGTTGAATCCGAATGATTCCGGTTCAATCCGGTTCAATCCGGTTGCACCCGGTTGAATCCGGTTTAATTCGGTTGAACCCAGTTGAATCCGAGTGAATCTGGATGAATCCGGTTAAATCCGATTGCATCCGGTTGAATTCAGTTGAATCCAGTTCACCCGGGAATAAATTGAATCCATCCGGATTATCAATCATCATAAAAGAGAAAATTATGTTCAAAACTTGATTTCGACCTATTCTTTCTAGAAATGTTTCAAAAGGAGTTTTTCCTTAAAGTGTGAAAGAATAACTTTTGAATGGTAACAAATTAGGACAGAATTTGCGTTAAATTGACGCACTGGTACGATGAGTGTTGAAAACTTACCTACCGTCGGCTACGACTCGAGTAAATGTAGATTAATTACTTTTGATAAATTTATGAATAATTAAAGCGTTTTTTGTTGTTTTGACCGGAAAGGATCGCTTTCGGTAAGCTGACGTTCGTCCGCAAGGACCAAATGCCGCAAAGCTGTCGCACGGGCGTGAACTTCCGGAAATGGCCGTCCTCGAACCCGGTTCCTGCCCCCGCAGCGATAGTTCCTTTTTTTTTGCCTTCCAACTCTCACACCGACCTCTAGATGGCAGTTTAGTCCTATCTAGACTCCGTGTCAGTCTTCTTGGGTGTAATGCAAGCGTCCGATGTATGGTTTTTGTTTCCGATAAACGCTACCGTTGAAGATGCAATCCAGCGAACACAGCGAGGTTAGGGTGCACTAATCGCGTGCAGATACTCTCCTCTTCAGCAAAGGTGGAACTTCTAGCTGCATTACTTCGACGTACCTGAGAAAAACTAGCTATCACACACGCACATACATACACAAATCGAGATTTTGCAAACGATATCAGAACCCCTCTCTTCAGGCAGGCTCATTGCTCACCTCGCAAACTGTGACCAAACTATTACAGAGGCAGCACCATTATCCCTTCGGGACGGTGCATGGAAAATGCACCGAACCTTTTGGAGGAAAAGCGGTGAAGTGGCTCCCTCCTACGGCTGGCACGGGGGGCACAGATAGTGTACCGTAAAATGTTTCTAAATTGATATTCATGATATTAAAAACACCCACCGGACGGAAGCTGGCCCCCGTACCGTTGCCAACTTCACTAACTAACCCTTCGCTTCTCTTTTGCCGTTTGTGTTGCCTAGAGTGCTTATCGCGCTCAGAGGCTTAGTCGTCGTTCAATTTCAACACCTCGCCTTACCGAGCGAGTCCGAGGCTCGGTTTTCCCATGCACGGCCCTTTTGGGTCGATGTGGAGTAGGCCATGGGAGATTACAACCGATGCGTCGTCCATCAGCGCCGGTGGAGAACGGGTTTGGTTTCCGTGTTTGGGCATTATGGCTTACCGCGCGTTAGCTGTAGCGTAGAAAGGAAGCTACAGTTTGCCTACAAATTTAATACAATAACACGGTATTAGTAGCTGTCATTATTCAATTACGCTCTAAACCGGGGAATTTGCATTAACGGTGTCGGTGAATTGAGAAAAAAACCCAGTGTTGTAGGTGTAATTTTGTTTTTCCCGCAACAGATTGTGTAAACACTCCTAGATACTTAAATTTTCTTCAGGACTTTAATTCTTATAATTCATTTCCACTTTTTATAGGTTGCTTAATGCATTGGCATTTTAGCGAACACTTTTTTTTTAATTTGAATTTTACATTTTGAAAAAATGAAGGTGAATAAGAATTCAAATTTGAAACAGTTCGATCTTCTTTGCTTTACACCGAGCTAGCGGAGTTATGAATAGGTGCATCAAAATATTAAAATCGCCAAAAGGTAGTCAACACCTATACTGAAAAGTAACAGTTAGGGGTTTGAAATAAACTTCTTTGACAAAGTTAAACAGTGTTGGAAAGAGCTGTCAAAAATACCATTATAAAGCGTTCAGGCAAGCCAAAGCAATTTACTCTAGTGTAAAAAAGTTTGGTAGCAATAATACATTTGAATAAAACCAAACATTCAAATTTGGAAATTGAATCAGTGATACCAAAACAATTGATGGTTGTTATGCATGCAGACTTTGTACTTCTTCATGTTCTTAAAATAACAAAGATAGCGTTATTATAGGTGATAGGTAGATGTGTTTAAAAATAAATTAAAGAATAAAACGCAGAAGCATTTAAAAATACAAACTAAATACTAGTAAAGTTACATAAAATAACAACATGAACAAAAAAGTCTTTACTTCCTGTTGTTTGTCACAGAGTTTACCCTTTGTGCTAGTAACAGAGTAACAAAGGACATTTTTTCACTTTTTTTCCTTCTTACTTGTTATCTCGTTTCTGTTCCTTTGACAGGTGCTGTTAGAGCGAGTACGGAGAATCACGGGACCGGTTTGTCGCTAACAATCACCTTATTTTGTTATTTCTTATTTTGTTTGGAATGGTTCCAGTCCTCCAAGCAGCAATTGTGATGTAAAAGTTTGTCAATTTGATATCACATTAATGTTTTAAACACTTCTGTAAAACTTTATAAATTTTCAGATTGATTTTCATGTTGAACTGATATAATGTTTACTCGTATCCTATGTTTATAGGAAATCCCTTTTTATATAACAGTGATCATTTCAATAAAAAAAGCGCTTCATATAGGTTTGTGAAAATTTTGAATAAATATGATCAAAGGATAAGTAATCTTTACAAACTAATACAAAATTTCTATCATCTGAAATGCTTTAAGAACCAAGAGAGCTAGTGGTGCTTTTATACGAATTTCTCGCACTGTATGTTTATTCTAAAACTAACAAGCACACCAGAGGGGATAAAAAGTAACTGTAATGAAAAGCAGAATAATCACTTCCAGTGAAGAGCCACCTCACGAATCATTTGAAGTTTGTGCAGGATGATTATTGCAAACTGAAACAAGACGAGATGGTTCGTTGTTATAGCTGGTGGATCTAGTTTTGGACCTAGAGGTATGCAGTTTCTAACGGTACCAATTGGTTACGGTCCTAAAACTAGCGCAGACTGCGTGAGATGCTTCTTTAAACCGAACCCGATGAAGGAGGAAAGCAGATTATAGGTGGATACAAAACCCTCGGGACAGGCGCTTGGGAAACGGTTAGATACCAGGAGGCTGTGTTAGGCTGTTGAGGCTAGAATAAACGTTATTCCATCGCGGCTGCCATAATTCCAGCGGTGCCTAAAACAGCAGGGTGCGGCATTTGCCAACCGGCTGGCGGATTGTTTTAATTTTTCTACCACCTCCGGAATGTGCCATGCGGGGAAAGGGATAGTTCCTACACCGAAAACGCCTGCGAGAAGCGAGACTTTCGTCAGTCACACACACACACACACACACACACACCAAAGGATTAAGTGTGCGAATCCACCGGGCATCAGCCGAACGCTGGAGTGCACGTCTATGTCTAGACTTCCTGATTCCGCAAAAGTTTTGGCGAAGAATACCTTTAGGCGGCCGCTAAATTGTTTCCCTTTCTTCTCCCGACCTCCCCCCCTTCCCCGCAGCGCCTCCGGAGGTGGGTGAAACTTTTCCGGTGGGGGTGGGTTTTTACCCTACCATGAAGAATGGATGATGCGCTACGGCTACGGTCGAGCAGGTTTTATCACACCTACCAGTATAATAAATATTTATCCCACGCCGAGTGTCTTACGCCGGCCTCACACTCTCACCTGCCTGCCAAAATGGATCATTATGTTGCAGCTGGAAGGAGTTGGAACGAGGTGCACCATGGTGCAGTTTGAATTAAACGGCCATTGTCCTTTCCCACCCTCCCCGAAAGCTTCCCTTGTAACCGGAAGACCAACGGTGGTGTTTTGTTTGTCAAAAACAGCTATTCGTTCCGAGTAGATAAAAAGGACGGGTACCTCCTCAGCATGGAGACAGCGAGTCCCAGGGATGTTGGATCACAGTGGTCAAAATTCAGACGAGCTACGCAGAAGACGCAGTACCTTCCTAATGGCACCGGATAGTTCGCTATTGTGCGAAAGTTTATTACAGCTTAAAAGGTTCCACACCGGTCGGTGGGAATGTATCAGGCTAGCGTTCAGGAGTCTCCTTCCCCCAAAGTTCTTTGTTTTTCCTTCCGTGTGTGCGTGTGTCAGGCACATCGGCAATTAAATCCTTTACAATACACCCTTAAATCGGACTCTGAGCTCGGAGTGCCGCGTGTGGAGCCTGATTTTGGAACCAATTTCCCCCTATTGACCCTTTCACCGCGCGGTCGTTCAGGGTGTCGGCTAATTTTAACACCGAAACTATCACCACGGCCATGCCTGCACACAAAAGCCCGTCGACAAACCCGGGTCCCGTGCCACCCTGAGGAGCGTGAGTGAGTTTCATCATGCAAATTTGCACCAAACATCTCCTCCATCTCCTCGACATTCCCGACAGGGATGGAAGCGTACCGACTTCCAACTTTTACAGACGACCGGATGACGGTGATGGTGTTGATGATGATGATGATGATGATGATGATGGTGATGACGTCGACGGGGACGATGCTGACGGTGAAGCTGATGGAGTTCTCAATATCGACAAAGGGACTAACTTAGCCTTGCGGCTAAAAGTTCGAGGAAGTAAGCCGCACGATTTGCACGTCGGTTTTGCCTTGCCGGTGTGGAGCATTCCCCAGCACCAATCAGTCTGGTGGGGGAGGTCAGGCTGAACGAGGAAACCACCGCCCGTCAACGGGGAGCGCACGATGCGTTTAGGGGATTTCTGATGAATAATTTATTAGCGTCACTTTCTTCGGTTATGCATATTAAAAAGTGCTGACTTACGACAAACTTGCCGGAACCATCCCGTCCAACTAACGGGGCGCTGTTGGCAAGGTGCGGTTTCGTGTGAGGGACTGGCGATGAAGATGTTTGTGGCGTTCCTTCGGTGCGACCAGCGAAGAAAATCAATTGATGGATGGCTACAGTCCACTCGGCAAACCCGGGGGTTGTTGGAGTCCGGGCTCCCGACGGAGTCAGTCAACCTCGTGGCGGTGGTGGACCGATAATAATAATGGGCATGGAACACCTTCCACGAGCTCCCCATACTCCTTTTCCTTCCCCGTTGTGAAGAGATACTTCGAGCGAGGCAAACAATGTCAGGCAAACGAACGAAATGCGAAAGATTGCGATTAAAAATCGATCCTTCCGGTGAAATCTCTGCAAGTCTCGGCAAATTGGAAACAGGCGGCGAGATGATTCCCCCTGCCAAGGAAAGTGTTGATAGTCTCGCGCGCAGCAACATCTGAAGAATGACATCTTGTTCGAGAAAGTCCCGATTGTAACACAGAAAAAGGCTGGTAAGGTAATGTGGGGCCATATGCCCGCCATAAGCGAAACAGGTTAATTTCTTCTCCATTGATTGAAAATGTTCCCAACTGTCATAGTACGGTTTTCAAGGACCTTTTGGGTTTTTACTTTATTGATAATCGTGGGGAAAATGGCAGAAGGCACTGCGCAACTCAACCACAGTTCAAAACAAACAGGAGAAAGACCAAGGTTACTAGTCGAAAGGTTAGTCTACGCAGTGCCAAAAGTAAACAGTCCAATGTTGAACGTGCCTTTTTTTAATATTGTGGTGTAGTATTCGAAAACCGGTTTGTGTATTAGTTGGTTGCTGATTTCCAAACAGTTATTGAATATTTTGACAAGTCTGTTTATGATCTTCTATAACTGTCATTGGGGCATAGCCTTTATATTTACTTCTCAATGAGTCAATAAGTGTAATTTTGTCATCCTATGGATCTGTGATATGAAAACACAGTAGACAATCAACCTTCAGTGGCTTTCTTTGGCAGTGCATAATGCCCCGTTGTTTACATTTACAACGCAAGGGCGTTATGCCTAACCAGGGTCGGTGCAGCTTGCCTCAAGGAGAGGCATGTTCGGTTTTTGTCTCTTATTTTAACTGTTCAGGTTTTGGGAGCAGTTTTTCTTCCGATTTCGTTACAGAATTAACATATGCAGATAGGCTAAGTGCTCCTATAGTGGTGGTAGTACCAATAGTGGTTGTTATGGAATAAAATAGACGACGAATTAAAGACAATAGTGGTATTTGTTTTAGTACGAAATGTTGTTTAATTTTCTACGGAGTGCTCAAAAGATAAATCTTTCTACTTCGTAATAAATTAAGGCTCCAAGAACACCTAAAGTATTTATCAGGTACGCCATGAGCTCCTTCAGGCTATAAATCACTGCAAAATATATTGGCCTTTGAGTCCAATGCTTTGGTCTATGACCAAGACAGTACATTGGTCTATGAGTAAATGTGCTTCAAAGATTCAACGGTTCATATTACTGTCAAAGTGTATTCAGCCTTACTGTACTACCGTCAATATACCACAATACCACAGTTCTAGGAACCGTTCCACCATTATAGGAACAACAGCTAAGATGAAATATACCATTTCAACACTTGGAGTACCTTGAATGATGATATCCAAATATTAGGATGCGCTAGATTCCAGAGCAGATTCAATTCTCTCTGCACTCTGCTAAAAACGTAATGGTGCGTGATCTTGCCTCCGCGGGGCATCGTGCCACATATTCCCCTACGTTGATCGATTAGACTCCGCGTTGTCAGCGGGTGATAGGCGTACGGGATTTTGTTCCGATTTCGGGATATCCGGGAAATGGAAGAGCTCGCCGAACGGTGGAAGAACCCTGCCAGCGTCTTCAGCAAGCGCCTGCAGCACTCGAAGCGCAGTAAGCTGGCGCCACAAGTGACTAAGTTTCGCACAGGGTTTTCGCTCGTTCACTCGCCATTCTCGAGTGCGCTCGCCTCCAACGCTCGTGCGACGTCCGGGCAGCAATTTCTCGTGCCACATCCGATGCAGCTGCCGGGTGCAGAAGTTACAATTATATTTCACCGGTTTCCGGTACCACCAACAATTCGCTGGGTGTGTGTGTGTATGGGTGGATGAGGAGGCTGTCTGAAATGGTTCGGTGATTTGTCGCCACAGTTCAGCAGCGGCACGGCGCACACACATCGTTCAGCTTCTTCGGAGATGGCTGCCAGTCTCAGGTGCAGATTGCGCCACCACCACACCCGGGCACCGGCAGCGAAGCGGGCAACGGAATAGTTAAAACATCGATGGGGAACAACCCAACAGCAGGTCCACCATCGAGTGACACTCTAAGGGACACTCACCACTTGAGCAGACACTGAAGTGCAGCACTTGCGAGCAAAAGTTCGTGCGAAGAACTGAGGCTCGAGCTAGAGCCGGTGCGGGTTGTGCAGCGAGCGAACGGGACCGAAAGATAAAGAGATCTCCGTATGGTTCGGGTTGCGATAGGCGGCGCCGCATATGGCGGCAAACGGCAGGTCCCGAGATATGTCGTTGGCTGGTCGAGTGCCTTCGCCGAAATCCCGGCGAAATTGTTTTAGCACGAGCCACTTCAGGATTTCTACCCAAAATGGCATCCAGAACCGGTGTCGGGAAGAGCCGAACAGTGCGCCTCAGTGTTTGCTGCAACTACAGTTGCAAGAAGTGGCGAACTTCTTTCTACCACACCTTGCTCATCAACGCCAACGGAGCGTCCTCTTATCGGGAGCGTCCCACACACTCGCTGAATCGGTTCCCGCTGAGGACTGAGGTGCGCTGTGGGCTTCCCCTCTGTACCACTATAACGCACCAGCTCATTTCGGTAAGGAGGCAATCAAGTGCACAGCCTCCGAGACAAAGAGCATATGAGGCACTGAGGCCGCAGTTCGAGCATGTGACATTTACCATCACACCTCGGAGCAGACAGGTAAGGTCGGTTTGCGTGGAGGGGTCTTCTCGTAACACTGATTGAACTGTGCAAGTGCTAGTGAATGTTGTTCAATTGCTCAATTGAACCTCTATCTCTCTCGCTCTCTCTCTCTCTCTCTCTCTCTCACTCCCTCTCGAGCGGCAATCGTCGTCCTTCGCTGCCTTCATTTGGAAGATTTATATTAGTTTAATTTGTGCACTGGTGCTTCGTTCGGGTCCTTCACCCTCATCAGCTTTCCCCCCCCCCTGCATCAGCAGGCACCAACACTGAGCGGCGGAACGCAACAACTTCTCATAAATAACGCATCGAGGCGGCACGTTGCCGATGAGACCCGGGGCCGCTGTTCGAACGTTCGCCTTGATTGTTATCCGCGTCCGCCTACCACAAGCGACATAAAGGTCCCTCCCACCCCCCTCAAAAAACGACACGTCGTTACCCGTGAGTACAGCGCGGGAATGAATGGCACGGCAGAAACGCCGCAGTTCCTTTCAATTAGCACCAGCAAAGCCGATCGACCAACATGGGCGCAACCAGCTCGTCGGCGGGTTGTTAATTTGGAAAGTTTTCAGGTGATAATTTTATAATTAAATTGTGCCACTTCCTGTCGCCACCGCCGTTCGCGTTTTTAAGGTGGAGGATGTAAGGTACAGTGAGGCAACGATGCACTCCCTCAAGCAACAACCATTACTTTTTGCAAACGTTGCTGGAATATTGCCTCGGGGTTTCACAAATCGATTCGATGCCATTTTTTTCGTCAACAAAATAATACAAGAAACGACATCAAAACTACCAAATAATACGTTTTATGATATATACAATTGTACCGGTGTTCAACTAAAACAACGCTCCCAAAAATATTGATCAATATTAGAAACTTTTCGTATTAGTTTGGGACAAGATAAAAAGAAAAAAACAACCGAAAAGTTGTTAATAAAACATAAAAACTTTGACGAATTGTCGTTAGATAAAAAAAGTTATAGCAATGTGGTCAATACAAAACGGTACGAAATAAGAAGCGTAAAAGATGTTCAGTAGAATAAAATTAAACTCACACTTTGATATGTATGAAATAAAAACTTGCGTGGTGAAATATTTAAGTAGTATATGCTTTTAAGATCAATCGAGAGCAAAACTTAAGTATGGAAAATTAGAGTCTTTAGACATAGAATTCGTATCCTTACGGCTTATTGCCGCCAATTATTAATTAGCTAGATAATAAAAATGCTATTAAAATTCTAGGGATGCTTTTTACGAACTCACAACGGCTAACCATCAAACTGAACTGGGAAGTGATTAGCAACAAATTAACCTAAATTACACGTCAACATAAGTCAAGGAAGTTTTTCCAAATTATCCTAGCCAGCATGTTTATATCAGCAAAGCGGTGGTTCAATTATTTCGTAAGAAAACAAACCGTTAGGTAAACTTACGACTATGCATAGTAGATTTATATGATCTAAAGGTACGACAAACGATATCAATGGACTAACTAGCTTCACGCAAAGGTAAAGGAGTACTCAATCTATTGACTACACCGCTCAAACTTAAATCATCTCTGATAAATAGACAGCTCCAAGAATTAGAACATATCTTAATAACTTATCTTATAGGACTTCCACCAAAGGAAGCGGACATAACTTCAGTCTGTTCATGCATGAACATTTTAAAAGTCAAACAAGCAATCTTGCCAACACTAGTTATACAGTTGTTAATCAAAGTTGTTTAAAGTGGAATAAAATATAATAGAAGCAGATCAATGAAATCAGGTTAAATTCAGAACAAAAATCCATCTCATAAACCAGAACTTAGCAATCCTAATAAACCTAATAGGATTAAAATACTAGAACTCTTGGCGAACTGATAACCATTAATCTATGATAAGGATATGAAACAAAATATGTACAAAACAGAATATCATCAAATGATTCTGTAAAATTTAGAATTAAGCTTTACAAATAAAAACAAATGAACCCTACCATAGTGAATGATATAGGTTTACATAGGTTTAGGTTAACACCAAAGTTAACCAAAGCGGGGTAGATAGCTATGAAAGTTAAACACAGGAACGTAATGTAGGAGTTTTAAATCTTCTTTTCTCTTTTTTTTCTGTATTTGGTAAAGATAGCACCACACTGAAGTACTTTAAGAACGTCTGCTTGGTTGCAATATTTTATCTGAACACACTTAGCACGATAAATTAAACGATCGTAAAACAAAGCAAAGTCATGTTTTCTCTATCAAATGTTAATTTAAAGTGGTGAAAATCAAACATGGTGTATTAGACACGCTAATGAACATATTTTATTTTATCTTTTCTTTCAAATTGCATTATTTAGCTACTGAAATGCATCTGGTCTCGCTGTCCCCTACCTTGCTCCGATATTTCATCCGCTGGAATCAACGGAACCAGTCAGATTCGTTTACCTTTCGTGTGCATCACACGACGCAGTTCCAGTTGTGCGCTGTTCTTAGCTATCGTTCTCAACATCGAATCTGGTGGTTTTATCTGATTTGTTCAGCTTACTCACACTCATTCGAGGGCACAAAGTGACGCGTTTGTGTTTTTTTTTTTGACTCGCACAAAACTTCCGACCTGACCGTGAAGGCCAGCTTTGCCTGCGTCTCACCTAGGTCAAAGCTGCTGAAAGGATACTCAATTAAGTAGAGTCCATCGCGTGCCTTTCAACCGTTCCCGGGGTTGAGATTGCCTCGTCGACGTCAATGGGAAAGTAAATTTATTGGACATCAATCACCTTCCATTCCCTGGCGTTTCCCCTCCCTCCATCGAAAACGTTCTCGCGGTCCCTTTGCGATCCCTAGGTTCTCTAAACCCCGTCAGATTTTCACAGTTTGGTTTTTACTATCCTCGTTCTCTTTTCTTATGTTCCTCTCTTTTCGTATCTTCCTCGGCAAACTCCACCCAGCGAACCAATCCCACCCTAGCGAAAGGACAAAAAAGTCAACGAAAGAACGCATCATGTAAGGATTCCTTTAGGCCTGTCCGTGAGGGCAGCAAATGGCACCCGTTCGATCATTCGAGCACTTCCGACCGGCGTGCCACCGCACCGTTGTTGGTTGTTTCCGGATGTTGTGTGATAAAAATCGGAAAAAAACCCCCGCTACGGAGGCGTCCCCTGTTCGGGCTCGAGTGGGGTGCGGAACACCCGAAACACAAATTCCATTAAACAGATTAAACATTTATCGATTCCCCATATCGTCAGGCGTGTGTGCGAACGAGGAGCGTCTCCGCTGGCGAACGTCGGAAAGGTCCGAAAGCAATTGAATGCTGGCACCGCTCGTTGGAGTTGGAGTTTGCGGTTCTGCGGATTGCCCCTTTCGCCCTGGTGCTGGATAGAATTTCTTCTTCCAGCGAAGAAAAAGGCCGGTCACTTTAACCTTCTCAGCGAGGTTGATATGGTTTCAACTTTTATTTGTCGATTATTCTATTAAGTGTGCGCCCGAGGGTGTTTTAGGGTTGGGGGGTTTTCGCTTGACTTGTTTTTTTTTCTTATCAGTTTGAGTTGAAAGGTTCCCTGCTCTTGGATCCGATTAGCCATTGAAGCTTCAAAAGTAGGATTGACCATTTGCTTACTACGTAACCTTACGTTCTTCAACATTCTTTAACGTTTCGGTTTCGATGATTTTTAGAAATCAGTTGAAAACAATCAAACCTATACCACATCTAACTCAATTTTGTGAGATGAATGTTTTTGTTTTAAAGCAGGACATTTGATAACATTCTTAATTTTTATTCACACTGTGGTACAAATTGTTTTCTACTTGTGCAATATTTCATATTTTCACGTTTGGTGGGTTTTGCAAATGTAGATTGTTGTTTTTTTCTTTCTTGTGGTTTATGTTTTCCATATTATGTTTTACTCTACGATATTTGATGCTATATTCATTGAAAAAAGAACGATTGTATGAGTTTGCGGTCAATTTTAGTGTACTTTGAATTGATAACATTGACTTTCTTTCTACAAAACAAGACCCCAAAAATTGGTAACCAAGTGCGTTGTACCGAGGATCGAAAAAGTAAAAAAAAGTAACTGGTTTGTTAATCAGCAGTCGTAAAGACGGCTAAATTGCATTCGAACAACATTCCAAACCTAAGCATTCCAGTGTTAAATAAACAGAAAGTTCGTTTATGAACCTGCGTGGAGCAAACATTTAGCTTTCTATAGAAGTATCAAGTAAGATAGCGAAACAAATGGCATGGCATCAGACAGTGTACTTTATCAACAATTTTACTGCAAACTGTTCTCATGTCTCTAAGAAACGTTGAGCAAGCATTTTAAAGGAATTGTTGTGTATAAATACATCCAATAAATCAATTATCTGAATAGAAAAATTTCTCTGTGCCAATGAAAAACTGAGAAATGAGGTGTTTTTCCTCTCAAAGCCAGTAAATGACTTGGAAAAGCGCCACTTTTGGTTTAACCTTCGCCACATTGTCTTGACTTATGCTTTATTTCAGAAAATTCTGATCTTTTGAAATGTCTTTTGTCTTTCCGTGTTTGAAGAAAATGTTTTCCTTATTTAAGATAGCTGTTTTGGACTCTTTTTGTTCTTCCCTTCGTTGCTCTTGGTGCTCTGAGAAACAAAAAAAAAATGCTCACTGGTAGCAACTATAGCTCGCAATCTTTAGAAACGGGGCACACTTTACTTTGCCGACAGTTACCGGTTAGCCGACCGAAACCAGACGCCGCCGAGAGACTGTCAGAAAGTGCAATACATTGAAGCGAGATGAAACAATCCATCCGCCGCGTTCGGTCGAGGTTCCAGCGGCAGGAGGCATCACCTTCCTGCCTCGAGGAGTAGCTACTCTTCAAGCGCAAAACCAAAAGTGGAAATAGAACGATGAGCGGGCGGCAACTTTGGTGACTCGGCGAAGGCGTACGCGCTGGTTCGAAAAGGTCGAGTAGGGTGGCTTTGCGGCCAACACTGGGTACCGCAAGGAAGGGTGGGAGAGAACAAGATTGCATAACGGGCAGGAAAATTGTTATTCATGAAATTGGCTTACGACGCAGAGCGCAACATGGAACAACGGAGATAGTACGCAGGGGATATGATGCTGTTTTAAAGCAAAAAATCTACTAGTGTCTACTAGCGAAGGATCATTTTTCTGAACGATGCAACGCGGAATGTTAAGAATGAAGCTTTAAGTAAACAATAAACTATCCGAAACTAAACATAAACTTTTCACTGGTTGGATTCACGAATCTAAACTATTGACCACTATTAGCTTAACCGATATCAAACCATTACTGATGATATGTTAACTTCAACAGAGACAAAGAACATGAAACAATTCTTGTGATAAGTGTCAAATAAATGAACAATAACCATAAAATGGTTTGATTAGAAAGTTTTTCCTCATGCATGTCCCATTTCCGATATGTTTTTCATTTACTTATTCCTGATTCAGGTTCTGGTAATAGTTTTGGATAAATTCTATTAGAGTATTAGAGTTCAATATACTACAGATAATCTTTGAAGATTCCTTGTTATACACGTTTTGACACTTCCTTCTTGCGAAGCACTGCTTGTAGTTTTTATAGTTCTCGTATTATCTATTCAACACAAGTATTGGTGTTGCAAAATGCAACGACACGCAGTCGATTACATAGCTGATTGCAGTGGCGCTATGCCGCTTAGCTGTCTGCCGCGTTAGTTGATCCAGAAATACTTCTAGCAAGAACCTCTATCGCCGAGTTGATTTTTCCACATAAGAAGTAAATAGTGAAAAGAAAATGTAAATAATAATGGCTCATGATGATGATTTTCCTGCTGACGGCGATGACAATTTGGAATGTAAAGTGGATGGACGGATTGGGGTGGGGGTTCCCGTTCGGGAAGATATTGTTACGGTGGTGTACTATGTCCGTTAGAATGCGAGTATTTTTCTAGTCAGCACGAGAAAAAAAAACTGAGGAAGTGAGAATTTTTGCTTGTGCTGTCGCTGTACAAAGTTGACTGTGCGGCGACCGAGCAGAGTTGGCTAGCTGTAGTGTTGTGTAGCTATAATGTGATGATGGGATGTATCAACCCCGACTGGGAACCCTCGGCAAAACTGGTAGCAAATCTATAAACTGCCGGTAGACGGTGTAAGCACCCGGTTGCGTCTATCATTATTGAAGCGAACTAAAAAAAAATCGGCCAAGGAAATTGTCTCGGGTATGTCTTCAAACTCGAGTTTTCACTCCCGCAGGCGGTTTTGCTGTGACGGAGCATCGTTCGATCGTTGCATTCATCGTTCCACTCTGCTCCTGAGGCGCAGAAATGATGGATTCTCAAAATTGTGTCCCATGCCGAGCTGCTAGCGAGGGCTTTGAAGTGGGTATGAGAAACTGCCTCTCAGAATCCGTAACGACTTCTTATTTGTAGGTCGTAAAATGTGGTTCAATGTTAAGGCAAGTTGGGCTTGCGAGATAAGATTTTGTTGTTAAGTTTTATTCGCTTTCTTAGTAGACAACAATTCTGCCTGGAGATCATGAAATAGTTCCAAAAAGGTTTATGAGTCACCCATTGCATACTTTTAGGCGCGGTTGTGGAGAATATGGTGACGACGATTTAAGAGGTGCTTCATTAGAGATTTAACCAATAATAATGCTACGATCGATAAATCGAACCGCTTAAGTGTCTCGTTGAACTAAAAGATATGGTTGTACTGGCCAGGATGGACAACATGAACTTCCTGATGATTTTTTTGCATACGTTTGTGAAATTCGGCTACGTAATCAACCTAGCTGGTAGAGCTCGCTGTGCTCTCGCTTCCATTTTAAAATTATTTCTTCACTTGAACTCATAAGTTCACGCTATCCATCTATTGGTGCCTACTTTAACCGTCTAGTGAATTGAAATTGAATTTATGTGTTACTTATTACATACCTTCTGGTGCAACCGAGGAAAAGTAAGGCGACGATGAGGCCTCATCAGGGATTATGCCGTAAGATCTTTTAAGACACACTCCAAACTAAATACTTTACGCCAGTATTTGTGTTTATTAACATCCATCGAATACGGTAAAGAGGTGTAAGCCAGGCTCTCCTCTCTAACAGATCAGCCGGATCTTCAGGAGTAGGAAACACGTGACACCGCCCGCAATGCCGATGGCCGCCATGACCAGCATGTCCTCGGACAGGCTTGGAATGCTGAACTCTGGCCGAGCGAGCCGGTTCCGGTTAATCCCGAGGCACTGGTACAGCGGTGACATGCTCCGCACCAGCCGCTCACAGTCGCAGCGCAGCCAATGGTTGCTGGTGTAGAACGGACGGCGGGGCAGCGTGCCCGGAGCGACGCTGTACTGCCTCTCGAAGAACTTGAGCGTGTTCAGCATATCGTTGTGACGCACGACCCGCTGGAACAGCAGGTAGTCGAAGCCGTGCGCCGTTTCCTGGGACAAGATCACCATCGAGCCGACGTGCGCCTGGAGTGTGAGCGGTACGGCCCGCGTCAGGCCCAAACCGGAGCACGCAAAGTGCTCCAGGGGACGGTCGGCGTGCCGCATCGCCAGGCAGTATCCGTCCGCAGCCAGACTGTTCGGCATGTGCAGCAGATCGATCCGCAGCAGCTCCTGGATGCCGCAGGAGAAGTACAGATTGCCGCGAAACTCCGGCGATTCCGGCTCGTTGTTGATCCAGTACGAGAGCGCCACGCACTCGCGCTCCCGATGCAGCAGCTCGAAGAACGGCGACGTCTTGCGGCTGTAGTTGCTCGCCAGCAGCTCGAACACCGACGGATTCTCGAAATCAATCGACTTGTTCACCAGCAGCAACTTGCGGTACTGTACGTAGCAGGGTTGAAGCGGTTGCGCTGTGTTGACCACCACCACCGACACCAGTAGCACCGCGAGGGTCGCGGGCAAAGCCCAACGCACCAGCAACAAAGTCATACCGACTGAATCCAACTCGTTCACCTGTTCCACCAGAAATGCCAGAACCCAACGGAAATCTCAGCCCTCCCAACCTGCTCGCGATAGCCGTCGGTGGAGCGGAGGATGGGCATAATTATGCCAGTGTCAACTCAATTAACCTCCAATTACCAGTCCACAACAACTGGTGGTCAGTGTCGAAACAGGACTCACAATCAGGTCCGGGCAATTGGGGGGATATCAATCGATTTTCATTTTCTTCCTTCCTTACTTATGGGCAATGTTTGGGTTGCTAGAGCTCAATATCTGACCACTAGAGCCGCTGATACCTCATTTAGGCGTTGTTCCTTATCCTGAACCAATCGTTGAGGTTCAACTCAGATTTATTTTGGAACCTTTAAGTCAAGATGTCAACTAAAACCGCTTAAAGCTCATGTAGGTTTGGTTCTTAAATCACTCCCAGCTTCAACTCAGAATTGTTTTGGATCATTCAAGCCATGGTATTGGGTGAGTCACATCTGGACTTCCAGAATTTGATTTCATTGACTGCAATGCTTAACGGTGGTGGCGGAAAACCAGCGTTTAATTTATTCCCAATCAAGTATGATGTGATCCAATTGTCGAGGTGCAAAAGGAACATGAGGAATGCTTACTTCCTCGTACAGTGTCCTGACTCGTCGGAACGAACAGCTGAGGACCCGACTCCGACACTCCATCCGAACGTTCGTAACATTCGCGCAGTCGCAGAGCGGAATTCGAGCAGTATTCTCCACCAACTCGGGCGAGGGGAGCCGACCCGTCGCGAGTGATAAGACCGGTATCGCACACTACTGAGGCCACATGCTGGCAAGCTAGTGTTCTCGCTCGTACACCGACCGAACCGTTCCCGGGAATGGTGGTGTGGGAATGTTCCCCGTTTCTTCGCACCCAAAGGAACGAGCGGCAGCATTGACACGAACCGATGGCAAGGATGACATCGCCAAGTGGCTGCGAGGACTCGGTCGGACGGACCTACGGCTGCTCCCGTTCTACGCACGCCAGAGTGCATCGATCGTGGACGAGCGTAGTGTTGCCGGCAACCGCTAGCACCAGCTGCGACTGCGACCATCAGTCAGTTGGCAAATTGCCGTTAACCTCACCGGACGCGACTTGTGAAGCCGATAGAGGGAATCCAGCAGCGTGCTGCGATATCCAGCTTTGTGGCACTAGGTGCACTTCAGTAGAAGAGAGGAAAGGTGCGACCAGGGGTGAATGTTTTCCCAGTGTCCTTGGGTATTGTGAATATCTCCGGGCTCTTCGCAAATTGTCCAAAGGCAGTGGAACAGGCTCGATCATCGTGAGGATCGGAGAACGATGTGGTGAAAGTGGTGGACTAATCATAGGCTGTGTCGAACACCAGCCCCTGCAGAACACCTGCCATCTCTCAGCACAACACCAATCAACCAGCTGGTGGTATTTACGCAACGAACCAACAGATCAGCAATCAAACGACTCTTCGTGATCGTCGACCATACTCCCGTGTTTATAACCCACCAGTTAAACCCCTTAGTTTAACAAAATTAAAATTAAAGATCCGTTCATGTGTTCGTCCAACCAAAACATTTCGCAAAAGAATTGATCGTCAATGAGTTTTGCGAATTTCTTAGTTCTTAATCGTGATAAAAGTGTTAAGCATTGATGACCGTTAGGAAAGAAGTGTAAAGTAAGAAAGAAGATGAAAGAAGTAAAATAATGAACGAACTCGGGTGCTCTTTTTTTAAAGTAATACCAATCAGACGTCAACGAATGATGTTAACACAAGCTGGAAATTCTTTACAACAACAGTTTAGCCACTGAAAATATAACCTTAAACTAAGGTAAACTGAGTACTGAAAACAACCATGGTGAAGTGTTCAAAACATACCACAAACGATGGAAAAACCAAACACCTGTGCATGTAATACGCCAAGACAATCTGAAGGAATAAGAAAAGCTCAACGATAGGACAAGAAACATTCGTTCTCGTAACGTAACGTGCCCGATCGACGGTGTCGAGTTTGTGTGTAGGAGTGAGATTTTATTGTTCGTTTGTGAATATCCGTGTTGTAACAGTATTGGGTTGTGAAAATTATGCTATTCATTTTGTTTCTTGCTTTCGAGATGATTTCAAAATAGATTGAGATTTGGTTTGCATCGTTTAAGAGAAGCATTTTTCGAAAAATACAACATAGTCAATTGTAAAAACATAGTGATAGGTTAAGTTACTGTTTTATAAATGATATTGCACTAATTAATACATGTAGGAACACAAGCTATACCTTCTGTACTAATGTTAAAGTAGCACAAACTACTTATAACAATTCATTTTCTGCTATGCAAGGCAAACATTACTGCTTTGAGTGTAAAAACTATGTTGTCTTGTTACTGTAGTGTTTTTATTTATTTCGCTAATTATTCAACAGTTTACGAAAAAGCGAATCAATTAATCTATTTGATTAAAAACTAGTTAAATGGTATATTTAATTAATATTTGTGAAACTCTTTACGTCACAACCAACAATATGGCATGAAAAAAGTTAATATAAAACTGTATTATGTCATAACTGTATTAACATAAAGAGAAAACTTCACTTGACAATGTTTTCTTACCGAGAGCAAATGCATGTAACGCATCTGAAACGTGGTTTAAATTTATAATTCGTGAACATTGTTTATTGAAAACTCTCAATAATTGAATTCGAATGCTCAGCTGTAAAATCAGCAGGAGAAAGGATGTACTTTTCGGTCGTGGTAGTGTAAAATTAACTACTAATACGATTGTACATAGCTTAAAAGTTCTTTTACTAGATTCACAAATGATATGTTATTATTATCATGTTCCATTTTACTATTTATAGCACACTTGACAGTTAAATTTAACACTTGATTCTTAAATTGACTAATTAAATTTCTTATTTCTAGTTTCATTACAATTGTTTGCATTTGCTTTTCAACATCAAAGAAAACCATTAAATTGTACAGAAAGAGAACTCTGTTTGAATACAGGAACAAGCTTATTCAAAAATAATCAACTAATTTTTACCATAATAAAAAATCATGTGTCAAACTCGTCGCAGCAACAGGTCATTAAGAATCCCATGGCAAATTTTAATGAAATGAAAACCACTGCGACAATAGCCCTGTGGCATGCCTCTGCTAAGCACTGGTTTCCTTTCCCCTGCCATTCTCGTATGTGGAGGTGAATATTTAAAAAAAGCGCGCAATTAAATGCATTCGTTTAATTTAAACAAGAACTCTTATTAAAATGGCCGCCGCGTAATTGCTGCAGACTCAACGATTGCACCCGGAAATCTTGTTCGGCGAGATGAATGTGTTATGTGTAAATACAAAAGGGGGAAAAAAACAACACCCTCCTCGGAGGGTTGCATGCATGCGCTGCTTCCCGGTTCGTCGAGCCAGTGAAAACCGTTGAAAAATCAGATGAAATTTGCAAACGAAATGCAGAACGCAGGAAACGGGCAGCGCGAAAGAAAACGTCGCAAAACCCAATCCTCGGACGCGCGAACAGAAGGGTGACATGCCGGGCATGCACGTCCCTTTTCGGGCGAAAAGCGACATAGACGAGTATGTTTAATTAAATTTCTCTATTGTTTCGCATATTTTTGCATTAACGAATTACCCGCCGTAGTCCGAGCAGCACGGCAGAGTCCAGCATCAAAAATGCTAACGACAACTAACAGCTTCCTAACGGTCAAAACTTTTACCCGACCTCGTGTCGTTGAGATTGTCTAACACCGAGTGAGAAACAAAAAAATTCACTTGGTTTCCACAGCAAAGAATTGATAACAAAAAAAAACCCTTGCCAAGTACCATGAAACTTATAAAAGCTGTTCCCTTTTACCATTACGACGTCCCGCAGGTGACTCAGAAAAACTCGAGGTAGTTTCCTCAGGTATAAAGAAGGCTAACTGCGTATATGGATGTGCACAAAACGCGTAACACAGGATGCGATTTTGAAAGTTGTTTGGATTTACTAAAAAGAGTAGACAAAGTATAAAGCATCGTAACTAACGGTAGTAAATTAGTTTTCTTTCCCCATAACTTTGCAAATTCACCTCGACCAGCAAGACGCGATAAAGTAAAAACATACTGTGGCAACGGACATAGCGGACAGGTTTCAATCCCTCCTTGAACTAGCCAGCATTAATGAAAACAGACTTTACTTTCTAATATGGCTAACCAAAAGATAAAGAAAGCGAGGGTTTGTAAATTTAACACACCCGGTAAGCTACCTAGAAACTTTAGGAACAAATTTAAACACACATGGAAAATGGAATAAAAAATACTATAAAAGCAGTAAATCGCAGTTGCACGTGTCTGCCGTCAGTAGGGTGCTCAGAGTACACCACACCGGTTTGCAAAATATATGCACTGGCGTGCAAACCTGTGTCTACTCGCCCCCAAAAAATAACTCGAGTCTATGAAGGGCCGGCAAAGATAATCATAAACTCAACTGTCGTATCTAGCACGGAGTATTTCATTTATGTTTTTACTTGCCTGCTTCCTTCTTCCCAGTGAACTGCTGATGTTCTCCGTGTTCGCCCAAAACACCTTGGGATCGACGCAAAGTATTAACAGTTTATTTTATTTACTTTCCCACCGGTGTACAGACGGGGACATGAAAGGGAATTTTTGCAGTTGCACCACACCATCCATAGGTGTTTATCAGCTCACGGATGAGTGAAATAATAATGACGAACGAAAAAACGCAAGCAAGCAAGCAGCTTCCGTGCAAATATTTGAGGTATTTGCGCGATGCCACTATTTATGCTCATCGCGACATCTTCTAGCTCTCAAAACCATATCGTCCTCGCTTTCGTGCACTAGATTTATTTTGATTCACTGGTGTGTGTGTGTGTGTGTGTGTTGTTTCTGCCGAGATTTTATTTCATTCGTGACTTTTTCCGATTTTACTTTCACCTCTCGTAGTCCTGTTCAAGTGGACAAATTCAAAAATTCATTCTAACTGGAGGAGAGGGGAGTTGTTTGCTGAGGTAGGAGAGAAAATAAAACTTACACTTCTGCATGTTTTCCCTCCCGCATCCGCCTAGTAAGTGGATGGGCAATGGAAATTAAAAAAGAGAAACGTCACCACGATGAGGCTCTTTTCCAAACGGTCGAGGTGTTAATGAAGAGTCCAGACTACGTCGACGATAATTAAGATGAAGAGGTTAAATGTTTTTTTAGCCCTTCAAATACCACGGAGGGGTGGAGAAGAAAAAAAAAAAGATTATCGTCCTCAGCTCCAGCCGTTTCCGGGGGGCGAACGTTAAACCTAGAAAAGCGTACAGCAAAAAAAAAAAAGTAAACACCAAGCGTCCGTCTGGCTTGAGTAATACAGAACGAGAACGAAAAAATCAAACACATCCACTTGTGAAAAGCATAAAAAATGCAAAGCTAAGGGCCACCAACAACGGGCCGGGCCGGCAGCCGAGAGTCCGGCTGGAGAGTTTTACAACCGGTGCGGACTTTGCTCTACCCCTTTTTGCGCTGGCTGGAGTTTTGGGGTTAGTTTAAAAATCGTTTACTTGCGCTCCACCGCGAGCGTGCGAGCCCGCGTGTGCATGTGCGTGACTAATTCCGTCACGTTTCGTCCCGCCGCGCGAGGGAGGGGTGGGGAGCAACGCGGAAAAGGCAGAAAATGAATTGTGACATTTGGGATGATTAATTAAGACTGTGGCTTTATGGGAGGCGACTCGAGGTGGACTGTGCAGTCCGGTGACACTGTTTTTTCATGCTACAGGTTTTAAAATTTATTCGCTTCTCGAAAATATTTCAATTTCCACACAGAAGCTAGAACTCGTTTGCTACATTTACTGAGAAATAAGGGAAGAGAAGTGTATAAGGTCAATGTGAAAAATGAAAAGGGAAAATATAAAAAAAGTATCACACAAAAAAGTATAACAAGATAAAAGTATTCACAAACATGCTGTTTAGCTAAACATATTCCTTGATATTTAAAGTAGAATTACAAATTAAATGTATTGAAAAAGATTTCGTAGGTCAGGCGTTATACATTTGATAAATCAAGGGTAAACATTTAATAAGGCACCAGCAGTCATTTTTAAAGTCGTGGTTACATCTGTTTTGCGACAATTTCCTTAAAAATATGCAATATGTGGTATGCAATAGGAGATATATTAATTATTTAATTTCGACCTATCAGTATTTAAAGAATAATAAAATCATGTGTTGAAGATTGCATACCTTCTGGCGTAAATGTTTAAACAGTAAGAAGAAAAAGGGTCGAGGCTTCATTTTACATTTTGTCTAATGATGCGAGACGAATATTAAGATTAATTTAGAAACGATAGTTACATTCTCACACCATAATAACTTGTTTTGCTCAGCATAGATATTTTACTAAACTTGTCAATGTAGACCAATAAGCATGTATGAAGTAGTCCATGTCCATAATAACCAAAATAAACAGTAGAAATCAAAGTTCAAATGCAATTCGACAATAATAAAATAGTGAAACCATGTTATAAAATACATTTATATTGATTAAATGCTACCAATCATATGATTCTTGAACAGCAAATCTATTTGATTGCATTTTTAAGAAACACATTAGCGTTCTATCTTAAAAAGTGGCTTAATTTTGGAACTCAACAACATCGATATAAAGAGTGATGACGAGCTGTGGCGATCCAGCCTCTTGGTACTAACATAAAAATTCCAGTAAAAATGCAACCAATGTATCCGCTTCAACGTAGCAAATGTTGTGTCAAAAACTAACGATCTTTTTCTACTTTCAAAGTGAGATATAGATGTGAATATTGTAATACACACCCGCTTCACCTTCGCTACCTGCGGATAGGAATTAAAGCGTGAAACCCAGGGAATTGATTTCGCTTTCGCAAAAAGAAAAACAAGAAAAAAAAACAACCAGTGAAAACCGTGATGTGTTGATGGTGTGTGGAAACTAAACTGAAATAACAAACCCTCCCAGCCGCCCCCCTCCCCCCAGGCCATGTGCATCGAACCGAGCCGATCAGATAGTATACGCTTGGGTGCGCTCGGCAGTGGAAGTGCAGTGGCGGGGCGGTAGAGAAACCCGAAATCCGAGTGCTTCTAATGTGCCCTTCGATGCGTCTGCGATCCTGCTGCGGTGCAGGATTAACGCGAAGTAGTGTGTAGTGTAAGTGTGTGTGAGTGTGTGTGCTGTGTGAGTTTGGTGTGCGTGCTCGTGTGTGTGTGTGTGCGTCGAGGAAAAGTGCAGTGCAGACGAAAGATTTTTAATCATGCATCCTTCAATCTTCCTAAATGTGTTCGTGCTGCTAGTGCTAGGGAAAGGTAAGTTGTTTTTCAACCTTTGAGTACACGCAATCGATAGGATTCGGAAAACAACCCGACGGGTTTGTTTTGGTTCGGTTGCCGCCAATTTGACAAACAGTTAGTCAATAAAGTATCGGTAGAGTCACTAGGTTCAACTTGTTTTCGCAGAGAAACCTCGTCGTAGGGCAAACATTTGAAAGGCATGTACAAAACAAACTTTGATTCTCTTCAATGAGAACTATTCTATAACATACAAATGAAACAACAAAGTATCGGGAAACCCGATGTTTTTAATTGACAAATGCTTAATATTTTTCATAACGTTTGAAAAACGTGCCAAATAAGAAATCTTAAAAGCTTTACTCGATTAATTTAAACCATTTATTTGAAACAACAACTACAAAACTAATGATTTATGTAAAGGATCAAAGAAGTACATTCTCATAAGCAGTGTACTCACCAACATAACTTTGGCTCTCTTTGATTTAAACTGATTTGTGTAAGTGTTTTCTCATAATGATAAGCTTATGTAAACGTAAGGAGGAAATCAGTGGTCAAAAATGCAAAAATTACAATTGCAATTAAATGAAATAGGTTTGTAGGAAATATAACATGTTGGCGGGATTTTTAACAACTTGAAAACAACATTTCTTACTTCTACTACAAAGTCTCTATTTTCATTTCTTTTACTTTATCTCTAAACCAACGAAAGATGGCAATCAGAACTAGTCTAACCAATTCTAAATTACTACACTATCGATGCTAGAACGAGCCGTTAAAAACACTAGCAAGCTAGATTTGCAACATTGTCGCTTCAGCTTTCATTGACTAGTCCCCAACCTCTATTTAGCACGCTTCAAGCCGTGCCGGAAATGAATGTTTTGGTTTATTTTGTGCGGTACCGCTTGTGGCTCACCCTCGCTCAAAAACCAAAAACCGAAGGCTTATTTTCCAATATCCGGCTTGCCAGAATCCGCTCAAGTCGCACACCCATGCACAACTCGTTCGAAGTGAGCTCTGGGGGAACGCATTTCTAATACTTTCGGTGGCGTACAACTCCTTACTGCTTCAGTGTGGTGTAGGGAAGTAAAAGAACTGCTGAGACGCAAAACATGGACCTTCGTGCCATTCCCCGATGTGGTCAATGCCAATGAAATGTCGTCTAAATTAGCTTTTTTGTAGGCAAACTAGAAGGTAATAATAGCAGCTCACTCGAAATAGACCATCGGAAGATGTCGTTCTTGTTATCATCAACACTCCGAGCACCAGATTAATTTCCTGTTAATCGGCTTCCACCAAGACATAGCTTTAGCGCTTGCTAATTTAAACATAATAATATTAAACTGACCACAAAAAAATGCTACATCATAGACGTTTGACAAGCAAAAAGAATTTTCGTGTAAGATTGCAACATTACATTGTTTACTTTGAGAATGGAAAGAAACGCAAAAAAGACAACATCTATTTAACAGAATATAAGACAGAACATTACCAGAATATTAGATAAGCGATAATTAAATTTGGTAACGCATTCGTTTAGTAAAAAACCAAGTTGTTTTGCTACAAACAACTGTTTCAAACTACTGACAGCTGTCTATCAAAAATGATAGCAATGACATTCTACGTGTTAAAAGATCATTCCGGCACATGTGACGTCGAGTGAAAGATAACTAAAATTTTGCCAATAGTTAATCCTAAGAAAGATGTTTCAGGTTTTAAAAACTATCAATCAAGTAGCCTTCTCGGCTTATATTAAATCGTTCAACAAAACACTTAAACAAACAACAGATCATGCCCTCATTTAAATACTGCTTCCAACCAGGTCTTTCCACTGCTCGCCGAACTTAAAAACTTTGTACAAATGATAGAAATAACAAAATATAAACAGGAATGGTCTTTAACATGTTTAAAGCTGATCGTCAAAAACTAAAGTCGGTTTGTTTTTGTCATAAATTTTTACAATATACAGCAAAATTACCCATTATTGTAAGACTAACTCCACTGTATAACCCGTCGAAATTCAGAGATCAACCAAAGAACGTTGATGAATTCTATGACACATTTTAGTAAGAAGAGTGATAGAAACACAGCGTTAGATGATAACAATTGAGCTTCTTTCTAACTTAACCCTTGAAGGTTAAACATACAACTAGAAAAAACCAAATAATCTTTCAACTTAATGTAAAGATGTACGAAAAGTTCGAAAACTTATGAACACACTCTCCGATATTCCGAAGGACAGTAAGGTATTTGAATTAGTAATCGATAGAAAATCATGTGGTATTGTGGTTAAAACGAGTACACTTGTTCAATGCATCGGTTGTGTCAAGGGTTTTACTCTTTTTGCTCACACTCTGTCGTTGGTTATTCCACTTTTTACCAGCTAAATGACGTTCTCCCCGCTCAGTCAACAGCTCGTTAACCCTGCTGTGAAATGTGTCCGAAAAGAACAACCACAGGAATCGAGGCAAGTCTGGTCAGACTTACGAAAAGAACTAAGCGTTTCAATACACCATGTGTGGTGATGTGTTCGTACATGCACATTTCACTTCCATCGATAGCGGAACTGTTCGTCTATGGCATGTCACATCGCATCGCAGGGTTTTGGGGTACGTCTAATTCTCGCCAAACGTGGGGTTTGGGGGATGGGAGGGATGCAAAAAGGAAAGTCGCACTAAATTCATTAAATATGGAGATTTATCGCCCGGAACCTGACAGTTTTTTTTTCGGGGCGGTAAAAAAAAACCCGTGCGTGGTTCGAATTGTTTTTCCATAGTGCGATGCGCTATGGGCTACCGATGGATCCGACGTACTTCACCATCCACCACCGCACCAGTAACAACATTGCACTGCCCCTTCCTTCCTCCACCCGAGGTATGTCGTGAACATAGCGCGAAAACTCCGCTCGTACTACGCCAGAAACTGTGCCGGAAGTGGTAGTCGGTTTCGGGCCGTGATCTCGCTGCAAACGCCCACACCGCCTCGCCACTGCCCACTTCCGCCACCGACCGCCCCCCCCATTCAACATCCGGACCTCCGGCGTACGCATGCACACGCTATATTTTATTTATTTTACCCACCACATCCTCGAAAGCGAGCGGGCTTCACCGTCACCGTTTCCGGCCCGGGGAGGAAAAACGCCGATCGCCATCGCACCCGAATGCTCAATGGCGGGCAAAGTTGATTAGAATTCATCCGCAAACGAGCTGATTGACACATTCTCGCACAACCACAGGCACAAGGCTGGCGTGCAGGACGCAGGATGGACGGTGTGTCACGAACGTTTGCCGAGTGCATCCGGTGTCCGTCCTCCACCCGGGCCGGGCTATCAATCTGGCGTGGACCGTAATCGATCCGATTAAATCGAAAGCAACAACGCGTACGACGATGGCACGCTCTGCTCCGTGCGAGTCGTCAACGGTACGATTTTTGATCTGCTCCGATGGCTCGATCTCCCAGCATCGGGATCGTCGTTGCCGTATCATCTTATGAGCAATTCCCCCCTTTTGCTACGCACATGCTCTACATGCTTAATGATAATCTGATTCAGCAATCCAAACAACAACAGAGAAATTGATTCCACTCTCAGCTCAGCCTAGCGAACGTTGTCAGCAAACGGAGGAACGGAAAGTTGGGCTAAATGTTCGTCGGTTGATTGTCAGAGAAATATCTCGCTTCCAAATTAAGGCTAACTTATTGGGATCATTGTCTAAATATGTATGGTCTAATCCACAATAAGAAGTGTAAAGCTATATTCATCAGGTAGCGTTTTAACTCTTTTGGAAAACAAAAAACAAAACTAAAGCGAGCGAACAAAGAAACATCGTTTGACAGAAATACACGGTGTCTAATATATTCTCATACAAATTCAAACATCAATTATTCCATATCACAAAGTAGAATTTTCATTGGAGTTTCTTTTTTATCTTAGCTTCATCATGAGAGATCAATTATAGTATTGGTTTTGGAAAAAAACCCCTACCAACATTTTTTCATCATCTTCAAACGAATTTCAAAACCATTCCATGCGACACGCTTGACTTTTACTAGTTTTCCATCGCAATTTAAAGAGTTGTGCCATCGAGTTGGGCCGAAGTGAGACATGTTTTAGTTGTTTACATTTGAAAGCACATATGGGCATTTGGTTGAGATCTTGCGATCAGGAAATTTTGCTGTTATAAGTTATTAATCAGCTAAGCTCATCATTCTTTCCCTATATGTTTCCTTTGTTTGACACGTTTTACGATAAAAATAAGGATTTTTTGTCAAATTTTTAATACATCACCACAAATCATGGTGAGAGCTATGATTTTTAATCATAAAACTTTTCTATTAATATTCAGAATACTCTTGAACCTATGACAACACGCCACACAAGGTGTGTCGAAAGTAAGCGAGTTGCTTTTTATGCTTTTTTAAGTTAAAGTTTTTAATACTCCATCAAACCTGCCATTTGTTTTGGGAGGTTGACATCTCAAGTCTTGTAAAAATATATTGCACGAGGCCTTTTTGGAGGCATTGATATCAAGGCTCAGTTTACTTTTCTTTGTCGAGTTCGTTCCTCGACAATAACTAATAATTACGATAAGTTTCCAGGTTCTTAAAATTGTATAAATTAGTTTGTGGTTGTTTTTCTTCGAGGTTTGCTGTTTTCCTCTCAACAAATTTATCATCTTTTATTATTAATAAACAGTATTTTATTTTATGTTTAATTAGATACAGTGAAATGTTAGAAAAATATGTAATATTTTCCTCTCAACAAATTTATCATCTTTTATTATTAATAAACAGTATTTTATTTTATGTTTAATTAGATACAGTGAAATGTTAGAAAAATATGTAATATATAATATAAAATATGTTTTCCCCATGGCTTGATGAAAAAAATGTACTGATATTTATATGACACCGTGTAAATTTGACTTTCTTATCTCTTTCTATACAGTAGTTTTTTTTCACTTCTTTTGCCGTTTCAACCATTATTATATTTTCTAGTTCTAAAAGGAAACACCGTTCATACTTCTCCCGCGGAACCGATAAACCCTAAATGACACACCAATAACCGCAAAACACCTAAAGCCAGTGGTTTATCGCAAATGTCTTCTAAATTAAATTTTATAAACCCCTAAAACAATGGAACACCGGTCGCTAGAGCAGAAAAGGGCGGTGAAAAGGCTGCCCTGACGTTGACGACTCGATTGTGATGGATTAACTCCATTACTTAGTGGGTAATCGTTTCCATGAATGATCGATGGCTTCTAAAGTCCAGGATTTCCTCCCGGGTATTTGCTGTGGCGACCGGAGTGTCGTCGCTCGGGAAAATCTTGAGGCAGCCGGGGTTTGTTTTATTTTTATACGCTCGGTGCTCTATATTTCATGCTCGGCGCTGTATCTAGCTGGATAGTTTACTTCAAACTCTGGTGTGAGTCGTCTTTTCAACCATTTTCCATTGAGTTATCTCGGTGGTTTCAGAAATCAATTACTTTTGTCGTACTATTTTACTGAGTTTTATAAGTTAATTTTTGGGATAATGTTCTCCTCTTTATTTCTTCTCTGGAATTTATCATAACGATCTCACTTTTTTTTTAAATAAAGCTGTTTATATGATATAAAAACAATTTAATTTGAATGTAATCTTTTTTAAAGTGACTATAACAGTTTATCAAGAGGTTGAATCAAATTAAATTGGTAAGGATCCACCACTCATGAATCAAGCCCAAACCAATTTTCACTTGTAAAAATCGATACTGAAACTTACATTACAATATAATGGCAGTGTAAAGATAAAGCAGAAGTAGCTACTCATAGAACACCGCTCGAAACGATGTACAGACAACAAGAAATGGGAGAAATGAGTGGCGAGTCCTGGCAAAAACAATAATTTGATTATTGTGTATGCTTTTGGCTCATTTTCCGTAAGCAAAAGAATATGTATATGCTCGTTCTTGATAAATCATTGCAGCTAGCCGTGGTTCATGTGGTTCCACCCGCGGTCACGGAGCGAAAGATAATGGATATACTTTTTTTTTCCACGCCCCGCACGCCACGCTTCATACATTCTGATGTTCTAATTCCTATTCATTCCTCTTTTCTTAACATCGTTCATTAATCGTGCCGACCGGGGCCAGCAGTCGCTGTACGCAAGCAGCGTGTTCCGGTTCCGTGGTGCCAGGCAACGCATCAAATGCAAAATCACTTCCTGCGCCTGCACCTTACGAAATCGCTATCATCGATCGCGCCGGATTTCTGAGGCAAAGCTAGGGGTTGCCTTCGGGGGGTGGTTGGCTCCCTTCATTGTGCTTCCATTTGTCGTACGCAAGCTTTTGTCACCCGGTTCCATTCCAATCATCCCCCACCCCCAGTTCTCCCGCTATCTCCCGGACCGAACGCCTTTGCTGATCTTTCCACCTAAGGCATGCACCGTTGCGAGAAAAAGCGGAGCTTACGAGCAAAACGAAGCGACGACTACGTCCTTCCCGAAAGACACATGAATAACACCAGCAAAACTCTTCGAAACGATATCAATTTATTACTCTACTTTGTGCCCCGCGAGAATGAATACCTTTTGTGCCGGGAACCGAGGGGAAGGGGGGCTTTCGTCGTCGTGCGAGAAGGAACCGTTGCGGCAGACGGAGCATGAGCTAGATACCAGGCACATTCGCTGCACCCCCCTCATCCAAGAGTGCGCACATACTTCATCTTATATTGCGATCGATTAATAGTGCGAATACCTTCGGAGTCGTCCACTCCACGCAGTAGGTAGCACAAGTTGTCGTAGAACATATTTTAGAGGAGCAAAATTCGGAACTGTGCTCAACGAGTTGGAAATATTAAAGCTCATCACGGGTGCTCTGCGTGATATGTTTATGAGAAATTTCGTTACATGAAAGTCAAATTCGTCAAAGTTAAGAACTTTAAAATGTAATTTAAGGCAATATGCCCCCTTTGAGCGGAAAATATTAAGTTTTTGTAGACCATTCACGGAAAATACAGAAATTGCTCACAGTTCGATTCTCTAACTTCACTTTTTTTTTTATTTTTGTCGTCACAAATACAAGGCAAAGATATGAAGCCGTCGATGTTCAATATATGTTAAGTAACATATTAGAGATGCAATTAAAAAAAACATTGGTATAGCTAAATCTATTCTGCATGATTTCATTAATTATGTTTCTTTCTCGATGGAGACGCCTAGTGTTTTTTAGTGTCTTGATGGAGACGCCGAGTAATGGAGACGCCTACTAATGGAGACGCCTAGTTTTTTGTTTCGATGGAGACGCCTAGTAATTTGTAAATTGTCCTCATGGTTTGAATCATATTAAAATTAGAATAACTTAACTAAGCAGACTGACTGATGCACTGAGCATCATAATAGAACACATACCAGACTAAAATGTAATGCCAACAACGTCTCGCAACTACGTACACTTTTGGTTCGGCAATTTGTCAATACACAATTTGTTTCAACTGCGAGTTGTCAATTGATATGATTTTCTTCATGTTTTAAAAATTACAAGCTTCTTATCTTAAAGTTCAAAAAGTGTTGAAAACAGTATTAAACATATAAATCACGGTAAATATGTATAAGAAAAAAATGCACAAGAGTAGTGAGTGTTAATTTTCATCAACATTGGACTTGGAGCAAATGAATCTTAGAACTGACTGGATTCTGAATTTGAATATTGTGATTGGTTCTTAGTTTGTCTCTGTTGCTTGATGAATGACAGTGATTTAAAAGAGTTATAAAAATTCATCCCCGAGGATGATGAAGCTCGTCATGGAGTTTAATATCACGAAACTTGAGTAAAAATAGATGACAAATTTTATTTTATTTTTTTAACTTAAAAGAATAACAAACAATATCCCAAGTAACCCATGTTGTGGAGAAAAGTGCAAAGCGAAGTTTTTCGACATGATGCAGAAGTATTTCATTATTATCTTCCTCCCGGCGGTATACGGACACTACGAACATCGCTGGCGAAGACTGGCGCTTGCAGTTACGGTGTTTGTTGTCATCTCTGCTACTGTCGCTGTTGTCGATCTATAGAATATGAGTCACGTCTTCGGCTTTCTTCGCTTGTGTTTCGAGCTGGCGTCGTAACGCACACGAGCGTAGGGTTTTCCGATAACTGAGCGTGGATGAATGTGTAAAGAACCCGTTTTGCGTGTCTTATTTGGCTAAAGACTGATTTATCGCCTCGAAACTAACGTTATCCGCCAGCTTAGAACTCATGCATGGGAAAGGAGTTGGGGAATAAAATGGTAATTTTCTTGACTGCTATTTATTGCCAAGATTAACGCGAGTGTTTTCTGGGTGCTTGCTCGACTCAAATGGGGAAGCAAGTCATGCTGAAAGAAACAAACACGAGAGTGTGAAAGATACCAAATTTGTTTTGTAAACTTGAAAAATTTGGGTTGCTAGAAAAGAGATAAATGAAATAAACAGACCTGCTCATTTATCGCTTCTTTAGTTCGGTCTTCCTCTTTAGTTGCTCATTGTTCAATTATGACATAGCATTTCAAAATACTTTACCCTCCATGCTGCATGGTGGGTTTTAAGAAGTTGTTCTTCCTTTGTTGGTTTTTGTTTTGCTCCAGGGAAAAAAAGTGTACACAGTGGCATCATGGAGCAGTAGCATTATAATTTCCCCTAACGAGTAAGCAGGTTAAGCTGCTACTTCAGGCTTTTCTTCGTCGGAAAATAGTGTGCCGCTTTGGCTTTCCCTTTGCAATCGAACCGGAAAGTGCTTACACCGACGGGTAAGTCACGATTCCGTTCGCGACCGCCCGAGCATCCGAAAATAACATCCTCCTTTGGCACAATGGCGATATCTGATTTACTGCTCTTTTACCCCCGGATGCTTCCTCCCCACCAGGTCTCTCTCAACCTTGCATTCCGGTTTTCGGGGGCTCCAGCCGTGAATCTGGCTCCAGTGAGTCTGCAAATCAATCGATGCAACCGTCTCCGGAGGGTATTTTTCTCGGACATGGCAACGGCGGAGCCCGACGGAGGTCGAGCTGAGTTGGCGCCACCGAGTTCTCCACTCTGTCGCATCGATCGGGATCGGGAGGCGAGGAAAAAGTTCTACCATTTCTCGCTCGCTCCGGTGGGGGGTTTGAGTTCTGCGATTGGCCAATTGCCAGAGTCGCGTTGGCGCCAGCACTTGGTTTATCCTCCTGCTCCTGCATGCCATCCCCTTGTGGACGCGTTCTCCCTTTCATTTTGCGCATGCAGTGCAAACCCGGGTTTTCATTCTAATTGTTTCCTTCTCTTCAAAAGCCCAACAGATGTTTTCACTGTGGCTTACGCGCGTTTTGACAAACGTCAAGTGCTGAGATGATTAGAGATATAAACATTTACGCCTTACGGGTTTATTTACTCGATTCGGAACCGCGATGAGTCACTTTGATGCAACGAGGCGTTGTCGGTCATTTGTTTACGGCTTTTTTTGTGAAACTTTATCAGAAAATATGCCGAATATGTTTGCAAATAGATTTACCTAAACACTTCTTTCGTTCCAAGAAGGGGAAAAACTTGTTTATGCCGTAAATAATAAAATAAAATAAAAATCAAGCAAACATGCATCAAGTATTTCAATAAGTTACTTTAAAAATAATGAAAAGGCTTGGATTCATAATTTTAATATTGTGGTAGTGGATTCAAACATAAAAATATCCTCATCAGGGGACGATACCGATACACCGGCTAATGTAGGGAAGAACACACTGCTAAACACGCAAGATACCCAAATTTAAAAGCAAAACACTCAAGATACCGAAATTAATAGAGTATGACACTAGTTCAGCTAAATTATTTCATGGTACAATAGTTATCGATATTTAATATTGAAACATAAGAAGTTAAAATTCATTCTCACAATTGAAAATTACGTGTGGTGAAGAGTTCTATAAAAAAAAATATTTTAAATGCAATCTGACAGTTTTAATGTCATATTATTACTTTTTTACAATAGAAGAAAGGGTAGAAAGTCGATGTATGAAGATTGGGATTATTTTTCTTCAATCGAATGAGAGAAATAAAAGTTTTCCACTTAAAGCGGGGGATGATGCCCCACTTTATCTTTCTCATTCCTGCAGAAAAGTATTATAACTACCGCATTGATAGGTGAAAACAGTTTTGATAACAAAATCCATCTAACGGAGTATAATGCCTGTTTCGTATTTGTTTCTCACTCAACGAACATTCATATCTAAACGTTCCTCAGTACATGAATACCCTTCAATAGTATTTCTCAATGCTTTTAGATTGTTTCCGAACAGGTGTATTACTTATTCGACATTCGAGAATTCCAAACTTTCTTGTACATCAAACTTTATTTTTCCTTTTCAATCTACCTTTGCTTCTCCAATCTACCGAATTGCCAGAATTTCGTATAAACCAAATCACTGCACAAGTCCAACACCGTCGGGAGTCTCTAAAGTCCCATGGGCCATTGTTTAGCGCCTGCTGCTGCTGCTTCTGCAGAATGGCAGAATAAAACTACCCGAAACATACCCTCGGAGATTGATTTCTTCGTTTTATTCGGCTGCAATCGCCGAGAATGTGTTGTGTGTTGCAGAGCCAATTTACGACATCACTATTTTCCAGTGTCGTGTTTTCTTTGCCCCCTCCCTCCCAGTCCATCACGTTCAATTGTCTTTCTTCTTTATTAGTCGCACGGATACTTCAGCTTCGGCCATGTATCGTTCGCATCGTCTTGGTGTGTGTGTTTCTTTTTATTTTTATCATAGAACATTGATTTTATTTTATAATATATATTTTCGCTCACATTCTCCGCGATACTTCTCCTAGGCACAATCGGCATCTTGCAAGCCATAGCATGTCTGCAAAAATATTGAAGCGAAAAAAAAACAAAGGAAACGGATTTGGAATTCCCGGAATAATGGTACCCCGGAGCCAAATCTGCTCCGCAAACGAATCAATCGACAAGAAGTTCGCATTCCGACGGTCGAGCGAACCCGATACCGGAGGAAGAAGTGAACGAGGAAGTGTTTTCGGTTCGCTTTTTTTCTGTTATTGTGTGTTGTGTGACGAAAAAAAAGGGGAAACGGAAAGACAGAAATGAAATATCCTTCGAGGCGTTTGGCTCATTGGAACGATTTCGTTCATGCCTCGTGCCGGCGGAACGAACCGGAAAAGGGCACCGGGTGGGACCTGAGCTAGACGTTTCATAACCAATTCGTTGCGCCGTCGGCCATAAGAGGCGTGGACCCGAATCACACACACACTTTTTTGTTTTGTTTCTTGGCTTTCACTTGACACGCTGCGCCGTTTCCACGAGATCGACTTTTTCGCACGGTTTGTCATGACTGGCATCACACACGTTCTCTAATCTGGTATAGGAACTGTTTTGATACAGCCTGTTACGAGCGCCGAAGAATTGATAAAGACGTAACAAATAAATAAACTGTTGGGTTTACCCCTATTAAGTTTAATTGTCATAGTTTTTAATTACTTACGTACAAGTACAATAGATGTGTTAAAATATAACACACATTATTTCAGTTATTACTAAATTTTCCTAGGAACAAGTATTTTTGTGACTGCACTTAAAAGTGTTTGAATTTGTTAACAGTGTTAACAAAATACACTGTTAACAAATTCAAACACAGAAAAAAACCATAGCATTAATCATCATTTTCTTTGAAAGTAAATTCAAAACTACATCAAATGATTTTGTACAGATAATCAACATTTCTTAAAGTTTTATAACTTCTAAAATTTATACGTGGTTGACTGATTTTTTTTATTTGATAAAAGTGTTCCTGCAATAGCAAATGTAATTAATTGTGAAAGAATAATCGGAGACGCTCCAAGCTAACTGCCAATTCAAACAAGAGACAAAATGACATTATTTTCTTCAATGTTACATAAATCAGAAGAGTGCAAGCATAAAGTGTCTAAAAGTAAACCTAAAGTTAAACTACTTCGTCCAAGCACATAACATAGAAATATTCAAATAAAAACTATAGGAAAATATTTGCCTCACACTATTACTTTTTAAAACAAAATAAATCGACATCGATATCCAGAATTTTGTGGATTACAAAACTTTTTGTAATAATTTATTGTTGCGTAAAGATTTGTATTGTGTAGTTTAGACTTAATACGAATACATGTAGCTTTCTCTGAGCACATTCGTTTTTTCATCCACTCTTTTACGTAGCCTAGTATCAAAGTTGTCTCAAAATGTTAAACATTTCCCAAAAAAAATGTTTTCCACATTTTTTGCTTTTGTAACAACGTTTTCTTAAACAATCATAACTTTCTTTCCGAATGAAATATATTTGAAAGTTGTGTTGATCCGTTCAATTTACAAATTATTTCTGTTCTTTTTCTTCTTTCGTTGATTTCTTAGCGAATTACGAGCTTAATCCAAAAGGTACCTTTTTAATTTTTCTATTACTAAGCGGTTTTAATATCGCAGATCCCCCTAATCTCATCAACCACCAACAGGCTCTCTTATACTGTCATCGGGTGATAATTCCCCTTTACGAATATTATATTGTCAAATTGATGTAAAACGTGGAACCTGAAAATATAATTAGACGAAACCTTACTGTTTCATGCCCGTTCCTCCAGCTCAATCCTTTCCAGGCGGCGTGCTCACATCTCTATCCATCCTTTTTACTGCCTTTACCTTCGCTAGCTCGAGTGTATCCACACGGCTAAAGACGCGTCCTACGGGCGGGAGTGGTTCCTAACGACAACAAAAATTATCTTCCCCATTCCATTCACCCTCGTAGGTATTCCAGTACATAAGACAAAAAAAAATCATGGTAAAAGGAAAAACCCAAAACAGCAGAAACAATGTGAAAGCACGCTACCTATCGCACGGGCTGTGTGCCAGAGGTCAGGGAGCAAAAATCACTTTGCCAAAACCCCCCACTCCCCTTGAAAATTGCTGAACGCTCCAGGCACCTGATTGAGCGCCACGGGTAGGGGGGGGGAGGGGGAAAGCGTGGAAAAACCGGTTGGGCACTTTGGCGAAGCGATAGGGAAAGAAAGAAAGAAAGAAAGATATGACGTGCGATTGGTGCGCGGGAAAGAGCAAGAGAAAACAAGCAAGATGGATAAAGTAAAGCAAAAGGCACCCTTTCCCACACCCCCCCACCCCTCGCGGTGTCCTGAGAACGAGAAAAAAAACCCCGTGAAGACAAGGGCCTGCTTATTTCATCGCCATGATAAAGCTATAGTCAAAGCGCCAAAGTAGGGTGAAGTATGGAAAGAGCCTGGGAGATAAATGAGAAAGAAAGCCTGGGGAAAGGAGGGGCAAGGGAGGGGAAAATCTGTCGAGCGAAGACGACTCGCGAAGGGGCGTAATAAAATAATCATGGCGCCAGACATTTTGACGCCGAAATATTTCTTCCCTCCATAAATTTTTCTCAATCGGTCGCAAAGTCTTCTCCTTGAGGATGTGAGTTTTTGTGTGCCTTCATGTGTATAAGTGTGTGTACGTGCTAGAAGGATGTTTGTATTTCCGTATCCTTAACATCGCTGCATGGTATCGGTCAATTCCATACCAACGTACAGCGACGCTATTCAGAACGTTGCTCCACTCCCGCTGTGTATCTTTTATTTTGATTTGTTTTTTTTTTCTTCTCTCCTTCCACTCCCTGCACCCTTCCACCCGCGTCGCGCGTTCTCGATGTCGGCAGATGATGGCGACGCCAAGGCGGTGCCTTTCATCCGGGAATGTCGTTGTGCTCTGCCGCCATCGATGACATCGTCTTGAATAAGGGACCCGGTGATACGGTGACACTCGACTATCATTTAGCTATTACCGGTGTGGCGGAGGGTGAGGTGGTGATTAGGGATGGGTGGCATCTTCCTTCCGCGCACGTGGGCTCTGGATGGAATTCAACCCCGAGAGAGATATAGGCAACTCCCGGCTGTTCGCTGTTCGACATCTTATTCACCCCAAGCGGAGGATGACACGGAGGTGACAAATTTCCGTACGAACACACTGTTGGGGGTGCGTGACGAGCAGAAGAGATACTGATAGCGAAAAAAACAAAGTGCGGATTGTAGTTCCCGATTGCCGCAAACGGGAAGGAATTGTAGAGGAGCGTAAACTAGTAGAAAGATGTTCCCCTCGGGAGACTACAACTGCACTGGAGTGATGGTTCAACGACTACAGGAGAAAAGAATTTAGAAACGTATCAAATACAAGGGCTCAAGATACGCAGCGCCCAAGAGTCGTTTCCCCCCCCCTAAGTGATACATTATCTGAAGCCCGTCCCCAGGAGAATCTATCGCCAGAACGTTCGATGAGCAGCTGCAATCGACGACACGTGACTTTATGGCGAGTGTACCGATGCTCCACTGGCTGGCCCGTTTTACGCTTTACCAGAACCGCTCGAAACTAAAGAAGAGCAAAGTGTTGATAATCGTCGCCGTTTCGTCTTAAAGGCTGCTTTTCTTTCTATCGTCCCTTTCCTTTATTCCATTCTCATCCTCGACAACTGATTATGCCGTACGATTTCGAGAAACACTGGACAACAAACGCCGCGATTTGTAACCACGTCATTGCGCACAGTGAACAACTGGGGAGAAAGTAGAAGGAGTCTGTTTAAAAAAATACGTTTTACTTCTGCTACATAACAACTTGTCTACTTTTTTATTATTGTTCTAATATAGTGGAAGGCTATGGTAAATGTACTAATTTGCCCTTAGGGAAGCTTAACCTACCTTTTTACTTGTTTAAAAACAAGTCAAAGTATTTGTTTTATAGACAAATTTTGTTAAAATGGTTGTACTAAACAAATGTTTGAAAAACGCTTAGTAGACCAAGTGTTACAAAGGTTGGTTGTCTCGCTGTTTTACTGCATTAATGTTTTACTGTCAAAAGTAGGTGACAGGCAATCCGGCACTTGCCCTGAATCAAATTGAATATTGCACTAATATAAATGTAAGCTTTAGAAGAAATAAAAAAATGATATTTAAGGAAGCTTAGTCTATTTGTCGTTGGTTTAAAAACAAGTGCTAATTTTTGTTTTACATACAAATTCAATCAAAAACGATTGTACTGAATGTTCTTAAATGCCATGTTAATGAAACAATAGTTTTTGACAAAATACTATTATAAAGTTTATCAAACTAACGTTTTTTGGAAACCAAGCAAAGACATTATTTTGCTTATGAATAAATCCTTTATCAATTTATCTGATTCACACACAAGATACAGAAACAAGATAAAACTATTTGTGTCTCATTTTTCGACGTGACTTGTCAAATTCAAATAAGATTTTGCTATTCTTCCAGTTTAAAATTTGCACAGAAGGTGTCTTTCTTTAATGAACGAAATCAAATAAATTGTTTATGCATTTGTTATTCGAGTTTGGAACTTCATATCGGCTCAAAACGAAAAATGACTAAGTCTAACACTTTAAGTGCACATAGATAGCCCACATACAAGGTAACAAAATCGGTTCTTAGAAATTGGTTTATAAACACATTTAATCAAAAGTGATTGCACAAAACAAATGAACTCGACAGTATTTTTAAACTCCACCGTGTGTGTTTTTCGATTCTCTTAATTTCTTTATGTATTGGGTATATCATGTTTTGATCAAGTTTACGCGTCACATTTATTCATTAACTAGATCGTTAGAAGGCTACAAGAGAGAAACCTAAATATAAAAAAACTTAGGAGCAGAAAAGTAGAACCAAGAATAAACTTCTTCAATCTGGTGTTAGGACAGCTCCCACTGTGCACGATACCCTTGTGCCTTTGAGCGGAAATTTGAGCGTTTCCATCGAGCTGATGATGGTCCGTCCAAATGGAAACCGGCGCCAGACCTTCTTCCCCAAGCCGATTGCTCGATTTACCCCCAATGGCCGAGGGGGACAGGGGGGACGGTCACGACTAATGGGTGAAGAGTTTTGCAACAGCAATGAGCGTTACGAGCCGGTGATTGAGTTTTTCAAGTACCGTGCGAGATAACCCGAGCAAAGCTGCTTCGAGGAGGGCCAACTTTTCCCGCACTTTCGCGGCCGTGCGGGTTTTCTCACACTGTTCGTTTAATGGAACGCGCTGATAAAGGAATATTATTACCCAACGTCGTATCGCGAACTGCTGCATCATTGCAACGAGGAGATTCCTATTACGGCAAGGATGGACTGGAGCTGTGGACATTGGTTGGCGACTGTCCATTGCGGTGTCCTTATGGTTGCGATCGGCTTACTGCTGATGAAGTAGCTTTTCTTTATCTAATTCTTTTATTTATTTGTTCAATTTCACAACTTCTCAATTCTGATAAAGTGAAAACAAAGGATTAAAAAATAAAACACATCGTCCGGGTTGTTTTTCATCGCCAGCGGATGTTTAGCAGCCAAGAAAGAATGCCAATCGGCAGAAATGCTCCTGACTTTCTCGTGAGCGATTTCAAGTGGGAATCCGACCGAGCGAATAAAGAAAAGATACAGAAAAGATGAACAACGTTGCCTAGTCAGCTTGGTGCTCGAAACAGCTGACAACGATATGAAACAGCCACCAGGTGCAGCACTGCACAAACTAAACATGACAAAAAAGGGCAGGAAACCAAATTCCGCAGAAGCTAGAACATGGAGGTTTTTCATCTTTAGAACTAGACTTCCTGAACCCTGAACCATCCACCTGAACCAAAGTGCGAGTTGGATATCTCAAGCAATGGTTTAATATTTGAAAAGTATAATTAAATCCTTTTTAAAAAGAGCAACAATTTTCTAAACAGTAAAGTTGCTTAAAACACTGGAAAAAATATTTCAATTTTGAGGTTTCAACTATTTCAAAGATGCTGATTTATTTTCGCTGAATGTTGAAGTTTTTAACACATAATTTATTGCTTGTTTTACTGTTAGTTAAGTTCTCTAGTTATATTTGAAGTTAGTCCTTTAAGCAAATTATTTAATCATATCAATGCTTGGCTGGCGAACGCTCAGTTATTAAAATGACTCAGCTTCGAGACGTTTTTGAATATTGTGTACCTCATTTTAACTCATAAAGGAATCGTAAATTATCGCTACGAAGCAAAAATGAAATTTTGCTGCTAGATTCAGGCCGACATTCACGAGACTAGGGTTTTAGATCAATCAGTGGCGAATGTAAGATAAAAAATTGTCAAAAAAGGGCAGATAGTTGTTGTCTCGTTATTCAGCAATTTGAAAGCAGATATTTGACAAGAAAACATGTTTAATTTTCGGAACAAATACGACAAAGTTAAGTTAAACTCTTGTATATGTTGCATTAAAATTTTATTAATTTTAATGGAAGGCCGCCATTTCAATTGCGTTGCCTTTTTTAAAATGCACAATATCAGTAAAATGCCGCTTTACTAAACTTTTCCTTTGTTTGTTTCCCTTTCAAGTTTCTTATTAACTCCATAACCAACTTTTTGCCATTCGTTAGTGAAAAGTTCTGAAGTTGAAGTTCAATTTGAAGCAAAAGCTAGTATTTGACAGCTAGTTAAGAAAAATATGCAATTTGTTAATCATAAATTGCTAGAAGAAGTTTATTACTGTCATTCGGAAGGACTAACCAAAAGGAAGCACTGTGTTCATGGTTTGAAATATGAAATACTGTCACAACCTTACTTGTCACATGTGACTGATTTATTGGTAACCATTGTAGATTATTCTCCTTAGGCGGTAAATGTAAAAAATAACAAATGTTAAATATTTTTCAATTCTAGATAATTCTACTGTATAGTTGTATATGTTATAATGATTCATTTTCTGACACACTGATAAAATATCCTATTCACTGATAAATACCTTTCCCTTTTCTCATGTTGCAGAAATCGAGGGCAGCTGGGAAGAATGGTGGACGTATGATGGTATATCAGGTAAGTTTGGAGAACGACCGCATGCTGCCGAATCAATATATTTTCAAACTCCTTTGTTTGATTATAGTTATATCCGCTGTTTTTTCCAAAGTCATCGAGCAAAACCGCTTGGTGCATATGTGATGAGCTTCCAGTTTGAACCACTTCGCAGTCAATTTCAATTCCGCGTTTGACTGTTATTTTGCGGTACTTGCGGGAAAAATCGTTTCTAGGGCTTTCCTACCCCGGCATATTCCTCCTTCGTAGGTATGTCGGTGCTCATCCCACTTTTACAATCGCCGGACACGCTTAGCGACCGTTGGGAAAAAGGGTAGCGCAAGCCGGAGGAGACGCTTCACGCCCATCAAAATCCTGCAAATAATAGCCACCACTACACGTCAGTCGCTGTCGCCACCATCGGGTCGGTGTCGCCGTTTGCCTTGTCGTTTCGGTTGTTGTTGTCCTGGTCGTGATGTTGTGTATCACTGAGGAGCAACCGGGCACCGGGGACGTCCGACACCTATGCCATTCTTCGCCTGTCACGCTATCAATATGGTTGATGGTGGAATGGGGGCGAGGTACTCGTGGCGAAGTACACGAGGAATGGGTGGTTTTTTTTGTTGCATACGTGGTAGATGTAAGTGGCCCATCCTTACCGACAAAAGCGAATTCACTCTTTCTAAATGCAAGCGCGCTGGAATTCGCTCGTAAAGAAACCTTCCTTTCACTGTGCCCACTTTCTTACACCCCACTGTTGCATACACAAACACGTACACACACACAATTACAATGAGTATGGTCGAGAGTGGGGCGGGCGATAATATAAACAGACCATACCGGTACATCTGCCACTGACTTCGATGACTACTCAAATCAAACATAAACACCGAAACGGTAAAGATGGTCCGTCTGGGCCTGCTGTTTATATGAGCGTGTCGAGTGAGAGACGTAGGAGAACCGTGTGTAGTAGTCTGGAGTAGTATATTCGTTGATTTATATAATTATTTCCACACACTGTCCACGCTTGCTGGTGTGCTCTGCTTGTCGGAATAATAAAGTAATAAAAAACACGTAACGGAATTGATAATAAACTGGTTAATTTGCAAGGGAGAAAAATCTGGACTAATCGGCGGTAAAGCAGATAAAAACTGGGAAGAATTAAAATACAAACCTGAAAAAATTAGTTCTTGCAAATGAATGATTTTTGCAAGCTAGTTGTAACGATTTTGTAAAGTATAGTCATTCTTCACTTTTCATACTTCATCCCGAAAATCTGTGCCCTGAAGCAGAAACAACAAAAACTTAAGTAAATAATATAGAATCCATTTTAATTACACTGTTTCTAGTTTCGAATGTTATTATAATTAGTTTCACAACTTTTCAGAGGTCCACATTCGTATTCATTTGACATATGAACATTTAAATCGTATAAAAATAGTATGAAATCTTAATAGCACCACTTTCTATCAACCAATTGAAGCTATTTTTACAAAAACCTTAATCAAACACATCTTCATGATTTTATTTTGTCTTTTTTGTTATTTTTTAAACTAATTTGTTCAATTTGTCATGATTTTCAGGGACCAACAGCTAATTCTAACATTTTCTGTCGCAGATCATATGGTGCCTAGTCGTTTTTCGAACTTAACCTAGTTTAATGCACACGTCTTGTTGACACTTTAATGTTGAAATCTGCATTGTGATGCTATTCTACTCTGGTTTACAGCTTATCTTTAAATTGTTCACGTTTAAACGACCGTAAGCTATACTTTTCTCTCATGTAACCGTTATTTTTAAACTGGGTTTTCATGGAACAGAGACCTGTCCATGGTCCGTTTTGATATTAACGACGTATCCTGACGCATAGATACTTAAAACGATGAACTTATATCTATTAACATTTTGCCCTTTACTCACTATTAATATCTTTATAAAGTTCATTGCAAGTTGTATTTGATTGAAACGCTGTACAAAAGCTAAAGTGGTGCTATGCTGCTTTCGTATGAATTATTGGGATTAAATGTTTACAGAACACAACAATACAACTATGAAGTGCGAAAAAGTTGTACAACTGTAAATAAGATAACATTATAAACTGGATAAAGCTCAAATTTAATCGAAATGATAAAAACACTGCTTCAAAACAGGGTGATGCTATTCACAGTTCGCTCAGTACATAAGGAGCAAAGTAGTCGTACGTTAAATAAAGAAATTCTTTGACTTCAAGTCGAAACGTATAGTACAGTCAAGTACTAACTGTAAGAGAGGAAACTGAAGGAAGCAAGTTATTGATTTTTAAAGTAGCTAAAATAAGTTTAAATCTCATTGAATATCAAGCTTCATTGATTAGGAAGTAAAAGTATAAAAGCAACAAAATTGGAAACATGTTGATACATCGATTTTTAAATCCAAAATACTCATTGATACACATGAAAAGCAAGGGAGTGGTTTTGTTCATAGCTTACTTTTAACAAGTGTAATAGATCAGGCTTCCATACTATAATAAAACCCATTTTCACACAGTTTTATTACACGAAGACGAAGAAAATTCGAACGAAAAATAGCAATTAGATAGTACATGATTATCTTCCTAATTGATTGTTTACTCTGCTGTATAGTAAAAGCTTAAGATGAAATCGGACCAGTGCCCGGCCCGCTTTTTTGTCCACCACATGCTCGAAATGATGTACCCAACGCTGTGCCAATGGTCCTTGTCAGCGAATGTTGCCTCTACTAAGCCGATCATTTCAGGTGGATTTTCTTGTAAGCCACCGCAAGCGTTTCGAAATGTCTCCAATGCCGGGTCGCCGTTGTTGGGTTGCTACTTCTACTCCGGAAACATTACCCTGCGGCCCGATTATCGTCCCTACAGATGGATAGCGGAACGTAGAACACAGATGCGGCTGAAATTGAAAAATACTAGTGGATATCGCTTGCGGAATTCCAGTGCTTCCCTTGCGGACACATTCAATCGGGTCAAAAACGAAGGGCTGAGCTGCTGCCCAACCCATCATTTCAATTTACCGTCCTGCTGCACCACTCGTTGTTCGAGGATTGAGCCATCCTTCAGCAGAGGCATCCTTACTCCGCCAACTTCCTGCCCGGGGGGGGGGATGCACCCTCCTCGGTTCCAGGCACAGGCACAGGCGCAATCTTGATTGCTAGCACTCCGTTTACTTACGGCGCCCTCCACTCCCCCGGTTCCTCCACCCTGCCTCCAACATCGAGGGTCGATTTCCTGAAAAGATTCGTTTAACGAGTGAATTGGAAGCGGTTGTGCATGTCTAGCACAAATATGTCTTACCGTGTTTGGCGAGTTTTCCCCCCACTTTTTCCTCCTTTACCATTCCACCTTCCCACCCCCACCAAACACCAGGCGCCTCCATCGAAACTTCATACACCAACGGCTGTAGCTGTATTTGCGACACTTGCTCGCGCCTAAAGAACTGTCTGCCTCTAATTTCCTTCCCTCTCCCCACACGTTGGTCAAGCATGTGTTTGAACTGCTTGTAGTTTTCCTTTCCGCGGAAGGTAAACCTCCACCCCTTCCCTCCGGCAAAGAGGTGCAACGCGCCATTTGCGATGCATTTGCTTTGTTGTTACGTTTCAGAAAACACCCGTCCAACGCGACCCGGTTATCGGTACAATTTATCTTCTTTATTTTTAGCCCCTCCTCACCCCCCGCCCCCGCGATCCCCCCGTGGAACAAGGTGGAACGTGGTGAAAACACCGACACCCGAAGCTCATGTCCGAGTGGTATTTACCTTCGCGATGAAACGTTGCGATGAAATTATCGCACCGGAGGCATCTTTATCAACAAATGCTTCAGTCTGAAGAGATTTCGCGAATGGGGAGTTGTGGGATGAAGGGGAAGGGTGTGGTGGTGCTTGGATACTTAGAGTTTTCCGAACCCAACCCTGGTGTGGTTTTGAAAGCAGTGTAGCCATTGGATTAAAAAAAAAGATGTTTTGCTTCTGATATGTTTACACTTGCCACGAGCATTCGTTCGGTAACATTTTGCACTCCGTTTTCGTTTCAGGTAGACAAAAAAAAAACATGTTGGTATTCACGTGGAGTTCATTCTGCTATCACACTCATCGTTTGATGAAAGTGTTTGTGTTTGGTTACGACTGAGAATGTGGGCGTTGGCAGATTACTAAGATATATCTACTTCACACATTTAAAGGAGTGTATTCCAAGTAGCATTTCCAACAACTAACAGACATAAACATATTTTATTAATGTTTTGACTTGAGTGTACTAAATCAACTTGATTTTATTGAAGCTTTTTTTTTGCACCATAAACAGTTTTCATAATTTCAACATCCCTAAAACCTTTTATAGATAGGTGTAAAACCTCAAAGTGAATGAAGATATGTGAAGGAGTCGTTAATTATGTCTTTAAACATTCCCTTAAAACCAGTCAAACACAACCATGTAGCATCAACAATATCGTTAGTGCACACCGGTTCAATTTCCAAGGAGAGATTCAAGTCCCAAGAGTGAGTAAAAGAGTTACTAGTCGAGTTACAGACTTTTGAATCCATACAAAGAATCAGAGATTTGCAACCCTAGATTCGAAATCTATAAGAGTAATCGAAAGATAAGATAAACTATATAAGAACGAAGTGTGTTAATAATGCTTTTGCAAATTAATAGGTGAATAATGCTCAAACACTTATTCGGCATGTTTTTTTCGTTCACATATATTGTTATAAAATTCCTGGATTTAAACCTCTGTGACCATTAGTGACTTTTCCAGTCATTCATTCACTCTTTTGAAAGCAAATCTCTGTGCTGATAAACAACTCATCTTTCACGTTTTCTAATCACAAAATAACTAACATTAAAAAATCATGGTGATGATTGTTCATTCTGATTCAAATCTTTAACAAAAGTTACTATCCTCATATTGTAAAATAAAAAATAAAATAAATACATTAAAAAAAAAATCAAAATAGTCTATGAAACAAGAAATGAAATCTTTAAAGACTTTTGAAAATCAAAACTACGCTCTTTCGTTTAGTTTAACGCTTTACACTATCTCTTTTCCGCTTTGCTAGAGGAGAAAACCACAGTGAATTTAAATTTTCATCGACAATTGTATTTATAATCACTCGGAATGAAACCAAGTTTCGGTTTCCGGTGGCTTTCCTTCCACGTTTGCTATTTTACGCTGTCCGGAGTTACCGAACGCGCGTTTTCGCAATGTGTTTCAATGTATGTCCTTCAAAGTTTTGTGTTCTAGGAAAATAAAACATCACAACGGGATGCGATGGAAAAAGCAGGTTGGAGGGAAACAAGAGCCAAAATCATAGGACTAGACAACGAAGTACAAACAAACACACATTCCAGCGCTCCGTCCATACGAACACCACCACCACTGAGGCTTTCCCGCGGATGAATCAGGACGACGTTCCCTTTTCGGCTGCACCCGTGCACATAACTCTGGACGCCAATTGAATGAATCTTTTCGGAAAGGAGCTAAAATTCCTACCATCGACAGAAAATATAATATTGCACGTCCGCACCGGCCGGTACCAGACCGTCCGCTTTACTCTTCCCATCCTCCATTCCGGGTCTGACTTGTGGCAAACAAATGGAATTGATAAATTTCCATTCAACTCCACACCAGACCGGCGTCTCGCAGTCGCAGCTCGTTTCATCTCGCGAATGATTCTTGCCCGAAGGAGGATCCCCACTCCGGTTGGGTTGGCATTTTACAGCAAACCAAAGCCTTTCGACTCCGGACCGTTCCTGGGCAGAGCAGAAGATTTAATTCACGGTCACCAACCGGCTCCAAGCTGCCAACCAGGAAACCGAATCCCAATAATGCTTATCCACGGCGGAATGCGTTGGGTTTTGCTCGATCGGTCTTACAAAATGCGCGTCAAATCTTTCCAGGTGCACGCGACAAATCCATTCATTTGTTTTCCCTGGTGACCTGCAAAATCACCATTTTCTATATTGTCTGTCATATTGTTTAATGTTTACTCTCATATTGCCTTGAAACCCCAATGTCAAAATGTTTAGCTTTAACACGATGACTGCCAAGCGTTTTTAGAACACTTCTTTGGTACAATGTTTTTTAATAAAATGTGTTTATAACATTTGTTAAACCAATGGTTTTCGAAGGCCAACCTAAGATTCAGCATCCCGAAGAAATTGTTTTTAATATTCCGATAGTATTTGTGTTGCATTTTCATTTATTCATGGGTGAAAAACTTTTTAGAACTAATTGCTGCTGTCACCTACTGTTGGTTGACATAGAAGTCAACGTGTTAATTATAAAGATAGATGCAGTTTTAACGAGCCTTCTTTACTTACAATTTCTCTTCCAATTTCAGTTTTAATTCAGGAAATTTAAAAAGCTCCTTTTTAGCGCCAACGTACTTTTCCACTTTTATCAGTGAATGCTCATTATTTTGTCTAAAAGTAGATTAATGTTATTGAGAACCCAGAAAGAGCTACGATAAATTATTATTCTACGTAAAACCGAAAGTTTTGGACAATCTTTGTTTTGTGCAACATAAATATAGTTTTATTGCATTTTTCTAATGTGCTGTTTTTGTTTTTTTTTTGTTTGGCACTGTTGAGATCTTTCATGTTAGTTTGATTTGCGTTCGTAAAACTGAGATTGAAATATAAAAGTTAGATGATTTTTAGTTTTAGAAGTTTTTATAAATGTACAGAATTATTAAAAAATACATAATACAAAAACAAGTTACAAAAAAGCTAAAATATATAATAGATACAGAAAAACTAAAGTGAGCACTTTATCCTGTCGATGTTTTCTTCATGATATATTTTTAATATAATTTTTTTTTAAGTAAAACTGTATTTTTTTGCTTATCTCGAATTTTATAAATGATACTACAAACAAGGCACAAAAAATCATCAAGGTGTATTTATTTCAATTTAAAAAAACTACACTGTATAATATAATGACGAATGTCTTCTGGTTACGTGTTTTCATCAAAACACTGATATGGTTTCAATTTTATTTGCTAATGTGATGGACGCATTCATTATTGTTATTGCTATTCTTGAAACAATTGTCTCATAATGCAAAAACATCCATTAATTTCCCTTTTTGATGCGCAAACCGTAAAACAATAACACCACTTAGAAATCGCGTAAATGCTAATGTGCGGAATATCGAAGTCGCGACTGTCGGTGTGCGAAGATATCGGCGCTATTTTCATCTTTTATTTTCATCTCTTTTTTTGTTTTTATTTCTTTTTTTTTTGGTTCTGGTAACCCAGAGTATTTGGTGGTCGCGTAGTAATCCATCCCAGTTTACCTTTCACCACCAACAGAGCGTACCGCGGGAAGGGAAATTGGTTGAAGCTTGCGAGCGACGAACTTTGAACATCAAGGGAAGAGAGCGGGAAATGATCTGCCTGACGGAAGCACGGGAAAATGGGTATGGGATCCAGTGGGAGAAGGCCGCCGCCATCTTTGCCCCGGAGGATGGGGCATCCTTTGAGCAGGTCGCGTCGGTTGCCAGCGCAACGAGAACCGACCCGGAACCTAAATCAAACGCTTTTCGCCACATTCGATACGCGATGAAATAAACAGAGGAAGAGCTGTCTAAATGGAAAGCGCGGCTGTGTGTGTGTGTGGGTAAGACAGAGACAAGCTGAAATGGAAACTCAAGTAGGAAGGCCCACGTGGAGAATGCCAACTAACGAAGGAATTTAATTTGGTATTCCAAAACTTCGTAATTATTCTTTGATTCTCTCCGGCTTCATCCGGACGCTCGAGCGGGCGGAATAAATCGCCCAGGTTGCGTTACGCTTTTCCACCGCCTCCATCCCCCCTCCCCCCACCCCACCCCGTTGCCCCGGTCGCGCTTGTCTACATTCTTTTTTTGTACGATTTTGACTTCTTGATGCAGCCTTTGCACGGCATCCTGACTTTCTTAAATGATGCTCCCGGCAGGTTCCGTGCCCGGCTTCCGCTTCCGTGCCGACATTCCGTGGTTGCACTTCCGCTTCGCCGGCACTGCGATGCTAAGGATTCCACGTCAAACAGGGCGGATGTTTCCGATCCTCTCCGTGTGCGAGCATTCCAATACTCCCCTTATTTGCTTCTTTTCGTTGTTCTTCGGTGTTCGGGGAAGATGGAAGGATATTTCACCTGATCCTTGCTACCACCGATTAGCTTGCTGTTTTGGCTGCTGGATGCGATTTGCTGTCGGCAGCCTTAATGTACCGGAATTTCTTCATCACCGCCGGGAGGAAGTGGCCTCCGCTCGAGCGCAGCTAGCACGAACAGTGTAGACAATTACACTGCATCGAACAGTTTAATTACGCGTGTCACTAAATTCGTCTTGTTTTCGTGCGCGCGAACAAATGAAACGCTCCCGGGCCGACGTGTTTCTGCACAATAAACAATTAAAAATCCACTTTAATCCATATTTCTTCTCTCTTCTTCTACCGAAAGGTCCGGCATTCTGGGGGCTTATCAATCCGCAGTGGAACATGTGCAACAAAGGACGCCGCCAATCGCCGATCAATGTGGAACCGGAAAAGTTACTGTTCGATCCATACCTACGCTCACTGCACATCGATAAACATAAGGTAGGTAGGCTGTAGAAGTACAACGTTCTATCCCACCTTACTTTTCTTAGAGAAAATCCGTTTCGGGAAATGTCTGGAGAGATGCCCCGATTGGGTTAAATGAACAGGCACTATTTTACCGCGTTGACTGCCAAACGTTTTTATCCCATTTTTTTAGAACAATATTTTTTAATAAAATTTGATTATTTAAAGCACAAATGTAGCTTCTCGAAGAATTGATATTAAATATTACTATAATTGTTATGTTAAATTTTCATTTATTTATGGGTCAATAACTTTTTAGAACTTATTTCTGCTGTCAACCACTTTTGGGTGACATAGCAGTCAACGTGTTGAATGATATAAGCCACAAAACTTAACCATTAAAATAATAGAATATGGTCATTGCCGTGTCTGATTCATCCAGTAAATTTCACGTTATTCAATAAGATTTTACAAAAGAGGTAGTATAAAGCTTATCATGCCCGAAAACATAACAAATGTCAAAATAAAGTATGGCAATCAAGCAGACATGTATCAAGTGCCAAAATCAAGTACTTAAGTAATACTGGTCTTAATTAAGTTAATAATTCTGGCCTTGTTAAAACAAAACAAACTTTCATTTGAGATTGGAAGAATATTTAATGGCATTTCATAGCATTGTCTACCAAGTGTTGAAATTAAATAGCCCAAAACATATCATATCTCGGAAAAAGCTGTAATTACATAGTTGTTAATGGGTTGCGTTCTGCCCACAATTTGATTTGCTTTATATAGCTTGTGGTATAAATAGTTCTTTTGAATCTTCGTTCAAATAGCAATTCTAGATCATTTATCATTCGTTTTTCTTTATAACATTTGTTCAAAAGTTGCTATATTCCAGTTTATTATAAGAAATCAATAATGTATGTAAAAACGTCGTTCACGTGGAAATTAATGTATTTACTTTAAGATCTTTTTTAAATACTTGTTTAATTTCACAACGTAAAAATTAATTTCTACTTTTAAACAGAAAATTTATATGTTTTGCAAATTTAGGTTTTTTATGCAAACTGACTTACATAGTAAATGGTGCATACGAAATTTGAGCTTTTCGAAAATATATAAATATTCGATAGTGTTAGATAAAAACAAACATGTTAAAAATCGCATCTTTGAATCAGATCAGGTCAGTTTACTTCATGATCTAGTAAATTTAATTGTTTCAGTAAAAAGAAAGATAATACCTCATTTATGGCGAATGCGTATAACATTTAAATTTAGTTTCAAAGTTAAATACATATAAAAATAATTAAATAAAGCAGTAAAATAAGCGTTTTTAATTGAAAAAGTATGATGTAGATATGATGAACTATTTTGTATCGAGTTCTTAGGTGATTTTGAAAACAATATCTGCAGAATAATATAATAGTAAGAAGAAACTTTTCAATGCTTTAAACACTTTTTGGATCACACAAAATGAACAGGTAATAGAAACCCGAACATGGAGCTTGATTGTACTTGAGTGAATCGCAGAATTTATTGTATGTAGATCTTTAAAAAAAACACCATTTGACACCATGACGTAGTTCGTTTCAGTCTCCAACCTGCCGCAGGGGCAAAAAAAAGGTCACTGTCCACAACAAAGCAGGGCACACCTGTTGGGTGTTAAGTATTCCTATTCCTGGCGACACTTAACAGCACAAGGGAGCAAGAAAACCTGCGATTCACGACAAATGGACACCCTAATGGTGCGGGCACAACAAGAAAAAGGAATGCAAGAGGATGAGTATCGCGAAAAAAAAGGAAAAGAACAAACTCACTGAAGGGGATGCGCTATTAAAAGGGATTTGAAAAGTTGCTAGGAGGAGGAGGGAAAGGTGGAAAAAGAGGGAGGAATCATGCGATACCTGAAAAATCTAGCCCAAACCGTCCCTTCCTTCCCCTAAGCCCATCGGCGACAGATAAAAACCATGTGTTCGCACGGAACATCGATGAACGCCGCAGCTGCGTGGCCTCTCGAAAGAGGGCAAGGGCGCCCGCGTCTCGAGGACCACAGGATGCCACGGTTCGGTATTTAAGGAAGTGATGTCCCGGGGGGGTTGGGGGAGGGGGTAGACGTGCTGTTTCTTATCTTCCACTCACGAGAAGGAAGTGCCTTTGGCAAGGGTGCTTTTCCTTTCATCCTGTCAACGGTCGCTTTTCCACTCGGTAAAGTACCTTCGATCCGGCCTCCGATTGGAAGTATTGAGAGATTCTTTTTGGCCCTCCGGTGTCGCGTTGATCCAGCTCCCATTCCTCCCCCTCGCCCTCACCGAGATATCCGTCTCGTTTACTACCGACATTTTCACCGTCAAAAACCCTCCCCCGAAAAAGGTAGGCGGGCTGTGCTACCCCATTTCCGAAGATTGGAACCAGATTGAGCGCATTATGTGTGTTCCACCCCCCCCCCCCCACCCCTCCCCCTCTCACCACCTCCGTCTATCCACGTCACGGCAGTGAGCCAGTTAACTTTTCCACGTACCCCACTTCCTGCTCACCGGAACCTTCACCGTTTGGGTTGGTGGGAGAAAAAAATGTCATCAAGTCGTTCGGAAGCCCCTCACACACACCCACACACACACACACGGTTTCCGCGGGATGCTACGAGTGCGCCGTTACGGTCCACCGGTTGCCCGTAAATTTGATTATGTCGTTGAGCGGCGCTTTTCCGCAACCCAGCCAACTCCTTCGGCAGGCAACCCCAAGCAGTTTTTCCAAGCAGATCGCATCAACTTTCAACCGACGCCGAATTCAATCTGCCGAACACCGCGTGCCAGTGTGTTACAGCCCGAACATTTCATGCGGAACGGTACGAAAAGGGAAAAAAAAACGACGACGATGACGACGACGGCCTCAAACCGCGAGAAGGCGCAAATGTTACGTACAGTTCGAGTTCGAGGCTCGCGTGTGAAGCCACCGTGCGTTTTACCGTTTTACATTCATTCTCGAGCACGAGATTTCACAGTGTTGTTTTCCTTTTTCCACGCAACGCCTTTGAGTAAATGCTCGTTGTCGCTGTTGGTTTACTTTTGTTGAATTATTCGTACGCCTCCACGCGATTTTCGAGACGATGTCAACGACTGGAGTTTTCTTTTGCAAAAACCCACACGTTTCTCTCCCCGAGCAGCAAATCTAACGTTCAATCATGCTGCTTAAAGCCATTTTATGCACTTCTTCGTAGGTTTTTACTTTTAAAAGTTCATTTAATCATTCGGTGTGTAAGCTAGAAAAGTTGACATGGGTAAATAGAGTACTCGCATTTCAATCGAGAGTAAACACATGTTGTCAGCGGCGACGAAATCGGCTCTAGGAGTTTTTAACCAATGCCACTATGGCACAAAAAGGGCAATTTGTCGGGATTAAATACAAAATCAAATGATCCGCATTTTTTTATTGTAATCTCATTGTAATATTCCCTATATGATAAATAATAACGATGTTTCTGGGCTCTACAACTAGGGTGACGCTGTAAAACCCTTATATTTTGGTTTTAGTTTCATTGAATATTACCAAATCATCGTTAAAAGATTGTCAGGAATATTTTTGATAACTATTTTCTCACAAATAGCTACTTAATGAACATTTTGAACTTGCTTCATCTTCTTCCTAGTCTTTAAATGGTATGGAACAATTAGTCTCGGAGTTATTGCAATCCACCACAAATAATTTGTTTTTCTGTTTTTGTATTGGGACATGGACATTTGTTTTTGTTTTTTTTCTGTTACTTATTCTATGACTTATTACAAAATATTTTATCAAATTTTGATTTTGATGGGCTTTTTCAAATACCTGGAAGCGTGAAAGCTGTCATATTTGGCTGATGTTTTACTTTCATCTTGTAGTTTGAGAGTAAAAATTTCATTTTATACAGATTACAAGCTGACTTTGTTTAGTTCTCTTCTGAAAAAAACGATGAAAGAAAGTAATTTTAAACGAAGCCGTCCGTCACGGTATCTTGAGTTAAAGAGATTCAATTAAAGAGACGAAACACGCAATAAAAGTGTTTAAAGATCTATATTAGAAGTAAGCAAGAGGTATCAAATGGTTTACGATAAATAAATTAAAGGAATAAATAAAATAAAACTAAATCAAAAAGAACAACAACAAGGAAATAAAACAAAGTTTTAAACACTATAAAAAATACATAAATTTACCAATATAGAAGTGCAATATAATATAATTAGTGCTATGAACGATGTTACGGCAGTATTTTGCAGTACATTACTTTTGTAATTGCTCAAATATTCAATTTTGAACAAACCATAAGTACTGCAGTGTTCAATGTTAATTAGAATTCAAACCCTTCAAGAGCAAACGCACCCCCCTCCCCCTCTTACGGAATAAACGATTAGCAAAACTTTCATCAAACATGTTTCGTTGATCCTTATCGTAAGTTGTTGTCTTTCACACGCAACAATTCTCCTTGTAAACAAGTGCAATTTGTCGTTTCACTTTGTTGCAAGTGCGCCTCTTGCGATGTGTGCAGTTTTCCGACTTCAGACACAAAACTGTTTTGCCTTCTCAGAGGGTGGCTGCGCCACCGAACAGTGTGTAATTCACGCCAAAGACCTGTTCATCCCTCATTCGGGCTGACGTCAACTGACGGCAGAGTGAAGCGGTTCTAGCTACCTCAACCCTAAAAAGCTATTCACTTTTCTTACGAGGATTCCCACTTCGTGCCGAAGCATAATATTGTTCCGCAGCCTCGGCCCCGCCGCCATCTCCGGCCGAGTGTTTGACAATTGCATGCGAAGGCGAAGAGTTGGCGAAAAAAGGGCATAAAACCGCACGAAAAACACCAACACAAGCTCGGCTCCTTCACTCGCACACCGTAGGAATACATCACAGGTAGGCAAACCCCTGACAAACATCCGACCCCTTGCCGTGCCTTTTTTGTGGACTTTACCGCCAGAGGAGGGGGGGAGGGGACGAAAAAACACGAATCTCGGCAGCTTCGGTGCGAGCGAGAAGTCAAAAGAAATTGGCAAAATCTTACCCCCCTTTCCACCCCTTGTGCCGTGCCGTAACTGGCAAGGACGACAAACAAAAAGCTTACTTCGAACCCAACCGAACGGTTCCTTCGCACCCCCCCTCGCCCTCCAATGGTGAGGTGTATAAAATCCAGCAGCCATTCAGTCGTCGTCCGTGTCGTCATTGTCGCCACCGCCCTTGGGGGATGAGTGAGAAAAGTATCACCCTTCCCGGGGGTGGGAAACCATCAGGTGGAAGGCGAGGGTAAATGCCGGTGAATGAAAACAGCATTCAATGATAATAAAATTTCAGCAATGAAATGAAATTCATAACAACCTGAAAATGAGCACTCATTCGGATAAAAGCAACCCATAAAAGGGCCTTCGGGCGGGCGCTTCTTCTGCTTCTGGTGTGCAAAGGGGGAGGAAAAATAAGCGCGGGACCGTTGGATGGAGGGGGTGTTTCCTTACGGAAACTTTTAGCCTGATGGAAAACCTCATCGCGTAGTGCGGCCTCCTCCCCCCCGAAGGTGTTTTCTTTATTATTTTATATTTTAAACTTCGCGAATCAGCGCCAGGATTGGAACGGGAGTCATTTTGCCTCACTTTTTATTCCGCCCTTTTTTGCTCCCTCCTTGCCATCCATCCTCCCTAAACCGATTATGGTTGGCCTGGAAGGTAGCATGCAAAAAATCGGGGGGGCCAGGTGAGGTTTGAAAGACGAGTTTTCCCACCCGCATCACCGTTAGGAACGTTTTCTGGGAAGGTTTTTAGGCGACGAAACTGTTTTGTTGCACCGACTAAAGGATGAAGCTGCGTTATTCGTCACGCATGCTTTTAGCGGTACTTGGGGCACTGCACTCTTCTCTGGAGGATTAAGTAACTACATCTCTCGATTCCAGAAAACTTAAGTTTTTTTTTAACACTAGAATCCAAATTGTGGTCAACGCAATTTTAAATTTTAAAATCACGAAAATGGTTGAATATGTTCACAAAAAGGTTGTTGAAGAGGTACATCAAAAAATTAAAAACGCCAAAAGATAGTCAACAAACATACTAAAAAGTAACAGTTTACAGATTTGAAAAATCTTCATAAAAATAGGGGTCAAAATGACCCCTAAAAAGCATTCGGGCATGATCTCAAAGCAATGTATTCTATTGTTAATAAAACTAAATATGTTGTACAGAATGAATTGTTGCTAATTTTTCACTCATATTAAGTTTGTAAAGTTACTGAATGAAAACTGTTGTTCTGATTTAAATCAAGCCCAAACCATGTTCTACTCAAGTTGATTTAACGTTTGCACCAACACAAAATAGACAAATTTCAACGACTTTTCAAGCAAAAACGGAAAACGCTAGCAACTTTCCGTTAGAAGCAAAATAAAAGTAGCAAATAGATGTATGAAGAACTACTTTGACAAGTGTATTATTTTAATTGAAGCTTTTGGAGCTTGTTACAGTATATTAAACATGTTTTGGGGTTCCTTAACTCCCATAAAACGCCATTTCGTGACTGAAAACCAGCTAGAAGGATTTGCACAACACAACAACTGGAAAACATCCTTACGCGATTGATTTTATCGGCCATGGCTAAAGTTTTCAGCCAACGACCGTAAGGCCAACTTACTGACTGTCGGATTATGTTTTTTAAAGTACTTAAAAGATGTGACTTTACTTTAAAATTTACTTCATTTAATTTGCTTGGTTAACTTTTTTCTTACCACCGATGCAAATTTGTCTTTTTTTTACATTTTCTTCCGAACTTTTATTACCTCCTAGACTGTTTAACCCCATAATCCCTTATTTTACGCCACTCGTTGGGTAAATGTTGTACACTTCACCGTTTTCCTAGGGCAAACACTTTTTACACTCACCTTTTGCGTTCATTGTGGCTAATGTTTCCCGTTGCAACTTAATCTACTCGCAAATTACCTAATGATGCTGCGTTTCAATTATTGTTTGCGTCTAGCCTTGGAGTTTTGGTTTTCACAAGAAAGCAAAAACCGAAAATTGTTTTTATATCGCATCATTTATGCTGAGCTGGGTTTTACTTGTTTAGTAAAAAAAATCACTTCGCACCATAATGAAGGAGACAGTTTTCATAACTTCTTTTTTTGTTTTGTTTTCATAACTGTTCTCTACCACCAATTTGCATTTAAAGTTGTCAATCATGAGTTGACATGTGTTTTAATACATGTGTTTTTCTTATCTTTTCCTTCATTCTCGCCATTTCCTCTCTTTCTCGTTGTCAAAGATCTCCGGCACGCTGCACAACACCGGCCAATCGCTCGTCTTCCGGGTGGATAAGGACACCAAACAGCACGTAAACATCTCCAGCGGCCCGCTCGCCTACCGGTACCAGTTCGAAGAGATCTACTTCCACTATGGGACGGACAATAACCAGGGTTCGGAGCACCACATCCACGGGTACAGTTTTCCCGGTGAGGTAAGCCACTACAAATTCTTCACCACAATGCATAAAACACAGTTTTGACAGTATGACAGTTGTTGCGTATGACGGTGGTCCTTATTTTACTAGTTGGAATCAAACTCTATCATCCATCGGTATATTTGTTAAATCCTTCACTCTGTTCAGTTGCTATTAGACCTTCTTGGTTTTCGTAATTTTAACTAAAAATAAACTTATATTAACTCACGATTGATAAGTTTTTGGTGAAAACCTGGAAAATTTTTTTTAAGCCAAAGGCTTGCAATAAATTCTACGATGAAACGTTAAAAGTCCAATCAACAATTGTCCAGTTAGTGAAATAAGGATTCATGGTGATATGATTTTTAATTTTTGAGTTGAAAAATGATTGAGAGAAATATGAGTTTAATTTAAAGTTGCCTATTATTTCAAACAACTGCTTAAATTCGAGTTGGCCGTCATATTGACTGAGATGAATAGCAGAGATTGTATTGATGTGCTAACATGTGGTTGGTACCATTAATTCAGAAATTTTGCAAGAGAAATTTATGTTCAAATAATACCATACCAGCAAATATTAAAAAGTTTAAAACAAAATGCTGGATTCTCTCGACTAAACAGCTGTTCCGAACATTTACTTGTTTGTAAAGGATATTTAAATGTATCTAACTTTTATGCCTTTACATATAATCTCTTAAAACCCGAATATACTTGATAGGGACTCTAAGTAACATTTTACAGCATTTTTTTTTCATAATTTGTATCAGACTTTAAAAATGTCGCTGTTTTTATCCAAACCTATAGAGAATGAGGTAATCATGGTGGCTTTATAGGAACTGGACAGAGGAACTGTATTGTTACGTAAAACAGAAAATTGAGAAAATCAAAACTCTCTATTTCACTCTCAAATACTTATCGTACTTTTAGATTAAACGTGAAATTTAAGCTGGCTGTAAATGTTCGATCTAAATCAAAGCTGGTTGTTTGAAATGCCAGAGTATTACCAATCATTTAAAGTGATTAAGCACATCGGTTTCCTTTTGCTGTACATTAAAAAACATTCATCAACAAGAAAATATTATAAACTCCTTGTTTTGTAAAAGAGTTCCTTACCATTCCTCGCTGTGTTACATGCATTAGTAGTGTTTCAAAATGATCCTTGATACACTCTTACATGTCAGAGCTACTTGTTGAGATCAACATTGAATTTCCAAGTAGAAGATGTACCCTTCCCAACGTGTTGATTGTACATGTTGTCAGATTTAATCTCACGTATATGCTGGAAATCCTCGTCCTTGCATACGGTGTTAATAAAACCAGATCAGTAACGGCTTTGGCTTATTATTTACAAGAAGAAAAAAAACAGATAGTGGGTGGGAAAAAAATGTGCACATTGCAAAAATATGAACTTCAGGTTCAACACCTGCGATTAAGACACGACTGAGCGAGGCGTGAACATCGTCTGTTTTACGCTGGGAAGTGCAATATTTTTCCTCCCGCTCGCCATTAAAGCCCACAGGGATGTGGAGAGACCAGATAAGAGCTGGTTTTCCACGCCGGGGACGGGAACGGAACTCACGATGGCGAAATAGTTGGACTCAGCCGCGTGTGCTGTCACCCTTAATGTGTCTCTCCGACGCGAACGCCAAATCTCTACGTTCACCGGGCAAGTTCGTGTCGGTTGTGCGAGCATTTTCACCTTTTTTCCTCGCTTTTGCACGTACACGGGAAAACCCAGGCGCGTCGCAACCCGTCATCGCCCGCGCGCCTTGTTATGTAAATAAGTTTCTCGTTCGCACGTTTCCGGCGTTCTGGCAGGTCCTCCGGCCTGGCACTGGCCCCTCTATTATGACATTTCCCGCCCGATTGCACGTACGACCTTGGCAAACCCCACCCCGCCCTCCCTCAGCTAACACTTTTCTTATCGTTCCTTGAACCCCCCCCCCTCCCTCCCTCCTCCCTCTCCGATTTGGCCATAAATTCAACATGATGTCCTATTACGCCAAAACGGTTGTGTGTCCCAGCGTCGGGAAAACTGGGCGCCCAAACGTGCCATACACTCGAAATGACACGCGGCCCCCTCTAAACTGGCTCGAATGGCTTTCCTCCACCCCGCCCCCACTTTCCATTGGAGGGGGGGAGGGAAAAACAAACCCAATTGACGGAGCATTTTCCTAAGCTGCTCCAGACCGGAACCCGTCGTCTCCCGGGAATGGTTGGGGCAGGGTATTGGAGGGGGTGGGGAGGTGGAAAAATTCTTTCCACAAACGCCTGGGTGGAATTTTTCGGCACCGTAACCCACCACCCACCACCCCCGTTCCCATCCATCGAGAGGTTTTTTTTCTTGGTTTAAAGGCACCCTTTTCCTTATGGCTTTCCAAAAGGCAGCAGTTTTTCGTTGTGTGTGTGTGTGGACAACTATGCACGCCGTACATTAGCGTACATCTTTGATTCGGGGGGGAAAAAAAAGGAAGTAAAACATCCCCGAGACGCCTTATTATGGCACCGGGCCATAATCAGAAGTAATGATCAAAATTGTACAGTTTAAAGCGAAACCGGACCGAACGGTGCACAGTGGATGATGTGAATAGCAAATGGAGGGGGAAAAAAAGCTGAACCACCACGAGGGGCAGGGCTTTTTTCTTTTATGACACTACTTACGTCGATAGAGGAATATATCGCACCGCGGACAAAAACGGCCTCCGGCTGCCTCCGGTGGGGCAATGTTAATAATGTGTAATTTAGTGTCGGCTAGGCATCTTCTACGGGGCGGAAAGAGCTGCGGGGCTAGTGTTAATGTTTGGTCGCGATGGTCGCGTTTTAAACGCGATTGTCGTCTCCCGTGCCCCGCTTTTGCCAACGGGCATATTCTGTAGTTAGCTTCTCTCTCTTGCTCACTCTATTTATTTTCTCCGGTCATTTTCGTTTCCTCTTCTCCTTCTTTTTTTTGCCACAATTCTCCCCCCGCATGTCGGGATGAGAAAAGTGAAACTGTTTTAACGATTATGACTTCCCGCTTATCGGTGGCTTTTTATCGTTTTGCAACGTTGATTTCGTTCGGCGCCGCTGCATCGTCCGGTCGAAACGGTGGCTTCCGGGGCGGTTTTTCCATTTTCCTTGCGGTGATTTTGGTGTGTGTGTGTGTGCGTTCCACCGTCGCCGATCACTATCCACCCTCGCTCTTTTTTTTCTTGTGCGGGGTAGAAAACCATTTCAAAGTTTCAACACCCAGGAATAGTGGCGGCAATTTCATCGGCAGCTATTTACGGTTTACAATTTTCTTTTCCTGGCTCCTGCTTCATGATTTTTTTTCCCCCGTTCGGCTTCTGGTCTCTTCTCCTGCAGATTCAGCTGTACGGCTTCAACAAGGAGCTGTACCATAACATGTCCGAGGCGCAGCACAAAGCCCAGGGCATCGTGGGCATTTCGCTAATGCTGCAGATCGGCGATACGCCAAATCCGGAGCTGCGAATAATAACCAGCGCCTTCAATAAAGTACTGTACAAAGGTATGCTGCTTTTCCTTTTTTTCCCCTCCCTCCCAGCCCCTGTACGTTTTCCTGCGCACAAGCATACACACACACACGTTTTTCTTCCACTTTCCGCCCGTCGCAGGTTCTTCCACACCCATACGGCACATCTCGCTGCGGTCGTTGCTGCCCAACACCGAGCAATACATGACGTACGAGGGCTCGACCACGCATCCCGGGTGCTGGGAGAGCACGGTCTGGATAATCCTCAACAAACCCATCTACATCACCAAGCAGGAGGTAAGCAAGCAGCAAGGCGAGCACCATGGGATACAGGGGTGGACAATTCGAAAAGGAATCGAAAGAGTTTGGTAACAAAATTAAATGATCGTCAGGAAAAGAAAGCAGACAAAAACAAGAGAAATTCAGCTGTTAGATTTAACATTTATCATTTATCAGACAGATATTTTTTATTACTATTTCAATACAAGTCCAAGTCGGACACTTAAAAGTTGCAACCTATTTCCACCTTGAGTAAAGTTGTCTCCTTCACCGAAATAGCTGTCAACACGAGTTTTTACAGACTTCTACTTTTATGCATGAAACAATGATATTTGAAACGAGCAGTCAAACTTTATTGCACTCTGAATTAAATTTAAACAAAAGTTTAGATGGAAACGAAAAATACGTTGCCATTCTTGCTTCTATTTCCGCAGATAAAAAATTGGCATTATACATATTTCCATAATACATATTTAGAGAAAGATTTGAACACACATAAAGGTCATAATCGTTTTATACAAAGAAATTGAATAAAAAACCAAATGAAGGAGAATTTCAAATACTTTGCTTCTAAGTGAAAGAAGTACATCAAAACTTATACAGAAAGTCTGTATTATAACTAATATATAAGAGCTTAAATATGTAGATAGTAAAGACTGAAAATATCAACTGCCCAAATTTTCCCATTTTTGAGATTTATTCTTTTTATTAAGAAGTATGGATGACTATTGTATAGATCATACAATATCCAAAGCGATAGCTCTTACAAATCGGAAAGAATTTTTCGTAGCAATGTAAAGCTCGAGCGGACATAGTCACCTGACTGCATTTATTTTTTTATCGAAGTTGTTTCATAACACAGTGGCGCCATCTGGATTACAAATGTAAAGATTTTTTTTCATGTTTTGGACTATTTTGAAATGAAAACAATCAGAATAATAAAGTAATTCATCATAATTTGGTAATGTCCGTTCGGTTGTCCTATCTTATCCCACTGTGCAACGCCAGGATTAAGCCATGCTCTGCTGCGTCCATTTTACGCACCGCGAGCCTTTTTATGCGCGGGCATCCAAGCCGTCCTGGCGTGGTGTGCCACGACAAATTTGCATGGATCTTTACTCACACACACACACAAACTCGGTTCCTTTTTGCAGTTGTACGCGCTGAGGAAGCTCATGCAAGGCTCGGAGCAAACGCCCAAGGCACCGCTGGGCAATAATGCCCGGCCCCTGCAGGCGTTGCACCATCGGACCGTGCGGACCAACATCGACTTCGCCAACACGGGCGCCAGCAAGGTAGGTGCGGGAAGGGAAACTAATTTGAGGAAGTAACTAATCCATGATCAACCGCCAACCGATCGGACCTCGACCCGGTGGAGGTTGTCGACCGTCGGCGCCATTTTTTTTTTCGAACCCCCCGTCCCCTAACGACCATCAATATATGTTCCGTTTCTGCTTTTCTTTCTCGCCGATCCATCCGTGTTTTGTTTTCCCGGGCGTGCAAGCAGGCGCAGAGCTGTCCGACGATGTACAAAGACATGTACTACAAGGCGAACCGGTGGACGTCGGAGATTTCGGCCCGCGGGCGCGAACGAGGCCTGCCGGATGTCGACAGCGTGTTCCACTCGCTGCCATAGTGGCAGAAGGACCCGTTCCGTGCCGCTCCGAGGGAACATTGACGCCGTGCGGTGGTGCCCCCGGCTCCTCCGAGGCGAATACTTTGCAGCGTCGAAGTGCGGGGATCGGGGCAGCAACAGTAGGCACCAGCTGGTGGCAGACCGACGGGAGGGCAACCCCTTCGCCGTCCGGTCGGAACCACAGCAACAGCCGAAACAACAAAAAACCAATATAACTGAACAATTGCCTATACACACAAGTACATTAAACAAAACAAAACAAAAACAAAAACAAAAGCATGAATTAATCTATTGAATTGTAACGAAAGCCTACCAACTAGCGAATATAAAACTAATATTAGCCAAACAGATACGCTGATGCTCATACACGCCGCATTGAACTGGGGAAGTATATAATCGCAAACTACCAACAACTAACACACTCAGACAATTAATTACATACATGGGAAAGGGAAAACAATAGCAGCTTTGAATGTTGTTAAGGTGACGGTCGCTAGAACAACTGCAACTCTACCGCTTTTGCCTGGCAGCCATATGTATACCAAAGTACTTATTCTTATCATTTTTCTACAGAAAGAAGGAATGCCAAACCGTCAAATTTATGTTAGAAGAACACCACACCAGAAGAAGTTTTTAAACACTGCGCGAAATTGTGTAACAGAATTTCGATCATTATAATGGAATGTTTCAATTGATAGCGGGAATATTTCAAAAGCATAGGAGAACATTGCAGCACGTTATTAAAATCACAAAAGTACTCTTTTGTTGTCCTTTTCATCTTTTAATTCTGTTGAAGTTTATACTTTCGATTTTTACTTCCACGATAAACACACTTTACACGAAAACAACGATTTTCAAATATGTTATTACCAATAAGAACACAACATCATTTACTAACAAAAAGGAAATAGTTTTGTAAAGTTCCAGCCAACTCCTCCTAATCGTTTGAAAAGTTCCCCGATTGGTTTGTACGATTTCTCTTGCTATTTGTCATATTCCTCAGTACGGTTACACAGTTTTCCGATGCGTCTGAAAATATCCGCAGTGTCGATGAAACATTCCCTCCATCTCTTTAAACATTCTATTGTACAAATTGAAACTCCGTAAACACGCACACATCGCCACACCATTTAATAAGCTTCCGGTCCTTCAATTGTGTACAATACTACGCTTTCCTAGTGTTTGATATTGTTTAAGTGTGAATAAATTTTCCTTTGACAGTTGCTGACAACTTTTGCCAGTGTCCTACTGTGCAAGGAACTGGAACTCCCAAAAGTCGATCAAATAGGGTGACCGGAACTTATTAATTGGCACATTATAAAGAGAAAAGTTAAAGTTCGCGTAGGATTACAAAAACGTACCGTTTGTTTATTTGAGTAAAAAACAAAATTTGAGCCAACAGTTGACAGGGGAACGGTAGGCGAGAGCTATCGAGTGGACAATAATTGTAAAACAAATAGTAAAATGTAAGTGAACAGCAACTCCACGAACAAACTTGGCGCAAAGTGTCTGACGCGTTTGTCAGCTGGAAACAGTTCAGAGATGCACACAAACGAACACTTTGAAACGGGCAAATGCTTAAGGCTCACGATTCCATCAATTTCCGATCGGACCAAAACCATTCCAGATGATGAAAACCAACAATCCGGCTTTTGTTTGACACAAGATAATAGAAACCAAATGAAACTAGCTCAAAGTTATACTGACACACACGCGGAACAAGAGTGGAACATACAGAACAAACTGGGTAGGACTCTCTGGCAACTTTTCTCCGAGCGAACCGGTTATGGCATGCAGCGAACTGTCAATTTCACGTAACGAATACTCTCAAAATGCTTCCTTTTCGACAAGATCAATTGGTATATGTCGTGACTTTTGTGTAAATAGCAAAAAAACGCAGGACGCCACTGCACTGGCGCCGGGTCGGCCGCAAAAACGGAACCGAATCCAAACACGACAGCTGACTGATAGGCAGAATTATATAGAGGATTAACGTGAAAGCTATTAATATGGAACTGTATAGACACAACCCCAAAACCTACAGGGCGGATAAATAGCGCAGCTGCACACTATAAACAATAAGTAAACGTAGATGAACAATAAGTAAATGGCTTTTGGGGGGAATTTAAAGTGCTTCTATTAAACACCCACACGCAGGTGGAAACAATCGGAAGAGCTAAACGAATACGGAAAATAGTGAAACTATACATTCCTAGTCGCGCATTATCCCTGTTGGGGAGCAATTCAAACGTGGCCACTAACGCACTATACACTCGGCTGCAAACTAGCATTGGTGTTCGCGTTCATCCAACGCTCTGTTTGGTTGTTTCCGATTGGTAGCAAGACATTGTGCAACTTTACTTCGAAGTTACTGATGGAAGTAACGCTACGCACCAGAGAGCAAACAAAGTTGCCCAAAAAGGAATTGAGAAATAGTGGATAACAATTAAAAGCAGGTCCTAGGAGCATACACGTATACCCACCCTCCTTTAATTCCTTTCCTAACCCAAACTTCCAAACACGTATTGTTCTATCTAACAATCACAATGATAATCAAGAAGAAAAAAAAGAAGAACGTAGCATGGGTAGGGTTGTCTAAAAAAAAACATGGAACCATCGAAACGAGTTCAAAGTACAGCATGTAATATTGAAGGGGATTGCGAAACCGCTAACAAAACTATAGAGTATAATAACAACAATGTTTAAAAAAAGGAATGCATGCAAAGGATACTTAAGCAAAACAGAAGCCAACAACGCGCACACCTGAGACTCGATTGCGATTCTTTCACGTTACCATTGCACTATCGATGGCCAGTGTTTAGTTTCGCTTTTCCGTAACTGTTTTGACGATAATGTAACATCGGTGCTTCCAGATCGGTAAAGAGAGTTAAAGATAATTAGCAATACCATTATGACGGACAAAAGTGTGCGACAAAAATTGTAAGGAACTGTGTGTCCAGATAGATCAACAACAACCACTCTTAAAATGCAACCTTTGGAACGATTGGGCTCAGTTAATTGTTTCGATGCCAACCCTTTGGTTGCATCCCCCCCCCGCATTGCGTTAGTCCTGAAACGGGGAGCGCTATTATTGTTAATCAAAAAATGGTTGAAAAAATATATTCAAACGTATAAACTAACTGGTGTATCTACAAATATGTACCGCGAACCGCATCCTAACCAGCTATTTTTAAATAGTCCATGCAAGAAAGACGACAAAAGACAGCGAAATCTGACCGAAAAGTTGATGTGTGAAATTTCTTGAACCTTCGTCCCAAACTACCAAAAAAGAAAAACCAAAGCTTGAGGCAAGTGACGAACGACACACTTTGCTTAGTCAGGATGAAATAAAACCAAAACAGTATAATAGTCGAAAGAAGAAGTCGTGCAAACTGTGCGGCAGAAAAGTATGATTATTAACGAATAGAAGGATTATTCAAAAACGATTGTAGAGTGCAAAGTATGGAACGCATTACCATCGCAACTCGACCAGAAATACGAATTGCAAATAAACTACAATGAGAAAACTAACTCAAAACACGGAAGCAATCTAAACATGCCTCCCATTGGAACAAAATAATGTTGTGCTTAAAAGAAATGTGATTTATTTATTTCCTTACAGCAAAGAATCAACGTACAGTGAATCGAGCCATATTTCTGTGAAGTTCTATTAAAAACTCCTGTTTTTTTTTTTGGTTTTTGGTTCAAATTTGGTGACACTGTGACACAAAAAGCATGATAAAGTATGCCCACCTCAAAGTTTGTTTTCAGTTTTGTTCATTATTTTTGTTTAAATTCAAGTAAATACACTGTGATCATTTTTTTATCTTGTTTTGCATATCCTTTATAAGATTCACTTATGGGTAAGCGACAAAAAGCGCAGTGTTTGAGCATTGAGAAAAAAAAATAGAATAAAGTTTCTCATTCCACACCACAAGATACATGTACAGACCATCATTTTTTCCACAGTTTTCCTGTTTTTTGGATTCAACGATCATAAAGCTCTTCACCAAAGCTTGTGTTTTCAAGACATTAAGGGTTACTTTTGTTTTTTTTATATTTTGCGTATGATCTTGATGATTAATCTATGCAACTGTTTTGTGCTTCTTACCTTTTTTTCAAAGGCAATTCTTCACTGATGTTGTACGATTTAAATTTCTAAAGAATGTATCTCCATGCTTTTGTCAAATTTTTCGTAAGCTACTTGCCTATAGTTAGAGTTAGATTTGTTTTAATATTATAAGTTTATAAAACAAACAAAAATAAATTCTAATATCAAAAACTAAAGTCAAAGAAGATATCTATTGTAGAGAATTTTTAGATGGTCTTGGTATAGTGAGATTGATCCTTATGCTTCGAGCTTCAGTTTGCTACGGTTTAATTAATCTGTCAAAATAAATTCATTTGTCCTAATTTACAATTCATTTGGCTTAGTTCCAATTATTTCATAATTCCTTATTCCTTGATCCTGTTTTGTTTCATTTAAAACAACGTCCGAATGTAGGTAAACTGTTCAATTTAACAAGTTGACTGCCACTGTTATCATGTTTTGTAGCCAGCTGTTATTAGTTCTAAAACTTTTTCGTCCCACAAATATTTTAGTAATTATAAAAACTATCTCTTTGAATTTAGAAAAACTGTTAGTTTAATACATGGAATAAACGAATGTTATCAAAAATTGTTGTACTACACAATGTTCTAAAACCACTTGGCAGTCAACGTGTTAAATTTGAAACACCTATCTCGAGTATGGACCACATTGGGCAAGAAGATTATTTAAAACTATATACCTTATCAAAGCGCACAGAATTGGCTGACTTTTTCTTTTTAGTATCTTTGTTTAAATGGTCATTTACACATTTTTATAGTGAAGAAAGCTATATTTTCATAAGATGCTATAAATTATTACAGAATGTGACTTTGAACAAAATGGTGAAATAAAAAGGAAAAAAGTATAAGGTGGGCACTTTATCATGCCTATTTTGACTAACTGATGTTTACGTTCTTTTGAATCATCATTACGCACTGCTCCAACAGGCAAACTCAACTATTTAAAACCTTATAATTGCTCGAAGAACAATCTTCTTAGTGGAAAGATTTCTATGCCGAAGAAAGCGAGGAACGTTCCACACCGAACGATCCAAATGGAACGGTAATGAAATGCTTTTTTTTCATCGTGACTTCATCGTAGCCACCCGGAAGTGAAACGTCCCGCAACAGAGCATTGCACGGAAAGAAAATTGTTCCCTACCAACCTCTTGTTTTTTTTTTCTTCTGCGAAGCAGCTTCCAGCATCAAGAGTCGGACGATGCGCCCTGGGAAAGTTTTGCACGAAAACTACGAACGGGAAAAAGGGAAAAGGAACCGTATAGAAGATTTTATCGTTCCAGGTGCCGCTATTGCCGCCTCCTGAGCAATCTAGAAGGGCAACCAAGACCAACTAGGAGTGCAACAGCAGGCTCATTACAAAAAAGCAATTGAAATTGACGGTAAATAAGACAACTTCCTAGCAAACTATTATTGAGCTTCAGCGCAACCGGAGCGATGATGCTTCGTTTTAAGGTGCAACATCCGCTGCCGACAACAAAGCACCATACTTTAGAAGCTCGACGTCGACTCGAAAACTGGTGGCTGAAACAAGTGCTAAAGCAGTAAGACACACATGCACTCTCCCAACCACACACACACACATCGTTTGCGACGTGTAAGCACAAAGTCGGCACAAGTCGAGCCGAGGGATAAAACCCCGGAAGCTTTGTTACTCGATTTCAAACTCGACTCGAGCACAACAAACACACATCGTTTCGCAACGGGCCAACCAGCATCGACCGAACAAGCTGTTTAACCTGCTCATTTCGGCTCACCTGTTACTAAGCTCGACTATCGTTGCGTCCAGCAGCCGAAAAAGTTGTGGAAATAAAAAAAGAAAAGGGCAAACCCGGTGCGCTTAAAGCAAATTTGTTGACTGAAAGTCGAGAAACAGGCCACATCGGACCTCTTTATATCGTGTACCGTCCTTCGTGGCTTCCTACAACCATCCCGGTGTAACGCTGAGACCATTAGCGCGAAGATTACAACAATGAGTGCAAAAAAAGAAGGGCACGGCACGGAAAAAGGGTCCCCGGTCGAGCGAAGCATATGACGCTGTGCCACGCGAGAAAGAAAGTGCACGACTTATATAAGACGAAGCTAAGCAGCACGGAAATGAGAGAAACCTGCACACACACCCACACCGACATTCCTACACGATGGAACATATGCCGTCAAAGGAAGGGCAAAATGGCGGAAGCAAAAGATGGAACTCATGAAAACTCCTTAGCGATGTGTCTTGTGTGTGTGATTTTTTTTTGTTTTTTCGCCAACGCTTTCTGATTTCCCGCTATCAACTCACACACTTAGACACATCTCGAAGTCAATATGATAGAATTACCGGACCATTTACGAAAACCCGTCCACGCTTTGGTATGAAAAGTTGGCTTCTGTCTAAGGGGAAAGAGGAGGGGGAGCGGGGGAGGAGGAGCAGGAACTCTCCTCGGGGAAGCTAAAGTGGTTCGCGATAGCCCGGCAGCCTGGCTGGCTGGTGAGAGCAATCAAGGCAAACGATTTTGACTTGCGTGCGTTGGGTTCGGAACCATCGGAGAAAAACGAAGAATCAAAGAAAGAAATCGAGTGAACAAAAAAAAAACAGACTAAAAATGGTGGAGAAAGTCAGAAGTGCATTGGAAGGATGTATAAATTCGGACTATTTCCGCTGTTACACCGTTCGGCTCCAGGGGTTGGCAGACCGTTGGCGTGACCATCGTTGATCGAAAAAGAAGAAATCAATATTGCAATGGACTCTACATGTTTTTTTAACATTTCAGAAATCAATAAATATTAACCTTTAATATTTTGATGAGTGGAAAATAAACGATAGAAACTTTCCTTGATTGTAAACTTTCGATCATCTTAGTTGTACTTGACTTACAGGTTCTTAACTAACACTTGGCACGCAACTTTCTTAAACACGTAAACCGTCATGTCTCTCATTTTGTGCATGACAGAAGCAATCCACATCAGCCCCTTACATGTTTGTAGAAGTGTAGAAATATAGAAGTAAGTTATGGGGTTAAGTTATGGGAATCCTAGTTTTTGCTTTGTTTTCGCAAATTTTTCGATTTTAAAATAGATAATTAAGTTTTAATTGTTTGAACTAAAACATTAAAATCAAATTTTCACAAACAAGATCATACTAAAACACTCTACTAAAACAATGTGCCAGTCAAAGAGTTAAAACGCTCAACGTGTAAAACAAATACTAAGAAATGATTTTAAACAATTAACAAACAGACTAAACTTCCCTACGGATATATGTTTCATTATAGCCAACCGCCATATTAGCGCAATGATATATTAGTTTCAGAAGATCAGATCAGAATTGCCTGCAGAAAGATTAGAGCACACTTCCCTAATTTTGCTTAGATTCAGATTCTATTCAAACATCCAACAAAAACAATCAAATTCAATCAAATAAGTCTGAAATCTGTCAATAACCATGATGCTACAGCAAAACAACAGATTTTGGTAAGAATAACTAATAAATTACTTTGGAGCTGAAGCATTTAAAAGAGGAAAGTTTAGAAAATGTGTGACAATAATCGAAAACTGAAAGTTGGAATGGTTTACATTGACCGTAAGAGTTGATTTTTTCCACTTGAAGCACTCTATATAATTTGCAACTTTATTCATTTACATTTTAATCATCAACTAGTTTTCTATAACCAACTGTTGATGAATAAAACTATGCATCTAACAAAGACACACATTTTCACTGCAAAGCCACCTTCTCAAGTGACTAAGGATAATGGTTCAGTAATGCATGAACCTTTGACAATAATTTTATCTCACACCAAAGATTACCGACCCCTGTTACGCCGGATGAAGAACTGGAACGGACGAGAGAGGAACCGTCTTCCGGTAGTATATATGGCCTCGCTCTAAATGACACGGTCAGCACGAGGAGACAAAGAAAAACAGATCGAGCAAGAGAAAGAGAGGGAGATGGTAAGAGACATAGAACGGTGTAGAAAGTAGGAGAATGTTGGAAGGATAATTTTATTGGTTTTTGCTGTAGTTGGTTTCGTGTTTGTATCGATTTCGAGCGGAATAGAGTGCTGGAGTAGGGAAGGTAGGGCTAGCAGTTCAAAAAGATGAGCTCCTCACCGAAGCTGAGCGTTTGCGGGGACGACGCTCTAACCTCAACAGACCAAGGGGCCGGTGGGGCTAGTTACACCGGGACTACTGCCCGGTCGATGCAAGTGTCAGTGGTTCCCGGGCTACGGTTCCCTTCCTTTAAGCCGGGCAAACTCTGCCATATCTTCATTAGACCACAACGCCGCTCCACCCCTTCGCCCGTTCACCGCAATGACCGAACGGAAGACACTTCATTTCGGACTTTTTCCCAACGATGAAATGAAAACCTCAAACGGCCCAAGTAGAACGTAGAGCATGGGGCGACGAAGGGGATAGCGAAATGTGCATTATCAAAACCAAAAACTATTTCACATGACCCGCTACCTCTCTCTCTTGCTCTTCTTGCATTTATAGTATGATTATCGCATAAAGCAGCTTAAGATACTTCTTCGATAATACTCACCAACAAAAGCTGTTTCGCTCTGTTTGTCTTTGTACTTTCTTGTCGGGTTTTTAACATTCCCTCCCCGTATCCGGAAAAGTGGGGGAAAAAAACAACCCGCAACAGAAAACAAAACTTTCAACTCTAAGCAAACCAACTTTTACCTTTCCCAGTGGGGATAGGGACGTACTTTCTGAGCCGAACAACCGCATAAAAATAGAACACAGTGAACATCCTGCAAGCAGAAGTCGTTCTGCCCGGGTTTGGCTCTACCTGAGCTGATTGTTTGAGTTGGAGGTGTCGTAGCGGAGACCGGACATTATTACCTTTGATACCAGCGGCCAGGAGTGTGTACGGTGGGTACGTCAGGTGTCGGAAGTCCACCATTTTCGGGAACCCTTCGGATGCTCGATGGAGGAGAGAAACTTTCGACTTAACCTCACAAGTATAATCACTCATACATCTCTCTCATTGTTTTTTATTCACTTTTCTCTTTCTCCCTTTTTTCAATCTATCCATCTCTCTATTTTCAATTGTGTTTCATATATATCTTTCCTTTTGTCTAGTTTCGCTGATAAAGTGGTAATTGTGATTTTCTAACAAAAAAAAAAAAACTTCAACTCCTGCCGGGTTGGAGTCGCAATTTTCTCGTAGAAGAAGTTTTTGAACGGCGAATTCAGCTAAGGCGTTGGACAATTTGGACAAAGAATGAAAGAAGAAATTTCACACCGGTGGACGGTGGTGGCGCAAAATTCCAGGTGCCTGCACTTTGTAATGAAGTGCATGAAAAGATGAAAGCTGCTGAAGTCGGGTGGGTAATTTTATTGTTTCACTTCTTTTTTTCTCTCTTCAGTTTTAAAATCATCCATGGAGCATGCAAGAGGATCATCGTTGGTGCGGTAAGCACTCTATTAAGCACTGCCTTTCAATTACGCTCAATTGGAGGCGGTTTTATTACCATTCATTTATTAGTTTTAATTGCAACACACCTTCACTTACCATTCAGAATAGCCGTCTTACCTTGATTCTACAAGACTTTCGTTGTAAAGAAATGATTGGAAACTAAAGCCTTGAAAGAACAGTTTGTAAAATGAAGTGAAGGAAATTATTAAAAACGATTGAAGAAAATGGCAGTTCTAATTAACTGTAGCTTAAGTTATGAAATACCCGTGAATGAACACCGAACTGTTGGACTCAATGTGCTGCGTTGGTTTGATCACTCCGTTTAAACCTCTCAAAGGTTTGATGTACCGGGCGCCTCCATCATCCATTTTTACATTTTAAGGACCAAAGCGTCAGTTGGGCTTGCAAAATACCCGGTGGTTTAATATTATATCAACAAAGTCAAAATGGTGAATAAATGGAAGTTTTTACGTCATCCTGTTTCTTTAAACAATATGCACGATGGAGCCGCCCAGTCAGTTTCTGTTACAAAATTCATTGAACGAGTTTTTCGCTGCATCTTTTTCAAGGTTTTGGAAAATTCGACTTGTTTAAATGAGTACTGCATTACAGTCAGTCCGTTTACTTCACCTTGTTCGATTGAGTTGTAAACTTCGCAGTGCTACGATGCACCGGGCGCCTCCATCATCATTTCCTAAATTTTTAAAACCAAAGAATCAGTTGAGATTGAAAACATACTCGATGACTTAACATTGCTTGAATCAAATAATAATGTCAAATAAATTAAGATGTTACGTAAGCCTGTTAAGTTAAACAGTATGCACGATGGAGCCGCCCAGTAGTTTTCTGTTCATAGAAGTTCTCGAGTTCTATCTTTTATTACAGATGAACAGTGAATGATAATAATTGAAAACAAATATCGATGACTTCTCTAACAAGGCTTGATCGTTAGATAAATATTGCGAATGTATATCAATTTTCATGTCTCCACTAGGGATCTATGACAAAAGAATACGAGAGCATATTGGACATAAAATATTTATTTTAATCTTCAACATAGTAGATTGCAACGTGAGCAGTGTATGTTACACTTTTAAAGAAGGCCAAATGTTGCCAAATTTTCTTTGAATGTTTGTCTCAAATTGAATTCAATCGTTCAATCGAAATTTTCACGAGTAAAACATTCGTCTACAAATTGCTTCATAATGAGCGACACCAAATTCGGTGGAATGAAAACGGTGTTGAAAGTACGCAAAATTGATAGTTGAAAGTGAATGTGAGAATTTTTCCAACCAGAGGCATGCCCTTTGCAAGCGAGGGTTTCGTTATATTATCCCCGACTTCGTACGCGGTGTTCGTAGTAATTCATGTAATCCTGCACATCCCGCACAGACGAATGGATGTCAATATGGAAGGTGGAAGTGTAAAAACACATTCCACAGACACATTAAAAGCGTACTGGATGGGAGGGGGGAGAGGGCCGTACGTATGCTAGTTGGATTAATGCGTGGCAGGAGTTGATAGCCTCATACGGCTCGAAAGGGGATGGGGGGTCGAAGTTGATCGAAAAAGTTTAGCACATATACGTTTCGCTTCACCCCGGCACGGTGGTCTTATCACGGTGGTCCAACCACAAGACACCCCGAGCCCGGCTTATTGGCGTTAGGCAACCACCGGAACCTTCCGCCCCGCACCCCATGCTCGTATCATGGCAATTTTCGTGCCACCAGCACTGCACGCCGAACGCCTGGGAGCGCATTATGCAAGTCACATAAGGCGAGAAAAGGTGTCGTGCGACAGCGTGCGAGGGAAAAATGGTTATTTCGGCAAGCACGGAGCTGGATGGACCAGGCGGAGGGGTGTGGGGGTGCCGAGATAGAGCACTGGCACTAGCAGGAAGCGCCAGACCGGGAGATAACATGGGGTGGAACTAAGTTGGGCAAGAAATGTGTACGTGTGAATTCTTCTGCTCGCAACTCCTTTATCATTTTTTGTCTACTTTCTTCGGGCTTGGACTCGTGGCAGGTGGCGGGTAGGAGGTGGGGGGGAGGGGAGCCGGCAACAGGCCAGGCGGTAAGTTTTTATCCCTCCTTTCTTTCACATTTTATGACCCGCCCGACCTCAACAGAAGGAAACGAACGGTGCGAAGCGCCAAATCCAACCACACCTCGTTCATATTTCCATACACCTCCCCCTCTCTCCCCCCCTCCATCCCAGGGGCAGATTGGCTGGCGGATAGTCCGGACACCAGGCCAGAAAAACCGTGCCCATTTCGTTCGGGGCATTTATTTCGGCTGCCCCGAAGAAGAAAAAGTTTTCCCATTCACTTTGCTTGGTTCTTTAATTTCTTTTCATTTCTTTTCCTGGTGCTCCCGGACACGGTGTGAATGGGGGAGGGCGGAGGGGGACTGTATATCTAGCCTAATAGGTGGCAGTGAGAGCACTGTGAATGAAGAGGAGAGGAAGCAGCAGAGAAGCGCTGAGGGGCGATGAAGAGATTTGGATGTTTTTACGTTCCCCAAACCCCAACGTTAGCAAACCGTCGGCTCCTGCCATATAAGAGACGCTGCGGATTGCCTCAAGGATGTGCTTTATGCGATTGGAGAAAGTCCTGCTATCATCATCATGCGGTTGTTTGTCTTTATCTAATCCAGCGCTGCGTGACGCGGGCTGAAACCGGGGGCGAGAACTCCTTGGCGTTCGTGATGACGAACGCGTGCTGCCGGGTGCCCTTTTTCAACATCGTCGCTACGGAATGCCCCCTCCCCCCCCCCCCTCCCTCCCACCTTTCAGCACGTGCCTGCCGCAAGCGCCTAGCAAGCGAGGGTGTGTTTATAAAGCGAGATTTCCAACCCAGGGCTTCGCATGCGAGCGCAAATCGAAGAAGCCAACCCAGTCCCTCACGGAACACGAAAATAAACACGCAATTTGCATTAATAGACTTCCTGCCAGCTAATTTTGCCCCATGCAACGTATGTTTTCAAATTAGCAGTGTACGTGTGCAGCACCCCGGATCTGGGCGGTTCGACGATGCTTCACATTTTCGGCATTAGATGTCGGCGAGATCATTTCTTCATGTAAATATGTCATAAATTGGACTTGATCCGTTTCGGCGATATATCTCTTCCAATACATGAAAGGTTGCGACGTATTTGCGAAACCCTTAAAAATGATTCACCGGAACATTAAAGGTCAACCGATGCATACCACTCTGCTTAGTCGTTTATGATTTATTCAAACCAAAGGTATAAAACTTCATTTCATACTATTTAAACTCACTCTTGGCTTTTTACACAAGTGTATGAACTGGTTAAAATAATTATGTTTATCCGTTTTGTAGCCAAACACACACCTTAAACTCACAAAGACAGATATCGACAACCAGGAACATAAAATGGTACCACTACCGAAAATGGAAGTCATTTTTCTTTTGTTCAATCAAATGGGAAAACACAAACATTGAACTTTAAGAAGCTATTCCGTTGTAAAAACACTTAAGATATTTAATTATAAGGCATGGTCTTGTTTCAATTATTTCGATGTATACAGTTTCAAATTATCTCCCATGGAAAACATTTAACATTATTAATTAAATATTTAAACATAAATGAAAGATCAAAACAAAGTCAGATAAACCGAAATCAACACACAACAAATGCAAAATAAGAATAAACTCTACAAAAGGCTCTGATGCCATCCATGAGTCAAAACTGAACTGATCAAAAATTGGGTTTCAAATAACTTTTCAATTAACACTTTGACGTAGCTTCTCGATGTTTATATCGTTCTACGTACCCTGTTTTGGCTATGTTCAATTCACATGTTGTTGTTTTTTTGGGCTTTCTATCTTTTACCATTTGCGATACGAGTGAATAAAATAAGTAGGTTATATGGATGTTGTTGGTCATAAAACGGGGTTTGTAGTTATAGAAAATTTAGGCAAGGTATTGTGATAAATTTACCTTAACATGAGTAAATTTCTTTCAGGTTCTTGGTATGTTAAATACTGAACACTAACAGGTTCTATTTTCTAGCTAACCGTTGAGCTGTTGCTGCCCGACTGATGATGAGTTTCGTTCTGGTCAGTTTATTTATACTCGTTGAGTGTCCTAACTTATTCATTTTATTTCAACTGTTGTTAGGTTTGGTCATACTAATGAACTATCATTGTTTGTTGTAAGTAGTTGGTTCGATGTTTTTCTTTGCGTTGGCAAACACTTGATCCGAGCTACTATGTTCCAGTTTGAATTTGACTATTTTCATTATTGGCTTCTGTGTTGTACTTTTCTTTCCACATGTGGACACTTGTTCGCATCTTATGTTGATCGTGTGAACACTCTACAGATTGTTTACAAAATCTTTCGATCCGCAAGCCTTATCAATTTTGTTGATTCGTACTCTTGCTATGTTAGATTGTTCTTCCTATGAGTACAATGTTGTTTCGTATTTGGTTGTGCGTGAATGCATCAATCTATCTTTGGCTTTGATTGGATCTGCGGTATATGTTCTGACATGTTTTGTTGTGATATCTCCAGTTTTCCCTCTTCCCTGACCGTTTTGATCTGAGAAGCGATTAATCCATTCTTTGTAGTAAGGTTCTGTTAGCAGGTTATTACATGCTTCTAAGGTATTGTTACATTCAGGGCGTTAATAATTAAATAAATTTGCTTTGTAGTAATGTTGCAATGTAGGAAGTCAGCAAAAACCAAAATTACTGAGTGCATTTGGTGGAAAAAAAAGACTATTGCATTTCCCTGTGCATTCAACGTAAGCGCAGTTCAGAAAACGCTGAAGGAAAGCGCAAACATTGCCCGAGCACGTAGCCCCCGTTGACTTAATCAAGGAGACCAGAACGGACAACGGATGGTCGAAGAGGTTTTCATTAGGCTGCCCGCTTCCCCCCGTTGGCACCGAAGGGCCCCGATGGTCGTCTATCATAAACCATCTCCGTCCGCTGCCAACAATTCCGTCGATGGCGAGCGAACCCCCTTGGATGCAGGCCACAACTCACATACGTGAATTTTGGATGTTTGTGTCCGGGGTTGGTCGCCCCAATAACCCCCTCCTCCAGGACAACCATGGGTGCCCGCTGAAGAGATTGAAGTGGCACGCGACGCTGTCTGTCCCTGGGTGTGTGTGTGAGTGTGAGCATTTGGCAGCAAGCAAGCTCAGCGTGTTATTGTTCTTCCGTATTCTGCTCCCATTTTTACTGCCATTATTATTGGTCACTTACGCCCGCGGTGGTAAAGGAAAAAGTAGGACGCCAGACACACGGCACAAAAGCGGCAACTGTCCGAAAGCGGCCCTTTTGCCGCCAGCAGACGGCAATAATCATAAATTTATTTTTCCAAAGCCATCAGGCGCGCTCGGTTTTGGCTCGTGAGTTCCAAACTGGTTGAAGTAGCGGGGTTGGTACTCGCTGTGTGTGTGTACGTGTGGGATTGTGGGGGAAGGGGCAGGTTGGAGGTCTTGGCCACAGTTTTGGTGGCGCCGAGCTGGTGAAAGTCAGCCGGATGGGAAAATGCAACACTCCCCAATGCCAGCAGTACTCCATCATGGACTGCTGCTCTGCAATGCTATGCAGTACCCGTGCGCGCACATTGGTGAGAGTGTGTGTGTGTGTGTGTGTGTGTGTGTGTGTGTGTGTGTGTGTGTGTGTGTGTGTGAATGTTTCTATTTTTGCAGTGGCAACTGTTTGGACAGAATAAAACAAACTTATAGAATTAAATTTATTATTTAAACAGTCCAGAACCATTGGCGAGCTCCGCCATTTTATTCCCCCCGCTCCGACGTGCCTGGATTTCCCAACGTTAGCCACATCGGGACCAGACTAAAGTGGAATTGAGGGAGGGGAGGGGAGTTCTCCCGAGTCCTTGGCGCAAAACTGTCCGAAACGGATGTGAAGTTTTTAAAAACTTCAATAACCCGCACCGCTCACGACTCATCTAGTTTTTTGGTGGGGGAGGGGGAATGAGGTGGGACTTCCGCCATTTCGGCACTGATTCGCCACAGTGTCCTGCACAAAACCATGGTCATCATCATCATCATCATCGTCCCCGCTTCGTTCCGCAACGGTAAAAGGGCGCAAAGGGTTACGCAGGGAGTAAACCGGTTCGGAAAAGTTGTTAAATAAAATAGAAGAGAAGCCGTGACCCTCGCACTATCGGAAAGTTCCACCCGGCTAAGAAACTGCAGGCCGCGCAATAGATGGCAACCGTTGGGTGTGTGTGTGTGTGTGTGTGTGCAGTCCCAAATACAACCAGCTGGAAGTGGTCGACTATAAAAGTGTTTCGCTTTTTCGCCACGCCATTTGACGCAGCGTCGAAATGAGATGAAAATTCGTCAACTTGTGGCGGGGGGGAAAACATCCGTCCCGCGACCCACCGCGAGTATCGGCCAGTCGCGCACTTACCGCGTTTATGGCCAGCCCTAACAAAAGTTTTATGTGGCTAAATCAACGAGAGAAGGAGTGAGAGAGAAAGAAAAAGGAGCAAACCGTTTCGCAAACGGATAGCGTTGCATCGGACAATTACTGGCGCGCCTTAACTTTTCGCTGTTTGGGACTCGGGAAACTCGAGCACCGGCACATTTCTCTGCCCATGTTTTTTTTTTGTTATTTGGAAGAATTACCGTACTACATTGACATTGCGCGAGGAAGAGGATTTTTCCAAAACCCCTTTTCCGCTCGATCAGCATGCTGAAAACGTTTTCCGCGTCCAACCAAACCATCTGTTGTCATTTGGCATATTGTACAAGAAAGTCGTAAGCACTCGAAATTTAAGTAGACTTGCTCTGATTACCGGGCTTACGATGTTTTATTCCAGTTTCAAATTTGCTCTTCAACATCGTGAAATAGAATAATATTTATATTTTATGTATATTTATCTTTCATTTTTATTTACATTCTTCATCTATGTTTTCGCATTTAATTAACATATAAATTAAATTTACTATTTTTACTAGAAATACATTTAAGAATTCTACACTTTATTTTAGATATGATACGACCACCAACTACTTCTCCAATGCTTATCTGTTCTCGATTGTTCTTGATGAATTCCTATTTCTATGAAGGTAAATAATAAATTCTCGTAGTTGCAAACAAACAAAATTAATTGTAATTTTATTTTTGGCTTAAAGCTTATATCCTTCATTTTTATCCGTCTCCTTCGCATGAATTCTTTTCCGTGCATTTATCATTTTTACACCTGATTTGATTTGTGTTTTACATATAATTTGTCAATCTGTAAAGCAGAACAATTTGCTACCATTCAAATCTGTTTCGTGTCAAATTAGCAAATTGAATTAATATTTTTCTGTTTGTTACCTTCCAAACGAGAATTTTAGATTACTTCTGCGACTGTAAATTATGAAAGTCGTTGATAGTCGTTTTAGTTTTGGTTTAGAAAATTTTATCCCTTGATATTCTACATCTGTATCTTTGCTATAAAATAGTACTTCGGCGTTTTAAAGGTTTTATTTTTCAAAAAAATACACCTTGTTTTACAGATTGTTTGCCAATCGATAAATTTGATGGATTCGGTTACGTTTCCAGTGGTAAACTAATTTTTTCCTACAAATGCATGTTATAAATGCTCTCTTAGTTTGATAAATTTAACAATGCTAACTATTGTTTTAGTTTTGTTTAAGAAAACTTATTTCCAACAGTTTCATCATCTGTTTCTATCGTATCAAATCGTACTTTGACGTTTTCAACATTTTTACACTTTGTTTCGCACATTACTTGTCAATCCGTTATTTTACATCAAGTTACAAAACAACTTGTTTCCTTTCGATTCTGCAACGTTCACATGTGCGAATTTCTTTAATTCTTACCTGTTCACGTTTGTTCGGCGGCTACGGCTGTAAATTATAAAAGCTACAACCGCAGCAGAAAGCAGATCACCCGGTGTGCAATTAGAATCAGCAGCTATTACAATTCAGCGGCTCTATAATTATCGGATTAAGAAAGGTTGCTTGCTACGGTGCGCCACCGCTGTCGCACTAACGCTCCAGCTTCAGTTAGGGTTGAGCCGATGAAGCCACCGGATCCGGTAGAGCTTAAATGCGGGACAGCTGCGAGCGGCTGGGATAGATGGATGGACTCAGCGAGGCTTAGATGGGAGCTCCAGTCACTCCTTCATCGATGTTGTTTCCTCTCGCCGCGGACAGGCACCTCGTGCAGTACAAAGCATAACATTGTACATTCCGAACATTCTCGACCCTCCACGCGAACACTTCCACCCACACAAGCGCTCGCTGCCGGTGCATTCCCTCCCAACACGCACCTCTCGGCACAGATTCCCGTAATCCGATTAGCCCAAACCTAACTGCCTGCCGCCCGGCAAACGCATCGACGCGGTTGCTTCCCATATGCCACCATGCGTTGCAGTCCCCCTCCCCCGGTTGCCGTTTGCTGCCACTGACATTGCAATGAGTTGTTTTTGATTTCCGTCGCTACTGTTGGCCTCCCACACCTCCCTGCTACACCCCAATTACCGAACCGCCAACCCGCGCACTGATTGCCCCGCATATCGAGATTTCGCAGCTTATCAAAAACCTACAACCCACGTGAACTGGAATGGCATCCCGTGCATTTTTGACGATTGATAGATGGAAAGCTGGATCGCTGGTGAGGCAAAAACAAACATCACACGTTGATAATGAAATTGCTTCACGAGCCAACGCCAACCACTGCGCACACAGGTTGCCTACGTGGAGTATATTAGGATTTCAACCTCCTGGATGATGGTTTAGTGATGGGACCTAGTAATGGAATCTTATGAAAAATATTCTCTAGCCAACACAGTTCGATGGAACGCGGTTCTATCCTATTTATAATTTTTGGAACAGAATTTAAAAACAAAACTTAATTTTGTTCACATAATTATCACAATTTTACTTATAGTAACAAATATTCATGATTTCCTATCCCAAATACTGATGATTGTACTAATATATTTTCTACAAGTGGGGTAATCCTTAAGTCATATTTAAGACATTAAATAAAAATTCAACCTGTTAGTTAATACGAAAATTACATAAATAGAACGATAGCAAAGCAAACTAAAAGCTTGAACTATGTGTTTTACTAATCTAATTGCATGTATTTACGTAACAGAGCTACACAATCAGTAAACAAATTAACGCATCTTACAAACCGATCTTTATCCGAGTAAATGATACTTTTGCTCTGGATGTTTGTTTTCTTCTTTCCTGTATTTTGTGTTGATGTGACAGGTACAGGTAATTAAAATATTTTATGTTGCATTGGAATTCACTTACGGTAACTTGACAATCGTTACAAAATGTTTTGGTTTATTTTAAAAATTCGATCCCATCAGTTGATATTATGCATAAAGGTTAGTAGCAAATAGGAAAAAAGGAACTGTATCCTGTTATTTTTTTTTTCATTTGTTTTTTGTTACTTGTCCGACTATAAACATGTTATTCGATATTACAACCTTTTGTTTTACATTGTTTATTTTAAGTGTTATAGTATCTATAATGTCCGAGTAGGTACCGTATAAAAATGACAGCATTTTTTTTGAGTTTTAAATTAGATATTGCTCCTTCTATGTGATTTGGTTCCAAATAGAAAATTAAAAAGAATTTTATATAAATAAGTCAACTTTATCCGGGCCCTTTCCAGAACGCCACTTTCTGAGGCTCAGGTCCTTTTTTCTTTTTGCAACGCACACCAGCTTGCAAATTTGAGTAGCCAATTTTTTCCGTATCAGACAACGAGTACCATCAACTACAAAAAATACCATATAATAATCAAACATGCACTCGCATACACCGACATATACAAACAAATAACATTGGAGCGAGTGGGACATGAATGCGAACACAGAAAATGACAACTGAACACAATACAATACACTACCGCACGTCCATCATATGGATCCGTCATTATCGTCATCGACGTTTGAGCCTCGTCCTTTTCCTTCGTCCCGCCAGGCCTCCCCTTGCCCACTCCCCCTCTACAAGGCCGGGTTGGCTACCAATCACTCGACTCTCGCATTCTCGTTCGAAATACCAGATGAAGTGAGTGTTTTTATTTCCCATCGACGTGCATTGTTCCATCCTCTTTCCCTCCCTCTGCGCCGCCGCCCCGCGTAACCATTTGTGCAATTTTTCATTCAGCTTCAATCATTTGATTTCATCTTGATTGCCCAACGCTACGCTGTTCGCCTTCCGCCCGGCGAGCTGCCAGCTTTGCGCTGCGATTTATTCCGTGCCTTTGCCGAAGTACGTGTTTCGGGCGGTTGTTAATTCACATAATCAAAACCGGCCTACTCGCCCGGTCACTCCAAGCCGGGCTAGTACACCGGGGGTTTTTTGGGAACCCCCTCCCCGACTGCTGCTGCTTGTGATTGTGATAGCTCCTCGACGTGCTGTCAAATCTAGACAAGAAGGGGCTCCAAAATAATCAAAATTTAAATCAACGCCTGTGCGACGAATCAGAAATTTGTGTACCAGTCAACTTTTTGTAATACTTCTTTACAAAATATTGCTCATCAAAACAGTTTAGAGCTTTAAGAATATATACAATTCTGATTGAAAAATGTCTGATTTGAAATGAATAAGGGCACTTTTATAAATGCGCAAATATGTTATCATGTTACTTGTGTATTCTATGTTGTTTTCCATCATAGTAAAAAGTATAATTAAAAAAGCAAACACTCCGGGAACTAAAAACAGCACCAATATTTTTCTAACTTCCACAAAATTAATTATTTTTCTTGTTTGGAACGTTATTACAATCAGTTGCACAACTTTTCAGTGGATTACTGGCATTTAACCCGAATTAATCGTAGAAATAGCAGAGAAATAAAAATAGTAAGTTGTGCATTAGTAAGATTTCAAAAGAAAACTTTAAAATTTAACGTTATTAGAGATGAGTTCATTTATTTTTAAAGTAATTCAGCAGCAATCGGTCAGGTACATCATCGTTTCATTAAAAATAATTTAAATATCTAAACTGACTATGATGCAGGCTCCTGTTTCATTAAAACCGGTCTACAAATCCCGTGTCAGCATCGTTTTCCAGCAGGATAATCCCATAATTTACAAGTTTATGCTGACCAATGTTTGGTTTCGTAACAAAAACTTAAGGTGTCAAAGAAGCCAGCATGCTCTCTGTTTCTAAATACCATATCAAATATCTTAATCTCAATCTTAATATTATCTCAAACGATTGGCATAAACACTGATTATCGTGGTTGTTGTGAAACGTAAAAAAATTCGGCAATGATAAACAGAACGAACAGAATTTAAAAAAAATATATGCCTTAAAAAAATATTACACCAACAAATTATGGCGTATTGAAAGGGTTAAACATAAATACTCATATACTCACTAGTAACATTAAAAGGAGCTGTTGTTTTTGTCTCGCCAACGTTTTGTCTCTCAATTTTTATTAAGTTTTTGGCTTAATAGTTAAAAATTAAAATTAATCACATCGTAGTCTACTGAAAAGTTGTGAAACCGATTGTAATAAAATTCCAAACTGAAAAAAATCTCAAATTTCATGGGAAAATATTGGTAAAAACATAGTAAGGCTAGTTTTGCTTCCCGAAGCTTATGATAAAAACTAAAATCTACCAATTGCTAGACTTCCCTTGGAAATTTTTCGATCGCAATATCTTTTAATTAGAATGCTTTGTTGTATTCAATATTGTTTTCAATCATTATATGTTCAGTTTAGAAACTCATGTGCTAAAACCTTTAAGTTTCCAATTGCAACACCCTTTATGTGATTTAACTATAAAATATATTATTCCTGGCGAGCGTTTTCAATTCCAGCCGTCCCAGAAAAACATTGAACAGCTCGTAAGAAAGAGGCCTTCGTTATTTTGTAATTAACGATGGGCATGGAATTCAATAAAAAGGTAAACATTCTTCACCGGCCAACTAGTTGCAATTTCCTACCGTGACAAGTACCCGGGTTTTTCCATCCATTGGCCGAAGTGTTCCTCGATCGAGAAAGTGAAGTCGAGCTCGTCAAAACTCCACCACGTTGTGGTCAATTTTTTTAACCTAAAGTGGCCTTTTACCAAAACCGGTAAAAGTCGGTACGGGCTTTGCCCCGGCCGCGGTTTACATCGGGTCCCATTTCCTGCGTTTCTTAGTTTCTTTCCAGTGGTTTTGAGTTCGATTGGCCCGAAAAAGAGGTTCAAACTTCCACCGAGTGCAATCGGTACGAAAACGCTGTCTGGGAATCGGACGGACTCCTGTGCAATGCACCACTGCTCACCTCCGACTCTTCGTGTCCTTCTCTGCTGCACGATTTTGTAGGTCAGAACCTGGGCGGTACCGAAGCTGCATGTCATTAGGCTCCTGCACCTTCAGATTTCCCGACAACGCGTCCGGTGGGGGGAAAAATCGGGTGAATAGTTCACGAATGGCCGGAGCTCGGGAACGGTAAGTGGGGACGAGGAGACGATGCGCGGTTCGGTGGAAACCAATTCACCAGGGAGGCAATACAAGTCGAGAGGCTACGTTCGAGAAAATGGAAATTTGTGGTTAAACGAAACAGATCAATCTCAATTTAAAGTTCTCTCCTGTGCCGTTTGGAATGTCGCCCGGTCCTAAGTAGAACCGCCCTGGGGTGAATGAATGCCGAAGGGCCGAGGGAGGGGGGGGGGAGAGGGAACCTACCGAGCCCTAGGTTATCTTAACGCAAGCAAGGCCCTCTTGGAACGGGGAAAAACCGGGAGAGAAAACTCCTGGCTCGTGGGACGCTAGCATCGGGAAATGGAATGCGACAGTTTGGGAGGTTTTCGGGGGGGGGGGGGGAACCGATACGCTTCGCTTACGGTGATGGTTTTACGGTTTACTCCCTTCCTCTTCCCCCACCTCCGCCCGTTTTTCCAATTGCCAGGCGGCTTTCTTTCGCCCCGTTCAGGACTTTTCGTCCGCAAGTTGTGCAAAATTAAACAATTAAAATGCAAAACGTAGGAACCAAAACCCCAAAATAAAAACCCAACCCCCTTTCCATTCCATTGCTTACTCCCTAGACACTCTTTTTCTCTCTTTCGCCCCCACTCTCGTCCTATCTTTGTTTTACACCGAACGAAATTTGGTTGAAAGACGTCCGGAGAACCACCGCTTCGTGGGTTACGCTTGGGGAAATGAAGACTTGGGGGGGATTTACTTATAGCGACCTCGTTCCAAGGCAGGTGTGTAAGGGTACGCGTTACGTCAGGGCTGTTGGCTGCTTGTCAGACCACCGGTTCTGCAACTGGAAAGGATGTGCACGAAAAGTTCAACCAGTTCGAGGATGGGATGCAAATCACTGCAGGTGACGGAAATAGATTTCGCCAGCAACACAATCTCGCGGTGTACATCACCTCCTAGTCGGTCTTTACCGGTGGTCAAGAAAGTTACTCGGTACCATCGTTTGGTTCCTATGTTTTACTTTTATTCTTACGATAAATCACTAATTTGTGCGAGTACTAACGCAAGTACTAACGAAGCTGTTAATGTTATATCGTTAGGTCTCATTTCAAAAGTTAAAATTCCTAAATGCTGTTATCATAGCACCTTAAGTGAAAGAGGACCCACTTTTTAGAACGTTGTCAAAACCATCTCTTAAAATTATTTCTGGATTGAAGAAAGTCTTAGCGTGAGAATTTACCATAGTCTTTAGAACCTCTTTAAGTACACAATCAAAGCACACGTTTATAATAACGTTTAGTATAAGGTCACACGAATACAGATAGAGTTTGTTGTTATTGAAAGATTTTGAGGGTCGGTAATGGCAAGCTCATAATAAACTCTACAACCGTAAAAGTTACTTCTCAAGATGATTTTAGATTGAAAGAAATAACAGGATTATGGAAGAACAAAAACCTAGTGATGAGAATAACAATTATTTTTAGAGATGTCAATCAGACTGAACAATCATCATGACGATTCGAATCTTTAAATCACTCTTTGGCGATTTAAAACGTGAAGAATGAGTTTTTATTCGTCTCAGAGACGGATTTGAATCTCAAACGAGTAAAAATAGTGAGTGAAAGAGTTGCTAGTCGCAATAGCGAATCGAATCCAAGCTGAGATTCGTATCACTCGCTAATGCACTCTTTTGGGAATCGAATCCCTGTTTAAGATTCAAATAAAAAATGAGTTACAAAAACTTTTAGTGAGAATTTTAATCAATCATTCAAAAGATAGATTTTACTAACTCAATTATTACTACTCAGTACGCACATCACTACAAAAAAACTATGTCAAGAAAATATAACTGAAGCAAAATAATATGACTCTAAACAAATTCCAAATGTTTCCAAATAAACTATGCTTGTTTCACGCAGAAAACGTACCGGTTTTATGTAATTTGTTTCAATGTTTTGGCAACTCATGAAGCGAATCCTCACTTTATTGAAATTTACATTTTTACGGAAATATTCTATTTTGTTGACCATTTGAATCGATTCTTCTTCAGGTGGTGGAAAATTTACTTTTCTTACAAATGATTCCCTCATAAAAATCAAACATACTTCAAAGATTTTGCTCGCAATAAAGAAACTCCTCGTTCCGGAAGTAAAGATGATGGCGGAGTGAAAAATAACCTAACGCGAGAGCTTGCGATGCGGGCCACAGGTCACACAGAAGCAGAAGTTTTGTTTACTTTTTATCACGCCCCGACCCAACCCACCCACACACACACACGGCCGATTCCTTGGAGGCACTTTGCGCTCCCTGCGGGACACACCCTGTTGCACATCCTCCGCCACCGCCAGCGCCGCAAAATGGGCGGGGGAAACGATATAGTTCGGGAGACTTTCAAACTTCCACCACAATTTCCATGAGTGCCACCACGTGCGCTTGGGTTCCGGGCCGCCCGAAGGCTTTTCTTTCGAGGCTCCCCTTTCGCCCGGTGCTTCGCAACGTTACGACAACCGAACGGTGAGGCCACCGCACCGGGGTTGGGAAAGTTGGCCGGTGCGTTCGGATGGTGTTTGTTAAAAGACAAATTTAACTTTCAACTCGCAAACTCCACAGAAAGGCCACGTTCTCCCACTTTCCCACGCTATTGACGACGCGGTGGCGGAGAACGAGTGCAAGAAGTCGATAGAGGAAGTTTTCGTTGCCTATTAGCAGTAGCAGTAACCCTCCGTAAAAGATCCCCCGAACGTCGGTGCAGCTAACGATGAATCACTCTTCTTCGCAGATGACCCTTCGTCCGAGCCACGCCGAGATGGGTCGGTCTTAATTAATTAAATCAAACGAGAAACCGTATGTAAGTAAATTTCATTCGTAAGAAACTCGACTCAGCCCCGTCGGTAAGATTGTGGAAAAGAAACAGCACGAGAGCTTTGAAAAACTTCAAGTCAAACAACTTGACCTTAGGAATATTCTTATGTGCATCCCAGGGAGTATGAATTAAAACTCTTCTTAATGCAATCTTAATGATCGAAAAAGGTTTACGATACGACCACTTGATGAATGAATTCGTTTATTCAACGAACACGAAACGCAAGCGACGATTTATAAAGCAATTGTAACGGCGTTTTGCTATTTGCACTACTGCTTTGATGGTTCTTTAAACGATATTGGAAGAAAACTTCGGTCGGACCCTTTTTTAGGGATAATTGAAACTTCATCAAGTTGAAAATATTTACACTAGTTATCAATTTCACTATTTTACTAGATTACGAATTAATGCATGTACCGATTTAAGACATTTAGCTCTTGTTGAAAGGAATATTTTTATTATCTTCTTTGTTCTGGTTTGCAACTGCTTTTAGCGTTTAGTATTCTCACACTGCGAGCATACAGCATCGTTGGGACTATTATTATCAGTATTTTGTTCCAATTCAAGTCACATTTTGATTGTATGTTGATAATCAAATAATAGTAATCTAATGCGCTAATACAATTCAATTTGATAATTCCATTCATTTTTTTTTGTGTTTGAGTGGAGGTGCTATATTCTTTTATTGCGAATTTTAAACCAAGATCTAAAACAGTTGAACTCCAATTTATGGTTCTCCCAACCATGATTTGGTAAGGTATTTTATTAATATAAGTATTTCATTTATATGGAAAGATTATGGTTTTGGGTTTTAAAGCGTTAATTTTAATTTTCCAGCTCTTCAAGTAGTTGTAAAACTTATCTAAATAGACTTGAACTTTATTACTTCGCTGGTTGAGATTGAGGCGCTATCATCGCCATAAACTACAATGACACACGAAGTCCTGCAGGGAAATGAAATGTGTTCGATTACGATTACGTTGTTCACAAAAAATTGGATAATAAGATCTAGATCAGTCTATTTAGATCTACTGTGGTTTAAATTGCTTTCCAATCGGATCATCTGCCTCCATTTAAGAGCTTGTATTACTTGCAAACTACAAGGCAAACGAACTGGAAACAATATAAATTGCATACTAATGAGGTAATGGGAAACAAATGAAAAAGCACTAAGAAACCAGGTATAACGTTCAACTCGATTGTAAAACGCATTAAGAACATTCAACTTGTTTGGAAAATCGAACGATTCATTTACAAACGGCAAACTGATCCGATAATGGCTTGTATTGTTACTTCATACCTACGAACCAATATCAAACAAGGAACCAAGCATTTCCTTAATCGTGCTGTTTCTTTCTCTTGTTCTGGAAGCATCGGGCTATCAATCTCTTTCCACCTCTCTTCTTTTCTCACTGACAGACATACACAAACACACAAAAGCTAGCCCTTGCTTACCCCGTGATGGGACGCTTGGGTAAAAACCTCGCCCAGAAAACTCACTTCGCTATATTGATAATCAATTAATTATACAATTTGCACACAATTTTCAATTCAAACAACCCCTTTCACGCCATCGAACCTGGGGTCGTTATGGCGGGGTGAATAAAGGGGTTAATAAAGAGGGCGGTTCTAACCGGCCGCAGCCCAAGGAGGGGAGTGGGGTGGAGGTGTGACGGGCGCACACAATAGCTCAAGCCGATCGTCAGACGCCCGACTTGGCGTGGCGTTATTATGGAACGATTCCAATGCGGCGGAGAAAGGAAACGGTGTGGAGAAATTGGCGTGGCAAGGGGTATGTACACTGACTAACAGAACAGCCGGAAGAACGGCCGGGATGATTGGAAAGTGGAAAGAATGATAGTATCGATGGTGGAAAGCTAACAAAAAGGTGTTGTTATTAAATGGCATTAAATTATCGAACCACCGCAAAACCCTTTCGCACTTTTACTGGCTCGTCATTTCTCTTCCATCATTCCATCCGTGCCTTTCCCTCTACCCGCCATTATTACACACAAAGGTGTTACTTTAATCAACACGAGTTATGTGTTTACCTCCTTCGAACCTTGAGTAGGCCTTATGCCACACGATTTTAATTTAACGAACGTTTTTAACGCAATCACATTTTCGAAATCGATTAAATGAAATGTGCAACCAAACAATTTTGACTTAACCGTGGAAATGTTAACGTTAGCAAATGCCAAACTTCTTCCATCGCCCAAGGTTATCGCATTTTTATATCTTTTAGTGTTTATCTATAATCAATTATTTATGTTTTAAAGACAAAAGTGTAAAAAGAAATTCTAAATTCATAAACTATTGAAACAAAGCGGTTTAGTTAGCAGTGGAGTATTCAAAACGATTTTACTTGTTTAGAGTAAAAACCATAAGAATAGTTAGTGAGCAACTTTACTGATTGTGATAATGAGTACTAAAAACAGATAAAGAAGCAAACCTTGATGATGGATAAAAAGATTAATCCTTGTCAACTTTTAATGCATGAAAACTAACTAACGTACAATGAAGTGAAAAGAAAAGAAAACGTTCTATTTGCAATAGCTTTTCGGGAGGTAAAGAAGAACGGATCGATAACTTCCTGGATGCGATAAAGTGTAACTGCACTATCGCGTCCATCCTCAATGTTAATGGTGGTTTTGGTGTGTTTTTTTCCTTCCGTAGCGATATTTGAAGTTTCGAAGCAATTCCTATTTTCAAAGTAAAGGGGTCGGAGTTCACCCAGTTAAAACTACCCGAGCCCTGTCTATCCTGAATGTACATAATTTATTTTAGCCTGCTACGCCTAATCGGACACGGTGTAGTTGCAATACGTTTCGGGGTGAATTTGGTTGTCATCCATCCGGGTGCGACCTTACTACCGGGCTGCGATTCAGGGACACTTCCTCCTTCGAGCACCTGTTCCGGCAAAACAAATTCATACCAAAAACACACACACACACACACACACACTCTCACCTCAGGCTGGCTTCACCACGGAAGGTGTGACTGTAATCCGGTGTAAATGTTTATCGGATTATGTTTCCACATCCCATACAAAACGGAACAGTTAAGCTCCGCCGCTACGTACGCTGGCAAATGTGCCCGAAAACGATTGGAATCTAAATTGCTTATGAATGTGTGCCGGCGAGTGTGTTTGTTTGTGTTTCGGTGTTGATGGCACCGGTTGGTCGCAGACGCAACACGATCGGGGGTAGCAAAATGGACCAGGACCGGACCGAGAGGTACGACGGGTTCGCCGGAAACTTTAAAGCACCAAAAATAACAATGCTTAATTATTTACGAAATGTTTGGCGAGCACATTACAACTACTAGCCGCAGCTCATTGCCGGCAGGATTTATCATTAAATTGTTTGTTTATTTCTGCTGAAACGATAGAGTAAACGGACAATGGGACTATCTTAAACCATTTATTTAAAAAAAGGGCTTGAGACAGAAAACAGTAAAGATATAAATATAATTCTTATCTAAGCAGAAAAGAAGAATAAAAATTTTACTTTTTGGAATAGTTTTATCGCAAATTATGAACGGAGACAGATCTCTGAAACTCAGACCTCAGAAACTATAATAAACATTCACACGTTATAAAATCAAATTGTGCTGTTGGAATATCATGTGGTACAGTTAAAAATAATACTGCTACTGTTATAATATAAACTAAAAACCCAGTCCATACAAATCTCACCCCTAGATTGAGAAAATATTACGTCTAAAGAGAAAATAATATAAACGAAGCAAATATTTTTATTCAAAAAGTACTTAAAAGTAAAAAATTATGAAGAGTTCTACTTCCGCTTTTTCCTTTGGTTTTTTAGTTATTTTCTTTGGACATCGAATATAGCGAACATTGCTCGGAGAGCAATCTCTATGTTATGTGATTAACTGTAAAACCTAAAAAAAGCTGAAATGCATAATTCACTGACCATATATAATTTTCGCTGTTTATTGCATTTTGAAGAAAGCGAGCATTTGTAAATCTTTTTTTAATGCCTTCACTCTCCTGCCAAGTCGAAAAATGGTCACACTGCGTTTTTACATTTTGTATAGTTTTGGTTCTAAGATAAAAGAAAAATTTGTATTTTGCCAAAATTTTGAGGATTTAATTGATTAAATGGTGAGTTTACACATCTATCATTTGTGATTGTGATCAGCAACCAGTTTTTAGTAATAAGCAAACATTTGGTTCAATTACATATTAGTGTCAAATAAATGAATAAAAATGTACAAACATATTAGTGCAACGAAAGGCTTTGGCGCAAATCAGTACAATCTCCATCAAACTCGGGCAAAACTGTGAAAGGGTTAAGTTAAATTTTTAGACATACATACTTCATACCTAACAAATGCATCTTTTAACAATTTATTTATTAATCTTTTAAAACTAATAAACTAATGATAATAATATGTCTATTTTTAAAGAGAAAGCATTCCGGAACAAATTTTGGGCACTTCGCAAAAGAATCAAATACGAAAACCTCCTTTTATTCCTCATCGCCAATCTCACTCACGATGAAATTAATAAGCAGGCTTCAATCATCCATTGTGCTTCACGTTCACCAGCAAGCCGTCTCTTGGGTGACAACTATGTCACAACCACACAAAGCACCCTTGAAAACGTCATCCCAGCTAAAAGCAAACATTGAACCTTCCGAGCACAACTGGATCAGATTAAATTGGTTGACCAAACACTTCATGAAACGATCCTGCGATAGCCGGATCCCGAAGTACCACTATCTCGCTCCGATAGCAAAATAGGTGATTTGAATAATTCGACCCTTTTTTTCCAACCCCCTTTTTCGTCCTGTTTTGTCTGTTTTCCCAGGTTTTTTTTTGACAACAGAGCACTGCTGATTGGCTTCTTGACCTCATAACGTTGCTAATATTACCTCGAAGCTAAAGGGTAAATGTACTGCCCAAATAATGGTAAAAAACGGACCAACCCGATTCCCCACTCAAGATGACCGTGTGCATCCCTCAATTATCATGCGAATGGATTATGGAACGTTCATATCGAAATAATAATGTACGACAGTACGTTTTTCGAACGGGTTGGCCCCGTTGCACGATATAACAATCCAGATGTAGTTATGAGGGCCAAAAAAGGTGCCTGCTATCGCATCGACATTACTTTGAATAGATTGTCTTGGGACGATCGGCGGTGACGGAGATGATTATGAGTGTGATTATAATCCTCGGGGTAGGGGTGAACCGGCGGGGGGTCTTGGTGGTAGCTTCGGTTCGAACCTGAAAACAGCGACCCGGGGGCAATATGTATACCTTCCGTCCATCGATGCGCTTACAAATGGTGCATTTGCTTTGACCCACTAAGCGCGAGTGAGGGAGGTCGAAAACCGACTCGACTACGGTCTGTAAACGCGACGAGAACGATGCGAACTCCACAAGAACGACGCGAACGGACGAGAAATCCGGTCGGACGACAAGTCCGCACCAGTGACGAAACTTAAGGGTACAGTTTTCGAGATTCGAGAAAAGAAAATAACGAGAGCTCCACCGCACCGAACTGCATCCCCCTCCCCTCCCCCTCGTTTCGAAAACTTCCTCCAAAGGAAACGCAAATGAACCCTGTCGGGAGATACTTTGTTGTAAACAGTTCGCATGGCGCCAGTAGGTCGTCGCCGGGTCGTAGCAACCTCGACACGAAAGAGGCAGACTGGAAAATATAACAACGGGAGAGAAAAAAAAAGAAAACTTATGCCCGAGACCAGGGCGCTGCGCTACTGTTACCGGATTGTCCTCCGCTTCACGGGAACGGGGAAAACCCTGAAGGATCTAAAGCATTTTCTCGCGGCCTGGGGGGAAGAACTTTAACAAACGGAACCGGGAAGCGAACCAAGGCTAAATTTGTCGAACAAACATCTCCGGCGGCTTTTCGCCGGTGAAAGGTGAAGAAAATGGGAAAGCAAATGCAACCTCCTCCATCCTCCCACACACAAATTCAACCACAACACGTACGAATCGGCAAACCGAAAATTGGCATCGGTAGTATTATTTCTGCGCGTCCCAATACGTCCGTAGACACCGAGCGGAAGCAATGCCACGCTTCGGACTCGGGCGGAAACGGTTGGAATACATCATTAAAATTGTATTTGCATCCTCTACCAATTGTTTGTTTGCAAACGAACTGCTCTCTCGTTCCCCTCCCTTTCTTCTCCCTATTGTTGCGATGGCTTCGCCTAGCTTGTGCACAGCCCAACCCCTAAGTGATTTGAGATCAATAGAGAGTGAAATGGTAGCGTGTTTTCAACTGTGTGTTAATGCGTGATTATGTGAATGTTTGAAGGTATTTTTGAACACGCGAAATAATCACACACACACGCCGGTTCAGAACTCCAACGCATTCTTATGTGCACGATAAAAAAAAGACAAACCACGGCTAATGATTGCGAAGGCAAGCAGTTCTGACGAAATCTTCTACGAAATGTCAAAAATAGCCAAATTTGCAAATGGAGACGCCTAGTGTCTTGTAGTTACCAGATTATTTTAAGAATCATAAATGTAAGAAAACACTGCAATATAAAGTAAGTAAAGTGACAAGTAATTTGTAAGTGTATAAAACATGTGATTTTTATATTAGATTCAATATTTGAAAAACTACAAGTTTCACTGGAAGCAGAATAAAATCTTTCTCATTTTTTTTTTTATTGGCTTTAAGTGCCTACTTAATTTAAGTACATTTTGTCAATACAACCTTTCTTCAATAAAATTTGTTTATAAAACAAATATTAAGACTTAATTGTGAACAATTACTAAATAGACTAAGCTACGAAAACGACAACTTTTTTCTATGTATATTACCATTATTATTATTATCATTATCATCATTATTATTATTATTACTACTATCTTTATTATTATTATTATTAATATTATTATTATTATTATTATTATTATTCTCACTATTATTATTTTTTGTGTTATTGGTCTACAACCGATTTCATTACATATTTATTCACTTTACTTGTCATTTACAGGATTCCCAAATTGCTTTACTTTTTTGTTATGATGGGTTTGTTTACCGGATTTTTTGTTTCGTATGCTTTTGCAGGCATTGGCTGACATAATTGAACAATTAGTTGTAGTTTTTAAATGTTGTAGTCTACTAAACTACTACTTTTTTCTTGTCGTAGCCTAAGAAGACTGGCTCGATTTTTTTCACGGAATGAGCACATTGTTAGAAATAATATTTCCGATTGGAAATTCTCGTGAGCTGTAATTGCATGTGAAGAAACTGTTTAGCATATATTAGTTCAATACTATATCAGTTTCGTGGTAAGTTTAGAATTTCCAGTCACCTACTTTTAGAGTTTTTTGTAATCAAAATGTTAATGTACTTTTTTCAGAAAAGTTTTATAACCATATAGATTACTAATGCCATACTGGCACAAAATGTTCAATCTTTCAGGCGAGCTTTGATTTTTGGACATGTTACATCATATAGTTCGGTGAATTAATTAGTTATATGCGAAGTTTGATTTCAACCTTTTCTGCGTTAATTTAAAATGTAATCAAATTTGTTTTCGCTAGATTCTTTAATGTTCATGTTTTCTCATCTTTAGCTATCCCAAATTAATCAGTTACTAAAACACTCTCCACAGTAAACGTGCCCTGTTTTAGTTGATCCAAAATCTTTGTTGTTGCTTGTCACCCACAAATCGGCCATTTATGTGCTCTACGGATTTAAAAAATGAGAGGTTCGTGGTCTATTGCCTCGATTGCGCCTAAGCGTCGTTGAAACAGGCGAATTATGACATTTTATTTGTCGAATTAACAACGTTATGAAACGCATCCCGTGACGGGAACGGGTTGGAATATTCGTCACGGAGCGATTCACACCCTTGACGCCTGGTTGATCCACGCAATTCATCAACCCCATCAAAGCGCATTACATTCGTCCGAGTGTGCCTCGGCCTAAGCAGGCACTCGCACTGTTGATCCGCCGGGCAGGCGGATTGGGCGTACAAATCGGGATGGCTTTACTTGCGGGCGAGGGAATTCAATTTATACCAGTGCGCTCGCTGCTGCCCCCGTGAGCACAATGGAGCCGCTCACGTCGGTGCTTGAAACCACATCATGTAATAAAACAAGTGTTGATGTTAATTTGAACTCGGACTAAACGACGTACCGTGGGGAACTTCGAGCCCCAACCGGTCGACCTCATGAAGTTGCAGGATGAGCATTCGGAAAAGGCCGTATCCGTCGTACAGGCAGGCGGTAGCATTCGGTCTGGTAGGATCTGCATTCCTACCCTCTTCGATTCGTGCGCTGCCGACGACAGCCTGCCCGAAGGTGGAAGGAGATCAGCATGCAGTGCGCTTCTGCCGTAGACTTTTCCCGGGCCCTCGTATGTGTTCCCGTCCGGGAATCGCTGGCCCAGGCCAAAAGGAGACGGAAGCAAGGCAGGAGCAAAGTGAATCTCCCGGCAAGTGAAAAGGCGTTGGAATCCCGAGGAAATGGAATGCCAAAAATTTGAATAACAAATCATTTGGGAATAATTTACACATTTACACATCCATCTCACCACGCTTGCACGCCTCCTGAAGAGCAGAAGACGGTGTGCGGTGTTGGCACACACAGGCACAGACCGAACGGCGTCGGGTGACACGTCAGGATTACTTCAGGCTCGGAAATGGGGGGGGGGGGGTTGGGCGTCGATGTGTTGTGCGGATAATGTCACCGTACTCTTCAACCGGTTCGGTTCTCGCCCGTTCCGGGTTTATTACGAGCCCGAAAAACGGGGCGACCGGCGTTAGATGCAACGACGCACTAGACGTGCTCGCGAGCTCCATTAAACAACACACCCGGCAGTTCAAACATCACCAAACACCTCCTTCCATGGCGATTTGGGTTTACCAGACCAGACCCGGGCTCTGGACGGTCTACCACGCTGGATAATCTCCCTTTCGCCAGAGACATGCGTGCACTTTTGCATCGGCTGCAGTTTTCAAACCGTTTCTTTTTTTTTTTTTGTTCATCCTTTCCGACAAAGGGTGGAAACCTTCTCACCTATCAGTGACTCGTCGATTGGTGAAAGCCGACTGTCAACTGTGCCCAAGGTGTGGTGAATCCCCAAAGGAGTTCCTACGATCGTCGTTCCCGAGGGGATCAATTGAAAAATAAACGCTTGAACAACACTTCCCACCGTTCACCAAAAAACCACTTTATCTGGTGCCAAGAAGTAATCTGGATCTATCAATTTGTCATTCAACACCATTTGAAACGATGTTGAGATTCAGCACAAGTTAATTGCTGCTTTGTTGTATTCACAAAACCACAATGAGTGTGCAATGAGTTTGTTCCTAAAAACTTGAATAAAATTAAACTTCGAAAGGGAAAACTTCTAAAACTAAACAAATAGTATTATTCAAAAACGACCAGAGAGAAGAAGAAGATATGTCTATTGTGAAATAAGTTTAATTGTAACTAGTCTGTTTGTAATTTTACAAAAATATACCAAAATTATTTCCCAAACAGACAAAAAAATAAGGCATGCATATTGTGAAAAAAGATGTACCTTGTAGTTTATTGCTTTTCGACCTCTCTTTTCAACACGTTTAAACTTCGCAAATTTAAAGATTTTTCAAACCAGTTAATGGTTGCCTTTTAGTATATTTGTTACCTATCTTACGTAATTGATTTTAAAAGATCTAATTTGAGTAACTTTTCCTCTTTTACTGTTTCAAAATGTTTAATTTGACGCCACAATTAACCTTCCATTTGTGGGTTTTTAATTGTCCATTATTTGTTTCCGTAATCTTTGAAGTCAATTTATGCTATCATTTTGCATCATTAAAGCTATCCTTTTAAGATGTGGTTTTGTATTTGCTTTCTAGTTGTTACTTCTTTCTTTCGTTTTACTTATATTCTTGACTAATATTTTTTGTTTTAAAAAATACAAAATAAGGTTCTGAGCTGATTTTTTTTCTTTCATACAGCAATACTAAAATGATGGAGGGATGCATAAAAATCCAGCTTACAAAAATTATTCAAAACTGATCAAATTTGCAAGCGTCTCAAAAAAGAGCGGTTGAAATGGAGAGCATACCTGTCAAAGGCTAATAAAATTTGCCCCATGTTGTAAATATTTAACTAAACCCTATCGTTACGATGCATTTTTTTTCGTTTTATTCCACAAAATCGAGCGTTACTACTTTTTGCTACTAAACCCCAATGTAAAGAACTGTGGAGCAGAGAACAGTTTAAAAAAAAACCTTCCCTTGGGATTCGTTCAGCATAATGATGGCTAGTAGAACCGACCAGCCGACTCTGCATCAACTGCATCACGCAAGACTCGCAGAAGGCAAACGGAACACCCGATTTGTCCCTCGTTAACGTAGCTGCGTGCTGCGTGGGGCACACTTATCACTTATGCATGCATGTCGGTTCGAATGATTAAACCGCCGGCACCCCAAGTCTCCCCTTCACCAGCGTCCTGCTGGAGCACAGCCCGACAAAGTGTCAACCTACGGGCGTCCGGTCGGGTAGTGAACGATAATCGGATAAGTTTCATGAAATTTACATCCGGTACCAATTGCTGGCACGTACCCGTTGGTAAATATACGGCCGATTGACGAGATGCACTTGCAGGGCGAGAGCGCACTGGGAAGTGCAGGGCAGGCCTCCGAACGACCGGCAGCAGCTCGAAGTCCATCGCCTGGTTCGCGAGAGGAGAACGTCCAACCGGAAGATTGAGTGATGAATAATGTGTATTAAACTACGTAGGTACGCAAGAGAACGATAAAGCGGAGAGGAAGGGTAAAGAGGGAATTAAAGAGATACAGTAAACACGGATGGGAGTTGGTCTATTAGGACCGATGTTGGCAAACCAGATGAAGGAGATATTCCGACGACGTGTGAGATTAGGGAACAGTTGAAACAAATTTACTTCTAACAGAAGAATCGCTTATCCTTAAGCTAGCTTTTAACAATTCAAATTCTAATTTGAAGAATAAAACTTGTCTTGACCACAAAGATCTTTTGCTGTCAAAAACCGAGTTTTTCAGAGCAGTAGCATATTCCATCGTTAGAAATGTATTTAAAAGTTATACCACTTTAATGTTATGTCTTTTCTGTAAGCATGTTTCAAATAAATGTTTGAACTAGAAGTGACCGGGGTTAGTTGAGTTTGTTATATTAAGTTTTACTTTAGTTTTCATATTTATATAAAAAAGACAATAAAGGTACACTAGGCTATGATATTCAACTCAAATGTACAACCGTTTTTACAGTTAAAACATTTGCATAAATTTAAAACACATATTTTTCATCTTGTTACATATTATCAGCACTTTCAATTTCGACCGCTTCAGAGAACAACTCTTTAACATTTTCGAAACAACTAAAAAGTTATTTATGAAGTAACATAAACAAAGACAAAATTAAATTGCATATAGATTTTGTACAATTCACATGAAAATAATGTTCAAAAGGCTCTCCGAAAATGAATAATGCGTTCGCACGAAAAATAAAGGCACGTAAAAAAAGTTTTCATCAAATACAATTGCAGTGAATCGTTGTTTATCTAGTAACAAACATTATTAAACCTTTGAGCGAAAAGTTACGAAGTGCATGTTTTTGGGCCTTAACTTATTTGAGTTCTAATTTCGGAGTGCAGTGAACGACCTTATTCAAAAGTTTCTGAAAAAGAAATGATTTGTCATTAAATTTTTCACCATATTCAAGTAAATGTCAAGTAACCTTTTCTTTTGTTGGTTTTTATTTGAATATGTCTTTAACCGTTATATGAATCCTAAGCAAGAAAAAGTGAAAATGTTGAAGTTACACTGCACGACCTTTTAATGGGGAAATTTATCTTTTTTCAGTGTAGAACACATTCAGCCTGCGTGTTGTTGTGCAGTGAGTAGCCCAGTGGTCGATGAAAGATTGCAGCCGAAAAACTTTATGATACAGTACCGCCTTTCGCAAAGGTTTTGCAAGAAAAGCCCTAACTTAAGCGAGGTTCGGACCTGGTCCTGGTTGGTTCGCTCGTTGCTGGTGGTACATAATTTTCCCGAGTGAGTATTGGACAAAGGCTATTATTTTTCTTCTCCCTGACGTGCGGTGCATGTTGTAATGCAGGAAGGTAGTCATAACGACGCGGCCTTCCACATGCCTTCCGAGGGGGTTTTAAACGCTCGCCCCAAAGGTTACCGAAAGTTGAGCAATAGTTGTGCTTCCGAACTAACCACCTTTCCCGTGATCTCACAGTTGGGCACCTAATGGTTGTTTCGATGCAGTTGGCATGCGTTTTGTTCGATGGCAAAAAGGGAAGAGAGTTTGTAAAGCACACTGGTTTGCCGGGCAGGTTGACAAATCACTCAATAAAGTCACCGGAAACCCGTTGCAAATGGACGGAAGTCAGAGCGGGTCCCGAGACGTCGTGTCGTCTGAAGAGTCTTCATCATCGTCATCATCAGCCAGCAGGTGTCAGGTAAAAGTTGTACGTACGACGGGGTCAGCCACAAAGAAGACAATCCAATAATGCTGGCGAGAAGAGAATGGATTTGAAGGGCATTTGGTCGAGTGGGTTCTGATGAGCGAATGTCGGGCCATAGGGCGGAGGATCCTGACGCAACGAACTCCCGGCAGGCGATCAAAAATACACCGAAGGCCAGTCCATTAAGTCAGATTTTACGCCACATCACCACTCATTGCCTCGCACGGGCTCGAAGGACAAAGCGGCGGAGTTTTCGTGACAACGTGATTATATAATACATCCCTCGCACACACAAACCGACGGCAGCACTTCACGCTCAAGTGGCACGAGGCCCCCGAGAAGCTGAAGTGGAAAGTCCTAGAGCCCCGTGCTGGAGCCCCGTCACGAATTCACTTTCCGCTTACCTGTCTGACAAGACGGGACTCCTGAGGCAAGCACACCGAAAGGGTTAAATAAACTTTTATGATTAACATCACCAATCCGTCTGCGCTGACGCCGTCTATCTGTTTGTCACCAGGCAACCGTCCTACCATCAACTCAACAACACACACTTCCGCGTCGGTGTATTGGCGGTTTTTTATTCCCCTTTGCACGCCCACATCTTGCGTCAACTCCCAAAACCCATTCGCGGCCGACTAGCAAGACTACTAAATGACTTATCCTAACCTCGTCGGCACCACGTAGTTGTGGAGAAGAATTAAGTTGTTTTCTAATTTATACCTCTCGGGCATCTCTCCTTCTCTCTCTCTCTTTATGCCGCTTTGAATCTCATCCCTATCCTCACTCAACTCCAATGCTACCACAAGAGAAGCCTGCTGCGATGTGTATGTGTATGCCTCCGTGTGTGGGAAGTGTGAAGCGAGCAAATTGTTTATCATGTGTCATATCTGCCGGGAAATCTCCGCACGAGCACTCTACTTCGACAAACAGTAATCACATTCGCAGCCCATGAAAATAATTGCTTTAAGCGCTGGGAACTGCAAATCGTCAGCCAGCATCGTGCGACAAGGGAGCATCAGCAGCGCGCCTAGAGTCGAGTCTACAACCCTCCGGGACCAGCGGAGTAGAATCCGAATTCCCGGTTCGAGCAACGACGATTATTAGTAGGGCCACTCTGGCGGTTTTTTCCTTCGAAAAGGAAGTCTACAAACGATTATGAGTTTGGTTTTTTTTTTTTAAATACTTTCTTGTACTAAACTCGAAGTTCTTGTTCAACTTATTTCGATTTGAAGGTTACAAATTATGTTCTTGTTTTACTTATTTCGATGTTCAAAAAAGCTCTTGTTTTACTTATTACGATTAGAAAGTTACAAATTATGTTCTTATTTAACATATTTCGATGTTCAAAAAAGTTCTGTTTTAACTTATTTCGATGATCAAATGAGTTCTTGGTATACTTATTACGATTTGAAGGATATACATTACGTTCTTTTCTAACTTATTTCGATGTTCAAAAACGTTCTGTTTTTACTTATTTCGATGCTCAAAACAGTTCTTGTTTTACTTATTTCAATTAAACTATGAATACTTACGTGTTGTAACGAGTATGTGTTTGTATTTTTCAAAAAGTCTTAAGTTGATCTTTTTTTTACCCAGGGAAACTGATACCTAATTCTATCTAAAACGCTCGAGAGTAAGGTAATGTGAAGCTAGATGCCCCCTTAAGCGAAAAATATGAATTTCTTTCTCTCTATTAATTGAAAAACATTTCAATTGAAAAACTGTCATATGAGAGTATCACAATTGGGAGGACGGAAACGATACAAACTGTCAGACCTGCTTGTTTCTACTCCATTGACAAGTACAGGGAAAATGGCTATAATAAAAATGAAAATGATCCAAAAATAATCAGGAGAAAGACCAATGTTGTCAAAAGGTTTGTCCATGCAGGGGCCAAAGTATGCAATCCAATGTGGAACGCGCAAAACAAACATTGGTTTAATTTTGTGGCGTAGTATTTGGAAAAACAGTTTGTGTATAAGTTCGTTGCTGATTATGGAATATTTTAACCGAACTGGTTATGGTTTCCTATACATGAGTTTTTTATCCTATTTTAGAAAATGTTAAGTTTATTTATTTACTTATTTATTTATTTGGAGTCGTTTTTTGTCGTTTATCATGTGAATTTGTAATATAGAACTGTGAACTTCATATAGGGTGTATTAGACATTAACTCAGCTAAAACAGTGCCGGTGTATTTTATGACATTGAGGCATCTTGCCACACTTTCCCTTACATAGTCTTTGAATTTCAAACTTTGAGACAATCGTGTTTTTGAAGTTTTTACAAACATACATTTAGTTAATAAAAGTAAACACAAGTATGAAGTACGTAATGAAGCGTGCAAAAGTATGTTCACTAAGGATACTAATGGAATTCAAGAGATGAATCTTCGGTTTGACACTTCTGCAGTGCGCGACCATCGAGTAGGAATTCAGCGAGACAGCGTAAAACAACAAAAAAAAGGTGATTAAGCTAGGGAACGAGGGCGAGTCGGAAGAAACCATCGACGTTCGGGGCAAACTCTAAAACAAACACACAAACACACGCAACACATTTGAATACGAAGGGAGAAAAAACCACCCGCCCCCGCATGAAGCCACCGGGAGGAAATACGAACGAATAGAATTTTCTATTTGCATAAAAAACAAACTCATCCCCCTTTTCCCGGCCCCCCTTTCCCTCGGCCGACCCTTCGGAAGGAGCGAACATCGGAAGGAAGGCGCCTGGATCGCGCTGAGATTGCACTTCCGGTGCAAAGGAAATGTCGTCCCGGCTCGACCGATGGTACGATGGCGTGCTGGCAAAACAGGCATACCGCGATCAGCTTCCTGTCCCCTTCTCCTCTAGCCTCTCGTTCGTTGGGATCCGCGACACCATGGGCAGATCTTGGGCGTCATCGTTCTCCCTTCTCGCCAGATCCCACGCTGATGACGCCGGACGCCGACACTGGTCGCAAAACGTAGCCACAGTAACGGAGCCGGATGAGCGGCATCGCGCTTGGCGGCCTCGGTCCGTGAAGTTCTTCCTCTTGTTTTTTTTTTCTTTATCCGGTTCCGGTGCCCGAGAGCTGGACCGAACTGGGCAAACCCATACCGAGCCCGACGGGGAAGAAAAAAACGGCTCCGAAAGGAACGAACGAAACGAAAGGGAAAGCTGAAGCCGGCGAGCGCCCATTGGGCAAACCGGTCGAATAGATTGGATAGACAGCTTCAAACACAAACCCGTTATGAACGCGTGCGCCCCCCTCCCCCCCTTTGCGGAACGTGGAAACGTTTACTCGCGCGGCGGGGAGGGGGTCGATGGGTGGGGAAAGTTTTCCTGTTTGTTTAGAATTAATTTATGGAATAAAATTGGAAAACATTTTTCCATCCACGGTTACCGTGGTGCGTTCTCGACTCCCGGTGCCATCTATCTCTATATTTCTTCTTGCTTTTCAATGTTCGCTCTCCTTCGCTCTTTTTATCATATCCTTTCTTTTTTCTCTCCCTCTCTCTGTATATTTCCCCGATGCGGAATGCTTATGTGGTCACATCTTTTGTATTTACATTTGTTCTCACTCGTCCGTAGTAGCGATAATATTTGATTTCAATATTCCCTACACTTTTGCTGCCGGTCGGTTTGGGTTTTCTTTGTTGCACTCTACTAGAATATTTTTCCTCTTTCCGGCCCTTGCGGTTCACCTTAATCATTTATTGCTCGTTGTGGCTCGTAACTGCCGCCTAGAACATGTAATGTTTCTCTTTCAACCCTGGGTTCCTCGCCCTACGGTTGATTATTTTACACCATCGGATGCTTCCCTTTGCTCACATGGCACAAAAACACACTGCAAGGCGATTACGCATCCGGGTTGGTTTTTACTGCACTGTAACACTTGTACTTGTAGGCGTACGCGGGTCTCTCGTTTTTGCAAACACTGACAGTGTTTCACTATGGCAATATGTTAAAAAAACAGATCAACAAAGAAACGAAAGTAATCAGAACAGTTCATTTGCACAGGAGAGAAAATGTGACAAACAAATTAAGTTTTTCGCATTATGAATAACTACAGTAAGTTACTGGACCAACGCAAATGCGGACACCTGAAAAATGACCTGAGAGTATTAAAAATTGACACAATGTTGCCGACACGAAGCATCAATTAATAGTGGAATAAAAATTTACAAAAAGTTTTCGAAAGATGAGCAATTTGACATGTAATAGAAAATCAACAGATTCAGATTCCAGTAAAAAATATAACACGACAAAATTGGTCTTAAAATTTCGAAATAACAACTGCTGCGTGATAAAACAGAATGATTTATCCTGCTCTTTCATGAATTTTGCACTGCAAAGAATAGTTTTTTGGAGTTTTTGCGACACTTTTTGTTGTTTTATACCTGTTAATGATGTCTGAAACTGGTTAATTGCCAATGTATGTCTAATCACTTGTGTCTAGACTCTAGAGTACTTATTCCATCTTTACGATTCAAACTGATATTTCAACGAAAATTAAAACAATTAAACACATTTTTATCTTCCTATCTTGATGAAATTAGTATCAAATCTAACTACCCGACTTTCCGTTTGACTAACAAAATTCTTTGCCACTCTATTGTTCATTTCATGATTGTTTTCATTTGTTTTTTGTTTTCGTTTAGCACATCATTGGTAGGAAGATGTACAAAGAAGATCAAAATCATCGTTATAAATTCCAAGTACGATAATTGTTCTTTTTTTTAAGATGTCTGAATTTGCGTCAGTCCATAAAATGTGTTCTCAAACAGGAGAATGAAGCTCTAACAAGACAAATTTCATATCTACTAACGATCCTAATATTATAGCTCCTGAGCATGAAAGAAGATAGTAAAAGGTGAAACAAAATAATAATTTGTTAAAATCATCAAAACCCACAATAAAAATAATTAACGTTGATCAAACATGATGTGCTGCTGAGAGAAACTCTTTCTAGCATGTTGAACGAGATATAATTTGCTTGGTACTTCGGTTAGTGTATAATTTAATGCAGGCAGGTAGCATCTGATTGTTAAAACATAAAATCATTTGTCCCAATAAATTACGAAAGAAACTGCTCGAATACTTGCAAGTGGGAAAGCATGAATAAAGAACAAACCGAATGAAAGAATGCGAAGCAAGCAAGTGCAGTGTTTTGACATCTTCGGAAAGATTGCTTAGCGAAGTGGTCAAAGAGGTTGTCAGGAAGATGAACATATTACACAAGAATGTCACCCATTACACTAATCCTTTCCCTTCCACTCACTCGTGCCTATTTCCTCTTCTTCCTCAAGTCGGTATACCAGACTACAACAGCGCGTGGCAGGGTCTTCGATTCAGTCTTTTATCCACCCCTTCATACCATCCCGCCGACGGTGCTGGCAACCAAAGCTGGTACGAGGCTCCAGCCATGCGTCACCCATACTCCCATCGGGCAGCGTGCAGCTTTTGTCCCTAAGTGAGGCTTGTTTGTCGTTGATTTGACATTTGCACCCCATCGTGGACGGGCCGGCCGACCGAATCCCACCCGGAAGGGAAACTCATGTCCATTGTGAGTCATTGTTTCACATCAGCATTCCCGTGCTGAAAAGGGATAAGTGTCCGCACGTCGTCTGTTCGAGCAAAGGTGGCAGGGATGAAGATATCTCCCCTCCCGACGTAAGGCTGCGTCAGCTACAAGCTCGAATAACTCGATAATCGACTCTAGCGAAAACAAACAATTACCAGCACCCATTTATCATTGACCAATCATTGATACTGACGTGCAGGTGTTGGACGTGGTAGTGGCGGGGAGGGGGTAGTGGATTTTCCACCCGATAGCGATAGACCGAGGTTGGTTGAAAGCGCATAGCAACTCGGGAGCACTCAGCGGGTGGAAGGTGGGCGTTGCTACGAGGATATAACGGCGCTTGTAATCGATGTAAGCTATTGTCTGCCGACAACGTCATTTATTTATGACTCAACTTTTGAACTTCAGCCTACAACAGAGCGCACCTCCCCATATGCCCCATATCTCGGATAACAAGTACCCGCGCTCAAGGCATGCGGCTATTCCAGCAGGGGATAGAATCGTCTGCCGGACTCCTTCCGAGACTTCCGGAACCTCGGCCCCCCTCCCGGGAGACGCAACGGTCGTATCGGTCGCGAGGGACCATGCATTAGAACGTCCGAAGGGACCGACTCAGAAAACCTGGCGCGAAGAAGGTGAAGGAGTGACCAACAGCCCGTAGACACGGCCATGCTCGATTCTTCCGCTCACAGAGGCTGGCGGGACTCTGTGGTCGATGTTTCTGAAATATTTATGATCCTCCCGTCCCGTGCGGCATTTTCCTAGCGAAGCACGGCATTCACGAGCGGCGCGCTGCCAATGCAAGAACGGATCGGATTTGCTTTGCCCCCGCACGCTTATAACCAAACATACACACACACACACAGACAGCAAAAAACCGCATTTTGCACGCTCCATTAGCAACTAATATTGCGCACTACGGGGAAAGGAACAGGGATTAACAATCGGTTTCGGAGTTGTCGTACGCGAGCAGCACAAGGTCTTGTGCCTCGTCTTCACCGCTCCAGCTAGCTTCGCTTTGTCGATACTTGTTGGACTCTGGTTTGGTAGAATTGTGTGTGGTCAATTATATTAAGCTTCAGTGACTGCTGACACCTACCTTCGTTCCTTGGGCATAAGCGGACATGGTAATAATTGTTGCTATACCCATAACGCAATGACGATTGCAATGAGAACGATAAGCGAACGGTAGAAAAAGTCAAAGCATGATGATTTAATTAGCACCATGTTGCCTGGTCCTACCCCTGTTAGGGTATTATTACACGTCCATAAACTGACGAGCTCTAGAACAAACTAAACAACAATTTTACTCAAGAGAAGAATGAGAAATTTCCCTCTGAAAATCACGAGACTTTGAACATCCAGTAGCAATGAAAATAGTACAAACAATAAACAGCAGAATAAGATAAAGACTTGTTTGAATAGAACACGGAATTGGTGCCTAAACTTAGCTTTATGTATAAAAGTCAATTTTATTTGGTTTTTAACTTTATTTCAAGAGCAGACGGTGTTATCTCTAATGAACCAAGTTTTGAAGTACATCATTAGATTTTGTCTCCAACGCATCTGAATTTGTCGCTGACTCGTCAGCTTTAGTCTCTTGCTGAAAACATGAAAACACTTACTATTTATGTTCGTAGCTGCTAAACGAAACTTGTTTTGTTTGTTTACAATCGCTGCCATATGTTTTAAAATTTAGATCGGTACTAAACTTTTAATTTGGTATTGATTTTGCTTCATTTTTCTTTTATATGCCCCTTTATGAAATTAATTTTAATCATATTTTGTTCATATTTACATTAATTCTAAGTTACCAAATGTTCATAGAGGATCCAAATGACCATTTTGTCCTTTTGTCATTTTGTTTTGGTTTTGTCCATTTTGGATTTTCCCATTAATTTCAAGCTATCAAAGTTATCAAACGAGACAAAAGCTGATGCGTTAGAAACAATCGTTACAAAATTGGTAAACGCTACTGTAATCAATGGTAAGCAACTTACTCAAGCAAATCTACATCAAAGTTGTATAAATAAATTAACTATACTACAACAGTACATTAAAATATAACGGAATGTCATCCGAACCAATGTAAACAAAGAAATTATCACATCCAACACAACAGTAACCAAGTTTCTAACATGATTTAAAATGCTATCGCATTATTATTCGGAGCTGCTAAAACATGAAAAAAGTGAGTGGAACTAACATTTTTCATTCCACATAACAGTAATAATACAAAATCAACTTGTTTCTTTTCAGACTCATCTTTTACTGTGAACAAAAACGGCGCCAAACCACATGATTAAAACCTCTTTTTCTGTACCATAATTTAACATTTAACGCTTTTCTTTAAATGGCACAATATGCTGCTATAGTACAAAGTTAGTTCCCTTCTTCAATTCCATTCGTGCTGCTGAGGTTTTTCACTTCGAAATCAACTGATCCGCACCAAAAGTGCAGAAGAATGTAAAATGCAACCAACATAACAATTCCTAGTTCAACTTGAACTGTAGGACACATCGGGTAGACATATGTTGTTGGGCCGGGGTCATAACCAGACATTTGCTACCAACTGTGGAGCGTCAACTGGTGAACAAACGCCCCTCAGGGCCGAACTGGGAGCTCGCAATTTATGCTACATCGTTTGGCTCGGTTTTGATTGCGGTTTTTGAGCAGTTTGATTGATTTATTGGTTGCAGACAGGCAGCCATCATGTCATCTCGCAGGCGCCACCGCATGGAGTGGAGGGGGGGAGATCGAAATGAAACAGAATGGCATCTAAAACATTGCCTAATGAAAGCGAACGCATCGCTGCCACATTCTAGCAGCACAAACAGCGCACACACGCACAAAGCTGGCAGCCAATCTGTGCTGCTGCTGCTGCTGTTCCTGCGGTGCACGAGGAATCTATTGGCTTGTCTCTATGATCTACTGTAACCTCATCACATTGGTGAGCGTGGTTTCGTCAAAGTTTATATGAGGTTTATTTTGTAAAATTGCTATGCATCGTAAAACATTACCGTAATGCAAATTCCTCATGGTAGACAATTACTGGTGCTCATCTAAAATTTTACAATTTCCTGTGTTTCGTAAAACGAATACAAAAATACCTCGCATCATAACGTGGCTGTCGTGAATAGTTAAATTTGCAACATCGCTACCTAAATTGGGCAACACTCACATTAAAACCTCTCGTTTACTCAAACGTTCACTAAGTTTCCATTTTTGGAGTTGAAAGTACCAGGCGCCTCCATCGTGAGAAGTGTGAGTTTATATTAATTATTTTTACTATTACTTTTACTATTACATAATTTTACTGTTTCTATTTTTTACTATTACTAATTCGCAAGTTTTTCGACACCATGTGTTTGAGCTTCGAAAATACTTTATTTGACTTCATGTATTCTAATTCATATGTGTCAGTCGCTCAAATGTTTTCTGCTTCACAAACCTAGCTAATTACCTCTAAATTTATCTGTGCTGTCTAACTTAACCGTCTTTTTTGTACCATTGGAGACTTTCTAGATTTAGTTGAAATGTCAGACTTTTAGTTATTTATGCAGCAATGAGACATATGGTGCTTTTACCATTTTAGCTCACTTCATTTGTGCTGAATTTACTAAAACTCGACGGATATACTCTTTATGGACATCTTAGTTCATTTCTCGCATTGCTTCTCTTCGTGATTTCGGCAAATTTTATACAATTTTCACTCTGTTTTGTTGTTTGGATGCTCCAATTTGGCATGTTTTGTTTTCATGTTTTAACAGAGCTACAAGAAATTCTCCTGACATGTTTCGTAACATGATGCAAATATCCTAAAAGATCGTCTCTTTTCTTCATTCAAGTTATTAGTTTACTTTATTTCTTTTCCATAAGAACTTTTGCCTTCGATATAAGGGTGTTTTAGCTTCACTGACTGTAAAGTAACTGGACAGTTTGATTAAAAATTGACACTTAAAGGATTAATTGTTGAAATTGTTTGTTTATATAATTCTCTTCAATTGGTACATCCTTTCATTTGGATCGGCTTTAGATTAGTAAAGTCTACACGAAACGCAAAAAAGTGACAACAAAACTGATATTTTTGCGTTTATTTTCAGACTTTTGCGCCTCATGTTTACTAAGTAGTACCAATTTAATACAAATAAGAAGACGGTTCTTTTTCTTTTTTTAAGCCCTTAATTGCTTAAAAGAATTTTTTCCCTTTGTGAACGTGGTTATATTCCGACATTTTGCTTATTTGGTCCAAAGTGTGCACTGTACGTTGTAACATAAGCTGTCAATGTTCTAAGTACACCAACGCCATCGCACACGAACCAACCGCAGCTACCGACCGAGTCGACGTTGAAGCGAGAAAAATCAACATTTCCATAGAAAGCATCCCCGCGGCAATTCACCGTTTGATTTTCCACTTAAAATCAGGGCAAGCTATGGCCAAAATCTAAATATTATCACCACCTTCGGTTCTCTTCGACTTCGATAATGGAGGCAAGTTTGCCAGCTAGTGAAGACACAGTGTGTGTCACATCGGGTCGAGCAGCTGTCAACCGGCGTTGTGTTGTTCCCCTCCTCCCCTTTGGCAAATGGCTTATAAGATACTCACGTGCTAGATAATGCTAGAGGAAGGTAGTCTTTCGCCCGTCGCGACGCCAAACAGACGCCAGAAACGAAATCGAGGCATCCTGCCAGCCACGCTGTACACACTCTGTAAGCTCCCGCCTCGTTGGTTGCTCTTGGCTCTGGCTCGTTAGATATTTTTCACCCTAAACAACGTCCATCTTACGCGATTCCTCCGCTCCGGGATGGCGAAGGGTTGTTTTTTCCTTCCTTTCTTCCCCTCTTTTTTATATGTGTTTGCGCACGCCCCTGTGTACGTATGTGTGCTGTAAGGCCTCCGTCGTTTTCTGGCGAAGATCGGACAGTAGCGGAGGTTAGCCTTCTAGCGAGCGATGTAACACGGGAGTGAATCACGTGATAGAACAATCACTCCTCTGACACCCCCCGTCCCCGCTCTCACTACCAAAGGGGGCAGAAGAAAAATGTCAAACCAAGCACGATCGCAAAATTGGGATTAGTTGAGAAGCTGGAGTGCTTCGGCGAATTGCATTCTCAAGACGGTTCGGCTCGAAAGTGGTACGGCTAAAGGAGGGGGGAGAGGAGGCAAAGTTTTCTCATTATTTTTGTCAGCACGCCGGTGCAGGTGGACCACCAACCGGGTTGGACACCGGGTTCAAGAGGGAGGGTGTGCAAAAAAAAAAAAGGTGAATGAAAGAACAAATGCACAGCATCCTTCAATCCGAGTTCCGAACCCGTGCGGGTGGCATGTGAGGGGAGGGGGGTGGTAGACGGACGGAGGCTGCTTGGAAAATGCTTGGTGGAGAACACACACCCAACACCTCCTCCGAGGTCACCTCGAGCCGAAAGAAAAGCAAAACATTCCCTGCGCACACGTTTTCTGCCTTTCAGATCATTTTTATTCTGCCCACATCCAAGCAAACCCTCCGAAGGGGGGGGGGGGGGGGGGGGGAGGTGAATCCCGACTCCCGGTCTTCCCTCGCGCCCCTTCCTCCTCTGTACCCTTTCGGCAACGCAAAAACCACCGACGACGTACCGTCTCTGCGAAGGAAAACCTAGGAAAATTGCAAAAATAGCACAACGGGACACAGCAGCACACGGCGAAGGGACACGGCTGTGGGACAAATCTGCCATCATCCTCCCCCCCCTCACTCCACCCCACTCTACCCTTTCATCCCATCCCCTGGCAGACACTTGTACAGCCGCGCGCTTGTTTATGGACGTACGGTTCAATTTAATTAACTCCCCCGAAATATTTCTACCCAACAGTCCCACGCACGGTCACGTTAGTGTGTTTGTGTGTGTGTGTGTCTGTGTGCGTTTGTGTGGTTGTCGGCCGGAGCACCGTTTCGTTTCGGGCACGTAAAACTTTCCATGGCATCGCCACGCGTCACCAGGCGCCTCCACCAGACAAACTTCCCGCGCCGAAACCAGCTGAGCCGTATGATGATGTATAAAGTCTCGCCAGAAAAGAAGCTGGCACACGAAAGCATACTCGTATGTGTGCGTGTGTTTATGTGTGGGCTGGCATATGTTTATCTTGCTGCACACCAGAGATTGCAAATAGGCAAATAGAGCGCGGCGCGGCGTAAGATTACTTTACTCCAACTTTGATCCTGGAAAGACATTTTTTGTGTTACCACCCCCCCCCCCCCCTCCCCTCCGCCCTCTGTTCGGCACTCCTCTCTCAACGCTCCGCGTCCGCAACAAGAACTAAAGCATACTTACGCCAGCGAGTGGAGCTGATTGGATAAGAGATTTGCTGGCGCAAGTTTTACCTCCCCAACTCCGGAACGGTCCGGGATTGCACGGGGAGCCATCCCGGGAGGGGGAAAAACAACACCCGCCAAGACAAACAAATCGCGAGCTCGGGCTAGAGCTTACGAGCCTGGAATGAGTGCATTAGAACTCGCCGATCGTAGTTTCCTAATTTCAAAAATGGACCTCCCCGTTGTACGGCTGGGTATGTCTATTTCATGGAAGGGTGAGGGGGGGGAGGGAGAGGGCGTAATATTTTTTTCCCCATTTTCCCAGATTTGGTTTTTTGGCTTCGGTTTATTTCTTTTTACTTTTCCCCTTTCCCCCGAAGTCGTCTTCCCTGTTCTTTTTTTTTTTGATTTTCGAGAATTCAGAAATTTAATCAAATTCATGACGCCGCTTCAGGATAATGATGATGATAATGCACTTAAGTGATTCTATTCTATCGTTTTATTATCGTCGTTGCTATTGTTAACTGTCTGCCGTCGGTCGGCAGGAAATATGGTCGGAAGTTGCGGACCAGGCCGGAAACACTTCAGCGCTGAGGGCACTCCCAGCGCACGGCGCATCGAAAAACAGCAGTGCTGGCCCGCCGCCGCCACCGCCACCAAACGCGCTCCCGCCTATCCTTTTTAACGAGGACGAGCACTCGGTCCACGGGCCCCGTCGTCGATGTCGAATGGGCGCTCGTTCATCGCATCGCACTCACGGCCATTAATCTTCTAGCTGCGCGTTTAGTGCGGGGGAGGGATAGAAGAGAGGTAGGAAGAAGGGGGGATGGAAGTACGCGCCCTCGACAACGATCTAGAGTGGAGTGGAAACGCGTGGAAAGGAAAAAGGGGGGGGGGGGGGGGGGGGGGGGGAGGCGAAACGGACACAACTTCTCTCCGCCCGTTATTTTCTATGCAAAGCGATTTCTTTTCTTCAAGGACCTCATGCTCATGCTCACCCACACTGGAGCAGAGGAGTAGTAGGGGGAGGAGGGAGGCGTGGGAGGGTGGGTTATATCTACCCTTCGTGCACCGGTGAAGGACAAATGTGTGTTAGTCATAAACCAACGAATCGTCGACCCGTCACTGACTTACCGATGACGCTACCCGAACAGACATACTCCCCCCCCCAGAAACGCGTTGGGGGTTACGGCGTTGGACACCTTGCCGCATTTTGCCTCTCCCCCCCCCCCCCCCCCCCCCCCCGCATCACATCAGTTAGCTTTTCCATTTGCCCGCAACAACAAAAAAGGGTCGTAGAAATCACTCACTCCGGGCAAAAAGGCCGTCACCGTTTTGAAGGGAAGTGTCGGTACAATTTTTCATTTTCTCCCCCACCCCCTCTCCCTCCAAAACGAGAGTGTCATCGCGAGCGACATCGTCTCTTCGGGGGGGGAGGGTGAATGCGAAAGTGCGAGGATAACCATCGAGAATAAGAGAGGAAACCCTAAGAAACCGTTGATTTCAAGCATATTGACCACGTTATCTTCGGCCACGGCTGCTTCAGAACGTTGTTAGGCACCAGTCGATGGGATTTTCCACCGCGATAGGGAATGGGAGTACTCGGGAGTTAATGTTGCTTAGCGGGCAACAGAAAGGGCAACCCGGTGCGGTGGTTTTATTATTTTTTTTCTTTCAATTATTTATTCTAAAAGTTTTTGCGCTACTTACTTCATTAAATATCCTAGTTTTATATTTTCTTGGCGGTAAATAAGCCGTAAAAACCTTCTAGCTTGTGTAAGTAAGAATGATGCAAGTTAAATAATTGTTACTTTAAATAGAAAAGAAAAGAACCACGATTTTACAAATTTTTAAATAGCTGGCACGGTAAACATTTTTTTGAATGATAAACAACTGTTGAAATTGTTTGTTAGATTTTATTTGTCATTAGTTATTTGTTGTTTATTATTCGTTATTTGTTATTTGTTATTTACAATTCGTTTTTTGTCATTTGTTATTTGTAATTTGTAATTTGTTATTTGTTATTTGTTTTTTGTCATTTAAAGGTTTAACAACAAATCTTTAAGATGGAGGCTTAACATTGATCGGGTCCAATAAAAAAAGAACTGTTGGGTCTACTTTAGCAGCATTAATAAGGGAGATGAGAAATGGTAAGTAATCAGTTTTCTCATTGTTCAAAGCAATAATAATTTACTCATATATGAGTTTACCAAAACTCAACAAAATTTGTTATTATTACCGTCGAACAACAATAATTAGTTTACATGCTATTGAAAAGAAACGATTTGTTTGAAATGAACTCACCACACTCTGTCAAAAGACTTGCTGCGATGACTGTTTAAACTTCAAATCTACACTTCTTATGTAATTTACGTCAATCGGTACATCATTATTTCCGATGATATATAGCAAAGCTGAAAGGATGGTTGTAATATAAATGCTTACTTTATTTGAGACGTCTTTCTATCGTACAAAAGTTAACTTCCTGAACACAGAGTTCTAGTTGAAACAAGCTCACGCGAATCGAGTACGGAAGATTTGCTCATGAAGGTTGAAATCGTTACAAACACTTTCTCATACTTACAAACGCAAAAGTACACACACACACACACACACAAACACGCACATACACCATCAGCACAATCATATAAAAAACCAAACTGAAGCGAACGATACGCCAACAAATCAAGCGTGAAAGTGTTTACACTTCGTCTTCGATTCAGCGCGAAGAGTAAGGCGAACAAACAGAAAGAAAACGCCAAAGGATCGATCCGGTGCATCGTATCTACAAGAAATCCGGGGCGAACCGGACCGGATAGGGAAAGGGCGGAAAGGAACCGGGCTCTCTAATAGCGAATTGAACCAGGTTGAAGGTGAAACAGTGAGCGAAAGGCCAAGCATAAAAAACGGGTCCCCCAATACCGAGCGGATGAGTGTGGTCGCAGTTGAACGGAAAACCGGAAAAATGGGCGAGAACGAATGGGGGCGTGCAGGGCAGGGAAGGCTCAGAAAAGGGCAGGTTTCAATCGGAAAATCACCGATCCGGGATCCGGGGGACCCATATCAATACTCGACCCAGACTAGGGTCCCCAAGGCTCCAATAAAGTGAATGAGTGTAATGGATTAGATCGGCTGTGCGGCGTCGTTGTCACCGTCATCGCCGACGTCGACGTAGTCTTGGGGAAGGCAAACTGAACAGTTGCACTTCCAACTGCTTATACGACTTGGATTTGAGCTCGAAAATCGAAGGACCGGAGATGAAAGGTTATAGCCTGGTATCCAAACCTCCCTCCATTCCCTGCTTCTCACGCGAAAATGTGGTAAGCAAACGAAAGGGTGAGTGTTGTAAGATTTAAAACGGAATTGCAAATAGGGTTTTTTATTTCTCATCGCTTATTTTAACACCACCTTGTTTTCGCCTGTTCTTTTTTTTTTTTTTGAGAAAGTAAATACTTTCCATGCTCTGTTGGTTATGTATTTCCGGTATCATCTAGTTGAGGTTCGTAACATAAGATCAAAACTAAGCTAAAGTTTCTTAAGTAACAACACAAAAATAACAACTAATGTTATCGAAAACTCATTTGCCGTTCAACTTGAATCGTTATTTTGGCAATACAGTCCTTACCTATTTGTCTCTATCTCATCTGCTTTTGTCTCTTGTTCATCTGGTTTTGTTTCCTGGTTCTAATTTTTTCCCTATCCTGAAATTTTATTATATACAATGAATGTAAATACGAAGATTATTGGTTGCACTTAATTAATTATTGTATATCACCAAATTAACAACCGTATTTTTAAAGCATTCGTGTTTATTGATGTTTCAGATGATTTTATTATTATTGCATGTTTCGGCTAGAGACAAAAAATTATGAGTTATAGATAAAATCAAAAGCTTTAGAGACAAAATTGGAACCAGGAAACAAAACCAGATGAACAAGAGACAAACAAAGATGAATTAGAGACAAATAGGCAAGGACTATATTGCCAAAAAATATGAGTTAGAGATAAAAATCAAAGACTTTAGAGACAGAATGTGATTAGCTATTTCAAAGCTGGATGGTTTTGAGACGAAACCAATAAATATATGTCTTAATTTTATGTTCAAATTAATAATCGATGTGTAAAATGTGACTTACACTAATTGTTAGTTTATTGACTTGGCTTGTTTCAAACCTTCATCACACAACAAGTAGGGTATGGTGGTGAAAAATAACGCGTTCGAAGGGGGCGGAGATTTGTTCATCCCTTCGGGGCAGTGTGTTCGTTGCAGGGATATCCTTCATCAACAATCAGTGACATCGAGTGATAATCCCAAATTAAACCACAGTAGCGAAAAGAAAAAACCAGAGAAGCATGTCGGATTCGGTAGTACGAAAAAGAACATACTTCGAAAAATTCACTCCCATCCCGAGCTGCAAAGAAAAAAACATTCAGCTTCTCTTTACAACGTTGAAGATTTCCCATCACGGCGTGGCGGAAAACATAAATAAACTCCCCCAAACAGCTCTCAAAGCCGCAAAACCCGGCGGTGGTTTTATCTGGAATGTTTTCATCGCTGGAATGTGGCCCCATACGCCCACACACACACACACACATTGACAGCTACTTGTATTTCAAAAGGGAAGACGTTCGTTAAAACGTTACGGTTCATTTTCCCGCTCCCTACAGCGACGGCACTCTTCTCTGTAAATCTTCTTCTTTTTTATTATCTTACATATCGTTTTCAAGGACCGGCGAGCCTTCCGAGGTTTTCCATGTACCCGTGACCGGAGCTATTGTACTCCAATTCGGCGAAATGATCAAATCAATCAGGTACGATGGAGTCCTACAATGCGTCAGCTGGACCAGATCATTACAAGAACGACCTCTCGGCATGGACTTCGTTTCCTAGTGGGTAGTGTCAACTCCATACACACTCAAGTGTTGATTGAGGACAGTCCGTTTGTTAACTCAGAATGAGCAAAGTGGGTGAAACGTCAGGCAGGAAAACTAATGAGTCTTCTGATCAGTGACTGCGATACCAGTGTAGTTCATTGTTTGTGATTTATATTAAAATTTAATTTCCAAATTTCGTAATCAAACACTTCGTTTAAGGCCCTATAAATATGTAAAATTCTTGTATCGCGATCTTGTATATGTACTGAAGAACATACTAAGAATAAAATACTGGAACTGCTAACTAATTTCTGCTCCTTCTACGAGATTCCAATAATTTTAATTTTTTAAATTCTCAGTTCCTAAAGTCCCGTGATGAGATGTGACGGCAATAAACCCTACATTTTTACAAATTGACTCTAACTGGAAACGGGACTCGAACACTATTATTATTATTATTATTATTATTATTATTATTATTATTATTATTATTATTATTATTATTATTATTATTATTATTATTTTTTTTTTTTTTTTTGTAAAATTGTGTGCCATGTAGGCTATACAAAGTCCGAATACTTAAAACTTAAACAGATAGACAAACATAGACGGAGGGAATAATAAGGGATAGGGGCCGAAGATAAGGATAAGGAAACAGTGGACATGAAACGAGTACGGAAACTGGCAAAGGACATGTTGTGGTCAAACAGGTCACCGGGACATAAAAAGGAATGGCAGCGAGAAGGACAGGAGAGTAAATATGACCGTGAAGGGTGTTGGCGGAACCATTGTTAGTTAGTACAAATTAGAAACAATGAGGAAACGTAAACGTTGATTTTGAAGAAAAGTTGATATCGCTCAATAAATGATTTTCCCCAACCGGGATTTGAACACCAAACCTCTGAGACAAGATTTGAGCACCACTACCAGTACGCCAGTTGTGTGAGTGTGTTGCGCGGGGAAAACACAGGTACATATGGCTATGTGAATAAATCGAACCACCATGTGTTAGACATCGCTAGCGTGGCATGTCCCTAGTGGAGGAAGAACGGTTGCATCGTTTACCCATTTGACCGATAGAATGGTATCATCGAACGATGTGTACGACATTAGCAATCGGCCAACGATTCAGTACTGTATCATTGGCCGAATGCTAATATCGTATTCATCGTTCGATGCAACCATTTCATCGGCCACATGGGCAAACAATGCAACCGTTCTTGCGGTTTCGCAGGACGAACTGTACGACTAGAGCATTCGGCCAATGATTCACTAAGTATATGTTATAGAGGCTTTGGGCCGTGTGGCTTCTTTCGCCTCTTACGCCTATTCTTTTTTTTCTACACGGCGTGCTGTAACGTTTATTTTTCTTCATAGATATTTTAATTATTTGCTTGGGAATTTTAATTATTCGCTTGGGATTTAAATCAGATTTGATTCGTTTGGGACTCGATCTGATAAGATTCTGACTTGATTTGAATCAGACTTGATCTGAATATATAAAATAAAAGGCCTTCACATGACGCGCAACATTGTCGAACGTGAATTTTCACCATCTATTCCTGTTTTAGGCCAAAACAATCGTGCAGGAAAGTACCAGCCGAAATTCGGAAGATTCAATCTTTACCTTAAAGATGTTCCTACCACCCACCACTAAAGTGGATGCACACTTATCTGGAGAAAGTAAATAAACAATAACCGATTCCCCGAATTTCGTTGCATTTTTACTAGATGATGTAAAGTTCAATGAAAAATATTTATGTTGTAGCACAATTTGGTCTGTAAGTCAAATGTGTGTCGATTTTAAGACACGCTACATAAACAGCTAGCATTTTTAGCATTTTCAGAATTGCTAATAATATATACAAATAACATGTACATCATCCGTTGTTTGCTGAAAGGACTATTTTAGTAGCAATAATTGTAAACGCCAAAAAGAATTTAGAAATGTTTTAGCCATTTAAGAATACATTTTAGAATGTAAAAATTACAAATGATTTAAAAACATTTATTTCTATCGATCCAAAATGTGCTATATCAAAGTACAATTTTTTAATAACATTTTCCTTTGTTATAAGATATGTTAACAGAGAAAGAAATATTTAAAAGTACATGCATGTAGTATTAAAATAGTTAGAGAAGATGTAAACTTCGGTTCGTTAGTTTGAGCGTTAAGTATAAATCTCTGAAACGTAGTACGGACCAATGTTTGGCTGGTTTATTGATCTATGCTAATCGTGTAAACCTTAAACACCTTAGTCATGTGTCGTTAAATAAGACTAACACTGGCCTAGCCGTTAAGCTACCGGGCAAAATTTGACCGTCTGGCTCGACCCGATTTGTCTCTTTCGTTTGTTATTGTTTGCGATAGGCCTCTCTCAAATCTTGGGAACACTGCCCTAAGTTTCATCACACTAAACCCCTCCCCCCCAAACCTTCGAACCACGGGGATGTCCTCCTTCTGTACAAACAGCGTACAGCCTCACTCCCTTCAGCGTCACGCTTTTTCGCAGCAACCTTGACAAGCCAGAGAAGCTGCTCCTTTTCTTCGGCATCGCTGCAAATACTTCTTCGATTCGATGGCCTAACTTTTGTGGTCACACCCCCGCCCAATGCGCCCCCTCCGTCCTATACCTAAGCCATAGATAACAGTTTGCCCGAGCCGCCCGAAGGCAACAATCGGTGCTAATCACCAGACCAAACAGATCCTTCGCAAACAGATGAGCGTTCGTACATCGTTTGCCCGGCGTGGTTCGACCCACTTATCGGTTGGCGTGATGGTTTTTGCTGCAGCCTCTCCTCCCCCTTCCGCTTCCCGCCAAAACCCAAAACTACTGATCAGCTATCGACAACCTCTCAGCTTAAAAATAGCACGGTTATTAAAGTTAAACACGACTCACTGCACAAAATGGTCCCTCGGCGGAGCTCGAGAAGCCCGAGGTGTTTACTGTTCTGTCCCAAAAACATCCCCGCCTTTTTGTAGCGCAGTCAAAAGATGGTCAGACTGATCAGACTTTGCTTTGTTCAACATACCGCGATGGTAGGGCGTTTTGTTTTCACTGTCCCAAAAGTTTAAGGATAACCAACATCGGGGAATGTACAAACACCGCATGTCATCACACCTGGTCGGTTTCTTCTTTTGATTTCATAACGTATGTATACAACATACTACATACTACAGCCCCATTAAAGTCTTTTCAATGTTTTACACCTCCAAATATCGGCACGAAGTTTGATTTGTTTGAAGGATCGAGGGTTCGTTAAACTTCGAAGCGACCTAAAATGATGTAGCGTTATAAATAAAGTAAATAACATGGACATGAAATTCTGAACCTGGTAAACCACGTTGGGTTTAGAATATTAACGTTTCGTTTGGCAAGCTCATCTTATAATGGCTTCCATATCTCCTTTAACTTGGTTAAAGAAGGTTGAGCAAACAATACATTTGCTAATAAAACAGAATATAGCATTTTCTTGAAATGCTAAATTGAGTTTTAAATATTTATATGGGATACTGCCAGTTTTGGGAAGGAGTAAACGTGAATAAACGCAAGTAATACTTTGTTACTAACAACAAAGTTGTTCAATGTCACCATGTACATGAATAAAATATGGGAGGATGACTGCAAATAATGAGGGTTCACATCCCTGCTTCTCACCTTTATCTGTATAATTTCCTAGTCATCTAGAAGAAAAATTTTTCACCCGGAATTGGAAATATCTATTACAATCGCAAATACTATATTGAGTTAAAATTCTGTAGCTATGATTAATGAATGAAATGAAATAATGAATAAAAAACTGACATACTATTATATGTGGTCGTTCATGTGATCGTTTGCAAAATTACTAACACAAATCGAGCACGCAACAGATTTCATTCACTTAAAACTTCAGAACATAAACTTATTTTATCGAAACAAATGTATGCAGAGTTGGAATATTCTTTTGATGTATGATATAAGCCAAAATTTGTCACTAATTTTGAAACATAGTAAAACACAAAAATGAACGAAGCGAAAAAAAAGACATTCCAAATCAAACAATAAAAAATCTGAAAAGTAGACAAGTAATCTCTACATCCTATGGGAATAAATGTAAAAGGTGCCTAAAAACATTCAACATCGTCTGCCACAACTCTAAAAGACTAGTGAAACTATTTAAAAAGACGTTTAACATAGCTTTATAGCCCCTTCCTTCACGATCTCAGCTCGATACATTAAAATCCATTATCGTAGAGATAACATGTGGAGAGCAAAAATAGGCTAAAGTAAGCTAAAAACCAGGAAATCCTTCGTTGCATTTGGCCTGCGGCTCGCCTAATGGATGTAATTAGCACATCAGGCGTGAAGGGTTCTCCCAGCAGCATTTATTGGATCCACAGCAGTGCATCTGGGTTTCGTGTCGACAAACGTAGTTCTCAAGTGGTTCGCGTGCATAGTTACACCCCCACTGTGGTTCCCCTTTTCCAAAGAAGTAATCATCCAGTTATAATTACCTTTTTCCATCCAGTGTAAGCGCCAATCACTATGGAAAAATCCGATGAATTCTATGCGTTTAATATAAAACAAAAGGAGCGAATAGAATGGTATTGAAAAATTGTAAACGTAAACCCCCAAGATGACCAATATCATCTTTTTAAAGAAGAATAAAAAAAAAGAATGATTAATTTGGCATATCCTTCCCTTTTTCATTCGTCAATGCACAACCCCTTTTTCGACACGATAAATACGTTTTGCCCGAATGCGGTCGTAGGGAACTTATTTCAACAGGGATTAATATAAGAGTAATGGGAGCCTCGTTGACGGGAGGTTCACGTTCAGTGAAGTAGATAAACCGCATAATTAACACGCGTGTATTACACTTCCGCAGAAAACATCCGTGAACGAAATATTCGTCAGACAGAGCATGAAAACATTGCAGCGGAAGAGTGCGTTTCACAGAAACGGAATTTTCACAATTTTAAAGCATCGTAAATATCATGGAAACTGACCGACGTCGGTGTGTATATTGAAAAATAAATTTATACATCAAACAAAGACGATAATTAAGCTTCATTGGAAGGAACTGGTCGCTAAATTCCGTTTGATTATTTTGTAATGGTCGAACAAATCGTTAACCGATTGTCAAACGCACGATTCGCTGCAATATTCGTAATAGACATTCAATGACTTTAACACAATGAAAAAAAGACAGGATCATCAGTTTGTTTACCAACAGTAACGTTTACCCATCGCAACCCGTGTTGCTTGCAATTGCGACGATTCCTGGCGAACTCGCACCAGCGAATGCAAAACCAAAAATTCACCAACACCAAAGCCGGCGTTGGAGAATGAAATGGTAATGCGCTCCGCGTCCGTTTTCAGACAGTCATTCAAACGGAGTGACGCTGAAGTCTTTGTAGGGAAAATGAAACGGGGGAAAAAGTGACAGTTAAATGGCAGATCAAAAAACAGCGCACCCCTGTGCGTGTGCTAGCGTACCGCATACGCGCCCAATGCAACGGTGCAGCTGCATTTTAAGCGTGCAATCCTAGCCAATTTATAGTAAATATTGATAAAATTTTCATCACTTCATTTTCACCTTCGCTAGAGCCAGTTTTCGGCCCCTTGCTTGTCACGTCTTTCTTTCACGTCTGCTCGGTTGTTTTCATGTTAATCTGAAAGCCCATCATGTGGTTAAAATGATACCATTCAACGTTGTCAATTTTACAACCCAGCATCCATCTATCCATCCATCCATCCCGTAAGCCAGGGGTCGGCAATGTCTGGCCCGTAAGAAAATTTCACATATAAAAACAAGGATTCTTGTGATTCCTATTTTACGTTATCACATTAATTTTACATTATTATTTTCCTTAATCTAAACTTCTTTCCATAACATGTTTATAATTAGACGTTCAAAATTTTACCAACGTCATGAACCTCGTCCAGAATCCAGTGGCACAATGATATGTGTTCTTTTCATTCACAATAGTTACATTCGGGAAATAAACAAAAACACGATATTCAAAACATCCCGAAGCGGAGTAATTTTAATCACTAGATGTACGCCAGCAAAACCATGATATGGTGAAAAAAATAAGTATAAGAAATTAATTTAAAAGAATCGAAACTAGTGGTTGGTTGTAAAACATTGAAATATTTCATTTAACATCATTTAGAAAATTGATAGTTCAATTAAATTCCTTTCAGGAAGCGTGTGCCGACCCCTCGGTGCACAACCTCGCATTATACTCGCGGATATTGAAGCAGCAGGATGCGAATAAAGAACCCATCTGTGTGAGTACGAAAGAAATAATAATAAAAAATAATAATATAAAACGCTCACTTATACGCAAAAACAGGCAGCGGTCGCCAGCGATAAAACCAGCCTGCGGGACTGAGAACTACTGAAAAAAATTCACTGCGTAACGATCGATGGAACCGACCTTCCAAATGATCCCCTCCCCCTCATCCCAACAACCCTTTAACGAGGTGCACCAAAACAACCCCCCCACCAAAACCTCTCCCGCAAACGGATCTGCTAGTCGACCGGAACCATCAAGTCAACCGTTCACCGTTTTCACTTCCGGCTCTTTCGTTTCCGGTTGTTTTCCGCCATGATTCCGAGCCCGCCGGTCTCGACGCACCGGGAAAATCCTAAACGGCCGTAACAAGCCGCCAGAACGCGACGTCGACAAGCCGAAATTTCAATAATACAATACCTATCTTGATTCGCTAGCTTGTCGAGCTTGCCTGTAGGAAGGATTGGAACTGGGGAAATTGAAATCACTCCAGTTATTCCACCAGTAATCTAAAATATCTCCTGCCAAAGGCACGGGTTTATCAGATGTTTTACCCGCTCGAAGTGAATTGGTGGTACAAGTTGTCTTCACCGCTATTCAAACGATTGCAACTTTCAGTTTTCGGTAGTTGTCAAACGCGCTTTGAACCTCTAACCACTTTTAAAAGTAATTTTTATGGCAATACAAGCTGACCCAACGAACTTCGCCTCGTCCAATTTTAATAACACGCTAATATTGAAATATCAAAGCATTGGAAGCCCCTTATGTTCGGTGATGTCAACACATATCAATAACCGATCCATCCTTAGGATACGGAATATCAGGCAAATCCAAAGAATGTTAAAATATTCTTCTAAACGATTCAAGTAAAACTGCACGCACACTCAACCAATCGTAGTTTCGATACTATGCGCAAAGTTCAGATAAAGATGTGTAATGAGTGCAATTTTCGATTAAGCGTGTTGCAAAATTGCAGGGGGAATTTGTTCATTTCTAATTCCTAGGTGCCCTTGTGCAGGAACATTCGCTTTTATATGATTTTTCTTCCTTGTTCTTGGAAATTTTTCAAAATATTCATTCTAATAAATCCTTAATTGACTCAAAAAAAACCAACCACTTCGTACGAATTACTCCAGTCGTTTTTCAGTATCCGTTACAGATAGTAAACTTTTTTTTATATGGAAAAAGCCGTTTTTACAAATGTTCAAATTTTCCTGCTCTTTTTTGGGAATTTTCAAATTTTCTTTTTTTCTAAACCTTTCTAAGGTAAAAAGGAACAAATCATACAAAGATTGGTCGTACCAATCGTCAAGATTGCATCCGATTTTGAGTTTTAGCATTCATGTTTATATACGTAGATAATTACTTTTATGTGAAAAAGCCTTTTGTGGAGTTTTTTTATTTTCTGGCTTTGCCTTGTAAATTTTCAAACTTTTAATTTTTCTAAAACCTTAATTGGACGACCAAAATGAATTAACCATAAGAAGACTTTGTTGTGATTGGTCCAACCGTTTTCTAGTTTTCATTAGGGAAGGTAAATTTTATTTTTTTTAATGGAAAAATTCCGTTTTTACTGAATTTTCCCATTTTCCGGCTTTTCCTTGGGAATTTTGAAATTCTCTTTTTTTCTAAACCTTCCTTGAGTAAAAAGGAACAAATCATACGAAGACATCGTCAAGATTGGTCCAGCCGATTTTGAGTTTTAGCATCACGAACATACAAACATTCATTTTTATAGATATAGAGAAGAGAAGAGAAGAAGAAGAGAAGAAGAAGAGAAGAGATGATATGTTTCATAAACATAATTCTCTTTAACGCTTTACTTCCCACTTGGGTTTATTATTGCGTTTGTTTGAACCTTTGGTTTTGACAGTTTGATAAAGCAAATGCTGCGTTGTAATATACTAGTGATTATATTCAAAATCAGTTGTTTTGCTATTGTATACTCTTTGTTTTTGTTAGTTTTCCAACATATTTCATTAAATTAGTTTGTTTCGGTTTTTGAGTTGAATTGAAACAATTTTTTTTAAGTTCTCCATTGTTTTAGAAAGTTGCTGGCCGAGTTCTGAAAAGTTGTGCTATAAATTGACCAATCGATGAAAGTGACTATCGTTTGGCTTTCGGCTTTACATAAGGACGGGACTACCGCCAACTTTCCATCCGACTATCCCACTTTAACGTCTTGTTGAAATATAATTATCGTTCAAAGACATTCCGTTTCTGACAGTATTTGAATTGCCTGTCATTCCACAGTGGAAAACTTTCCCGGCAGCCTCTCTCTTGCTGTGTTGGCCGCAGGTTGCGCGGGTCCGTAAGCCATCCGTTAGCCACATTTCGTTTGTTTATGATGAGTTTTATTTCTTCAGCGAAATGCATGTACTTACATCGCACCACAGTAACGACCGGCTTGTCGGCTTTGCTCCCGGCAACATTTCACGATAATTAATTTCCAACGCCAGCAACCACCCCGGTGCCGGTTTCGCGGTCGGACAAACGTGAGGTCAGCAAACCGAAAGCGAAACGATTCCGATATGCGTTGGCTTCCATGCCTTCCCCCTGCTTTTCGATGGTGGCAACCTTCCGCCTTGTCCAGAACCCTCCGAGACGTGCGAGGTTGCACTGAAGCATCCCAACCGGTGCATTTCGGAAGGCACTTGTCGGAGTCTCGGTGAGCAGGTCGTCGCTGCTGCTTCCAGAAAATTTTCTGCAACCTCTGGCACACCGGCCGGATGTTGCTTGGGTCTTCCACCCCCTCCCCCCACCCCTGCTGCCAGTGAACCTCAATGTTCGGCAGGATATTGGAGATTGCAAGGCTGCTCTACCATTACCATTCCGGGGCTGCAATTGTCAAAACGTGGTAGCCCTAACTCTGGCCGCTATCTGCGTCGCTGTACGGCAGCCATCATCACCCCCCAGTCTACCCAAACACACACACACACACACACACACACACACACACATATATGCCAACCAATGCTGAAAGGGAAGAATGGCTCGGTGGCCTTGAGGTTCCATAATTAAAAAGTTTTTAATTAAACTTCTGCCCGGCCCCGTCCGTGTGCCCTTCTCGCCATCAGACATCAGAGCCAACCCCGCTGGTGCAGCGGCAACGCACGCATGGAGTCAGCAGCGACATGCCGACATCGACGGCACAGAACGACACACGGCGGACGTTTCCAGGCCGTACGGCAATGAACACACGATCGTGTGCGATACTTGCGATAGGCGGAAGCAGTACAATTGCATCTCTACCGGGCGCCTTGTCTTTGCCCTGTCCGACCGGTGGACTGTCTGCCAGCCAGATGCGAGCTTTTGGGGTTTCGAGAAACCGTGCACCCATTGCACGCTTTAGCTGCGATGCGACTTCCTTATCCACTCTTGTTTTCTGGTGTCTTCATTTTCTATTTTGTTCCATTTCTTCTTTGTTCCAAAGATGTGGTCCGAGTCTTTAGCCGGTTTCTTAGAGTTATGTAATGTTTCAACACTGGGAACACTGTTATCGCTTAGATATATTTAATTAACCAAATATAAAGGATCCTATAAATCAATAAAAGAACCCAATCAATTCAAAACCATAAATTTACAATAATAAAACATCGAAATAATAAAATATCGCAGATCGGGAAATTACCAGGTTGTAAATAGATGAAATAATTGGAGTGCAAAGACATAACAAGGATAGGGATGGATCATATCACATCAAATGAAGTTGACAAATTGTTTAAACTGCAATTTTGATAGAACACTCTTCTGAGCTACATCTATTTTTAAGACTAAATATTTGGTGAAACACTTAGTTATTCATTCATTTCGATATTGTATTTAACATTCGGTTTATGGACGTTTTTGATGTACCTATCTCTGCGGGCAATCGTCAAATTGAAGGATATATGAAACACCGAATGTTTTCCATCCGGTATATTCTTTATACAATCTAATTCGTTAATCGCTGCTAAATTATATTTTTTTAAATGAATTAGCCATCGAAACACTCCGCTTTTACACTATACTTACGTGCCATCTGGTCCGCAACATATCCACTAAACTTTGTTTTATTTAACAAAATAAAAACTTATTTAAAGTAAATGGCGCACATTTTAATTATCTTCTATTTGAATATTTCTATGTTTGTTCCATGTTTCTATGTTCATGTTATTTGTTTACGAGTACAACTTTTCTTTCTGATTTTTATAATATTGAAAAACTAACTTAATTTTGTCCTTTGTTTCTTTCACATGTTTTGGCAGTTCAGTAGGAATAGTAATTTTACAATGTAAAGTAAATTTGCAATGCTTGGTCGCAATCTTCGCAAAGATGGAAATACCACATACAAAATTGGAAATTATAAAAGTTTAACAAATAATAATTATGTGTACGAACTCTTTCAGTATTTTGTTTAGAAATATAGAATTAAAGAAAGTGATGTTTAATGTTATGGTTTTTTCTGTCTTTCAGTTTAAAATTAAGAATCCGTCAAAATAAGGGATCCCGTAAACCTAGTGTTGACGAATCTGCTTATCATATTAAAGGCATTTATTATACGATAAAAGTTTGCTTATTAAAGTATTCAATATTATTTCATTTTAGTGTTCTGAACTAAATTCCAAGAATGATTAGGTGAAACCGTCTTGAAACATCATGAATTGTAAAGTTCAACTGTCAGACTGCGATTATCTTTTTATTAAGTAAAATCAATCACACAACTCTACAGTCAAACGAGTTGCCGATGTTCCGACCGGTCATGCATTCTCCGAAATGATTTGACATTTGCAAGCTACCCGGGGGAAAAAAGGGGGGAAACAACTATAGTGGCACAAGGAACAGCAATCCAACGGAAGTGAGTCCACCCTACGAACTGCATTAGCGCACAAACACAAATGTCACGAGGAAAAGTCCAGACGGACTGCCGTTTGCAGGGTTTTGTTGAAGGTGGACAAGGCTAAAAGCAGGTAGATTTCTATGGAAAGTCAGAACGCCAAGAAATTGTTGCTGGAACAAAAACCCGCCCATACCATCCGACCGATCACTAGACCATCGTAGGCCAGGGGTCGGTAAGGTCTTGATTTGCAAGGCAAGTAAGAAATTTAGTTTGATTTACTATTGCTTTGTTCTGCTCTTTCATTCCGATGTGTTTAATTTATGATTGAAAGTGAAGAAATATGAACAACTTATTTTAAGCAACAGCAAATCCTGTGAAGCAGCTTTGTTTCACTTTTAGTTTCGTCCCTTCCATGAAACGTGTGCCGACCACAGGCGTCCCCTCGTGAAACCACGCGAAAGCAACCGGTTTCACTCTTAATTATTTCAAACGTTAAACTTTTAATTTTCCTTTCTGACACCCCAATGCACAGGCCGGGAACAGCGGGTTGTTGTTTGAGGGACGGACGCAAACGAATGAAGCGCTAGTGTTTGTGGGTTTGGTGCTTGAGGTTGCTTTTCTCAATTGCGCTAATGGAGACGTCGTCTGAGGGCGAGCCAAAGGTTTGCGGGACCTGAAGACCTGAAGAATTGTGGCCACCCCCTCCCCCCCCTGCATTCGATGAGTATCCACACTTTTCACATCCATTTTCTTCTTGGCCCAACCCGCCAGCACTACCACCACCACCACCACCACCATCGGACCGAAGTGGTAACAGATGATAATGACGATTGCACGTCATAACGGCGGTGCAAAGATCTTCGCCAACGGCACAAGGGGTGTTGGATGGCCGAGAAGGGAGGGGAGGGGAGGCGATGGTGGAGAAAAAGTGAAACAATAGTGGAAAAAAGGAAACAAGAAACTGGCAAGGCAAGACAAATAACCTAACACCGCAGGAACATCTGTCTCCTTTTGTCCGCAAGGGCAAAACGGCTGCTGCACGCCAGCGCCATTATCATTTTACTCACACCCACTAACCACTCGAGTTCCCTAACTACACCACCTTCCGCCACCCACCCCCACCCCACCCCACAGCCCGTTCACAGTTCTTTTATGTTTATGCACAGGACACGGACATTCCGGAAAGGGACGTGGAAAATAGCCACCGTGGCTGCTAGATGGCGTGCTCGAGCGTTGGTGGAACGAAACGGAAGCCTTTTCTATACGTCTCTATCACCACAAAACATCTACCCTCCCCCCCCCCCCCTCCCTCTTCCTATTCTTTGCCTTCACGAACAGATGGGCTGGAAGACAATTTAAATCTCCGCGTTGTTAAATGAAAGAAGAAAGTAAACAAAAAAACACACACACACAAGCACCTCAACACAAACAGCACAAAACCGGTGTGCACTGCGTTCGCTCCCGTTGTTTTCCACGGGCTTTCCCTTGGGGGAGGGAAAACAACTAAGAAACATTCGCAACATCAAGGAAGCGACGTTGGACACAACATAATTTATGGTTTTTAAATAGTGGAGTAATTAAATTAATTCGAATACGCCCGCAACCTTCTCCGGGCCCTCCTCTCCCCCGTTTCCAGCGGGAAAAGTGGAAACATAGCGAAACATCCCCCGCGTACGGCCAAACGGTGCCAACAAACGGTTTCGATAAATGGCCAGTATTTGCCTACTGCCGGATGATTTCCTTCGGCCGAAGTTGTCAGCTGGATCGGGAAATCGTATCCACGTGGGTGAGGGCAGTGTGAAGAGGGGAGGAGGGCTGGTGTCGTTAACCAGTGAACGTGACCCCGAGGCGGGACATCCTACGGCGTGGTGAATTAGCTCCATTAAGTTGCGGCCGAGGCTGGCTTCCGTCCGCCCGTTGCCTTCACTTTCTGCGGAACTGGTGATGTCGAACGATGAATCTATGGCGCTGCCGGGCATACGATTGGATCTTATTAGTCTAGCTTATTTTCATTTTGTTTTTGTTGTTGTCCTCTGTCAGAAGTGTCTAAAGCTATCATGGACTATTTTTCAATCGTTTACCCGCAGCTAACAATGTTTTCCTACCTACGATTGAAGGCACTTTTGTGCACAAAACACTATAATCAACTTGCAAAATAAACTGAAAATATTATACTACTTACTACTCAAGGAATCAACGTTTTTGCTAAATGATGATGTTGTTCTCAGTTTTCTTTCGAAAGAAATAGAAAGTAGTTGCCAGACATTATTTTACTCTTTATGATTGAAGCTATTTTTTCTCTACTAAATTGATCGTTAGAATGCCTTTTCTATATTGAACTTGATCTAGGTCTTGGTTGAATCGTACTAAACGGTTTCTTTTCACTCGGCGATTATTAAATGTTTAAAATCCACTTGTTTTGTAAAATATCGCTGCTTTCTCGTGTTACAAATTATTTGAGTAACATTTAATTTTTTTTTCATGCTTGAACAATGTTTTGTTTGATCTTGACTTAGTTTGAACTAGGTAGTAACGATATTAAACTGTAAAAAAAAGTTACTTATCCAAAAAACTATACTGTAATGTTGTCAATTAGAGTAGCTGAAGTATTGAGTAAAAAAGTTCAAATTTTATTATTTTATCTAACTCTCCTAAAGTATTAATAGGAAAATACCACAAACGATTAATAATAAACTGTTCGTTTGTCTTATGTACTGTTTTTAGTGTGTAAACATATTTGTAAAGCTTCAAATAAAACGAACACCATGTTAAAACAGCAAACCCATGAGGTAGGGAAGGACGAAAGAACCTCCGAAAAGTTTCGCAACCTGAAAACTTTACATGTCCAAGGGACCGGAGGGGCGGTAGCGACCAGAGAGCAAAACCGAGAAATATCAAACCACCAAACAAAATCCACTGTAAACAAATCGAATCCACCCAGATTAAATTAGGTTTTGTTTTTTTTTGTGGAACGCTCTGGGAAGGTGAAGAGCCGCGAACGAGAGTGTGGAATTTTCCAATTTATTATTCCTCGTTTCATAAATAACTGTCACCGCCGCATCATTCGGGCTGGTGACATGTTTCCCTTGGGGGAAAGGGGGCGGGAAAGGGGCTAAGTGTGAAATAAAAGGAGAAAAGAAATTACAAATGTTCCCGAGCGCAGGAGAATCACACGTGTCACCAAGTCAAAATTCAGTTACGGATGAGTGGAGTGGTTGGGAACACGGCTTGCCCGAAGCGATCGCCACTCCGAGAGGGCAAGGTTTGATTGAAAATAAAATATCCTAGCTACGCAAGCCGACTGTGTACAGCTGTGCGTGTGGAAGGTCGTGGAACGGATGCTAACAAGCATGCTTGTTGAACGTCAACTGACGACTGATTCGTTTGCCTCCGAACGGCTCATTCTAGCAGTTACGACCGTTTCGGAGTCGGTTTATGGTACGCTGCTATAAAGAATGGAGGGGCGCAAGGTCGGGATTATGGCGCGCAGCCGTACCGTCGACGACAGCAAGTCCACAAGGAGAAGTCCACAGCACAAACGGGCCATCCTTCCCAGGTGGGCGGACAAACATTCAGCGCCTCTATCGACTACTCCGCGTGCAAGAAAACGAGCGCCCGATGTAGGGGTCCACACCACAAGGAACCCAGCTCGAGCAGCAGGGTCGCCAGAGCGGTCACTAGAAGCACCGCCAGGGTTTCGTAGCATCCGATCAGCTGGTCGTTGGTGAGCGGGCTCGGCACGTGGTAGTACGGCTGACGGTGGAAAAAGTCGTACGTAACGTAGTGCTGCAGCCGGTGCGTGACGAAGCCGGACATGAGGATGTTGTCGATTTCGCGGTCAAACACATTCACCAGGCAGGACTTCTTGGGGTAGTAGAACCCGATCGGCAGATGGACCAACACCTCCCGGACGATGTGCACATAGCCGCCACGGAAATGATGACGGTTGAAGAATGCCACCCGGTCGATGTCGGTGAACAGTGCGCCTCGGAAGCGGTAACTGCGAAGATCGTGCAACAGCCCCTCGACATGTACATCGTCATCCGGAAGCCAGCTAACTCTGCATTTAGACAGAATGTATAACATCAACACACTATTCCAATGAAAGTTGACAGAGGAAAATACATACTGCGAAGAGACCCTCGGTACCAGATCAAGATTCCTTGCCGCACCACGCATGGAGTAGACGCTGTAGGATTCGGCCAGCAGTCCCAACACGGTCTGCGGGTGGCTGAAGTTCTTCTTTTCCTGTAGATACTCAAACAGTGAACCTTGATACAACGACCGCAGCACCAGGCAGTAGCCCATCCAGAAGGATAGCAGAGTACGGGCAAAGTTGCGGCTAGGAAGTCGCACCATCGAACCACCGAAGAGCACAATCAGAAGGTTCAACAAAGCCAACCGAACCCCTCGGCCATACACAAACGAGCGCACCGACTCTGGTATGCAGGTGGAGCCCAGAATGGCAATGACCGCGACACCAATGAGCAAAAGACTCACCATCCCTAGCCAGGTGCTGCGAGCAAACGGTCGAAACAGCTTCTCGAACGGTGTGTACGGTCGACCCGCTGATAGGGCGAACACCATCGGGACCGTGTAGTAGCTCCGGCTGTGCTTCATAGCGAGATTGAGATCACCGCGAATGGCAAAACGACCAAACGTCAAATTAACACGCTCGGACACGACCAACCGAATGCATCCTGTCGCATCCGGGAATGTGCCGTTAGGACCAAGCTCACCAGCAACACCCCACAATTCGCGATCATCGGGTACTACCAGCCGTATGGTAAAATTGAGCTTCCGGGCGAGCGCTACTAAGAGATCTCCCTCTACACCGTGTCCAAGCTCCAGATCGTCAGCGTTAGAGGTAATCCATGACAGCTCGGTACTTGCGTTTGATAAATTCTGTCTAATAAGCATATACGGAGGTAGGTGGAATGTACCGACTGTGATGCGACATCCATGGAAATCGTCCAGTTTATTCGGGAAGATCTCAACAACCTCGTCCAACCGTTGACCCTTGCGAAACCTATGCACCAAATGGGGCTTGATCTGCTCACAGGCGCCTGCCCTGTACGGGTAATATGTGTACATGAGCACACTCTGCCATCGACTATGGTCTTCCAGATCGGCGGTTACAATGTTCACGTTCACGACGTTAAGCGACCATAGAAAAGCGAAGATACGTTGTAGAGTCTGCGGTAGCAGTTGTCCGATCGCAGTTAGCACTATCAGGTAGTACCCCGAGAAGTCGTTGTAGGCCGGATCTAGCGAACGGAATAGCTGATCGAATGCTGCGTAGCCATCGATGAACGCGATATTGAAGAATCGTGGCCGCCTGCTGTTTTGGTTGGTCGCTCCAAAGACATACGCGATGCTATGGGAGGTACGCTGCATCACCTCGTCCATAATATCTGACTGCAGGTCGAATGTTGAGCGACTCACCGTTGCCAAACGCGTGATCATCGTAGACGAATGGTTCTGAACGTAGTACCGATGCAGTGCATCCACAATAACTTCAGAAAAGTGATTGCCCACCGTTTCTCGAACTATCAATCGTCGCAAAGCTTCACTAGCAGTGTGATCTACTTGGACGATCAACATCGTCCCGAAAGCCGCTAACATTAGAGCACGCATCGCCATCGTTTTTAGAATGGTGAACACTGGCAGACTCAACAACCCTCTGAGTAATCTCTTTAGAGGTAGATGTGCACCAGCCATACCGCAGTGCTGCTACCTTACGCGTCATCCAGACTAATGAACACCTTTTCCAAAAATTGATTGATGGTCTCGTGGGACTACACTACTTCTACCTTTTACCAATGACATGTTGGTAACTTTTCTGACACTGCTCAGAAAAGCAATACATCGCGAGAAAAAGGTCATCCAGACAACAAAGCAGAAGTTCTAGTGGACATGCATAGTTTGGATGAAAATCGACATTAGATGTAGAAAAAATAAATGTATTATTTTTTATTTATAACATTCTGTTCTGATTTAGTTGTGTCTTGCTCTTTAATAAAACAGTGTTGCATTAATCGTACCAATGAACTTCCTATATAATAGCAGTCAAATGTTATTGATGTTACTTTTTGCAATGACTATAAAATAGATCCTGACTATCAGTGCAAAGTTACAGATTTTTATAATTAAATAAGAAAATGAGATTCATTAGTCTGCGAAAACATATCTAAATATCTATGATAAAATAGAAAAACTGCGTGGAAACTATTGATAAATTAATTTCAAATAATATCAAGAACAATCTACCCTACATAGCACTACAAAAAAATAAAAGGTAATTGCTCCTTTTAATGCATTTTTTATTGCATTGTTGACAATGACTTTCCAACTGCAGAAGCTACAAAATTGCTGACAGCTCTATACCCTTTTCCATTACCTGACCAAGCATACATTTAAGTGAAAATAAATTGTCATGTAGAAAGTTTCAGCGCCTTATCTCACATTAGAGAAGCCTCCCGCTCCCCCTCCTGATGCTCGGAAGCGGTGATACGCCCATCCTACGTACCGGCTAATGTTTCATTTTTCGCTTCATTAACATCAGTACGTGCGTTGTGCCCATCGTTTCTACAAGTCCTGGCTCCCGCAAATTAGTTCCCCTCGTACCTTCCCTTGCTATTCGTTGGCTGCCAAGGAAAAGCCAGCGAATAAAACTTTCACCGCCGAGCAACGTATAGGCACTACGGTTCTACAGCACTAAGTGAGGTGGCTAAACTCGTACCAATTCTACTCATCTGCTGGTACTTTGGTGCTAGAAGGTGAGGCTGGTTCCTGGATTTTTTCTCATCGTCAAAAACTACGACCTATTTACTGGAGGGAATCTAATCCATAGCTAGCGGATGCAAAACTCAAGCACACTTTGAAAAATGTGCACCCGCATGGATACGTGTTCTACGAGCAACATTAGGCAACTCACAAGCAACGCCACGATGAATATTTGATAGGCACCTGCCAGATGCGCGTTGGTAAGCTTCTTCGGTCCAACGGCTGCGTCGGCTGGGTTCGTGTGAAAGTCGTAATCTCCGTAGTTCCGAACCCAGAAGTGCATCAGGCCGCTCTGGCTTATCTTACGCACCTCACTGTCGAACACGTTCGTGAGCATCGACTGCTTCTGGTAATAGATGGTGACTGGAAAAAGCGTAACCGAGTCGCGGGTAACATGTATCATCCTCCCACCTAGCGCCCGCTTCAAATGGCGGTTGTTATACGCTACCATATCCGACGGACACAGGACTACACGATCTTGGTAGCGGTCCGCCATGCCAGCCACCATGTGACCGAGCGAATCTAGCGCAGGGGGGATAAACCGGGCTCGCCGCATTACTTCAGGCCTGTCGACGAAGAAGCGCTTCGCTATATTCACCATGTGGTACTCCAGTGGCGATCTGTGGATCTCGTCCATCGTTGACAGCGGTGGGTAGGTTGCGCTGCGCTGCAGGTACAGATATAGCGACCCCTGGTACAGCGTACGGATGACGAAGGTGAACAGCAGCCACAGGACGAACAGTGTGCGTGGAAAATTGCGAACCGGCATGGGCAACACCGAGCCACCGAAGAGAAGGTAGAACGCGCGCATCAGTGGCATTCGCACACCGTCACCGTAGACAAACGCACGAGCCGTCGTGGATGTGAAGCTGAACCCCGTGACGACCACAACCACGCACACGAGGTATACACTCAGCATCACCCAGATGTCCATCCTAAAGGGTCGGAATAGCTTCTCGAATGCCGTATACGGTCGACCTTGCGGAACGGCAAACACAATCCGAGAGGTGTAGTGCGTGATACCAGGCTTCAGGTAGATATTGCGCGTCACATCCAACGCCATACAGCCGATGATGAAGTCAACCTGACCATCCTGCAGAAGCTGCATCGTGCCGGTGCTATTTCCTTTCGGTCCCATGGTGCCCCACTGCATCCGATTCAGGGGTTCGGTCACGTTTATGCGGAACTGCAGCCGTTGAGCGAGCAGCTGCAACAGGTTACCCTCAAAGCCACTGATTTCTACGAACCCGTCCACGTTACGTTCGAGAATAGTGTACGGCTTCACCTCGAACGATCCGACCTGAAGGGTGCAGTTGTGAAAGTTTTTCAACCGATGGTGGGGATACAGGTCCACATGACCCACATCACGCAGCGACTCCTCGCCGAAACGCGTCACAAGTTTCACAGAGGGCGCACCGCACTGCTTCGGTGTATACGGCTGGTACGTGTAGACCTCAACGGTCGTATTCTGATACTCAACCAACACGTTCACGTGAACAATGTTAAGCTTCCACAGCTCGCTGAAGATGTGGCGCAGGGTTTGCACGTTCGTGCAGCCAGCAGTCATCACCAACAGATACCTGCCGGAATAGTCGTTCCTCCTGTAGCTAAACTTACCCAATATACGTAATAGCTCCTCGTGGTCAGCTAGAAATAGAACATTTCGCGTCCTTGGGGGGTCTTTGTGCGCCACAGGACCCAGGTTCGCCACGCACCGACCTCGCAGCAAGCGCAGGACCGCGTCCACGGTTCCCCGCTCCGTGGAGTAGTAAAATTGAACCGGTTGAAAGGGATGACAGAAGTGATACATCAGAATGTCGGAAGCGACCATGGACAGTAGTGAAGCGGTAACGGGTTCGACGGGTTCGAGGACGGCTCGAGCGTATGGCCCTAGCGCGTAGAACACAAGTAATGATCTCAGCCTCATTTCGCCAGTACAGCCATAGGTCTCGGATTCTTCCGTAACCACAAGAAAACTTCAGCACGCTTCTTCGGTAGTATACGACACTTTAGAGAGTGATCTTATAGATCCTTTCGAACTCACTGGTAATGAAGTGATGTTCAAGTGACGTTCAAGCTGTAGAACAACCGGTTGCAATTATCGATAAACAATAGTTTCTGCTATATAAACCTTTACTCCTTTTTTAACTCTTCTGTTTTAATTAACCGTGTAACAATCACGGTAGCTTACTGCGGCCATCAGCTTTTGCAATAAAAGGTCCTTTGTTTGCTGGCCATTGTTGGGAGCTATTCTTTAGAAGCCATCAGTGTATCGCGTGGTGCACAATGGTTTGAGCACTTTCACTCCGATTGGCAATCATTTAGGGTTGTATAAAAGTATAATGGTAACAACCCCAGCGGGGTTCGCAATAATGGTTGGACAAACAATGAGCGTCGGATGTTCTTAGGAGAGCTCGTGACAGTCCAGTCGCAGAAGGTCACCGACTGTCCAGTAATTCAGGACACGCGACCAGCTGCGTTCATGTGGTTTGCGTGGGCGCTTGTTTGTGTGCCGGTTGTGCACGCGCTTACACCAACACCGGCAGTAGTTAGTCCCCGCAGGTCCCCGCTGTCGGACGTGATTGGAATTATCCTGCACACGCACTTCCAGCAGCCGTACACGACCACACTCGTGATAGTACGCAGCCAGACCGAGGATGGGCGCCGCAGCTTGCAGGATCTGGTGTCGTTGCTGCTGTTGGATTACGTAAGGGGCCAGCTGATGATCCAGTTCGAGGGAGCTCCGGTCACTAACCAATCCTGGCAACGGCCATGGTCGCACATCCTGCTGCTAGCGGAGGATTACGAAGCCCTGCGCTTGGTCTATGGGCAGCTAACTCTGAACCGGTACGACTTCGCGGGGTACTACTTGATCGTGCTCATCGGTACCGACACCACACTTGCTACCATCGATCGCATATTCAACGACCTGTGGCAACGGCAGATAGTGAACGTGATCGTGGCATTCCGGGTGCCACCAGCACCCAACTTCGTGCAGCTCTGGACGTACTTCCCGTACTCGCCCGGTTTGTGCCGTGTACCAAAGCCACACCTGGTGCTTACCTGGCCAAACGACACGCTGCTGTACGGCGTTAACTTCTTCCCACGCAAGAACGCCAACTTCCATGGCTGTCCTCTCAAGGTGGGCACGTTTGAGACACGTCCGTTTACGATACTGACCGGCACGCCCGGACCAGGGCTAGGTCTCTCCGGCTTCGAGGGTGACCTGCTTGCTAGCGTCGCTACGAAGCTGCGGTTCTCCGTCAACCTCCGTATACCGCCGCACTCGCAACAGTGGGGCGTGGCGGCCTTCGAGAACAGTACCGGCATGATGCGAATGATCTACAGCGAGGAGGTGGATTTTGGTATTGGATGCCTCGGCGTGTCGTCTGAGCGCAATGCCATGCTGAAACCGGGCAAGGTACACTTTACCACCGAGCTGGTGATCGTGGTACCTCCGGGGCGGCCATACACCCCCATCGAGAAGCTAATCCAACCCTACAGCCCACTCCTGTGGGGTGCCATTGTCTCCTACTTTGGACTTGGTATGCTGACGATCATCACTTCCCAGCGCATGCCGGTGCTACGACGCTACCTGATCGGGCGTGGGGTCCAAGCGCCAAGCCTTAACATGCTGCGCCTGCTGTTCGGCAATCCGTTACCACACACCCCGACCGGAACCTTCCCCCGTACGCTGCTTCTGCTCTGGGTGCAGCTCTGCTTCGTGCTGCAGATCGTCTACCAAGGCTCCCTGTTCACGTTTCTGCAGCGTGCCAGCCGCCATCCGCCGATGGCTACGCTGGCCGACATCGAGCGAAGCGGTGCACACTACCACATCACCGAGTCCGCCCGGCGCTTCTTCGAGCCCTTCCCCCAGCAGCTTGGCCGCCTTCGGTACTTCCCTCCCGGTCCGGACAGTATCGCTACCCGGCTACGCTGGGTCGGCGCTCACCCCGACGACCCGGACGTCACCATGTGCACCCAGGACCATGTGGCGTACTACAACCGGGCGAATCGTCGCCGGCTGTGGATAGCACGCGAACCGTTAGCCCTGTATACCGTCACCGTCCTGTACCCGAAAAAATCGATGCTAACGACCAGCTTCGACGAGCACATCGAGCGCATCGAGTCGTCCGGGCTGCTCAAGTTCTGGGTCGCGCGCTACGGCGACTACCACTTTTTCGAGCGCAGATCACGCTCTGCCCGGGCCAACACCCCGGCGCCCATCAGCATAGGGCAGCTTCGTGGTGCGTTTCAGCTACTTCTCTGCCTGTTGGCCACCAGCGGGGTCGTGCTACTCGGCGAACTCTTTTGGATCCGAAAGACGGCGCACCATATTTCGCAAACCAACACACTGACTTATCCGTAATTCCGCTTGCAAAAACCTATAGTACGAACTTTGGATAAATAGTCTCTCAACAAATAGGTCCTTAGATATACGAACATAAGCAAGTTCATCGACGTTTTAAGATCGACGGAGCCTAGAATGAGTCGTTGGACTATATCCCATAAAAATTAATTGAAAGAACCAGCCGCTTGTATCCATCTATAACGAAATAATAGAAGGATGGTCCACTATATACTCAGCATACAATATCTGTGAAACTATAGGCGCCATGGCCACTCAGTCCGCTTATAGATAGATCCACCTCTGGTAAATTTTAAATAGTAAATCAAATGGTATCAACCATGTATGGTATTTGTCAAACGCTGTAACATACTTTGATTTTACTTACTACATTACACTAATTATGACTGTTCAAAATATAATTTTATGGTTCGCTGCCATCCTAACCAAAATCAAGCTCTTTTCGGTGAACTCGAGCACAAAAAGTTAATTGGCGCCTTGTGAACCCTGCGAGTTATCGACCGCATCTAAAGCTGGCCGCAAACACCAAACCCCTTCCCCAACTCGGCAGGATGCAAAGATTGTTGTTTTCTGCGTCAAATATCCTTCCCACAGCGTGGCCACTTTCCTCCCACTGGAATCAAATCTACTCAAGAAATTTCCCGTCTCCATTTTCGAACTCCCGGCAGAGGCAAAGGCGAACGCCCAAAGTTTAATTACTTTCTTCGCACGCCATGGGAAACTCTCGCTTTCTTTACCGGTTATTTGCTGCTGACGCAGTGAGAGATCCCATGCAAGCACAAGGATAAAACTTACATCTATCTCCATCATTGATCACCAGTGTTCCTGAACCTTGTCTTCGTTTTGATGCAGTTCTCAAACTAATTTATTTACCGTGAAATTCTACAATATACTTTATACAAAAATTCGTTGTCAAAACCTAAACTTTAATTAAATCTCATGATATAAAATATAATAGAATAGAAAGAAAATCATTTTGGGGACTTTCCAAATACGAACTCAACCAGACGAAAACAGTTCACCACCACTGCACCATGGAAACATCAAACAGGCCGTGCAAAGCGGTCGAAGGCCAGTGGGCACCGTAGGTCATGGTTATTAACTCCAAATAATAGGATTAACCGGATTTTGGTTCTGGTGATTTACTTTCCCATCCCCGTGTCAACAACTCCTTCGCCGCACCGTATGCCAAGCAACTTGCGGGAAGTCGGTGCGTAGAAGTTATCCCTCCCGGCCGCTCTGTTTGTTTTGGTTTTAATAAATTATTTTTCCCCTTGCATTGCTGCCTCAGCGCTGACTTTGGGCTTTGGTTTATGTTTACGCGGGGTTCAGAATTAGAAAATTATCTTTCTCCGGATGTCGTGATCGATCAGCGGCTCATCCCAACTTTTTCCTCCCTACGGCTTTCCCGGCATTCGTGATTGCTGATGCTTATTACTTTCGAACATGCGATGGTTGGCGGTTTCGCTTGATTCACATTGATATAAACAAGAGAACAAATAGATATATTTTGGCGATTTTTATTTCTGTGCAAGCTTCTATGTCTGAGTAAAACAACATTACCTATGAAACTAAAATGTTCACACAACATTAAGATTATTTTACCAATGCTTTTGTATGATTTGTTTTTATGACTATAGTTAAAACATAAAATACATCTCAACCCAATGCATACGTTTCGCTTTAACTAGTGATAGTTTTATTACTGGTACACTTTGAAATAATTTACAGTAAATTTATTACACTCCGCTTGTCTAAAGTTGTATAATGAAATCAGAAATTCTGATGCACCAAAATAAGTGTAAAACAGAATGTAGCTGTGGTTTGTGATTTGTGTAGCACTTTAAAGTAAATATAAATCATTAATATTTACAATTCGCCAATTGTAATTGAATTTGACGATTCATTTTTGTAAATTACTCCATACAAAAACTAACATAACATAATAACAGTTACTCTATACAAAAACTATACATGTCCTTCTGTTATATTATTTTTAAGATACTTGTTACCCGCATTTAAATGAAACGGATTAAATTGTTATTAAAAGTTTCATATTAAACGTTTGGTTTGTTATACTCGATCGAATGCCCAGTGTGCATGATTGTTATTTGCAGGATAGAAGAGATGACGATAACGGTAGACCATTTAATGTTCTCATCAGGCACGCTTAACCGCAATTAACGGTGTGAAGAACAGGTGTTTCCTGTGGCGAGTTTCCGATGCCATGCGCATTGTAGAACTTGCACCGGTGCAATGCAGAAGACACAAGCCCTTCAAGTGTGGATACTACTGGGTTTCGTTAGTGGACCACTGTGTGATGGTGAGAGTAGAAAGTTGGTACAGCTTGTGGAGCAAAGCGAGTCCTTAGTCAATCAGGTCCTTATTGAGGCAACAGTGTCCATCCTAGTGAACAATTATGTGCAATACGGCAGCAACCAGTTGTACTTCAGCTGGGCCGTATCCGATGCTACACTGTCGGGTACGTAGCAGGACCTGATCGGGGCCATTCTGAAGCAATCTGCACCGCACCTGGGCTTTCTGCTTGAATCGCGCCCGAACGTGAGGCAACCGGACGCTGACGAAGCCAGTGATCAGAGCGTGACAGATGCGGCACAGCGACGCTTTCACAACCTGTTCGTCGTCGACGATCATGTCGCCTTCCAACGTGTCTCGAACGCGATGAGCAAGACGGTGTTCGACTACTCCGGTTACTACACAGTGCTAGTGATGAATCCAGATCACCACCGAGCGCTTCGGAGCATACAGACAATCCTCAGCGATCTGTGGATGCATTACGTCATCAACGTGGCAGTCCTGGTGGCGGTTCCGACGCGGCAATCGAAGGCCCTTGTGTATACCTACTTTCCGTACGCCAAAGAGCACTGCGAACATGTCCGTCCGGTCGTTTGGAACGTCTACGACCATACAGCCGGTAGATTTGAGCACGACGAGCGCGACCTCTTCCCTGCCAAGATGGAAAACTTCTTCGGCTGCCCGCTCACGGTTGCAACGTTTTCCATCTACCCATTCATCATTCCGGAACCAATGGGGCCGCTTGAGGGCATCGAGGGGCTATTGCTAGACGCTCTTCGCGAGCGATTTAACTTCAGGCTAGAGGTGGTGTTTGTGGAGCCGCCGGACTGGGGTATCGCTGGACCACGGACCGATGCAACCGGTGCAGCTCTCTATGTAAGTAATGCAAATAATGCTACGAAAAATCTACTCAATCAAACGATGATCTAGAAAGCAAGTGGTATACTTTTTAAAAACTGCGCAACCAACATCTTCGATTACCAGTTGTTTTAACTAAAATTTTATGTACTATGACACTGTCAAGTTCCGATGAAATATGTAGTTTTTTCGCAATTTTCCCTTTCACAGATACGGCAACGCCGGGCGAATCTAACCATCGGCTACTGGGCGACGACGCTCCACCGCAATCAGTACATGGCCAACAGTGTCGCATACTATACGTCGCTGTTGGTACTCGCCGTGCCACCCGGGGCACCGTACACCTCCCTGGAGAAGTTTCGCTTTCCATTCCGGGCACCCGTCTGGCTGTTGCTGCTCTTGATGCTGACCATCGGTTCGCTCGTCATCGGCCTGTTGCGGCGTCGACACGTCTCAGTTCAGCGACTGGTGTTTGGAGCCACCTCCTCCAACCCTTGGTTTAGCATGATTAACGTGCTCCTTGGTGGTGGCCTTTACCGGCAACCGGGTCGTAACTTTGCCCGTGCCTTGCTCATACACTGGCTCGCCGGGACACTGATCCTGCGCAACGCTTACACCGGCTCGATGTTCAAGTTCTTGCAGGCGGCTCGAAACCACAGCACGCCGGAAACTGTTTCTTCGCTTTTGGACTCAGGGTACGAGTTGTACATGTATCGGAACTATAGCTTCGTGTTCGACGCCAATCCGCTGATAAAGCGCCAGGTGCGGATCGTAACAGCGCAAGAGTTCCGAAGAGAGACACTGCTGCGTCTGCAGCATCACCGCGAGCGGTTGGCGGTGCTACTGCCCATCGAGACGATTACATTCCTCAACCGCAACCTAAGCCGAGAGGGCCTTCTGCTACGACTAGCGCGCGATCGCGTTTATGTTGCCAAGTTAGCCATTTATAGCCAGCATGCGTCGCCTCTGATCACACCGTTCAACCGAGTGCTGGAGATGTTCGCCTCAGCCGGGCTTATTGCACGCTGGGCCGGTCGCTACCATCAGAAACGGTTCTTGATTGACCAACACCGGCAACGTAGGGTGAACAGCATTGTTTTAAGCGATATGTCCGGGAGTTTCATAATTCTCGTAATAGGCTTAGTGATTAGCTTGATTGCCTTTGCCGCAGAGATATGCACTAGTAATAGGCTCCGATCCCGATTATCTAAAACAAAGAAACATGATAATTATAATAATTATAATCCAGCGAAGCGCTGACTATAAGATTTTCCCTTACCATCGCTACCGGTTAACAATCATGGCGATTTAGAGGATACATTTCTTTACACTGATCAGCTAATGCTACACTCACGATCACCTAATGCTCCATTTGGGATTAAAAATGTTGGAACAGATCCTGCGTTTAAGATTTGTTAATGTTTTCTTTTAGATTTCCTTCTGTGTCGGTTCGGCCTCTATTGTACTGTAACATGAAAGTTTAACCTTTCTACAAGTGACAGAATGCTAGAAACTCCACATCGGATGAGTTCGGCGGACAGGAAGTGTCTCACAACATCAAGTATGTTCACTTTCTCTTCACAATTAGTGTGAAAATTGATCTAATATGTACAGTTTTTTATGCAAACGTTTAAACTATCTCTTCTTCATGATTCTGGTAATCATCCTTAAGTGTCTTATGCAAAAAATAGGAGAATTTTCATTCAAGAAGGATTCTCAGGTGCTTGTAAAAAAGAATATTACATTTATTAATCGTAGACATCGCAGAGATAACACAAGCAGAAGTGGTTACGTTGTGCTTGCTAATGAATTTTGCATCAAATTTCCTATGTATGCACGACTACCTGTCAATAGATAATACCAGCTTTGTTCCGGTTAATAAATAATTTACCATATAGCAGTGGAACGGTCGAGCGGCTTCAGTTTTTAGCGAATCATCAAATCGGTCGCCGTAACCACTAGAATCAGTTCCGTAAGCACGATGAATCAGTTCAAGTCGTTGCTGTACCTAATGTTACTAGTCGTTGCACGTTGCTGCGCAATAAAATCAATCAAATGGTGGGCATCTTGCAGCTATGAAGTGATCCTCCGCAATTCAGCAGCAGCAAAGCATCAAGTGAACGCGTACACTCTGGATCCGTCGTCGGGCTTTGGGATGGATGTGCTAGACTTGCTGCTGCCCGCGCTAGAAACTAACGGATCGTACAGCGTTAACCTTGCAGCCTACCCGAACACCATCGACTACAATCAGCGCAATTTCGTCCTAATAGTTACCGATAGTTTGGCTTCCTTTGATGAGAACCTTGGGCCAATGATTGATAAAAACGTAGAATTTCGGGGATATTTTCTGCTTCTGGTACACTCCTCGTATGACGCCTCCGTGGCGAAAATTCAATACATCCTGAAACGGTTGTGGGACTTTCGTGTCCATAATGTGCTGCTTGCGCTCGAGAGCACCTCCAATGCCACAGTCGTAAAGGATGATGCCGGTGGTGGTATTTTTGGAATAGACCTTGTAAGCTACACTCCGTTCGGACCGGGATGCTGCGGTTGTGCACGACCCTACATCGTCGATCGCTGCATCGACGGCCGTTTATCAAACGGAACCGCCGCGTTGTTCGATCGGTTTGAACGCAATTTGTACGGCTGCCAGCTGCGAATCGCAGCCTTCGAGAGACCACCCTTCATGCAGTTCACCAACGACACACCGCCGAAGCTGTCCGGCATTGAAGGGGATTTGATTGAACTGCTTTCACAGAAGCTCAACTTTACCGTCACGATCGTGGAACCACCGGATGGGCATGTCTGGGGTCGTATCTATCCGAACGGAACGACCAACGGTGCCATGAAGCTGCTGATGGAGAGCAGAGTGCATCTCACACTCGGAAGATATTTTCCATACCCACGACTGCTCGCCAATACGACACAATCCCACAGTTACTACATCGCCGATCTGGTGCTTGCCGTGCCGGAAGCCCTGGTCCCGGCCACCCCACTCGAGCAGCTGCTGAAACCATTCCGGTGGAAAATATGGCTCCTGCTGGCACTCGAACTCGGCCTCGGTTTCGGTGCACTATTTGTGTTTGGGGGTAATAATATTGCTCTCGACTTCTGGCGAACGTTCCTCGGCGAATCTCTCCCCGCCCTGCCACGCGTGGCAACAAAACGTTTTATGTTAATGCTCTGGATTCTGCACACAACGTTATTGCGCGAATGCTACAAAGGAGCGCTGGTCGGCTTCCTGACCGAGCCCACACCGCTGAACGATATTCACAGCATCGATGCGCTGCTCGACGCCGGCTACCGGTTTGCGATGACCGAAACGGTGTACCACAAAGTGTTCCACGAATCGTCGAAGATCGACCACCGGTTGGTGCTGGTCGAGCCGTCCGACGGGCAGTACCTGCTGCAGCGCACACTGCAGTCCGGCGAGCGGCTGGCCATCGCGAACACGCGCGAAGAAATTGCCCTTTTCAACGGTCGGAACCGTTCCGTCATCAACTACCGCACGTCGGACGAGCAGCTGCTCACGTTCCACTTCTGCATGTACTTCAAACGCTCCAGCCCGGTGGTAACGGCATTCGACTGGTACATCCGCCGCATCCTAGCGACCGGGTACATAACACGCTGGTACACGACCAACGTCGACTTGCAGTTTCTGCGGCCGACGCTAGCAAATAGCGGCCAGGCCGAGGTTCTCACCATGCGACATTTGCAAGGCTGCTATGTGTTGCTTCTTGGTGGGCTAATTGTTTCTGGTTTCGTATTTACCCTCGAGCTGCTATGTTTCCATCGTCCAATAAAAACTGCAATGTCTGCGGGAAGAATATTTTTAGATTAAACAAAAGCCTCCCATTGTGCGTACCCCAAACATACTTAATATTAGCACGTAGTCGTCGCTTAGCAGGCTGCCGTTGCTCAGGGTAAGTACGTTGAGGTACAACAGCAGGTATTAATTTCCCGTGCCCGTAAAACGTAACTCTTCTCATGAGCATTTGAAGCGCTATGTCTAACGAAAAAATAAAAAGAAAAAACAAATAAAAGTGTAATTGCCTAGCTCATGCCATCAAGGTTGTTCCTCCATGATTTACCTGGTTGCAGATTTCCTCTGGTAAGCCCAATAAATTCGAACATACCATGGCAGAAGGATTTCAGTCTTTCACCACCAGCCGTCCCGATATCGCTAAACCTCTAGGCAAGAGACAAACGTGCTGTCAGTATAACAAACCAGTGATTCTCAGTGAGCCACAACTCGCAATGGAAACCGTTCAACTGTTCACGGTGATGGGGCAACGTGTGGCAAAGTTCCCGCAAGCGCAGCAGAAAGAAATTATCGAAAATGTGCTTAAGATGATCAACGACACCAAGCGGATGAACGAGAGCGCAAGACTTACCCAGGGCGAGTTCCAGCGACCACCGCAGTACAATCTTACCAAAAGTGTCTCCCAGTACGGCGCACCATCCAGAGGATCGTCGACGGCATCCCCTCTCACCTCGTCGCCGTCTTATATCCTGTAAAATGCATCAACCGGAGAAAGGTCCCAAAGCTGCAACACTAACCCATCGCGAGATAACAAAGTAATAAATGCATTCACGGTCCGTTGCCATGCAACCATTTGTTGTACAAATGTATGGTATCAATTTTATTCATATTTTACATGAGGCATATTTCGTCTTTTATCGAATTCCTGTGAAGTCTGCTATCTGCCCAGCGGACGCTGCTCATAACGCCTGTGCATCCCTGCCTGATTTTGTTTCGTTCAATTGCTTTTCCTTTCGCATTCCCGTTTTTTAAACTACCTACGCTATCACAAGGGTCACCAGCTACGCGTCAATTTAATTTAACATATTATTAACAGCATAACTACTCGCAACAAACCATTATGGGTTCGTCATCTGCGTTTCCGCCTGTCCTTTAAGTGCTTCCACACACCTATCCTAAGTGGCAATCGAACGATGTAGCAGTTCTCATAAACGTACGCTCCACCGAATTTGCAAACCTTGACAACAATGGTGGAAGCAGCATCTAGTCTTCACGACTGCGTTTTAAATATCAAGCCCTTGTGCTAAAAGTATATGTTAAAAGTCCAGCTCAAGCCAGGAACAGGAATCACAAAAGCTAATAGTGTGAACGCGTTAGTTTAAGCAAATATGCATAAAGATATCAATAAAAATCTATTGTAATTACAATGTCTAGCAAATTGAATCATGCTTTCCAATTCCTTTACAACAATCAACCCAAGAACCTGACACTCTAAGCATCATTCAGTAACGGGAAAAAAACCGCGCGAAATAAAAAAAAAGTTAGCTTCTTCCTCGAGCAAAAATGGTTTGTGGATGTGGTAAGCGCATCGATATGTTAAACATCAAGAATTAATTATTGGAGCTCATCACATCAAGGCATTCTCGAAGAAGTACAACCGAAATTGTTGCAAAAACAATATTGTGCTTTTTAATAATAAGCCAATAATATAACACTTGTAAATTCAAAAGAAATAACTGCACAACCAGCTTACCATCAATATGGTGCACTTTTGTGTGTCATGTTGTATCGTTCAACTACAATACATTCATTCATTAATTCATACAAAATATTTCACTGTATTGTCAATCATTCGGGTTCTTTTCGTTACACCCATTCGCGAGCAATTTTTATAAGTGAAAGTGCTAAGTTACAATCATAAAACGAAAGAAATTGAATTAAAAATCTATTAACGAAAAAAGTCAGCAAAACCATGTCCATGCGCTACTTGCACCACTGTTGTGTTGCCATGTAACGACGTATGGGTCTGATATTTCTTATTCACGTACGCATGTACCTCTGCCTGCCAAGAAAATTAACTTGTACTGCAAATAAAATCCATTCATACAAAAAACCAAATTGTCATAACGAAGAGACCTATCTAGGACTGGCTCCTTCCGCGTACGTGGAGTAAAGGGGAGATAAGGCTAAATGCAGGGTCAGCTTGAACGAAAGTTACGCCAGGGCAAACGTGGTTCGAAACCTTTAGAGAGTAAATTTTATTTATTAGGAGGATGTCAACATTTTTATCTGAATACTCTGATGCTGCTAGTTCATTATTGTTATCAATTACTTTCACGATGATCTTTATTTTCGCAACAAAAAAGAAAATTGAAATTGGATTTTTTTTAAATACAAAATAAATATTTTTCCCCTTGGAATATCAAATCTAACCAGCATTTTTGTATAAACAGAACATTCGAATTCAACTTTTTTTTTGCAATCCCGCATAGTATACCTCTAATCCATATGGAGAGACAAAAAAGTTTGACATCCTACTAATTAATAACATTTAAAGTAACTCACGATTTCGGTGCAAAACATTTCTTTTAAATGCACATGTTTGACAGCACTTTTGGGGCATGACGATTTGAAGATTAATTGAGCTACAGAGTAATAGATTGATTGTATCAAATCAAATGAACAGTTACATTACCTAATATAGTACATACAAATCTTAAGGGAGGAAAATAATTATCAAAAAAACACATTTCACTACCATATGTTTAGCTAATGCCTCAAAAACCAAAATAATCTGTTAGTTGAACTATACTTCTCACGCTGCTATTATGCGCAACAACATCGAAGGCTTCTTCTCCGTACGTGTTTCAATGATAACTATTTTTTAAGTAAACTACACTCCATCCGTTTCCAATCCAGCCGTTGGCTATTTGAAAATCCCGTTAAGCGTTAGCGGAAATTAGGGGCGAATTCGTACGCACGTATGCATCAGGTGCTCATAGAACACGATCGTCCATCCCTCTCCCCGCAGCCTACGCGACACACGGTACGCGAACGAAGGTGCACGGTTGCGTGAAAAATAGGTAGGAGAGAAGGAGGGCTAAATAGATAACAGTGATGGCCTTCCGGCCGCCCTTGGTTCTCAGCAGATGATGACATCCTTGTCGCACTGCTGCAGCGTCTTGCGGCCCGCCGACGTAAGGCTGCCAGTTCCAGCCATACTTCCAACGGTGGTGGTTTCGTTGCATTTCAAGCCGCACAACGCTGCGGCCGTGACCGTCGTTCGACAGCTTGGAGCCGACATTTCACCGGATGCACTACGGGTAGTTTCGGTTGTCGGCTCGAGTCGCTCGGTAATTTGGGATACGGATGCTTTAACTACTGTGGCGCTAGCTGTACATTGGATCTCGCCTTGAATAGCGTTGGTGGCACCATGCGCTGTCGTCGACGCTATCATAGACGCTATCGCCGATGATGTGGCGATTGTGGCGTTGACGGCAGATGGCTGCTGCTGCTGCTGATGCGACTGGAACATATGCAGAAAGCTTTTCACACTGGACGGCGCATTATGGCGAACGATTGAGCTATTGCCAGTACAACCATTACTGCTGTTGTTTCTGCCAGCACTGCCCGTACCAATGGTGGTGCTAAGGATACCATTCACTTGCGAGGGGTTGCTAGACATGCCTACGTAAATGCTGTTACTATGCTGGTTACTGTATCCGTTCAGATTAGATGGCGTATGGGGCTGATGGTGGTGCAGGATCGCCGAATGGTTTATAGTACTCGAATGTATATGATGCAGATGGTGATGATGGTGATGAATATGGTGCGCATAATGGTGCCCACTCCCACTATGGTGGTGACTATGATGTTCGCTCAGCTGTTCGGTCGGCATCGCTTTACGACTGACTTTCGGAGTGGTTGGGGCGTCGGGAAATAATGAGCAGGTGGTACCATTAGGGGAAGCGCTACTGCTTCCATTGCCCACCACCATGACATTTTCCTTGTTATCATCGCTGGCCACCATGACCTCACTGCTTCCCTCTTTGCAAGTGTTTCCACCGAGCGACACAACTTCAACGGTGGGCTTAATCTCTTGTTCGGTGCCATCCTCAAGTACACTTCCCTTCCGCAACTTGTACTCTTCGGCATCACTACTGCCTCTTCGACATCGTTCCGACGATTGTTCCTCCACTGCATCGGTCGTTGTACAATTCGGCAACCGAGTGCCTTCATGGCACACCTTCTCATCGAGTTTCAGCGATGTTGGTTTATGGCATCCTATTGAGTTGCAATCGTTACTCGAAACGTTGTGACCCTTCTCTGCATCCTCCGCGCCTGCCAAGCACCCCTGCTGGGCTCCATTTTGATCCGACGAAACTGCATGCAGGAGCTGAGCAGCTAACATTTCCTCACTCAAGTTGACCGCATCTTCGTGCAGCCAACGATGCGCAAGGCATTCATCCACCGTCAACCGCTCCCTAGAATGAAAAGCAATGTTACATGCATATCTATCGCAGGAATTGTAATGCGCACACCACCTACCTCGGTTTAATTCGTAGTGTGCTCTTGATAAAATCGATCGCATCGCTCGAAATGCCCGTGAACAGATCGTCAGGGAAGGTGAGCGAGCACTTGGTCACGTTCAGGAACGTTTCCTGTTTGCTCTCGCCACCGAACGGCGACAAACCGGTCAGCAGGACGTAGGCCACTACGCCGATCGACCAGATGTCCGTCTGCAGGGACAGCGGATCGTAATGCAGTACCTCCGGTGCGACGTAGTCAGGCGTACCGATGATTTCATAGATCTTGTTCTTATCACCGATGAACCGCGCGATACCGAAGTCGCACAGTTTGAGACCGTCTACGATATGCGACGGGGAAAAGAAAGAGGTAGAAAACATAAATGGATACATTGCTAGGAAAATCCCACAGGCGGGAAGACAAAATTGCATCGCCGTCAACTAACCGTCCACGTCCTTCCCAGCCAGCAGGATGTTCTGCGGTTTCAGGTCAAGGTGTGCGATCGACTTGTTGTGCATGTGCTGCAAGGCGCGTAGAATTTCGCGCATGCAAACGCGTGTTTTTTGCTCCGACAGATGACCATGGTCATCGATGAGTGTTTGCAGTTCGCCACCAGTAGCACTAAAACGGAAACGTAATATTAATAAGCATATAATTTTTACGTTAACTTTTCTAAGCAGTCTACTTACAGCTCCAGGATGAGCGCTATTTCAGCCCGAGTCTCGTGCACAGCCTGTAGCTTCACCACATGATTCGAATCTGCGCACAACATCAATACCGCTATTTCATGATTAATTTCATTTAGACAGCACTGGCCCCGCCTGCGCCGACGTAAGAATTTGGCCGCGTAGCTAACTCCTGATTGCTTTGATACCGCGCTCCGGACGATGCCATACATTCCTCTGCAAATAAATGAATAAAACACACGTTTAATTACTTGTACAAATTATAGTATGTTTGTAGTTTAATCAGGTTGATTCTGGTAGAGGATGTCAACCGAAAGAAGTAAGTGTTCAATGCGACACCTGACTATATTTTGATAAATTTCCATTTGTCAAGACTATTTTTAGAATATAAAATTTATGATTTGATAATCCAAATATAAATTTGGCATATTTTTAATTTTGGAACAAGGAACAGGAATAGTAAAGTGTAAAAAATGCACTGTACAATCACAGCGGTTGGTCAAAATAAAACAAAAAAAGCAGATTGGGGCAGCATTACTCAAGCGATATCCAACCCGACGGGAAGCTTATCTCAACTTCGATATTTTTCACTCATTTTCGCATCCGTGTAAATTCCCCATTTGGAAACGCGATAGGCGAATTCCGAAAAGTACAAGCGACAGGTTGATGACAGGACGGCATTCGATTATTGTCCCAAATGCATGACGAACCGACCAGTTACTGCAGCAGAGAGACGCAGGTCGCAGGCCGTCGATAACAACGCCTCGACGCTAATCGTAGACGGCTGATTCGCAAGATTACTCAAAGTAATGGCAGCCATTTCTGAAGCGATTGAACAAAGCGGCAAATTGTGTAAATACACCGATGTATAAGTAACATCAAACAAAAACAAAGTTTTTCCCGGTTGAAGAGCCAATCAAATAAGGAAACTGATCGTCCGATCAAAGAAATTCGCATAGAATCTGTCGTGTGGTCTCCCCACGAAATATTCTGATAGAATAAAAATTCAGATATGGAAGAAAAGTAAGGTTAAAAGCCTAATTATATATTTTTTTATTCTTATCGGGGAGAAATTGCTAAGAATAACACTGCTTTTTCACTCTCTCAACGATTGTAACATAACATCCGACCAAAAGCCTTTATTAAACAAAATATTTAATTGAATAAAATATAGTTTTTATGTTTGATGTTTATGTTTAAAAGAACTTCTTTTTAAGATTGTTTTTTTACTTACTAGAAATACTAGAGTATTTTGTTGTGCCTTGCAACCGCCTTTTCATCACGATAATTATTTATTTCAGTTTCAGTGGTTTGATCATATTTTTTTTACAAAGTATTGCACTACAGATATAGCATTTTATACTAAAAATAGGAGAAGAATGTTTAAGTTTTTTTTATCTTCTTCTCTAAACCCGATAACGATACGAAATTTTACAGGCTATTTGCCGTACTTTTTCTCCTCTTTCTACTTCTACAAATTTTCTTGTTTTTTAAGCTTTTTTTAAGCTAAGTAGTAAAAAAAATACAATAATAACGCAAACGAATAATACAAAATCATTTTTTTACTATTTGTATGGTGTCCAATTAAAAATTCGTAACTTTTTTTTTTCTCAAATGAATTTTTTTAACATCTTTTTCGGATCGTGTCGTTAGCGAAGAAGAAGACATTTGCCTGTTAGAAAAATGTTAGAAAAAATAAAATTATAACTTGATCATGACATCAAGTAACCAGTAAGCTAAGAATATCATATCAAGAAACAATATTCAGCAATTTATAACACTAAGAAAGAAACATCGAACGGTGAGCCTGCCTCACTTAGGTTTTCAATGACACCGCGTGCCATAACGTGAATGGTACAAACGGCCATTTTTCAATCAACAGTTAAAGCGCGACACTTAGTGTTTTATTTTGACAACATATGGCACATCCGACCGCGGTGCTTCCAGTCGAGGGTAGTTAGAACATTCCACACAAACGCGTGCTGGCAAGGTTGGACAATAAATCGTTCCCTTCAGCCCCCACGCGCCTAGCGCAACTTTATTTTTTCGAGAAATATCCCGTTAGGGTGGGAACACGCATGTAAAAGTGGTCGGTTGGCGGTGGATCGGTTCGGAAGGCACATGCACATACACATACCCGGACGTAAGACGTGCGCAACGTCCGGTAGAGTTGAAATTCTCCACTTCTTTTCGCCGAGTGGCAACTGTCAGTGCCGAGGAGGAAGCTGCCAGACGAACCGAACTGCCTTGAACGCACGTGCTTGATTCTAATGCAATTAATTACATGTACAGCTTTTGGAAGCATTCGATACAGCTACGGATGAACCGAGTGTGATTTAGAATATAAAAATAAAACATATTAAATTCCGCATAGCAACATGTTGTTAATAATACTCCACCGCGGGCGGTAAAAACGTACACAAATTCGTTGAGAATTTCGTAGGGAGCATGTGTGTCCCCCCAAAACAGGGTTATTTCAGGTGCAAATCGCGGTTTGTCGCGTGGAACCACCCCCAAAAATTCCTGCCCGATGAAGCATCATTAGGCGGGCGGGTATTTTATAACGTTCGGAAATGCAAAAGGAAAACAAATTTGCCCCCGGTCGGGGCACGATGCCAACATATTTGGATCAAGAAACATATATACATCAACGCAAACGTGAATTGTGACTCACTGCCTAACCATGCGGTATTTTCATACCACGACAGGGCGGAGACGGTGTTTATGAAATATGGCAAGGAAAGATCAAAACAGAACAATATTACAATAAATGTATACAATAATTCGTAAAAAATAATAGCCAGTTAGCTAAGCATCGAACAAATCAAATAGAAAAAAATAAATAATCCAATATTCTTACTCGCACAAACAATTTAGAGGCTCAAGGGCGTTGTCAAAAACGTACAAGTGTGTCACACATGTGTTCAGATAAACCTTTACGGTCTACTAAAAACTTCACTTTGCGTAAATAAATAGTTCCCCTGTGGAAACATTTTACAACTTATCCGTAATATGGACCCACGCAGGAAATAACTCAAACAAGACCCTTCAAGCTCTGTCATATACTGTCTGGATACTCTGGCTTCCTCGGTAGGTATAATTATTACAGTACTCATATGCTTGTCCCCTTTTTTCGACGAATGCAATTGTATGCTGAAACACACAGCGTCAGCAAACGATTCGACGACACTTAGGTGTTAACATTATGATTAAACAAATGGCACCAGCAGTCACACATACACACACTAACCAGCCCCACATGCGTACGAACGATGGCGGCAGATGTCCGTCCGGTCGTCGCGTTGGCCTTAACCTTCCAAAAACATCTTCATAGGCCGCGGCATAACTCGCGGCGCAAACATTGACTCTTGTTTGCATAGACCAGTGACCTTAACGAGACGGTTGCTTTTTTTTTTTTTGCTCACTCGCCCGCTGTTTGTTTTAGTTTATTTATCTTTTTATCCGCTTTTTATTACTCACACATTTTAGTAACTCTTCCGCGCTCGACACATGAGGAAGCAGTTTCGTTTGCCCGGAGGAAGCGGTTTGCTGAAGAGTCCCCCCGGGGCTTGACCAACCTAATTCGGGCTCGACGGATGTCGCCCCGGGGCGGAGGGGACGCGGAAAAGCAACTTTGTAGAGCTTTTAAAAACGGATCGTTGAAAACCAATCTTTATACACAGATGAATCGTAGACAATTTTGGCTCCAGGCTGATTCGAAAACTGTTTATAAGTCTTTAAAGTTTAAACAGTTATAAGTCTTTAAAGTATATGTAATATTTTTTACTTCTATTTCTTCTTTTCGAAACAAAATTCTGATCACATGACTTCACAATACAAGCAGTGCAACTCAAAACGATGTTTGTCCGAGGTGAAACTGGTTGAAAAATACACTTGTTTTCAGACAGGAAGTAAATTTATTAATGTTAACATGCCGGGAACAAGGGAGAGGTAAAACATATTTTTCTAAAATAGCAACAAAAACATTCAATGTGACAGGAATAGCATCAATATCAATCAGGACATTTCCAGCAAACCATGATTGTGAATTATCGTAATTTTAACCAGCTCATATTTGCAACAAACCATATGTTTGCATAATCCACCGTCACACCGCAGTGCTGATGTGGAATGCTGCCGTTTCTTCTCCACCATTTTCGTTTTTGCACTCAAAAGCAGCCGCATCTGAAGGCCGTACGCGCGCTTAAGAATGCAAAAAGAATACCTTGCGACATAAACGGGATACAAATAGGCACCGACGCCGACAGTCGCCGAGAGAAAGCGCTAAGAATTTCCTGCCAAAGATCAGCCCCTTCGCACGCAAATAGACGGGAGCAGCGAGATGCTGCTGCCGCTGCTAATTCTTCGCTATTGATAGAATAGGAAATGAGGCGTCTGCCGTCTAGCGCACGGCCATTCCATTCCCAGCGGCACGAGAACAAGACGAATTCGTGCATCTGAGTGCGGAACGATTGGGACACGCCGTCGCCGCACGAAGAGTTGCACGCGATTTGGAAACACAGCAAAACACGAAAACGCGGGCAAAGTTGACAATCTGACTATTAGTAACCGGAAGGAATCTGAGCGGTTCGACGAGATGACAAAACGGGGAAATTTCAAACCCCCCGAATTCGGGTAAAACATAAAACATATTATCAGAGTGTTGTACTACATTTTGAATATCGAAAGTTCCCACTATTGACCCTTAGATGAGCGAGCAAGTCGAGTCGAAGAAAAGTGATAATTGTACAACTAAAAATATAAGTGGTAATTTTACAAGATAAAAATGTATTAACGATTGATGAAAATGAAACGAATTAATGATAATTGTACATTTAACCATCAGAGACGAATCGTTCCATTCCTGGGCATTCTGCAGACATTTTCATTGCCCTAAATGTTTCTATACTAAGGACCAAAGTTGGACTTATTATTTATTATTTTTATACAGATTACAGGGCTTCGAATCATATAATGAAACACTTAAGTCAGTTGGTGGAATATTTCAAATCGGTATTGGAATAGTACAAGTCTACTCTGGATGTTTACAACCATATAATGGAATGTTGTATACATTTCCTGAATGTATGCAATTTTTCTCTCAACTATTGCAAACAGAGGAGGAATTTATTGTAAATTATATTGAACTCTACAAATGTCATGTTTGAAACAGTCCGGTTTCGGTCGGTAAAAATTTATCGAAAAGTTCAGTTTTATTCAGTTTTATTGATGGCTTATTATGACTCCACGAAAGAATTGCATACCTCCAAGAAATGTGTGCAACATTCCATTATATGATTGAACTTCCACAAACCGATTCAAGTGTTTCATTATATGAATGCAAACTTCCAGAGCGTGCTTGCCCTATTCCAGTACCGATTTGAAACATTCTACCAACTGATTCAAGCGTTCCTTTTTCCATCGAAACAATGTGTAATCCTTTATACATTCATTTTTGCAGCATATTGAGTCTTGATGTTTTCCAATAGGAATGAAATCATGAAAAAAAAAAATTGTACATATCTCATAACTGATTGAACTACATTGGAAATATCAGGAAAAGAATTTAAAATAAGGAAAATCAATGAAACATTGTAAATTCATCTTATTCTATTGAGCCTTCTTCTTGTTTTAATAAATTCCAATCTATTCTATTGTTGAAATATTATCTTTTTATTAAAGTGCAAATAGCTACCATGCGATATTTTAATTTATCATGACTACACACAGCATTTGCACTGCACGGAGGAAAATACTTTGAATGGGAGACAAAATACGCCTTTATTGGTGGCCCCTAAATCGAAGGCACTTTGAGGCGCACAGAAAGATCAGACGGAATCAAAAGACGAACGAAAACATATTCTACCAAGGCGTCAGAAGGTGAAAATTGCAAATGATTAAGCAATATCAAAGTAAAATACTTTGATTGAAGTATACCAAAGCGAGGGACTATAAATGATGGAATAAAATCGGTCTGTTCCGGTTTAAGGTATTTTCACTCCAAGCCCCCCCTGAAGCCCAAGAGCGCAATTCGATAATAATCTTTGCTTATCGATTGGATAATCTCTCGTTTTTCTTGATAGAAATTCCAGCTCAAACTGAAAACTTACTTTTTAAATTTTGAAAATCTTCTCGACTAATTAAGCGAATACTTTGTCGAATAGTAGCACTGTTTATTATTAACTAGCCTTTCCACAACAGTACGGGGGCGAACAGAGTGACAGACGTTTGTCTGAAGCCCTATGACAAGCGTCGGATTGGAGCATCCGCGTCCAAATCCGGAGGTTATAAAAGATTCGTAAATCGAACTGCGTCAGGGCGGCTCAAAGGACAAGTTCAATACCGGCTTCTTCCGCATTGGCCATCGGTTGATCCGAGCGGCGCAAACGGTGCCATAAAAGCCATAGTTTGTGCGGCAGCAGCGCACAGTAGTCCTTCCGGGTTGTCTTCCGACTCGTTTTAGGACGTAAAGCATTCGGTTAACTTTCCGGCCCGAACAGGCAGGAAGCCTGTCGAAGGTTAGCAAAAACAGAAGAAAAAAAAAAGAGAAAGTACGGCTCTTAGAACGCCTAGACGGCTCTCTGTGAGCCTACGACCGGGGTGTAGATAGATTTACATTGTCTGTCGCCGTATTTCAAACTCTTCTGCCACGCCGACCACACACAAAGGACAATTTATGCGTGGTTATTCATGGCCGATTCTAGCCACGAGGACGGGCGGGCAATCAAGTGGCGCAAAGCAAAAAACTACAGCAAATAATTTTTATTTGAAGGTGCGCACGAACCTGCGTCATTTGTCCGTTGTTTTATCATCAAATCACGGTTAGAAATCGCAAAACGCACCAGCCATGTGATGATATCACTAATACCAATGGCAGTAAGTTAAAGGAGCATGTTTCGCAAACACTACGTGCTAAACCATGAGAAGAGCAAGCAGGTCCAAGGCAAACGGTTGCTTTGTTTATTGCTTAATTTTCGTTTCATTTGCAAACACACGACGATTTTTAAAACACAGAAATTTAAAAAAAAACAAGACACAACACAGCACATTTGTGCTACACCATGGACAAAACACGGCTGCCCGGGATATGGTACAAATCTACATGCAAAAACCTCCACGCGTGGTATTTTTATTATCATCAACAACATTTTCCACAAGTGAACTTTTCTCAGATAATTTTAACTATAATTTCATCTCAACGTGTAAGACTGCCAAGCGTTTTGAGCACAATTTTTTAGTGCCATCTTTTTTGATAAAATTTGTTTATACCGTTTATTAAAAAAATAGACCCTTTCTGTAGAAATATGTTACTGTAGTAGAAAAAGAAAGAAGTGTCAAATGGTTCACAAAAGAAACAAAACATAAAAACTTATCAATTACTTATGTGAGTACACTACCATTAAACCAAACATAAATTTGCTCTCTCAATTTACGATTGTTATTGTATTAAGAAGATTTTGTTTTTCCTTCCAGCGGTATAGCAAAGCAACCGACGTTTTAGCATCAAATTTGATGACACATTCAATTCGCTAGTTCGCATCTTCACAAGAAAAGTAAACAACCCCAGAAACGAGAAGCCAAATCTCGAAAGCTCACCGAGCTACCAACAAGGCAAAACATTTATGGGCAACACTCGAAAACAACCCGGAATCGATACGAAACGTCTTAACATTTTGTTGTACGTAAGGTAGAACGGGGCAATATGAACGATTGACGACAATGGTTTAAAATTATCACCATATTAATGTACTAGGAAGCCTTTAAGTTGTTTTGATTTATACTTCGTTTATTAATTCGTTCCCACGAATGTGAATTGTTTTCGTTGGCCATAAGTCAAAACGTCGATGTTTTACACGCTTGGGGAAGCGCACAACAAATGGCTTTCGGTGCGTATCGCCTCGCTGTACGCTATCGGTGTGTGTGTGTGTGTGTTTTTTTAGCACAGCTCTGGCGCCACGCTAAAGTGGACGCCGATACCTGTCTTATGATGTGACAGAATGCGTATCGTATGAATATTGATGAGCATCAGCCGTGTCGGTCGGCCGATAGAAGCACACAGGCGCCGCCGCCGCCGCCACACACACGGGCGCCGATCGCTTCTGTTTGATGTTGCTGACGCAGCAGCAGCAGCGCGCGGCCGTCGACACCAGAAACGCCGAAGAGCATACAATCCCTCCTTGAACTCACCCCGCCAACCCATCGCCGTCGGATGTGTACAGCGTGCGGGGTTGAGGGTGGAGCGACTCGGAGTTCTGAGCAAATGACAGCGAACAGGTCGCCACAGTTGGCTGTCGCTCGCCAGTCTCCAATGCCGACGGCGACGCCGCTGCTGCAGTTCAGACTGCATTGTGGGCAACTGCCGCTGCGTTGACCCTGATGGACAAAGGTGTACCAACGCGGAGCGGGTTGCAACAAAATGCGGAAGTGCAGTTCGATACGGCGATTCGCGCCCAGCTCGAGAGCCTGCGGGGGGAGGGGGGTCGGCGGCTGTGTGCCAGCTCTCGGCCGTGCGTGGGCTTGGAGCGGTGTACACCTCCGCCCGTGTGTACGCCCTCGATGCAGTGTCAAGTTTCAGACGAACCAGGAACCCAAACCTCACCGGATAGGAAGTTCACCGTTTGAAGAGGTTCCCCGGACAGCAACCGGCCATCACACCGGGCTAAGCCAACTGGGACTGTATTATAAATCCGGCAACGCAGACGCAATCCATCAGCCATGTACCATCATCTACGGAAGCGGGGTCGGGTAAACACACCGTAAATCAGCAGCCCACCAACCGTGCCCGGTGAAAGGTTTTCAAAACATCGCACCGCAAACGCTGGTGATAAGGTTTGGCCGTATCAAGGAGGCGACAGGTTTAGTTTTCTCCACACACGCGGCGCAACGACCTTGGCGTGAACTTGGACCTTTTTTTTCTCTCTCGTTCGTGGCGCTGACAAAAAAACATCTTGGAAAAAATATCATAGAACATCGCAAGATCAACTGTCACTTCGGTTGATCGTTTTTCAAATTTTATACGTTCATCTCTATGTTTATTCTTAATTCACAAATTCAAATTCGTTCCTATTATTTCCTTTACGAATTATTAATATTAGTATTACTATTGCTTATTGTATATTTGTATGGCATAAGCAGCTCTAACAAGTTAGAGGTAACACGAGGCTGTTTGTAGTGGAAACGTGGTTAAAATAATAAAATTTCATAAAATATTCAACGAAACGCAAAGAATAATATATACATAAACCCTTCAAAAAAGTTATAAAGGCGTAATTGGACATCATTCTCCGCTTGTGCTCTCTCGCGTAAAATGGAGAACAAATTTGACATGAGTTTGGAAACTTCAATACTATCGTTTTGCGTGAAGTGGTTAAGCGCTTTGGCAAACACGAAATCCAACTACAATGTTTGGTTTGCGTTCCAAGTCGGATGGGAAACTTTCCATCGCTTTTGCAAAGGAGTAGTAATAAAACAGGTACGTGCTTCAGCAATCTAACCGTTAAAGCTTTTAGTCCCCTTAAACTAATTTGATTCACGAACCAAACGATCGGACGAACGATTGGAGGCGGGCAAAGGAGTGGATGACGCGAAACCGAAACGAAACGCGGCGAAGCATCGACGACCTTAAAAGGGGTGGGGGGAGGGGGGTGGTAGAGAGACAAGACCGTTGGATGAGAATTTATCCATTTTTGGCAGGCTGCGATCTTCGGTGGTAGCACACGACCCGGCAGCGTCGGCTTATATGGCGCCAAGCAAAACACGCACGACACTTTTCGTCAACAAAATTCCATGCCGTTTTGCTGGGCACCGCGTTTAGAGACCGACCCCGGTAGTTTTGCTGGCCAGCCGCCGGAAGTGAACGAAAGGTACCGCAACGGGCAAAGCTCGGAAGAGAACAACCTCGAGCGCGTTCTAAACTCCGCTGCGTGCGAATGAAAGGGAAGGGGCGAGATCTAGAGAGGAAGCAGACAGAGACTCGTAGGTAGTTGCCATTTTACCCAAGCCAGCTTCCTTTTGCCACCTCGTTGTACGGCCGAACGCAGGTCTCCTACATATATCATTTATCGAAACTGAGACTGAGCGAATGACAGTGATGTGACAGCGAATTTCTTTTCACTCAGTCCCACAATCTAAGTGTAAAAGAAAGAGGTGCAAACGGACACAATCGCAATTTGCGCTAACATCTTAGTAGTGCATTAAATACATCTTCCTCTTTCCCTACTTGTATATTACAACTTTATTAATCGAATGTTTAGTTTGAAACCTTCGAAGCAATTGTAACATTTCAACTAGAAGTAGGCAAAAGATACCAAAAATATAGATACTCAATATGCTCGAAGTGTGGTGCCTTGATTTAGTAGAATCTTTTTCATACTAAATACATGTGCATTCAGAAAAAAGTACGAAAAGTCATGATTTAAACATATGCTAAACTGGTCGTTGGAAGTTTTGCTAGGAACTTCTTCCGCAAAGTCGTTAAAGGTATCCAGTGTAGATACTTGGAACAATCCGAAGAGAAACAAACGACATCCTTCTTATTTTGCAAAACGGTATGGGCTTATTTTGAAACTTTACAACAATGTTCTCAGTACGCCTTGAGCGAAAATCAACAGGTTTGATTAACACGCCAGACAATTTATAGGACAAAAACCTAAAAGAAAACATTCAAGGGAAAATATGTAGTTAAAATTAATGAATTTGTAGGAGGCTTTATGATATTGTAAGGTTGAATGATGACACTTCTTCATTGACATGTGGAAGCAAACTCTGACCAACTTTTCTGAGGACCATTCTTAAGGAATAAATCAAAACAAGGCAAGACCATTTGAAAATGACAACAGATATACACAAAAGCTAAGGGTAGTAACTTTAAACTGCAAAACCTTAAGAATGAAAGAACTATAACCAACAACCAAATAAACCGAAACATTTGGTCACAGCTTCCCACCAAATGCCTTTCTAGACTTTTAGAAGCTGCCAAGAAATTGAAATACTTACGATATTGTTTAAAACTTGAAAGAAAGCCTTTACTAAAACCCCAAAACGGTTAAAAGTGGTTCAATCTGTGGGTCCAGAGTGAGTTAGGTATGTATCATCGAACTCCAACCTCCTTCCCTCTCAAGCCAAAAACAAAACAGAAAAACACGCAATGAAACAATAATGGTAGCGAGGGCTCGTTTGACAATGGGGCGTCCCCGGCAGTACAATCTTGCGTTGATGAGTAGTTACATCATGCGTTTTGCGGTAAGTAGCATTCCAGACGGGCGCAAGCCGCCCTTTACCAAACGGACTGCGCCGCACCGAAAGCAAAGGCTGGAAAAACGCTGGGCTTCGTTTTCTGTTTCGATGTTCGTACGCAGTCGCGGCTGTTGAGGGTCCAGAACAACGGTCGGCGCTAGAAATTGTGCTTTACATCTAAAGACGTACGCGGCTACGAAAGTCTTGCGCACTTGCATTTCCAACTCCGTGCACCTCTGGACCAGACCGTGCATCAGCAGGAAATGAATGAAACAACAGCAATGGATTTTCCACAGATCAAAAAAGATGAACAGAAAGCAGCGGCAAACTACCACCCGATCCCGTGCTTGGGCGGCGGCATTCTGCGCATTCAGCGTCTCCCGAGAGAAGCGTTTTTTTTCCACCGTACTGTTGTAGTGGCTGTTTGGAATAGAAAATGGCTGAGAGTTTTCCCAGCCACCAAGAGCACACAGAGTCCCCTTCCGCCCCGGGCGTCACAATTGACTGTGCTCGTACATTTGTCAACGGTATACGAGGCGGCGGCGGCGGGCTCTGTGTGAAAGAATCAACCTGGCTGCGCTGATGTTTAGCCTTTGTAGCCGCACGATGTAGCTGTTCGTACAGGAACGCGTTATGCAGCTCCACAAGCATGGCTTGTGGTGGGGTGGGAGTGCTATTGTGCACTGGCGCAGATGGCTTTGTTTCACCTATCCGTGGGTATGTGGCTGGCTTGGGGTGTTGGATTTCCGATGGGTGGTGAAAGGGGTGCGCAACACCCCAACACAAAACTTATCCCCAACGAAAAAAGCCAGCGGGGCGCGAAAAATCCGACCGATCCTTAATAACAGCAGCTACCGAATGCCAAGACGATGCTGAAACGCGAGTGCGAAGGTACAAAAGCTTGGCACTTTAAGACCGGCATTACAAAAGGGCGAAAACGAAACAGAAACTGAAAGAACGAAAAATTATATTAAAAATTATGGAATATAATAAGCAAGTGGGAACTTAAACGTTTAACTCATTTCATTTGTTATAAATTTACTAAATTCAAGTAAAGAAGTAACTTTGAAAACAACCAAAAACGATCGCAACCACACATCATTTTCGAAACGATATAAAGCTGCAAACTATGATCGACCAAAATAACACTTGCTTTCTCTTGAGCATTATGGTTTTTAAAAACAGTACCACATTTCACATTTTGGAATTTTTTTCTCCTTTAACATATCTTTTGATAGTCAATGTGATCCTTTCATGTACTTCGATTTAATGATCAATAAATATGTCTCAGAGAATTCTTCCTGATTCCTTCCATGTAACATCCACACTCAAGCTTCTTTTAACAGTTGCTTGTTAACTTTTTGGAATTCAGTCAATGAAAACTCTCTATAGCTAGTTTAAAATTAGCATGAAGTACAAATTGTGTCTTGCTGTATAGATATATTTTAATGCTGTCCATTTACGAACGCAGCAGTGAGACTGCTTACAGTATGAGGTAAGGATTCGGCGGCGCGTGCTGCGACCCAATTGGACAATATACTCGAATATCAACGGCACGCTTGTGCACGCATAGAACGGGCAACATTTGGACACACAGCAGACCTGCGTGGCAACCATAATAATGCTCTCTGTTAAGTGTTGTTACCCCTTTTGCCACGTTGCATTTACCAACGCCAGTAGGAAGAGAGCTTGTGCAGTTAAGTACTACGTAAATCTAAACAGAACCCAGCAGCGCCGATGTAAGGCCGTGGTGATAGCGGTGGTGCTGGGGTTCCAGCAGTGTTGTAGGCACTCGGGGTCCCCGTTGCCGAGTGATACCGATACGCCAGCCAGATAGTATTTAACAAGGCCAACAATCTCCTTAAACCAACAAACGTTTGCCAACGACGCAAAACAGTGGACCTACGATAAGCGAACCCGGCGAAGATACTGATAGCGTCGTATCTACAAAGCGACGTACGAGCGTGCGCGACCGATTTCATGATACTTGCTACCATTGTTGGACCCCGAAAAAGTATCAAGGTTTAGTTAAAAATAAAGGAAAACAGCATCAAACGCTATGAACGTGGCATTTCTCGACGTTCTTCAACAACTGAATGAAATGTACACCAATTCCATCATCTTTTTAACCCAACAAGTGGTTTCATTTACATCTGCTTCCCAAAGAGTTTATGAAACGGGTTTCATTTATCGTACGCAATGTTTTCAACAGCCAAACTGTTTGTTTCCAAAATATCGTAGCTTCGTTCTTCGTTCTCTATCGTTTCCAAAAATTATTGTCGTCAACTCAAATGGTTGTATCAGCATCTAAAAGGTGCTGAAAGTGAGAAAAAACATGTTAATAGCTCTCTGCGGTTTGCAACGAAGCGATGTTTTTGTGAGAATATGTCCAAATACAATGAAGAATACCAAGATTGAATTGAGAACATTGCTTTTGATTGTTAAGCTCATTTATACCATTAAGAATGAAAATTATGCCAAATTTATTATTCTGAATTGATCCCTAATCAAGTTTACCTTTGACAAAATAATGCTGATCCCCTCACAGCACATCAAGGTACAAAGGAATTGGAAGACTTGACAGATTTAATTTTCAAAAACAACTTTGATCTATTTACGACCAATAATGATAACAAATGCATTGTTGCAACATTTTTTCCCCACGTGCTCACCGCAAGCAACGTATTCTTATAATTCAAATCGTAAATAGATGTATTTATTATTATTTATTTTTCAGAAGGAAAATAGATGTAAGTATTTGCTAACCATTCTAGGCCTGTTATGACCAGCATCAGCAAATGACCTACAGCGTATACAGTATATACTTAACTTAATTAATCATTTTTAACACAGTACAAGAAGTTTAATGTGGTGGGAAATACAATAGCAATTGACCAGACCCAGCAACTAGATAACCGAAACTGCGCTGTCCTAGTCTGGGCCATGTTTAATTCGGCAGATTAGAGAGAAAATTTCTCGTGTTTTCAAAATGTGGTTAGTAGTGTTAGAAAACACCGATCATGTTTACGTCTTTAAAAACAAGAAGACTTATTTTTTCCTTTAAACGCCTGTAAACGTTGGATGATCAATAATATTTCTAAAACGAAGAAAATGCATGGAAGGGAATAGGCTTTTCATAAACACGAACGATTTGCACAAGTGACACATCAATTTAAGCGCCTCTTTTAATGTTGGCCCAGCCGAGCAATATATTTCCAGTGAGTGGCGCATTTAACTAAAATTGTTTGTATACATTATACATTGTGTCAGAGGCGGATTTACACTCATGGCGGCCCTAAGCGGTAACATGAACGGGACCTCTACCGTAAAAAAATGATAAATATCCTCTTGTTTATATGCTTTTAAACAAAATCAATGTAAGAGTTACTTTTATCCTACAATCAATAAGTTTACTAGCTGACTCCTCGTTCTTAAGGACTAACGAGTTTTATTTAAAATGTTATGCAGCTTTTTCTAATGTATGGGAACATCCAACAGGATATATCAAAAACGCATTGCTTGCATTGAGTTTAAGTTTTTCAATGCATTGTTTTAACCCTATATATATTGGAATACATCAATTCCTTAATTCTGTTGTTTTGATGCAAATGCAGACTTGTTTCCTATTGATACTCTTCAACTCTGATTATGTACCGGGCCATCCTTTCATTATTTCGCTATGGTTCATTGCAATACATTTTATAGGATGCTGCAAAATTATCCATTTTTGACCGGCTATCATTTGTGACCTGATATCATTAATGAAAATTGATTAATTTTATACAATTTTTGTTTAAGTACAAATCTTACGAACTTGACCCTTTGAAGGTTCGGGTCCCCCGCGGACCCTCAGCCCGCGCCCCGTTAAATCCGCCACTGCATTGTGACCACTAACAGAACTGACTTATCGAGATTTAGGTGCTCTTTTCCTTGTAGGCAAGTGTAAACAGTTTTGGGAATCTTTTACATCGGTTTGAATCAAATGTTTATGTCAAGGATGAAAAGGGTTTTTTTGGTTTTCAGCTGTAAGGAGCAATTATGGGACAAATCCGATGAAGGCAATAACTCACTTGGCAATCCAGGACTCCTCTACCTCGTAGACATCCTTAATTTCCTTTGACGTCTTAAGCCTCTGGAGCAACTCCTCGCTCGCGCTCAACCTTCCATCACCCACGTGGAAAAAACCTTCGGGCAGCTGGGACATAGTCGACGGATCCTGCGACGAGTCCTGCGAAGCACACGTGGACGCCTGGCCCACAACACAACCACCTCCCTGGAGCGATGCACCAGCGCGCCACAATCACATCTATCACTTTCCGAAAAGACGTGCCTTGTAGGCACAGAATGACTACAACGATGCTGATTCACAGCATACGCACACACACACACAAACGAGCGACAGAACGCAGGGCACACACTTTTAGCACGACGATGACAATGCTGGTTGATTTCAGTGGTTGATAGAAAGCTGCTGCTGCTATTGAACGCGTAACGCCCGCGTGGTGTTGATTGGATGATTAGCAAAGCCCTTGCCAAGGTGGACACTCGGATGAAGTTTGTGAACGTCAAGTGCTACAGGGCTGTCGTCCCCAACTTACTTCGCACGAGCGAGGAATTTGAATCCATAATTTACGACGACCGCGCTAAGAAGAGTCCATGCTCAGACACGAAACCGAACGCTGGCGCGGCCAGGCAGGCGGGCGGGCAGACGGGCCAGGCTGGGGCTCACACAACACACCACCAGAGTGCTTTTGCTTTTGCCACTGGGAACGCTGGGACGCTGGTTCGGTGGTCCGTTGTTTTAATATGGTGACAGCGAGAATGACGACTGCCCAAAGCTAGCGACGAAATTTGGAGACAAATCAACTGCATCCACTATCGAATCGCGATCCTGTGCACTATTCGTTGTGCATTTGGGTTGGCGCGAGGCGCAAGTATCTGAAAAATCACAGGTCTCACTCTCTCCGTCGCCTTTCTAACACACAACGTCCGCCCGAATGCTGCGGAATGTGCCTATCTCTGGGAAACGATTAATTCCGACTGGACACAGGCAGTTGGGCCCGGTCGCTCGCAGTTGGGCTTCCGATGCTTTGTGCTGCCTCGGTGTGTGTGCAGCTGGGAGCCAAGCAGCGTTCGAGGCAGCAAAAACGAGCTCGATGGCATCGCATCTGCCAATCAGAGCAACGTATGCGACCGTTAGGCTGTTTTAACGCACCAACATAGCTGCCGCTCGCGTCAAATACGCCACAACTTGCACCAACACTCGCCTAGAACAGCTTTGTGAACGGCTGATTTGTATAACTTTTAACCCTACACTACTCACACAATCGTACCTTCGGTAGATTTAGACGAGAGGAACAATGGTAGAAATAAAATTGAGTATGGCGCAACCTAGCATGAAAAGCTTCTAACTGCGTTTTTTAAAAAAACCATTAGTGAACAAAACGTACAGTTCTTGCGAATCATCTGCGCAAACAATAATAAACAACATTAACAATATTATCGATTATATTCAACTATCAATTCTGAAAATGCTAAAAATGCTAGCTGTATATGTAGCGTGTCTTAGAATCGACACATATTTGACCTACAGACTAAAATGTGCTAAACATATTTTTCATTTTACTTTACACCATCTAGTGTTTCATTATTTGGCAAGCTCAAGGTGGGTTCTAAGAGAAAATAATAAAAATATACAACGAAATACGGGGAATCAGTTATTGCTTATTTATTTTCACCAGGAAAGTGGGCATCCACTTTAGTGATGGGTGGTTGGAAAATTTTTAAAGCAAAGATTGAATCTTCCGAAATTCAGTGTGTGCTTTCCTACCGCGTGACTACATTAGGCGTACCATACCAAAAAACTGGTGCGGCCCAGGTGGTAAAAACCGTTTTTTCTCTCTTTCTAGCGCATCATCGGCTCTGGTACGCTGTCACTCGACCGTACCAAGTTTTTGGTATGGTACGCCTAATGTAGTCACGCGGCTACACAACTGTTTGGCCAAAAACATGAAAAGATGGTGAAAATTTACTTTTGACAATGTTGCACGTCTTGTGAAGGCCTTTTATTTTATATATTCGGATCAAGTCCGATTCAAATCAACTCAGAATCTAATCAGACCGAGTCCCAAACAAATCAAATCTGATTTAAATCCCAAGCGAATCAAATCTGATCCGAATCCTTCAAATGGGACTCAATCCCAAGGTGGGTTCTAAGAGAGGTAAAAGCTCAAAAGCCTGGTCGTGGCAGCCATATTGAAGTTGATTTCTGACAATCGTTCCCTGTTTTGTTTACCAATTAAAGCACACAACAACGATGCGCAAGCAAGATACCGGAAGTAGTTTAAACGATTACTCCTTCTAATAAAGATAACTTAAGTGTGATCGTGGTATCACCTACGATAATCTATTGACCATCGCGTGCCTTGCACGCCCAAACGGCCGACGGCCTCAATTGATCTTCTGGAAATTGATGTTAAATTACATTGAGAATGATTACTTCCGAAACAATCGTTGATAGGTGCAAATAAATTGAGAAATAAAGCATTATTGGTTGCAAAATAAATTATTATTGGTAACGTTGTGTCAGGTTATGAGACGTCAATTTGCCACCAAAGATATAACCTGCGAATAATTGTATGCCGTGACTGTAACCGGGATTGGCCTTCACTACGCGATCGGTTAGTATTTCGTGCTTCTGCGCTACCGAATCGAAAATTGCTGTGAGCTTACATTTTTGCTGCATAATATTCATTTTACGGCAAGCAATGGTTCAATATAAAACGCGAATTGAATATTCCGTCGTTTCCTTGTGAGCCTCCTTTTGATAGGTAGATTGACACATCCAAGTCAAGCTGTCAATAAAGGCGCGATCCATTCTTGGCTTTCCAACCGCCGGACAAGATTGAGGCTATTACTGCTAAAGCTGTGACCGCTTGCACCGCAGCACCTAAGGTATGAAAGACCTCGTCGATGTGCTAGATGATATTAAGAAAACAACCGACGAAATGGAGTTCTGTGAAGATTTCAACAAGCTGCAATTGATTTTGAACAACACCAATCAATTTGTTCGATCGTTCGATAAGATCGTGTTCGATAGCGGTGAGTACGGAATGCTAATACCATTCGTTTGCGAGGATGGGATTCAAACTTGCATTTGGACTCTTTCTTCTAGGAAATGAACCGTACATCATTGAGATAGTAGCTCGCCTGCTGAAGTATTTTCGTATACAGAACTACCTCGATGGGGAGAACAAAGTAAACAAGCAGTACGAGACGCAGTTGCGAAAAATTACGATGTACATGCTACTGAACACAGACGTCTCGTTTCGGTACGACCTATCGCAGGACAGCCGTGTAAGTCATCTGCTGAACAGCTTGCCACAGATGAGCAAATGCCTGCTCTTGAACTGCATTTGGGGCCTCGATCTGGATCGCTTCCTGTACGAGATGATCTCGTACTCGCCGCTGTGGTTTTCAATGCAGTTCCTAGACCAAGCCATCGTCAGTCTCAAATACGCTAAGCCGTACGAGGTACTTGAACGCGTTGAGTCGATGGTACGTGCTATCTACTTTGCAATTTGCCGTACCGACTGCGATTGGCGCAAAATCGACCGAAACCGGTACGTTGATCAGCAACGCACGCTTGGCCGGATGTTTGACTTTGTGGCCGACCTGCTCCGGTACTTCAATACACCAGACGTGGCGAAGTTCGAGGGCTGGTCGAAATTGCGTAAGCACCGTTACTTTGGCTTCGTGCTGAAGCATATGTTCAGCATGACGAGCGAATGTTTAGAGCTGTACTTCCGTAAACCAGCCATCGAGGTAGGGCCGGAGATGGGCATTTACGAGTTGGTGAACGATCGGCACGTACCCAGGGAAGCTCTCAAGGACTATTCGCAGCCGTCGGAAAACGCCCTCACGAAGATCAACAATTGCCTGCTGAATACGCTCGAAACGTGTATTATGCACGTCTCCATCGATCGCTTCCTCTACTGGGCTGAGATCGATTTGTTCAAGGAGGGCGAGGAACCGGTTACGCTCCAGCAGGTGATAGGTGAGTCCGCCTACCGGTTGTCCGAAGACCTACGAACAAATAAACAGATCCACCATAGTATCGTTCGGCACCTGACACAATTCGCGATGCGACCGAAAACCCTGGCCGAGAAGGCGACTACTATGAACCTCGGCATGCTGATGCTCAAGATCGACAGTGCGCAGTCAGTCGACGAGCGGTGTGTGTACCTGAACGAGTTCGTCAGTCGTTCCGAGCGCGTGTTCGGAAATGCCGAGTGCCTAGAGACAATCGAACAGTACTGGCCCCTGTTGGATGGTTCACACGTTCGACTGATGATAGAGTACGACACGCGAGAGCCAATCGGCGAAGACCTAATGGATGAAGATGAAGTTCCGGACGAACGACTAAAGCTACGCGCCCTGATCCTTAAGGCAGTGGACACTTTACCGGCAAAAGATTTCCATCATCTTGTCACATTCACGCTGGATACGTTTGGCACCAAGTTTTCCCGCTACCAGCAACCGGATTTTGCAGAGAAGGTGATCGAACTCATCAATCGGTTACGCGACTCGACATGTGGCAACAGTCTCAGCACCGGTGAGCTGCCAAGCGTACAGCAGCTGCTCTTCCAATCGCCCGCTTCGTTCTATGCGAAACTTGTCCGTTCGTTGTACAATGCCTCCGTTTCCAACGAGCAGTACGTAGAAGCAATCGTGGCTGTCGTGCTCAGGCACAAGTCGATCGCCCAGCATTTCATGCGCGAGCACATGGAAACGCTGCTTACGGGGAACTTCGAAATCCTGCATTCGCCCCTGCTGAGACAGCTGGCACGGAAGCTCTACGACTTGGGGTTGTTTGAGCCGCAAGACTTCATAGAACAGCTTCTTCTCCGAGGCATCAGCGAGGCGCATGCTAAGCAAAATTCCGCCGCCCTGTTCGATCTCCTCAAGTTGGCCCACATTGTATGGTTACCGTTCATTTCGACACTAGCGAAAGGGAAGGATTCTGTTGCGATCCAAAGAAAGTTGGCGCTAGCGACGGTGCTACGTCTAGCCGAGATTGTCGAGGGCCTACGGTGCAATGCTACGCAGCAACTACCGCCCGAGACAGACCAGATCGCACTCGTTGCGACTACCATAGAGTTGCTCGAGCCAACGCTGCATCAGCTACAAAAGCTGGCATCAAATGAAGGTAGTTCTATCGATCAACTGTTTATCTATCAATAGTGAACCAGCTGTAACTAACAGTTTGATTTATTTATTTTTTTTTGCACACAGACAAAACCGAGCTTTTCGCAAAAATGGAAACGCAGATGTCTCGCAGCACGATGTATTACTTCCGGAAACATATCTGCTACGAACCCGCTAAAGATGCTGCCGTCGCAAAACCGGAAGAAGGAGAAGGAGAAGCAGCAGCTCAAAGTATAGGACCGAAAACAACGACTCCAACATCATTTGCTAGTTTCATGTACGAAGGCGAGCTAACTCCTACATCAGATAGCGAGAAAATCAAGGCATTCCTTACGCGGGTATGAAAGCTTGTAAAAACAAAGGTTAAATGGTTTGACGTGCAACTGATAGTTGGTTGTTTGTTTTTTCTTGTTCCCGCATCCAGGTATTTCCTCGCTGCACCCGGGCCGAAGCGTTAGCGCTCGCTCGAGACGATATGTTGCGTGGCCACATCGAATCGGTGGCGGTTTCTGTGATGCAGGATATGCTGACCAACACGAGCCACCACGGATGGCTGCGCAGCTGCGCTAGCAACTATATTCAATGCCTGCTTCAGGTACTGCTGCCGGCTGAGCAAAAACTTGACACGCCGACAAAGCACTTTGAGGCAGTGCGTTCGTTAGTACAGTTGTTTGCGCAGCCTCCCCAAGAGACTTGGGACCGCATTTGTACAGCGCTCGGCGGTGACTTGGCCAGCCTGTACAGGTATGTTCGCGAGTTTGCGCCAGACATGCCGGAACTGGTGAAACTTAAAAGTTACCTCACCAAAACGGAACCAACCTCCACTCGAGCAGATATGACATCGGGACCAAAACAAGCCGCAGAGGAGAGGATGGATGTTGATGGTGCACCGTCTACCGTCACTGCCGTCAGTACCGATGATCCGCCAAACTAGGCATTGAAACACCTCAACTGCGAAACGCACAGAATGTCGTCAATGGATCCGATCGAAAAATGTACATTTTGTATTGATCTTTTTATTTTCCCGTTTCTGCAATGGATATGCACTTTCTATCTCAAAATGTTTCAATACGGTCCATATCCACAAACAACGAGCGTGAAACGATGTTTCTTTTTTGATGTAATACATGCGATGAGAACTACAAATCAGGTCGATTTTTGTTTGAATCCATATAAAACAATCTGAAAGAATTTTCTGAACACGAGTTGATTCCAAACATTATCTATCATGTTTTACATTGACTAAATAAACTTGGTTTTAGAAGTTACAACAATAAAATAGTTATTCATTGAGAAAAGATCTAACAAAATTTCATAGAAACCAATTTTTCGGATTCGATTATACCACGCTGAAATGTTTTATCTTGATAGCAAAGGAAATGATTATTCATTCATTCATCTGTTCAAATTGCCTATCGGTGCCATTTACAAGGGTTACATCATCATTCTTATCTTGCTGTTTCTTAAGTCTATGCATAACAGTCGTCTACTGAACGAGAACAACGCTTTTAAAAGCTGTCTGTTAGCGCTGCTAGCGACGAATCATAGGATGTTTGCTAGCGTTGCTGCTTTGGATCAGAGACACGGCTTTGTTGAACGAGTTTATGAAAGTTGCACGGGAGAAGGCATTAGGAGAAGAGCAACACTATGTTGTGAGTTTATCCGTTCCGTAAACGTTTGCTTGTTTATCCTAATAAATACATATCTTCTACAAAAAATCTTTGCGTGTGTTACGTTTGTAAAACTGCCCAAATTAACTTTCATGTTTAAAAACAGCTTTTGGCATTTTCTTTCTTTCTTAAAGATGAGTGGTTCCAGCTAAACATTAACGGCATGAAGCAAAAGTTTTCAAACATCTTCTCACTTTTAAAACACTTTTATTAAGCAAAGACGGTGGCGTGACACACGGAAAACGGGGGTATAGCAACGTACGTGCGTATGCTTACTGTTCGAAAGATACTAAAAATCAAAACCTTTCTCCCGAACAAAAACAACTACTCTAAAGTAAATGAAATGTAAAACTTAATATGTAAACATGCCTACGATCTCACCTGCGGTGCTACATTTCTGTTAAGCTTCTTTAATCATACGGTTTTCTCATTTGCTTTTAGCTCAATCCGGCTGATCCGGCCCGTAAAGTGAATTAAGCACTGGCCTACATCGACTCTACCAGCAAACCGCTTGTTCACGGTGGTAGGTCGATACTACTACGCTTGACATGCAGCTGAATAAACGCGCTATAATGCCCGGTAGAAAGCACTTTGTAACGATCTGATAACAGGATCTGTACCAAAACAGGCTTTGTTTATACATTCATGTAAATTTCACATTTATTAACATATAGTTACTCCGAAATATGAAGGTACAGTGTCGATTTGCTCGTTTAACCCCAATTCTCTTGGTCAATTCTCATCGTAGCGGTAAAATTCTAAAAGCATATGACATAGGAACTTATAATACTTAAAATAAGCCTCGAACGAGATTTTTAGTGGCCAAATTGGCTGAGTTTTAAGCCATTAACTGAAAAAACACCATATTAAGAACTCACAAAAGTGCTAAACGATGTAAACTATGATTTAAAAAGATATGCTGACCGCCTTTTAATACATCGTTTGGCCTCCTCTGGCATCAATAACGGCTTTCAAGCGACGAGGCATCGAAGCAACTAACTTGGTGGGGAATTCAGGATCGATATTTTCCAAAACTCTAGCTATCGATTTCGATTTGCTCGTTTAACCCCAATTCTCTTGGTCAATTCTCATTGTAGCGGTAAAATTCTGAAAGCATATGACATAGGAACTTATAATACTTCAAACAAGCCTCGAACGAGATTTTTAGTGGCCAAATTGGCTGAGTTTTAAGCCATTAGCTGAAAAAACACCATATTAAGAACTCACAAAAGTGCTAAACGGTGTAAACTATGATTTAAAAAGATATGCTGACCGCCTTTTAATACATCGTTTGGCCTCCTTTGGCATCAATAACGGCTTCCAAGAGACGAGGCATCGAAGCAACTAACTTGGTGGGGAATTCAGGTTCGATATTTTCCAAAACTCTAGCTATTTTTCATTTAAGGTCACTCACAGGTTAATGCATTACAAGTTCCTCTATCATATGCTTTTAGAATTTTACCGCTACGAAGAGAATTGACCAAGAGAATTTGGGTTAAACGTGCAAATCGATACTGTACCTTCATATTTGGGAGTAACTGTATAAGAGAGTTAGTAGTGCCTACTTGATGGATTGCATAACATGGGTAGTGTTGCCGCATCTGACTTTTATAGTTCTTAACTACTGCTAGGAAGCGTTGCGTTCAACATTTGCGTTCAACAATATCTGCCGCGATTTAGGAAATCGTACAGTCCATGTCACCCTGCTTCGGCAATTCGAGCACGGACGCGACCGCACGGGCCATGTACGTCATCGTTCCGTAACTGCCGCTCGGTGCGCTGTCGTACAGATGCTGGCAGATGTAGGCGGCACCGCCGCACAGCAATAGGCCAGCGGTCGTTGTCTCACGGATGTCCTTGTTTTTAGCACAGCACAGCATCGCATCGCCGTGCACCTTGCGCTGGTCCTCCAAAAACAGCTGGTTTGCCTTGTGCACCAGGTGCTCGACGTAGATGATGTTGCCAATCGACGCCAGGATGTTGTGCTCCGTGACAAGCGTGAGCACCATCAGCGCTTCGACGACGAGCTGGCGGTACTCCGGCTGCGGGATCGTGTTCAGCGCCGTCTCCACCTCCAGGGCGAACTTAAGCTCGTTCGGTGTCATCTCCTGCGTTAAACTTTGCGGCAAAACACGGCCCTCGATCGCCAGGCCGGCGCACCGCTCAAGCACCGTCCACACTCGGGGGTAAAAGTCACGCGGCACGCGATTGAGTGCGCCATCCAGGCGACGGCGACGCAACCACTGCCCCTGCCGGTCGTCGATCAGTGACCCTTCGGCGCCTTCCGGCTCGCCGATGCCGATCTGGCTCTTCTTGCTGACTCGGCTCGACTTGCAGCTGACGATCGAGATGTTGCCCCGGGCGACACTGTTGATCGCGAACTCCTTGCCGCTGAGAATGTGGTGCAGCAGATTCTTCATCTCGAACGGCGACAGGTTGAGCAGATGTTCCGATGCCTGCTCACCGTCGCAGTTCAGCGTGCGCGACAGTTCCTTCGCCATCACCTGAATGATGAGTCCGACGCGCAGCCGGAGCATCTCATGGAACAGCTGCGGCTCGGTGCGAATGAACATCGCCAGGTAGACGAGCAACTCCTGGGACAGCATGGCGGTACTCTCGTCGTCGCCGTAAGCTTCGTGGATAACGTGACGCAGTTCCATTTCGGGCAACGGCGCAGTAATGGTGTGCTCACTATTCGGAGGCATTCCGACGGTAACCTGCAAATTACATTCAACCGAGCGGAGGATGGATGAGTACTGCTGTTTACATTCCATTCGGAACGATGTCCGTGACGAACCGAAACTTACTTGCTTTTGCCGCACAAGCAAATCGGTAACCGCCTTCGCTAGGTCCTCGACGCGCTTGCCGAGCATGCCGGCCGTATGACGCACCAGACCCCACATTTTCTGCTGGCATGCCTTCTCATACAGCCCCTTGAGCAGGCCGCGCACCGTCACGACACGACCCTCCTCGAGCATGCCTTGAGATGGGGAATCTTCATTAACGCCACCCGTTTGCAGCTCTGTGCGTGCGTGCAATTTTCATTACAGCAGGCCCCAAAAACAAGCATTTTCCCACCCCCCGCCAGTCCCCGACAGCGAGGTGCAATATCATTTGCAGTAAACACACACACACACACACAACCGAACGAGCCAGAAGGATAACAATGTACACACAGTTTCGCACAATGCGGGCAGTTTTTTTTTTGTGTTAACAGGCAGGTGAAGTGAATCAGCCAGCAGGTAAGAAGCAGCAAACAGGCGGGCAGCACGTAACCACGGTAAACCGGTAAACGGGGTGCGCCCAGGCAATTGCCCAGCACGGCCGGCAGAGAATAAAGCAAGCAATAGACGGAAACGGCAAAGTGACGAAAGCACGAGCAACACGGTTGTGCAACGGAAAAATATAAATAAAAGAAAAGTAGAGTAAGAAAAGGTAATACATGTTGAAACTGGTAAACTTAAACTTTAACAATCACGAGAAAATCGCACAGAATACTTCAGCTTCTTTTTTCTACTGTATACTGTAGCATAATCGGATCATAAACACCCTCAAACCGCTTGTTTGCATGCATTTGAAACTCTAAATTCATCTTTACAATAAAACCAACATTGATTTAGAAGCGTATCATGATTTACGAATTTTTCGAACGAACAATCAACAGCATATCGAATACACTTGGACATTGGAATTGCTACAAAATTTTCATCGAATCTGAGAGTGTCAAACTCAAACGGTCACTACAGCATTCTGTCAAACAAAACATAAGGAACTATGTAAAGTCGCTTTGTACGATGTTAATGTATCCGATCGTAATGCTATTTGTATTACTCTGCGACCTTTCGTGATCATACCGTGTCATGCATACCAACTTTTAGATGCTACAATGCTTGATTTGTGTACTACGTGTAGACTGGTAAACAATATAAATATAAGTATAATTTATCATTTACACTATCCACTTCCACTACGGCCACAAACCAACAATTGCGTGCACGTCCGTTGCATTGGTTGTTTGAGCCCGGAGTATGCTGAACACAACTCAATGCTAAGGACAAGCTTGTCGAATGAAAATTTGATTGATAAACACAGCCAATTGAGTTATCCCACTACGTTCTGTATGACAGCGTGAAAACCCACCGGTATTGAAGTCAAGCCCTTGGGTATCCACAAGATGCTGCAGGATGTCACCCTGCTCCTCTAGGCTTTCCGTCTCTCGCAGCATTGCTATTAACTCCTCCACCTCGGTGTTCTCAAAGTTTGTTTCGGTTGTTGGCCGATGTCTTGGCAGTGGTTGAATGTGTATCTTAGGCACTGCGCAGAAGAAATAAATAAAGATGTTGTCAATCGATTACCGGTTGCTTTTCGTCGATTGGAATCATTCCCAGGCGTGATGCTTACTGGCTGCGGTGGCCGATGTTTGGATGTGTAGCTTCTTGCCGTCGTCGTCGAGCGAAACACGCTCGGCGAACCGGGGTGCCTGCGACTGGACGATAGTTTGTGCGTTCGGTGACGGATCACGGGAGGCTGACGTGCCACCACTGGCCATGGTGCCAGCACCGGCAGCGGAGCCTCCGGGAATGGTAGTCTGATTTGGCTCCAGCCACTGCGGTGTTACGTGCGATAGGCGTCGTTCTGTAACGTTACCCTCCATACCGAGTGTTTCAGCTGCAAAAGGATGGATGAAGATGGTTAGTGTTACGCTCAGCCCCCGGCCAAAGAACTGCTCCAATCCAAACCCACTACGTACAATCGACATTAATCGAACGGGTCTTCTTGATGGCACCCTTAACGGACATGCGGCGGCGAAGGTTTTTAGGGCGCAATCCAGACGACCGGATGGATGTCGTAGACGCGCGGTGGCTAAAGGAACGCAGCAGGTGTTCATCAAGGTACGCCTGAACAGCTGGATTCAATTCTAAAAAAATAGTTAAAAAAAACATTCTTCATATGTAGCTTAACGGATTTATCTTAAACAGATGCAATGTACGGTGCACGTTGTTGATTGAACATGAACATAAACAGACTTCAGACATCGTGGTAGGCATCCCCAAGGTCTGCGTTCTGCACCGTGCACCAATACCTACTGTCGGGATATCCATCTTCCTGGCTGCCGAGAAAACTCAGGTCCGTGATGGCCGATGTGTTGATGAAGTCACCGAGGTTGCCAAGTATGACCCTAGTGCCGCTGATGTAGCCGGACTTGAGCTTCTTCATCGTTTGTATCATCGCCAGCGGTACTTTATTGTTATCTGTACGAATTAGGAGACAGGGTAGCGATATTCGTTTCGCAGATGCGAAGTATCACGTAATCCAAAGAATCATATAAGTGAGGAACGGTGGTAAAAGAAATGGTAAACGTAGAATTAGTGATACAATAGCTTTTTTAGGGTTAATTTTTGTTATTTTACTGACAACTTATGTTGCACACATTTAAATTAAAGGTTAAGGTGATACGGTGGATTGAAAATAAAACAGGATAAGCATACAGATTAGGTAGGAACATGGTATTGGATAATCCCGTGGATTAATCTAAGAACACACGCTGGACAGTACTGCCTAGGTTAGTTGCAGACATCAAATACATTATGCCAGCAACAGCAGATTTCTATCTAAACTAAATTACAGGTGGCTCATGCTGTTAATAAACCACGCCAGATTGGGTATTATATTGAAATCCTGATCATCACACAACACATGTACGGACACATGCTTGTGGTTGAAAATTTCCTTAACTTCGAAGGGAAGGTAGGAGCAGTACCAAGTCGCCTAAATGTTGACGAATCCATTCAATCTCTGTACATTTGTACATTGAAAGGATTTTCCGACGAGCTGAGAAGAACGTTGCTAAGAAACCCGAGGGTTTCAATAATCCCTTATAAATTATACTTATTGATTGTTATGGTAAACCTGGGTACCCAAAATTTGAATTGATAGAAAACGTAAGTTCCGTGTGTCACGATACGACCGTATATAAACCTAATCTAATAAATGATTCAAATGAATGTAAACCCGTGTATTTCGTATTTGCTGGCATTTTGTGTTATCAGTTTAGACCCGGAATTCGAGAGAGATAGAATTGATCACAAACCTATTATTTATAGCTTGTGCAACAACGAATTGCAATACTAACGATCTATTATTTTTCTTCTTTTGTGTGTAAGTGTGATTTGATTGTAACGCTCTCGATTTGTAGCACTTTCAAGAACTATTTCTTTTGTAAATTAATCTTCTTTTGTAGTATTTCAACTAAAGTACGAGCAATTAACTTTTGGGAAAGGTAGTACAGTATGTAGTATTGCAATACGTCTTTGTGCAGAATTTATTTCAGCCAATACATAACATAACGGAATGAGTTACGACAAACGCAAAGCTTGTACGTTGTAAAAGAAGTGAGGATTGCCAACGATAGTAAAAATTGAAGAAGCTATTCCAATGATGCAAGCAGATGTGACCGAAAGAGAAGATGCGGCTAAACATTCGTCTTTTTATTGTAGCAAGAACGTTCTATCGAACGACGTCTGTTGGATGCAAGCGCAGCTGATAAGTATAATTAATTGCATTCTAAAGGTCCCAGTATGAACGATTTGTTTGTGTTTGGCAATGTAGAACGGTTGATGATCCAGACGTATTCGATTTTGAGTGTCCGAACATCAGTGTCCGTGTATTTGAACCATCAACGTCGTTGCAATAAGTATTTTGTCCTTAAAGGTAGGTTTTACCGAGTGCTAAGTGACAGAAATGCAAATAAATGTACTTTGTATGATGCAATGAGTTGTTCCCTGTGGTTATATACCTTCATGGCGAATTTGTTGTTTTAAGAATAGATTGTTTTGTGTGTGAAGGCTAAGCTTGCTTTTTTTGTCTATAAATTTTCCTATAACGTATAGTTACCTAGAAGCCAATGGGTTGCCATCAGTGTGATTGTCGGCCGACCGAGAAGATGGCGCCAGCTATAGCTCAGGAAGGCAAGTATGTCCGTGAAATTGCTCGCCAGCAGGGCGGGATCGCGTGATGTATAGTACTCGTCATGGTCGAATATCTACCAATCACCATTAGCCCCAAGATGGGGGAGGGTTTACCACCAAAATGTCAGACGGAGATGAGTGTTACGATTTGTTGATGGGTGCATATGCACGTGATGTGCGCAGTGCATATCATGTTGCCCCCAATGTGTCGCGCGTTGTAAAGTGATGGTAGTTTCGTTCGGCATCGGATGTGGATAGCATTGCGGATGCAGCGTTGTAGAAGTTTATGTCCCGAAAGTAATCATTGAAGTGTAATCAATCGTCGATACGGAATTCGTCGTATGAGCGGTGACGCAGGATGCATTATAAATAAAAAGGAAAGAACAAAAGAAGTTCGTAGGAACCAATCATCCCCGATGGACGAAAGACAGCCGAACGATAATGATACAGAACAAGTTTAGTTCAGGCCACGGGAACGATTAGGTATTGCAAGAAACCAAAACAAATCCATTGTTCAGGACCCAATCAAAAATATTGTTATCAGCAAATGGACCAAGATCCAAACCAGCCGGAAAGCAAACAACAATCAAATTCGAGTTTGCGCGGGTCAATGGCCAGAAGAATAGCCATTTTGATAAGTTTTTCATTAAGAAATACATCAATCAATTGATGTTCAAATTAATTAAATTAATAATCAATCAATTTTTGAAAAAAGGGCATTATGGAAAAAAATGTATAAGAAAAATGAGAGAAGAGAAAGATACAGAGACAAAGATCCCAATTATTAAATATAGAATATAATTTTGATTTTCATAAGCAAAGAATATAGTTAACGCAAAACATATAGCATTATTGTTATTTAATGCTATGGTACCATGGCATTTTTAAGTATATAAAGTTGACTCAATTGCATGAAACTGTTTCACGTATACACCACCAGCTTGGGAATATAGCTATACAATTAAACATAGGTACTTGTAGCTATCCGTCACCTCATGGAGCTTAATGTCGAACGATCTTGCGGCTATGATGAATGTTAAATCTGGTCGAACAAAATTCAGTTGAAATATTTTTGAAATGTGTATAAAACATAAGTTTTGGATATATTATCGATATAGTTAATTAAAAATGATGAAACTAAGAGAAAATGTACGCAATCAGATCCATTGCTGATACGCAAACCCCATTAACTAATTTTGAATCCTGACAAAAACTAGAATCTCTCACCAGTACTCTAATTAAACAAGTAATATCATGTTTCACGGAAATGACTTAAACTATTTTGGCGTCAACGATAAGGAAAAAGACGATGCATGTATATTCATTGAAGAAGTATAAGGACTCGCCTCGACGAGTATAAGCGATCCAATTGTAAGATTTTGTACATCTTACAATATTGCTTTGATGGTAGTCTTGTATGCGTGTGATTTCCTTCAACAACAGATTTCCAATCAGGTGAAAATTTGTAACGCTGACTTATTCGTCTGCTTCTAGCAAAATAATTTTTTCGATAGAACATAAAAGTTTCTGTTCATCATTTTTGTCGCTATGCGCACAATATCGAATATAGCGATATTTAAAAAATAATCCCAATGATATGGTAAGAGGCTAAAGAAATAAATTTTACATTCATAAATTTTGTTATTATTTACTGTTTTCAAAATAAAACGTTTAGATTGATGATTATAATCATCCTGTTTAGCTGTACATAGTGCCGATTGTGGATTTTTTAAATTTTGATCTTCTGTACTTCATGTGTTTCTGTATGTGTCAAAACAAAACAATAATTATTCGATAACATTCACATAAATGAAATACTCTGCTCTCAAAGACAAGAACCATTAAAACCGGTTGGTCGTGAATACTTCTTTAAAAACAATCGTTTACGATGAAATGTAAGCCATATTGATAAAAAAAACTTTAGCACCCTTGTTCCAAACCAATTTTGGACATGGGTAACCCTCAAATTTAATCCCTCCGAATGCACATCGCGCTATTACTCATCAATAAAAAGAGGAAGATGCTTTGAGGCAACCGAAGATGTAAACAAGGAATGCTATGGTATACTGAATGATAATGGAACATGAATCCATATATTTTACAAACTCTTTAAAAAACAAAGATGAATCAAATCACAAAACTAATCGTTAGGTTTTAAAGAGGGTGCATCACACGAAAAGTTCGAAACATTTTAAATGGAAGCATATTGTTTTAGTTTGCTTCTTAAAACAACCGTACATTATTCATTGTTTTGAAAACATCACAAACATTCTACACTTTTTGGGAGCCTAGCTCTACTATTTACAATAATTTAAAAGGTAATCCACTGAGCGAAGCTAACCCACTCCGTCTTCACCGATATAGCTACAAATTGTGGTTCCCAAGCAAATCTGAAGTATTACTTGGTTTTGTAGGGTTCAATCAACGGGTGGTAATACTCTTTAAAGCCGTAAACAATGTTATGGTATGATTGTAAACTACTCTAAGAAAAACCAATATGAGAAAGGAGTACAAGAAAATGTAAAAGTATGATACGTTGGGGGTAACTACTATTATTAACAAATAAAGAAAATTGCAGGAACATTTGGAACGTTTTAAATATCTGAAAAGCACTGGTAGAGGTGCAAGCGTGCAACACGGGGAGGTAGGAGTAAATGCGTATGAAACGGAGGGAACAAGGAAAGAGATGTATGAGTAATAACTGCATGTATAATATAACAACCGACCTAGATGTACAGTTTTCAGCACCAGTGTGAGTAGCGGCCGACCGAGAAGGTTCTGCCAAGCAGACTTCAGGAAGTTTATTTCTCCCTTTAGAAGATCGATCATTAGCTCGTTGTCCGAGGCAATGTAAAATCGGTTCACATCGGAGAACTATACAGAAGTCAGCCACCAGTGGTGGTAACAAATGGTGGTCGCAACGTCGGTTAACCCGAATAAGGCAGAAAGGAGAATATCTAGATTAGTAACTCTTGAAATATGTAAGGAAAAAACCTAAAGTGAACTTAATCGTAGGAAAAACAATATGAGAGCACGCATTTCAAGACTTCGTCTATTTCCCAATGAATTCTAGTCCGTGTGTATAAGTGTAAATGTGCGCGTATACGAAGTCAAATAATTTAATCGGCAAAAGTAGAAGCTATTGTTACCACACACAAATGTTTTGAGGTACAAGGTAGCAGCTAATATACTTTAAAACAATTGGGCGGAGATAAAATTATTTGAAAATAAAGTTTCCAACACAGAAAATGTCGTAATAATAGTGGATTTCTGCGTCTCTCTAACCAGTTTCTATACAGAACACTGAAATAAATTATTGTAGATACCATTCTCTACTACGTATAACTTCCCAACAGTACCGATTGACTTTTCATACCTGGGGTGTGAACGCGAAGATACGATCCTTCAGTGAGTACAGCTTACTTGTACTTAGAATACCGACGTCACGAGACTTGCGACCGGAGAGTCCGAGTTTCTTGTTTCGCCCAAGATAAGTGTAGAGGTGACTGAGAACGCGAGCTGGCTGAACCTCGATCGGTGCTACATCCGAGATTGTTTGGACCTGGATGCCGTGTTCAGCCAACTTGTCGCGAATATCGTTATCCTCAGCCAGTATAACGACCTGAACTACGACGTCTGGTTTTTTCTGAGCTCCCAGACGACGATTCAATGGGTCTAGCTCACCAACTGCAAGAAATCCCTGTCAAAAAAAAAAAAAAAAAAAAAAAATGTTAGCAAGTGAAGTCTGCATAAGTGTGGCTTACGTTAAGAGTTTTGGGTTGAACAAGTAAAGTGACTGTAAGGCACATGATTTGCGAACATGGAATGAACCTACTTGAACTGTACCAATGACTTGATACGACAAGTGAGAATAAAATTGACTCAAATAAACATACCATTACCATTGTTTATAAATAAGTACTAGTGGTAACTTATCGTTTGAACATTTTGTATCGGGAATAAAATAAAATAAATCATATCGGAATATGTGCATGCATTACGGTACTAACCTCTTGCAGTAATTTACCAAGTATGTATAGTGATTGGCCCCATAGGAATGGGCAACGCCCGACGACTACACGCTGCTGGCTCCCAGGTGCTTGATACTCGGAGGAAACTGCTTCATCTGGCACGGCGTACAATTCCGGTATCAACTTCATACCCTCCTCTGTCTTCACTAGTATTTCTTCGAGCTTGCGAGAATATTCGGCCACCGCTTGCTTATCGTTCTGGAAAGCCTTGTTCAATATCAGATAACAGAAGAATAACGGCCATTCGCACTCGATTTTCTCAAACATGCGTAGCTCCCAGCGCTCGTAGTACAAACGTGTGTTGTCCTCCTTCGGCGTCTTATAGCCATCTCGCAGGAACCGTTTGCATCCGTACCGTCCTTGCAGTCGCGTTATTATTGCCTCCTGCGTCGTTTCAATCAACTGCGGGTCGTCGCATGCAAACGCAGGGAAACCAACCACCGATAGCAGTCCCGCGTCCAGTTCTTTGCTGTTCGATTCGCGCGGTAGCATCGATTGAAGCACTGCCTGACACTTGTGCGCTTCATCCGCAAGGACGTGTATCACCGAACCGGAACCTCCGCGGGCACCAAACAAATCCAGTTCATTCATTGCCTCCAGGGCAGCCTTTGCCATGCCGATTGAGCTGGCGTTCAATTCTGGCTGGCCATGGTTCGATTTGTCACCACGCTCCCAAATACCATAGTCAGGGATGCAGTAGGCTGATTCAATATAGAAAACCAGGTTTTGTATGAAGGCCACCTCATCGAGTGAGAATACGATCTGTAGACCAGAGGCGGTCATTTGTGCCAAAATGAGTAGATAGAGGGAAATCGCATCGATCTGCAAATGTCCCCACTCACTGTCGCCCACCACGATCTGACCATTGCGGCTGGAGTACTTGGCGTGTAACGAATCCAGTGGATTCTGCGTCATTTTGAAACGTTCAACCTTTTCTTTTTGGTTCATCATCGCCATCAACAATCCGCGCATCAGCTTTACGCAGCACTGCTCCAGCTCGTACGCTTTAGCGCGATCTTCGTCTTGATCAGCGATCTTTTTATACGCCATCGATAGGCCCCAGACCGCCAGAATGCAGTACACATTGTCACGTATCTGCACGACAAGCAGCGAAATAAATAAAGAGAAAACAGATCATATGTAGTAAAACTTTCAACAAAGCAAAAAGGGAAAGCTTATGATGATCAACTGATCAACCAGCACAAGTGACCTTCACCATGAGAGTACCGTAAAATTGTCTACGAATGTTAGCCAGCTCATCTGATGTACTTGTCTGAGATGTACACCCGGTGGTTCACTTACCCAGGCATGCTGTGTTTGTGGACTTGCAGGAAACAATCCAGTCACCGGTTGCTGATGGCGCATAATTAGGCGATGGACGATTCGCTGGTAATAGTCCAATCGAACTCCGGAATTGCTTCGGCTACGCATTTTGTCGAATGATTTTGGTACTCGTAGCTCGGCTCAATATGTACCTGACGGTGTACGTAGCTGTGTACTGCCGAGTGTGGTACATCGCATGGTCGAATGTAAAAATAGTAAAAACAAAATCAAACGAACATCAGTTGAGCGCAATGCATAAGACTCGCATGACTTACCGATCGACTTCTTTTCTCACAAGTGTTTTGTTTTCCCACCTTTCTGAAACACGAACTGCTTTTGGTTGATTGTGGCGTTCTGATAAGTTTGATTGTTATTTTCTTTCATCTATCGTCTAATTGCAGTAAACAAGATTACTTTCAACACTTCCGACAAGGCAACAGGGAAACTGTACGAGTGAGTGAATTTTCCACCAGAATCCTTCGCGTTCCAAGTCGCTGCCACCCGCAGCTGATGCCGAGTATAGATGAGAATGTCACTTGAATGTCAATTCAATAGCGACCAGACGAACATTACTTTAGATGACGATACGGACATTGTTAAACCGCACAGCATAGCCTCAGACCGCGTTTACATTAAGCTCTCTCTACACGCAACTTATGTTTCTCGATATGCATTTCATTTAGTTCATTGCCGCATCATCCATTATTCGAAGTATTGCCGATTAAAATTTATTCCATAGAAATGGCGTTCAACCAAGTAGCCAAATATTTCTTGAATGTTATTTAGCACTTCTAGAGTACAGTTATATATGCTTCTGCATATAATAGATAATCTGTAAAACCACTGCAATCAAACATGCTTTAAAACAAATCTAGACTGCGTCTAGCATACACTCCATGCGAAACTAAACATGACGTCTTGCTTTCTGAAGAAACTGAAGCCAAAGTTCATGTATAAAAGGTACGTCACTATGTTTTAAGGTATATGTCACTGAGTTCTGATAAGAAGGCGATGATACACATTTTCGAAAGCACGTGCGGGAAAACCGTATGCTTTGATGCACACGCACCAGGCTAACCGCCAAAATTGTAGCATACTTTCGGGAAACATCACAGCCGCATTATTTGTACGGGCTATGTTTGATATTCTACTTAACTGACAAATCTTTTCCACAAAAATGGCGGCCACCATAGTACCATACCTAGTATTCAATGCACTTTGCAACAAAGTATACAGCTGCTTTTTGCAATACATTGGTACCACTGAACCTTCCTAATTGATAGAAGTTGAAAATAGATCTCTCTAGGTTTAGCTGCTTCGAGCTGTTCGCCGCGTGAACCTAAATCAACATAGACTATTGAGATAGTTTTAATTTACGAACATGGCGGAAGAAACAGGCACAAACAAAACCGCGTTGGCATTAGCAGCAGCCGGCACCGAAGAAATGGAATTGGTTATTACTGTAGACATTTTACGTCGTTGTGGCGTGAGTATTAAAAGCATATTTTGCAAGTAGGAAGCATATATTCCTATACCTAAATGCCTATGTCTATAGTGTTGAGACATGAGATGGTGAGCTAAAGCACCCGTTCTGGTAACACAGTGGTCTACCTCCCTGTAATAAATAACTTACTATCTCAGAAAAGGTTCGCATTTTGATGCAGCAGTCTATTACCCAACTAAAGAATAATCTACGTAATGTAAACGTACCCTGCCATACGTTGCCAATCTTCCGCTCAGCCCGTTTTCACAGTAATTTGCACCGATGCACCGGCCGGATCACTATATACGTTACAATATGTATAAATCGAATGAAGTCCTTGGCAAAGTTGCAAACAATTCCCTTATACAGCTGCTATAGCTATCGGGAACTAACAGCATCCGGTTGATTTAATTTTTTTTGCAATTACATGAAACCTAAAATTCGAAACAAAATCTGGTTTGAGCATCGTCGCTTTTAGGCTTTTAATTGTTTTGTTTATACCTATATTATCTATACAGAAACCTATCTTTTGTTTGTTGAGTTTATTAACTGTAAGTTACTATTCATTTTTATTTCCAGATTGATGTTACTGTGGCTTCGGTATCTGATGAAGAAGGCACTTCTGATGTAGATTTAATAATACCATGTTCACGTGATGTAAACATTAAAGCAGATACCACTCTTCGTGCGCTTTTTGGAGACAAACTAAAGAATGACGCTGGTTTGCCAGATGTAGTAATCTTGCCCGGGGGCCTGAAAGGATCTCAGCTGATGTCTAAGGCACCAATGGTCAAGGAATTACTGCAACGATGTGATGCCGCTGGTAAACTTATTGCTGCTATCTGTGCTGCCCCTACCGTATTTATTGCCCATGGAAACATGTTCGCCGGTCGTCGTGTGACTTCCTATCCAGCATTTAAGGACCAAATGAATGGGGCAGGCTATGCGTGGGAGGATGCTTCTGACTCACTACTCGGTCGCGTAGTGCGCGATGGAAACCTACTAACTAGCATGGGCCCCGGAACTTCGTTCGATTTTGGCCTAACCATTGGGTCAATTTTGGTTGGTCTTGACAAAGCAAAAAGTGTTGCCACTGGCATGCTGTACAAATGGCCCCTGAATTAAACAAGTGTACCTTCAAAAAGTATGTTGTAACAAATAAAGAAAAACCGCTCTATCAACTGCAGAACTAAGTTTATTCGCTTTGTAGGTTGCGAAAGTAATGATAGGTAGTTAGTTGGAATTTCCTAAAGAACGATTATGCTGAAGTATAGCTTTTTAGGTCGTTATCATAATAGAAAATTACAAAAGAGCAATAGAGAGCTTTGTCTTATTTCTTCGAAAAACAGTGAAAGCTCTTCACGAGTGAATTGCTTAAAATATGAACGGTATTTTTTTATAATTTAATAGTATATCGAATTGTAACATTTTGATTGGGGAAAAGACAATGCACCAACTTTCATCATAATTAATCAATAATTCGCCATAATATAATCGTAAATAACGGAATATTCGAAACCATATAGGCGCTGGTAGCCGCTGAAGCAAAAAGCGAGCGAAATTGTATCTGTCAAGTTTGTACGCGGCTTTACCGCTTGACATCTCGTTCGCCACTGAAAAGCGTTCTGTGAACAGAACGCTCAATTCGTTCAATTTGTAACAGACAAGCAACGGCCGCCAAAAGGGCAACAGGGCGCTTGTTCGAATCAAAGTGCAGTTCTGTAATTCAAAGCTGTTGTAGGTTGTGCTGTGTATTGGTCGAAATATTTTGTAAGTAGCAAACTTTTATTTTACATCTGTTATTTGTGCTAATTATGCTTAATATCGTAACTTAGCTCCTGTAACTTTTCTTTGAGGCAAAGGTTGCTTGATTGCTTGTTTTACGATAGATGGTGTCCGTTTCCTGGAATGGGTTCTATATTTATGAACAAGCATTATATATAGCGTCCCTGTGATGCATTTCGTGAAAGATCTCTCTCAAATCTTATCCGTAGTGAATATGTTCGTTTGTGAATAGAATTAAAACAAGATAGCGATGGCGTCCGTAGGCTTTTTAATTAAAAAAAAGATAGCAGCGAGGACGATCACAATTCCTCCTTAGGTTGTGTATGTGAGCTACCATGTTTCGGCCATTTAAACGGTTTTTTGATTCCTTGCATCAATCCCAGCTTGAAATGATATGAAATTCTCGAGTATGGTCGGGTCAGCGACTTAGTTGGAAAGTAATCTTTTGAAGGCTTATTTTATTAGATGCCTTCAAATGTCTAATTTGTGTTTGTTATATGATTTAGTTTATCTTTGTGTCGTCCTTCTGATTCGTGATTTAGTTCTAACCTTTATCTTTTTGGAATGATAGAATGGCTTGCTCAAAAGATTTCATTTTGTATACTTACAAATATAAATCTATTGAAGCTTATTGAACGAAAACGCAACACATTAAATTCATTTTGTGCTTCCAATGTTTGTTATAAAGCGTTGAACGCATGTTAATCGAAAAATCGATGGACTTCACCAAAATTGGCTATTAATCGATTAGCGTATTATTAAATATAGCTTTTCAAGCATATTAATATACGTAATTGAATAAAAGTAGATCTCTTTCACTTACCTGATTTGTATTCGAAAAGAGTTTGAGGCCCCGAAACCGTAAACTGCTTGATGCTATGAACTATCCACGGCAAACAAACAGATCCATTTCTTAGATTCTGATTGCTTTTCTGAACAGAACGCTCTTTGAATTATGGTTTTATGTGCGATGTTCGAGTTATTTTTTTGTGTTGCGAACTGTTGTTTCTCCTTTTATCTCGTAAATAAAAAAGTGTGTTTCTTCAAGACATCCAGATGTAGAGACCGTAAACGGAGAGCTCAGCGACTCAAAAGAACGCCGAAATCTCCGCGCCAAAAGTAAGCAAAAGAAGCAAAGTGTGCTGTGAGTTTCGGTCCTACTTTTGTTAGTCCTTGTGCATGCTGCATTTGTAGCAGCCATATGATGAGAAAGGTAGTTATTTGTCATATGCCTACTATGTTGAACTGAGACTAAACTTCGGAAATCATCGATCTCGTTAGCCATAGAAATCATTCTGCAAAGCGTAAATTCTATTGAACTAAATTCACACGATTTTCATCTCTTCTCTGGCGGTCCTTTTTCGTCTGTAGGTATCTTTGATTTTCTTTTCTTCCCTTCCTTCGCTCTTTTTGAAGGACAATCCCCCAGCTGGTATTGGAACTGTTGCAGATGCGTCCATTTTATTTATATCATTTGTCTAGATTCCTGTTGTTTTTGTGCTTGTGAGATAGTCTCAACCTCTCTGCACACTCGTATATGATAAGTAAAGTAGATTAAATAGATCACATCGTAATAAAGGATTTAGAGTCCATGTAGAAACATACAGATAATGCTTTCCTTTAAATCTGCGAATGTATTTGTGCCTCTACGTATCATACATATATGATCAAGGATCTTTCAATGTTTGCACACATGCAAGCGAAACCACGCACGCAGCTGACAACATTTTGTCTGTGTTGTCTTTCAGGAAAAGATTCCGCGCAGGACGAAGTCGGGATATCGTACACTTGTTGTTAGTCAAATTTGTCCGCAGAATTATACATTATAACGATTTACGAACAAAAAGAACATTCACAATCATTAGCAATATTAAATTATAATACATAAATCCTTTTGCAAAGGATGTAATCAATTCCAAAACTATTCTTAGAATAAAAATTTTCACATTCCCAGGCGAGTACAAACAAAACAGAAATGCCCAAAATTGACGAATTACTCCCTTGTTTCGGCTTTGGCATGTTGCAGGAACCCATATATAGGCGTTCTACATGAAAGGAGATTTTCCATAGGATTTCGATTTGGTTGATACACGGAAAATATTATAAAGGAAAGGGCTACCCGTGGCAAAGCGTTAACGTTTAAGTATCGTCCATTTTTCAACCTTCATCGGAAGGAATCGAAAGTAGTATGAAAGAAGGAGATATTTTAGCCATAACAATAGGTATTCTGAGTATTGTCTTTGAATATTCGTTGGAGGAAACGTAGGAAAGTCAATTGTCAATTTTGCATAGCTGATTCTGAGAATAAGTTAACAAACATTATCAAATTTTCAAGTGTCTGACTTTGACTGTCTGCTACTATATGTATTTTTATATTCTCTATATATATTTGTTTGCTCACATTAAATAAAAACTAAATTGTTTATTATTTTTATCCTTTACACAGCGAAGTTTCAAAACAACGCGTTGTTTCCATCACATTTTCACACAACGAAAACTTGCCAGCAGAGACCTGCGAAACGATTACGATTACGAAATAATCATATTCTTTGAAATTGATCGACGTTTTGCTGGACTCTGTTTAGTTGCTTGGAAATGGCATCAGAAAATCAGGCAAACAACAGACGTATCACACGGTATGTAATCACATAGTTTAAAACTTTTTAAACAACAATATATATGTTATTTAGCAATGCCATCTCTCTCTCCGTTCGTTTGGGTAGGCTGAAGTTGGCAAAGGAAAGCAATTTGTCTGCCATGCCTGAGAAAGCCGACGTTGGTACTATGGAGGGGTCGAATCATCTGCCGGGTAAGCGCAAAGCTGATGGTAATCTGACCAAACAACACCATGGTGTTAAGCGATTTGCGCTAGGAAATCTAACCAACGCAGAATCAGACAACTTGCTAGCACAAAATCCCCAGAAAGCTTCCATTCCAATGGCTAAGGTACGTAGTGAATGTGCATTGGAATCTGACATTTTGGGATCTACGTTTTTGTCTCAAAATCGCCAACCTATAAATTAATGTTTTATGTCACAGATACATAAAGAGTTTGAATTTTGTTTCTTTTCTTACATAGATAAAGCAATTTAATGAGTCAAAGCACGCCGCATCCAAATTGCGGGGGGCTACGAAGATTCTGACCCGGGCTGCCATGCGGCTTGAAAAGGCGTTTTCTAATAAAAACAAACCCCAGGATGAGCAGGAGAATCGATGGGGCGATGATCGTGACAATGAAAAACCATCGAATGTATCGGATGGTGCCGCCAAAGTTGGGAATGCTACAAATGGAGTTATGCCAACGAAATCTCGACGAGATACAGCACATACAGGAGCCGAGAATACAAAATTGAGCATTGCTAGAAACCAAAAACCACTAGCGCAAGTGAATGATGAAGCTACCAACTCAAAAAATACGGCTGAAGTGCCTTCTAAAATACCGCTTATGTTACACAGTGAAAAGAATGTAAAGCAATTGGGAGCTTTAGATGAGAAAAAAGGGGGTCGTTCGTCGAACGACTTCGAGGACAACTCGTTGTATGTGAGCGCTGTCGAAAATCTCGATGAAGACAATAACTCGTCCTCATCGAATGTCTTAGAAAAAACAGGTGCAAAAGGTCCGCTACAAACTTTAAACCAACCGGCCCGTTGTTTGAAAGTAAAGAAAAATATTGCAACTGAAAAAATTCCTGCCGTGAAAAATGCTCCCCTTGAGCAAGTTACAAAACATCCTCTGATATCTGACAGTGTAACTCAAGAGGCTGCAAACAACAACGAACATAAACCACCACCACTACTGGCTGGAGAAATCAATACAAAACTAAAAAAACAAACATCGAACGAATTTGAGCTCAGCAATGACGCTTTGTATGTCACCGCAATAGATACCCTTGAGGAAGAAGCTGCATCATCCCTACGGCGCCCTCTTGCGCAGCCGACAGTGGAACAAGGAAATGAAATATCCAAGCAAAAACGTAGATGTGGAACTGTTATAGTCCCAATCCAGCAGTCAATTCAGAAGCCAACCGTTACCGTCGAACCCCGCTCGCCTCGCAAGAAAACTCCACCAGGGGTAAATGACTTCGATAAAACCTATTGGCGCGATGTATATCAGGTGTCGGAATACGCGCAGGAAATCTTTGAGTACCTTCGTGACCGTGAGAGCTTATATCAACTGAAGGATTACATGAAAAAACAGCCTTTCCTTACTGCTCCTATGCGTGCGCTGCTCGTAGACTGGATGGTTGAACTCCAAGAGTCATTCGAATTAAACCATGAGACTCTATATCTTGCAGTAAAAATTGTGGATGCCTATCTTTCCCTTGTTGTAATTGGACGAGAGACGCTTCAACTAGTGGCGTCTGCAGCGTTCCTGATTGCGGCCAAATATGATGCAAGTAGCTGGTACTTGTGCGTAAGTTTCATGAAACTAATTGAACTTTTTCATTTGAACTTTCTAGGAACGCGTCCCTCCCACCGTCGACGATTTCATCTACATTTGCGATGGTGCATACGTGCCGCAACAATTGCTGGAAATGGAGCGTACTGTATTTCGTACGATTGGATTTGATCTCGGATTTCCTTTGTCCTACCGTTTCTTGCGTCGATATGCTCGGGTGGCCCTCGTTCCAATGCCAATACTCACCCTTGCTCGGTACATCCTAGAGACGAGCTTGATGGAGTACGCTACAGTGATTTTGTCAGATTCCAAGCTCGCATGCGCAGCCCTTTTCATAGCGCGGCGAATGTCTGACCTACCAGGTTGGAATAAGACATTGGAGTTTTACTCAGGTAATTTAGATCGTCAGTACTTTTAAAAGTTAACTTTTCTGAACGTTCATTCTGTGTTTCGAATTCATTTGGTTGCTAATTAAATTTTTTTATTTCTACTATGAATTTTTACAAGAGCATTCCAATATTTATCTTTTTTTTGTAAAAGGAAACCCCCTGACCCTTAGACCACATGTACTTGTTAGTTTGAGCTCAATTTTTCATATTTTTATTCACAACAGGATATAAGGTTGACGACTTGAAGAGCGTAATAATCCTACTGAACAATGTAATAATGCCGAAGAAATCATCGCCATTGCTCAAACTCACCAACGTTCGTGAAAAGTACTCTCATGAGTTGTTCTTTCAAGTTGCCAAGTGCCCTGTCATCACCAGCTTGGAAAAGCTATTCGAAACTTCAGAACTACCTCTCAATGTTGATACCAAAATTGGAGAACCATCATCCGGCCGATCTGCTAAATCAGTAGAAAATATGATAGTCGTGCCACAATCAAACCCGCAAGCCTCTGGTACATCTGAGACTGTAGCCCCATCAACCTCTGAATCCGCCGATAAAATTGACACTGAGGCTCAACCATCAACCAATTTTCCGTAAAAGCAAACGAAAATTAAAACTAGTTTTGGAAATCCGCTTAAAAAAGCTATGATAGATAGAGAAGATTGTCCTAGAATCCCAACAATGTTAGCGATCCAGATCCTTTTTTGTTTAATTGTTGGATACATTTATGCCGATTTGGTTTGAATGTTTGCTGTTGTATGTAGAATTAGTTGTATTGAGCGAATGACTGATACTGCTTTGACTAGACTAGAAACCGTCGCAAGATACGATCGAATAGCGTAAGAGATGACCGAGCAGGAGTAAGAACAAGGCAGGAGTTTTAGCAATAGGGTTTATGGAGTTTAGTCAAGCGTTCAAGAAAATCAGACCAGTTTCTGGCCTTGTTTTATGACCGAATGGCACTGAAATGCGATCAATTAAATATTCGCCTCCTTAAAATCTTTTTTTCATTCAAGCTTCTAAATTTGTTTTGGGAAAGGTAACAAGTTTTAATGTTTGCCTGGACTTTAAGAAACAATTTCAAACGATTTAAATTGGCATAGAATACCAAATGTTAATTACTACTTTCTGCAGTCCCTAAGAACTGTTCATTATCGTAATAGATTCGAAAAACCTATAAATTAAGCATTCATTATTTTTGTGCGTTACTTATAACATGCGATAAATCCTGTCCTGATTCATATGCTTTCAATGGTTTGTTTGAATTTAATTATTTTAAAGGTTATTTATTTGCCCTAAGTTTTTTCGTTCGTTGTGGCACGTTTATTCGGTAAACTTCATTAAAATGGTATTGTATCGCACATGATGCGATGGGATTAATCGTTCTTGGATTTTTTTTTTGTTTCAAATTGAATGTTCTGTAGAATATTTGATTGTTTCTTTGTATGTTCAACATTTACAATTATAGCTTCATAGCACATTTTTACTACGTTGAGCCTGAAGAGCTGGGAATACGCTGGTGTAAAGCAATAAGTTTCCTTTTTTCGACGCTTAACAAAATAGATTCGATAATTTAATCGACATTCCCCCCACCATTTCCAGTTTATCATTAAATATGACCATAGAATTAGCCGATTAATAAGTAAATTTAAGAAGCGTGTCATTATCTCACAAACGGACTAATGTTTTTTAAAAATTGTTCATATTTTGTTATACAAGTTAAGGTTACTAGAGCGAAGCAATACTTGTATTATGCTATACTAAACAACCAACTAATGTGAACAATCTATGCTATATTTGTGAAACTGAAGGCTTATGAATCCGAAAAATTCAATCAACTCAACGAATGAATATGAAGTATTGGACGAACCATAACCAATCATAAACTCTCTCTCCTGGGGTAGCTTATCTGAACTGAAGACATGTTTTGTGGTTTGCTCACTGATATTGATATTGTTTCCATTTCCGTTATGGAAATGTTTAAGAATAGTTTTGGTTAAAATTTTTATAAAAGATTCATCAAATTGACTCTTGTTGAAAGATTCAATCATATGAATCATTCCAAGTACTACTTGGTTACAACAACCTTGCGCTCGTAAAACGTCACATTTGTATGTCATGCTAAACCTGTACGCTATACGACTCGTGGTCTCGTAGGGCATATGAGTCACGTCAAAAATTTTCATTTCAAGGGTGCTCTGCTGTATTGTTGTTCGTAAATAATATAATCCAGAATATTATCGTTTGCGAAGTCTGTATCCGATTATTATACCGTAAAACTGGCCGCAATAATAAGTTACGCCATGCCAGAGACGGTGGATGGAGCAGAAGTGCTCAAATCGAAGCGGCCATCAGGTATGAAATTTGTCTAAGGTCATTCGTGAACATTTTACGACATATGGCCAAGTATTGCATTACACAGCTACGGTTTGCAACCAATTGTGTGCCTTTTCGTTTTTCATTTCCTGCTCCAAGACTCCGCCTTCAAGCAGCAAAGGCTTCCGGCCTGGCAGCCTGTCCTTACGGCAGGTACTGTTCTGCCTGCCTTCTTTTTGATAGGTATACTTTTCATCCCAATCGGTGCCTTGCTGTTGATTTCTTCAAATTCGGTAAGTGCCTGCATAATAATTCTTCGTTCTTTTCAAAATTTTCACGATTAATCTATATCTGCTTTCAGATCAACGAGTTTGTGTACGATTACACCCACTGTAAACCGGACAATGACAATCGAACTTGCGCGGAAATAATCAGTGCCAGTCCGGACATGAATTGCAGATGTAATATCAATTTCGAGCTGGAGAAAGACTTCCTCGGTAAGGTGTACATGTACTACGGGCTGACGAATTATTATCAAAATCATCGGCGATACGTCAAATCGCGCGATGACGATCAGCTTCTCGGGCGACTGTCGTCGACACCGTCGAGTGATTGTGCTCCTTTTGCGTATGTTGACGACGACGAAGGAAAGCCGATAGCGCCGTGTGGTGCAATTGCTAACTCCTTGTTCAGCGATGAGTTTGAGCTGCATCTGGTGGACGGCCGCCCCGTTCCTTTACTGAAGACGGAAATTGCTTGGCCATCTGATCGGCAGATTAAATTTCGCAATCCGGAAGGGGATCTGAGGACCGCATTAAACGGTTTCAAACGTCCCAAGGCGTGGCGGCGCGAGTTGTGGGAGCTCGATCTATCAAACGAAGAAAACAATGGATTTCAGAACGAAGATTTGATCGTATGGATGCGCACAGCAGCCTTGCCTACGTTCAGAAAGCTTCATCGTCGGATTGATCATTCCGACGAACGTTTTCAGGAAGGTCTGCTGAAGGGCAATTATTCTCTGTCCGTCACATACTGTGAGTATAATGCAAACCGAATATAGTTGCCTAACAATGCTTTATTCGACTCATTTATATCGTTTTAAATTCGCAGCCTACTCCGTTACTGAATTTGATGGAACGAAAAAGTTTATATTATCAACAACATCGCTTTTGGGAGGAAAAAACCCATTCCTTGGCTTCGCTTACATCGTAGTTGGTAGTGTTTGCTTTTTGCTGGGAATCGTTCTGCTTATTATACATTTGAAGTGCAGTAAATCGTAAGTAACAATAACGAATTGATTTTCCAGAGTATACACATTTTCTTGTTTCGTTTTTAGTAATGGTGGCATCAGCAGCGTACATCAACGATCAACATCGCGCCCATAAAACTAACGCTGTGAATTGTATTATTTATCGAAAGCGAGGCTTATATTTAAATGAAGTATTTTTTGTAAGTTGAATTTGTATAATTTAATGCCGGCGGGAGATGTTTCAGGTGATAAACAGTAAATCTAACTATACTATGTTACTTAGGCATTTGAGGATTTGCAATTATAAGGCAATCACATGGAAGGTAAATCTTAAACATATTTGTTTCAATTATAAAAAAAATGTTGTGTTGAAATTCGGGAATCACGGCATGCATTTCATTTTCAGAGTAAGTTGTTTATATCCCTTTTTTATCCAAATTGTAAAGCAAACCAATGTGAACAATAATTTTAAATCAGTAAGGAAAACAGTTACTCAAAAACCTTTTAAAACCAGTCAAACAGTTATAAAAGGACAATACATGAAATTTGATTTGTTTCGCGAGCTTGTATCATAGAAAACTAAAATATGAATGAGATATCGTATTGTTGATGACGACAATCAGTTTCATTCTTAATTTGAATAGAAGATGTGGAGGAAAAACAGTCCCCATTGTAGGCCATTGTCGACTGGAGCTAAATGTTTGTGGATATAGAAATAGTATCTTCTAAAAAGTCGCACAGCTTACACAACCACAGCATAGTAACTATATTGCAAGTGGACTGCAGCACTCTCACATAACTTCTTGTGATCACCAATAAAATTACCTTTACTCTGGAAATTAGAGTACCTGCAATTGTTTCCGAATTGTTTTATTTCTCGCCTATCAGATTCACTTTTTCTTTTACGCTTATCACCGTTGAGTTCTTAAATTCAATGCTTTATCTTTACGCATGTAGAAATATTACAATCTACTTCTTATTATTACGGTCTACACAATTCAAACGTTGTATTTCATTATCACAAATTTAATTTAATATAATTTATACAACTTCATATAAAGCAGCTGTAATTTATGTACACAACATTTAAATAATTTATCATTGAACAGATCGCGAACATGAAATACTATTTACTCTCTTGAATAATATCTTGTATGCTTTCGTTTTTGTTTATTTGAAATGAATCAATTGAGCCAAGAAAGAATATATCTTTTGTTTTAAAAAGAAATTTTCACCACTCAAATGAGGGATCAGTTTCCAAACGGTTTTGTAATTCGGGAAATCCAGCAAAAATGTGCCATTTCGGAATTGTTGTCCGAAGCTCTTCATTCTTCTTTGTATTTGAAACATTCACTAAAAGCGCATGCCAACCAGCATTGCGAGCCCCTAAGTAATCTTCTTTGCACAAATTTCCTATATGCAACGCCTCGTGAGGATGTACATTGCTAGCATGAGATATTAGATTTGCACGGTTTAACGCTATTTGAAATATTTGCTGGTCTGGTTTTTCAACGCCGGCTTCATAGCTGGTGAGAATGAAGTCAAGCCTTGGATTATCGTTTGATGCAGATGAAATTCCGTGGTTCCGAAGAATTGTACTCAGCCGTGAATCAAAATTGGATATAACGGCCATCATTTTTCTTTGGTTCTGCGATGTAGAAGAATTAGCTGTTTCCTGTACAGCACTCATAAACTGATCCACACCGGGTCGCTTTTTCCAACACATATGGTTCGTATCATATGTGTAATCGTCGATCAGCTGATTTGCGATGGTAGTCAAAAGCACTGGTGGTACTTTGATGTAACCGGATTGTGATGCTGCTTCCAAAATTACGCGCTCGACTAGTGTGCGCCACCACCAGCGCCAGTTTTCCTCGCGATTGTTCAATTCATCTGGGTGCTTTCCCTTGCATCCGAAATTGGGATACTGACTTTTCATCATTCGGAAACAGCTGACGAATGACTTACTTATCGCATCTTCATCAATTTGCAAGTTAATGTGTGGTCCCAAAACACCGTTTATCACTTGTGCATAGTGTCGCTCAGGTCGAACAGCGTATTCTAGGAGAGTATCCGTGACATCGAAGGTAATTAGTTTGAAGCGTGATAAATTGGCGCGAACTGTAAACAAGTAATAAAATATTTAGAAGATGCTGCAAAGATTTCATTGTATCCCAACACAATTTTCTTACGATAGTTCATGGTTGTCTGCAGTAAACTACTGTTGTCATCAGTATAAAGGCTTGATTGTCATGACGTTTTGTGATCATTACATAATTTTAACAGTTTTTCATTAAGATTACATTACAAGTTCCAATGAAACATGTCTTTATAATATGTTTTTTATCAAGATTGTACGAAGACGATGGAGTCTATTACTAAAGCCTTAGTTTTGATCATGATGGGAAATCAATGAGCTTCATCGTCCTGTTCAACCTGTCAAAATCTCATACAAGAAGTAATGGAAAACACGTAAACGGTAAAAAGTATATAAAATAGCAAAACCGTAATTAAAACTAGCTAATTCAGAATCATTCACGCAACATTAGACTTCATTATTATTTAAGAATTTTAATCTGAATTACCCAACTCTAATAAAGTGAGTTTTACTTCGTTACAGTAACCTTGCACCAAATGTCAACCAGTGGTTTTGAGTTGCGAATTGTTCCACAGTTGTAATATCGTTATTATGTTTTAGATGCGATCTTTACAGTGGGAAAGAATTCCCTAGATATAATCTACACCGTGGGATGAGTACATTCACAGGGTTCATTCCCGAATTACCGGGTATTGCCATCGACTGCTTCGAAGACGCACAGCGCAGTCAATCGTCGATATTCTTTTTGTCTCACTGCCATGCAGACCATATGAGGGGCCTAGACAAGAACGTGCCTCTTCCGGGCTCGTTGCACTTGAGCCCTATTTCCGGAGTATTTATCAAACATCGTTTTCCTCAGCATGCCGACGTAGTGCGTTCGTTTCACGTTGGAGAGCAACTGGCTTTAAAAGTGCATCCTTCAACTGGGGAAGCCCCCTACGAGCTGTACGTGCGCTCACTTTCTGCCGAACACTGCCCCGGATCGGTAATGTTTTACTTCGAAGGGAATGGTACTCGCGTACTATACACTGGCGATTTCCGTTTAAGCTCCCAGAAGAATTTCACGACACAATCGAGTGGAATACAGCCAGCAATAGTGTACTTGGATAGTACGTTCCTCGATAAAGACTATTCCTACTTCCCGAGTCGCGAAGAAAGTACGGCACGAGTTATACATCTTTGCACGGAATGGCTGGCAGCTGATCAGCGTAACGTAGTATCATTATGGCTTCCTGCGAACTATGGTTCAGAAGATCTATTCTTACGACTATTTGATCGATTGAAGGAAAGGATACATATCTCCGATAGGCAGCGTGCCCCGTACAAGCACTTCTCATCGCTAAACGATATACTCACCTGCGATAGTTCAACTCGTATTCACGCCTGCACCGGAACAATGCGGTCGAACCGGAATCTGAACTGCGAAAAGCTGTGCAACGAGAATAGTACATCCTTCGTACGCACGATCCGCCCGTCCGCTCTCCGTTGGCGAGCCTTGCAACCTACCGAACAGTTTTGGAAAGAATCTAATAATCTATTCTACGTTTGCTATTCTGCACACGCGAGCTGCAATGAGCTAGGCGCATTTCTAGCCCACTTTCAGCAACATGTGTGTGACATTCGGCTTAACGTGATTGCCGACGAAGACGACCGAGTTAGAAAAGAACAGTTGATAGAATCAATGTTGGGAAATAGAATAAATCACGCAACGAGTAACAACGGCGCAGAACGACGAGATAAGGCTCAGGATGGTCTTTCTCTAAATTTAAATAAGATTGAATACAGAACAAAACGGCGTACAAATCATCGAGCAGGGAGAACTACCGAGAGTAGTGAAAGTGAAGATAATGACTGTGATTTATCTTATTGTAAACTACCGAAGCGAAGTCGCGTAGAAAAACATTGTGCCTCATAGCGATGTGTTTTTCAAAGATTGTATTGTATGTACATAACGCTATATGTTAGAATTACGGATAATAAAGATAACATACACATGCAATTAAGGTTTGTTGTCTACTGCAGATTCGTCCTTCTTCCGGATTTGTTTTTCGAGCCGGGAAAATTCTTCCTCTGTGATTTTATCTACATCATCCTTAACCTGCTCGACAGACACCACCTCGGGTATGTAGAACTGTAGCATGTTCTGCACACCGTTTTTCAGCGTAACGATAGAGCTAGGACACGACGAACAGGAGCCCTGCATTTTAAGCTTCACCACACCGTCATCGAAGCCCATAAAGATAATATCCCCTCCATCTTCTTGCACCGTAGGGCGAATGCGCGTGTCAAGCAGCTCCTTGATCATCTGCACCGTTTCGTCGTCCTCCTCATTGATTTGCGTGTCCAGGTTGGGCTTGGCATCAGTGACCACCGGAAGCCCCGAGGCAAAAAAGTCCATAATTACCGCGAACACTTCCGGCTTGATAATTCGCCATTCAGCATCCTCCTGCTTCGATATGGTTACAAAATCGCCACCGAAAAATACGGACCGAACTCCCTCGACACGGAACAGAAGCTTTGCCAGGGGACTGCATTGAGCAGACGACACATTGGGGAAGTCCATTGTTTGACCTTTCTCCAGCACTGCCACCCCGGGAAGGAACTTCAAACTATCCGGATTCGGTGTGTCCTGCGTTTGAATGAACATGGAACGTTTGCAGAGAGTGTTCAACGGGTTACGAGGGGCTTGAAGTAGTTGTGCGTTCATATTTCGTTGAACCACAGCAGAGCTGTAAGCCGCCTCATTACTGCGGGCATCTCTGAATCTGAAAGTAGAGAAACGTTTTTGGATACAATGTTGTGGAATGACGGCATTAAGGTAAGCAAATTTAACTCACTGAAACTGGGTGCAGCTCAATACTGCTGCCAAACGGAATTTCAATCCAGATTTTATTGTATTTTGTAGCATATTTAGCACGACCCGGTGAATAACCGATACCAACGAAGAAAACTATTACGACTCGTTCTAACGATTTGTTTTGCTTGCGCAATGTTTTGACGTTAATAAGCGTCATCGACCAAATGGCATGATAGCTGGCGTGCACAATCGAGTTTTATAACCTGGTTTCTGTTTCTTTCGACCAACGCAAACCCGTTGTAACGTTTCAATCCTATATCTGTACTGCATGCGAGAACCAATCCAGGTCATCAAATTAAACATAAAAAATAATTCAATCCAAACATTTACTAAATGTTTTTTACCGAGCATACGCTCTGTGGTTTTTATTTAAATTCAAATCCAACCGCCAAAAGATACGGTTTGAAATTTAAGGAAAAGGAATAAACGAAATCATCAAATTTTCAAAGAAGGCTTTACTTCACAGAGAACTCTTATTTTAGAGCTACTTTATTATATTCACATATTAAAAAACCATGTTATTCACAGGAGAAAAGTATGTGTATTTATCACTATATTAATAACAAACATATCTCCTTACGACTTACACAAAAAGTACAATATGATAGACTCTTGAGGTAATATTTAACTCTTGATAAGATGTTGTTGTAACAAAGTATGTCTTTGAGTTAAAATAATACAATTCGTGTATTGCTACGATTCAGTCTTTATGTTATCTGCAACATATACCGCTTCTGGCCGTTTTTGCATTCACGGGTATTGTAATTCACATAGCCAATTTTTCATATTCCTACATTCCAGTTCTTTGGTCGGCTATTAGGCTTCGAGTGAACCAATCTATAAATCTACCGATGGATCATCCTGCTGGCGTGAGGTGATGTTTGGGTGACAGGATCGATAGAAAACGATCATCAACATGATACCGAGCACGAACATCACTACTGGGAAGCAGCTCAATACAACGAGCCAAATTGTCGACCCTCGTATCGTTGAGTTACGCACAAACAGTGCGTATAACGTTCCGCAGGTCACCGTCTCGATGAAACAAAGTGTGTAAAACAGTGAATACCGTAACTGCGTCGCTCCTTCGCGAAGAGGAATGTAGTTGAAAATGAACACTGCACCGAAGGCGGAGGACAGGAACGCACGCTGGATGAAAGAATCACCGCAGAAGGATGGACGTTCGTAAAAGAACACCCACAATGCCATCAGCATAGCGTGGACGGCGCAGGCCAGCGCAGTGTAGTACGGAAATACACTGGCCACCGTGGCGATGGCGAGGACACGTGCGACCGTCACGGTAAACTGCCAGGCAATGTGAACGATCGTGCCGGACCAGGGAATGTGTCGCTTATCAAGCCGAGCGAACCGTACGCAACGATAGTGGGATGCCATACACCAGGCAATGCTGCCCATGGCACTGATGATCGAAAGCATCTGCAGTGGCGACACGGGACCGGTGGTGAGGACGATCGTCAGTTGGAGGATTTTCTGCAATGTCACCTCTAGCAGGCACTCGAATATACGCAACAATGCCACGTCGCTGTCTTCCTGAACCAGCAGCTCGTAGGTCCGTTTTTGGCCGGATAAATCTTGCCGACGCTTTGCCTGATAGCAAGCGTACGAGAGACGCATTGAATGCCAGTACCGGCAGAAAAACGGCAGCACAAGTACGCACAGCATGGTGTCGCAGCATGGTTGAGATTCGCGCCGCCCCCGTTTCGTGTCGTCTACATACATCAGCAGGCTCAGCAAGGAGGTGATAATGGCCGGTACGATCAATCCGCCAAGCGTCAGGGCGAAATAGATGATTCGTTCTTTTTGATAATACTCGTTAGCAAGGAGCAAGGTCAAACTTATGCTCACTATTCGCAGAACGATAGATATGCACGTCAGCGAAATGTCCCAACGGGTAACGTCGTGACCGGGTTCATCCGTACGGGTCAGGAACTCCAGCTGTACACCAACCATCGCCGTCAGCTTCGCCCCATCAGTTTCGGACGAGGCAAGCCCTTCGGTTTGTTCCGCGGAGGTCATAGTTAGTAAAGCGATGAAGCGGTCGGAAGATGGTAACTAAAATTGTGGCGAAGAAACGAAATATAAGGCACGTATTCTAAAAGAACCAAAACTCGAACTCGAACCTTTCGTTACTAGATTGATCTCGGTACTGCCCTAAAACTACGATGAGTCAATTCCACTGAACCGCGGTGATCGCGTCCGTTGATCACGCATCACCCAGCCTTGGTTTGGTATGAGAACATCGTCGTCACTTCGATTTGTTGCCTTTGCTCAGTTTGTTAGTTTGCAAACACTTCTATTCGTTCCCGCTTTGGAATGACTTTGATCACAAGGACGCGCTGTCAACTGTGCACAGCTGAGGCGACCTGTCAGATAAAGACGACTCCATATTCGGGCCCACAAATAGGGTACGTTTCTCAATTATATGCACTGGTGTCCTCAGTTGCTAAATATTTCAGTTAAATTTATTTTACACAGTATACTAAAAGAATTATACAGTATACTAAAAGTAGTTTTGTTCCAATTTCTTATAAACATTGAAACTTCTGGAATTCATGCCTTATTTTGTTGATTAATTGAACAAGGATATCAACCGTTTTTGTATAGACTTATTTTTATTGCATACACGAGCAGTAGACTTTTAAATCACACCCAGTTCATGCTAGCTCACTTCTAGCCGCAACTATAAAACCTAATTGTACGTGTTGCAGTTCATACCCTATGTGTTTTAGTGTAAATAAGGAGCGTCATGGTACAGTTACCCTGAGGTAGAACCAAATGCGAGCGAACATTGCATTTAATGATTCAAAGAATTTTATGTTTTTTCCCGCATACTGATGGCCAACCGCAATATGATCTATTTCCTTAATTGGTGTAATTGAAGGATAAAGGCTATTACCTGAAATGGATGAATAATAAAATAACGGAGAAATGGTGGAGCTCTACATGCCACCAGCAGGAGGAACTGTTTAGAACAAACACGTTGTTCATCTCGTGTTCCAATATGTGAATTGAACACGCGGTGAGCCTTTAGAATGTTCAGTATTTCAGCCATGTATTTAGTATGATTTGGTTCTAGGTTTTTGATAAGGCGGAGTGTTTGAAAGCAATCAGTTTCAAGCACGGAGTTGCAACATTCCATACGTTGTTCTTTATAAATATCTTTCTCTGTTTCGAATGTCGATTTTCGTTACTTAAAAAAATGTTGAAAAGGAATAGAAATCGTAATCCAGACGGGCTTGCTAAGAACGTAGGCAAATAAGTTGTTGCCAGTGTTGTAGTTTTGAGAATAAAAACATGTTTGCTTATCGTCCCTATCAGTTGAACGCCTAAGCCATTCTATAAAAAGCGAAAGGACAAACATCTTAATAGCAAACAAAACACCAATGGCAAAATGACCGTTGAAATAGAAACTGTGGTGTGGTAGCCGCGTGTTGCTGATGGTAGACCATTTACACTGGAATCGATAAGCTGGGGTAAACAGAACCACGCCGTTACTGGTCTGTTAGTTGCTGTACCAGGTCGGTCACATTCTGCGCCCGAAAGCCGCCGGCTTCGCATTGTTTGTGCACCGGAAACGGTGTTGCGTTCGAGGGCGACAAACAGCACGTTGGAGAGTCGCACGAGTGTACGTTTATTTTTGATAATTAGTTATGGCATGAAAGATTAAAGCACATTCGAATACTCCGACAACAGCAGTTGTTGGTTGGAGCTGTGATTTTTTGCGTCTAGTAACCGACATCGTAGTGCTTGTGGGATTTGTAGCGGAACGGCAGCGCTGTTCAACGAGTGCATGTGCATTTTGAACTTGTTTGTTAGTTACACATGGCTCAACCAGTGGTATAGTCGATTCCAGATTCATCTCTTCACTTTCGGAGACCCCTGATAAGCAATAGTTGATCTGCGCACATGGGTGTGCGTATGCGCGTGTACGTTTAGTCGGCTGTGTGCGTCTCAAAGAAAGTGCATGTGAGAAGGAATGTAATGCACCGTGTACGATCTGTCAAATCAGATCGAAGCAGGTTGTTGTTTTTCTTCTCGTAACACTTTATTTACCACCGCTCGATCGTGAAAAGTTTGAGAAAACTAGTCTCAAAACGCTTTCTGGTCACAAAGAAAACACAGTTCTATTAATTTACCATTTCGTCACTTACCGTGTGCTTGTGAGTTGTAAAGATTTAGTTCTTATTTGTGAGATTCTTGCCACAAGCTGAATCAATATTAAATATGTGATTTATTCTTTATCGCTATTTATAGATGTGTACCTGGCTCGAGAACTTCTGTAATGCAATGGACTTGTTTATCTAGTGGGGGAACTAATTGTGGGGGAATTCCTGTTTGAATGACGCCGAATAGCAGTGCGTCAAGAAATCTTCATCTATCAACTACGACGAACTAAAATTCGCTCCCAGATATGCTGGACGAGGTAAGAAACAGTTGAGCTTGGAAACTACTGGAAACTGGATGGAAGTTTCCAACGCATCGATGATATCGATGATAAATATAGTAGCATCTTATGCTGCATATTTGCAAACAAAACTTTGTCAAATGTATATTGCAAAGGCATATAGGTTCGAATGGTTAACACGGTTATTAGCAGGGACTGTGAAATTATCATCATTTAGCAGCTAGGCAGACTGTTTTATTTGGCAAATATCCCGAACACATCCCCTTTAGCACCGCGATCCATAACTACACCGTTTAACAATGCCCCAGATCCTTTTATCATCCGCCTTCAAGAAGCTTTGGTGTCAATTTCGAACGCTAATTGGAGGACAAACAAAGGCGTGTGGACTGGCTTGCCCAACCAAGCGTCCGACCATGCACTTCATGCGGTTTTCAAATATAGCCGATACAGGTGGCAATCGATATCGCCAATAAGAAGGGTAATTTTAGTTTTTTTTTTATTGCTGGTGTAGGTTGTGGTCATGATTCAAATAACAACGTAAAGTAGGTTGGAGAAACTTGGAGTAGGCGAAAAATTCTTTTGTTGACTCAATTATTCCGATGCAGGGGTTGACAAATTCCAGCCCGCAGGGCACATCCGGTGCCCATACAGATTTTATCTGGTCTGTAAGAATATTTGTGTATAACTTACAAGAAAAGCAAAAGATTTTTAAAAAGATATAACTAGCAATCAAGCTTTGGTAAACGATATAAACATTCGTTTTATCACTAGGATATCTATTTGGAAGTTTATTTTGGTATCGTAACAAGTTAAAACAGTGCTTGTATCCGAGCTATATTGAACTGTCAAAAATCTCTGAAAATTTACGCAGTTAGTTCAAAACACGAGCTGCAGCTAAAAACTTTCACAAAGACAAAGCACAGTTATCTCAAACCTACGAATGTACGAAAACTGAATGTACAATATAAATCCTATTTAAGGTTAAAACTTCAATACCATTTTTATCATAAACACAAAGTATATGGATAATGCTATGTATTTAAATTATATGAAAATAATGGTAAAAATCAAGTCAAGATTGAATAGTGAAAGTTAGGATTTTTTTTATATCACTCCAAAAACTAAAACAGCAGCATATGTAAAACTAAACATTTCTTATGGTATCTAGTCCACGTTTTGAATTTTAATTTAACAACCTGGCTCCTTTGTGTGTCAACCTCTGATTTATAGCATGGGTTTGAGTATGAGTATAGAATACTAGGACAAAATATGACTTTTTTACCGTGAGGGGCTTACTATACTTTTTTTCTTTACTTACGTGCTTAAGCTGATTTGTCATTCATCTGAAAGGATTTGATTAGGATTCGAAGCCACGAGTCGATTACTCGATTTATTAATTTAAATTAATCTGAATGAATTATTAAATTTGAAATCTGACCTACATCAAAATAATTTACACCCAATATGACCACATAAGCCGGTTTAAAAATCAACATTATTCATCAGAAAACACTCATCACCGTAACTTATGAAGATTACGAAGTATAACATATTTTTCTCAAATGAAAAAATAGTTAATATGCGAGTTTAAAAGAAAATATGCTTTTGGGAACGTTTCACCGGACCATTGCAAAGCTCTTCGAAAGCACAAGCTTTTTAGAAGTTTATCTTTATGTCAAAGCTTCGCTCTGCTTGGAAAAAGCAAGCGAAATCCGTTATCGGAACGAAAGAAAATTAACCGCCGGCTAATTGCGTTCTTTTCTACTTGCAGAAGACAGCAAAGGCGGTTGTTTACCGCGGTAAATGGAAGCTGGTCGTTCTTTGGCTAGTCGTTGCGGTACTCGGACCGTCTACGATAGTTTCCAGTCGTATCGTTGGCGAAAACCATGCCGGTTCCAATGTGTTGTATACTGAAACTGATTCGCAACTTTCTCACGCGTTGGATCACACGACGCCCTTATCGGCGGTAGGGGAAATATTTTCGCCACCAACTGCACTGGAAGGTGGTACTGCTGCTGCTGCGAGTGCGATCAACGGATCAGTGTTGGCAAATTTACCGGTGCTTCTAACGGATTCGGCCACAAATGCGAGCCGTACAAAGGGTATAAATTCGTCGACCCATGAGACTGTTAACGGCATGCCCAGTGCGCTGAAAGAGGCCAGCTCAGTGGATGAGCAAGTTATTGGCCAAGTAGCCAACAGTAGCATCAGTACTTCCACCGTACCTTCTACGACGTCAACCGTATCCTCAACCACAACCGTCGCTAGTACTAGCACGACCACGACAACGACCATCGCCACCACTCCCGCGCATGTCGGGGCACAACCGGTTGCACCCACTACTAGCACGCCCCCGGCGGTTCCGGCTCCGATGCCGGTGATCGAGTGCTACTACGCACCGCCCGAGCTATGTGCGGAACGTCGGGGGGACTGCGAATGCAACATTGATCCGGCGGTACCGGGGGCGCTCTACTGTTGCAATGTGACCGACATCAACAAAGCAATTGGGTGTGTTGCATCGGAAATGTCCAACTGGAAGTATCTGCACATTCGCAACGTAACGATGCGCGAGCTGGCGCTAAACGTCTCGAATCGATACATCAAAACCCTTCTCTCACTGTCGATTACTGATGGGGCGATACAGCGTATCAGTAATTCATTTGCGCGCTTCTCCTCGCCAGTGTGTTTGAACGTTTCGAACAACAACATCAGCGAGATCGAGCAGCGTGCCTTTCGTGAGCTGCGCAGCCTCACGATGTTGGATCTTTCGTACAACAATTTGTCCACGATACCGTTAACTAGTGGGCTACAGAAGTTCCGGCTGGATATACGGTATGTGCGAGCATTGGGCAGTCGGGTTTGTTGCACTTGAATGTCAAAAGAAACGACAATGAAATCATTTACGGTTTGGTTTTTCTCGTATCGTTGCAGTGGTAATGTTGGTATGCTGTGCAAATCGCTCTTGGAATCCCTCAAAGGGGGTGTCAAGTTTAAGGACCCGGAATCGACGTTTTGTCTGACGAATCGCACGTTCAACTGGTTCAACTCTACCGACAGCTTGCCGCTGCATCAGCTCGAAATGATACAGCGCGTGCAGGACGAGTGTCCGGAAAAGTGCACCTGCGAGTTGGATCGGCTTAACTTTGACCTAAACAACACCGAGCGGAAGACGATTACCACACGCGTTGCCTGCACTGGTCTCGGGCTAACAAAGTTTCCCGATCGGCTGCCGGCCGGCACGGTGACTTTGAATATCTCGAACAATAATGTGAGTTTAGGGGACGCGTGCGCCGCGCAATCTTTCGTTTACCCACCGGCCTCATCCTCATTTCTAACGTTACAGATAACCAGCTTGGAGGCGTTGAACCACCCGCCGTACCAATCGTTGCTGCGGCTGCACGCGGACGACAACCAAATTAGCTCGTTGAGCGAGCTCGAAGGGATGGACTTCGTCTCGCGGTTCACGCTTTTTTCAATCCGCCGCAACAAGCTGAAGACGGTCCAGTCGTACATCTTCGCCAAGTCGCTCGATCTCGGCTCGTACATTTTCCTCGAGGGCAACCCTATGTCGTGCGACTGCAACGCGGCCAAGGGCTTCAAGAACTGGCTGCTCAGCCGGAAGGCACAGGTGCCCGACCATGAGTATATCTTTTGCGAGGGCAACACCAATCTGCCCCAGCTGGTGACGATACAGGAGAGCAAGCTGTGCCAATCGCAGCACGACTGGACCGACTACATCTACTATCTGATCGCGACGGAGGTGCTGCTGCTCATAGCGCTCGTCTGTAAGGTGTCCTACGATTATTGGGTGTTCAAGTCGGCCGGCTATCTGCCGTGGCCGGCGAACAAGATGCCGAAGCTTCCGTGCGATTGCCTGTGTGAGTAGAGTATCCCGTTCATATTACCGGCCGAGGGGCCATTCTCCGTTTGAAGTTCACGCAACACTATTTGAAATTGCCCCACGGTGGAAGAAAATGCTGAAAGCAGCCACAAACTAACGATACAGAGTGTCGACTGTGATAAAATAGCTTTCTCGTGCTCGGATTAGTGATGAGAATAACGATGCAGGAAAGTGAGTCAATTCAAAGTGAGTGAGTAGGAATGGAGAGTCAAGTCCTTAAGTCGTTCAGAATAATTAGGCACAATCAGAACGATTCAATTCTTTTTCCTGTTGAATGAATTTTTACGATGTTTAACGTGCATAGATTCAGCGTTCAAAAAAAGGGGTCTTCCCTCCCCTATCGACCACTCTTTGGGCTACAATGAGCCCTAAATCATTCTTTTAGAGCTAAATTCTTCTATAAATTCTTCTTCATTCTGAGCGAGGTAATTTCTTCGTTTAAATCACAAAAAGGGCCAAAATTAATCATCTTGGTGAATTGAATCAATTCACTCATTAAGATGAATCAACTTACTCACTCACTTTGGCTCAGCACTTTGCACTTCACTAGCTCGGATGTTCTCCACCCTTTGGAGTGGGTAAGCATATTTTAATGCTTGGAACATGTGCTGCAAATCCTTCATGTAGGTAACGAATTGAATGAGACATAATCTTCCTTCCACTTTTTATTTATTGCTATTGTACTTTGCAACCCAGCTAGTGGTCACATTTGTAATCAGTCGAGTATAGAACATAAATAAACAATAAGAAACAAATGGCGCAGAACGGCTTTGTTTGTCACGTATTGATTTTATTTTCATTGCTAATGCAGAGTTGTGGCAAACGATTTTGACAAGCATAAACACAAAGTAGATTCAACGGCGCGACGTCTATTGGACAATATTATCTTCCATATCCTATTGCCGTAATGTTTAGCAAGGATAGCTCCTCTATCATATATCAAACAGAAAGTACACGTTTGCGTCAAAAAACATTATTAGTTGTTTCAAATAACTGTGGCCATCTGGTTATCAGGTTAGTTTATATCGAACGATGACGGTCATTCGGTTCCATGAACAACGTAACGGTGAAACGAATGGTACTGTCGTATATGTAAGTAATATAAGCTGTATTGTTTATTCTTTCGCAAGGGGGTCTTTGATAATGTTTCAACAAATCCTTAAAACAGGCCCTGTCGAAAGTGCATAGAGTTATTTTATTGCTAAATTCAAACCATGTTCATGGCTTAACATTTAATTGTCGCTTAAGTAAAATTTATTGTAATATTATCGTAAATATATATATTAATCATGAGCTATTCGTTTTGAGGGCTTGGAGAAAAGGAGAAACTACCTTATATGCTAGAATTGTTTCAGAATACTCCGTTGCAGCAGCACACGTACTTGACCCACATATTCGAGCAACTAATGGAAGCTGTCCTTTGCACCCCTATCACGGACTGCCTACTCCCTGGAGTGAAGGTTGGCGTCTGAACGTTGCATGGTAGGACGGTTCCGGATATCAAATTTGCATTCTTCCAGTACGTCAGTGCTGGATGTAACGCAACAACGGTGCGGCGAAACAGAAGTGAGCAAAACGTCTCGGCTCGGGTAAGTAAACGCGTTGCGAGAAACAGGGCACACAAAACATGTCCGGATGGTGTGGTTGATGCGCCCGGGCAGAGCCCGCACCTGCTGCAAGGCCCCCTAGAAGATAATTGAAAACATTTTAATGCAGGCTCCAGAACGCGCCAAGCCGCCAGCGGGTTGGCGACTCCTTCGGGTTGGCGGAGACTCGACGATTATATCCCACCGGGCATCGGCAGATTTGGTTCCGCCGGTCGGTTTCGCTCACGGTCTCGAGACGAAGCGGTACGCTGCGTGTTGAATTCTTGATTTGTCGTTTTAATTCATTTCGATTAGCTGGTGTTGGTGCTGGTGTTGTGTCGGTCGCACATCAGCCTGGTGCTGCGAAAGAGGTTCCCCCAGGGGAGTCGACGCTAGTGCGACGCCGCTTCCCGGGTGGCGATTTAGATGCGGGTCGGCTTGCGATTTTCTCCGTTCGGCGACAATCGTACAGGACTGCGGCGTATTTACTCCAGTGGAATTAATAATTTTACATGCGAATCCGACCGATTTACCGATGTATAGCATCGTCGGTTTCCTTCAGTAGTGCCCCGAGCAGCGGGCGTCTGCACACTGTATTCAAACGTCACTTTGTCATCAGTCGAGCGTAGTGGGATGGGCGAAGTAGTTATTTGATTAGTTTTGTCCGTGTAGCTTTGTAGGGGCCGACTTGTACAAGTTCATTTGGGAAAATCTATTAACTAAAACACAAGGATTCAATACTTAGATGTACTTAACATATAGTGCTTACGTTTTTTTTTGTTTACAACTTGCTTTCTTGCTTTCAGTTCCAGTTCGGCGTCGCATCAGAGCGGATGGTTAGCAGTGCACGAGGTTCCTGAAAGGGTTAGCTGAAAAGTAATGTTATCTTAGGCACGGCCGCGTGGTGTCGCCGAGCTGGAGCTCAAGTCAGAGAAATCCTAGCCGACGCACATCTCGTGCTGTTTGAGTAATCAAGCGGATCACGAGTTTCGTGCGATCTGACAAACGGAAGGAAATATTCCTTTCGTTACGGCGGGTGAACAGCCGCATTTTGACTGCGCACTAGCGTGGTTGGCTAGCAGTGCTCCTGGCCGCATGGTGGCAGTCAAAAGGCGACGCCTACAGAAAATATAAAACCACAGAAAATCAGGACATATGGCCTTTAGTTGCCAGTCCTTAACCTAAAGAGGTCTATGTCTCCAGGTTAGCTTGCGAAGGCCCAGGAAGCTGGATTCAATAGCCGTACTGGAGTAAATCCTCGACGAAGTGAAGAAGAAGAAGCTTTCTTGCTTGTGGTGAAGAGTCTCTAAACATCCACGCAGGAGTTGTATCCGTACAGTAGTATGTATATTTAGAAAAAAACGGTATAGATGTTGATTTTAAACAACTGTGCCCTCTTTGCTTTGGTTTTATGAATTTAAATAATTAAGGACAATATGGAATTGGTACACTGTTTGTTTTCCTTATTATTTTTCATTACGGTTGGCGTTGCCATTTGTCCTTTAGTGTAACGCTCGTGGAGGTGTACTAAGGGTGGTATATGAAGAATTATTTCGTGCATCATGATCCTTTTTACCTGAAGTTTCCTTCAGTGTGCTTGGGCACAATCACTTACCGGAGATGCATAAATAATATTAATAATAATGTTTCCGATTCAGTTGTGATTTTCAGTTTATAAAGGAATAAAGAGTCTGTATCAGTTTATCAAGTCTACGAATGGTGTTGCTATTATGTATTTTGGCAGCCAGGTTGTCGAAGGTCTTCCGTAGATTATGGACCAATTTTTCCATTCTACAGTATTGTGATCTATTCTCTGTTTTTACTGTTTGTTTATTGTTTGTACTTTTTACAATACTTGGCGTATGTCCTTTATGCTTTTGCTGAGATTTCTAGTTATGTTTTTTGGGTTTCGTGAGGAACAAGAAATTGCTACGCCGCCCGAATTAAAAAGTATAACAATTGGAAATCAAATGGTAGGGAAAAGTTTGTCCCGTAGTTTGCTTGGGAAGCAGCGGGGAACAGCCATCGCCGTGGTTCCGTTCAATAAGCTCGCCCGTGACGCGGATCCTACATTGCAAAAGTTCATATTTGAATGGAATTGGCAGTATCATTTGTCGGGCGCATTTTCCGTGCTCGAAAGAAAAGTTGTCGCCCCGAGCTGCAGTTGTCTAATTCACTCTCACATCGCCTGCGCCCGGGGATTTGTTTGTTTTCTGCCATGACGAGCTTAGTTTACAACACACAACATTCGATCGAATGGGAGACGAGACGGTTCGATGTAGATTTCCGTGGAAAGATAGAAGTCACGGTTGTATTACAATCAAAAGTTTTCCTATTAGCAATATTTTGGCGGTGGTTTGGTATGATCTTTATCCTAAAGCTAGGCTGTACATATTACTTACATGATGGTGTTGAATTTTATAAAAATACAATCGGCTCGGTTTCGCTCAATTCTTCAACTAAATTTGATTAAGTTTCCTAACAGACTTTACATTAATAGCAAAGAAATAAAAAGCAATAATTCTTAAGGCGACTACTATCAGCTAACTATTGAAATTCTATGGAAAGGGATACTAGCAATCCATCGAAACAGCAGACGACTAATAAGCTGCACGCGATAGTTCGATATTTCGCTCAGTGTTTCCGCTGACAAGGCACTGTTCGCGTCGGGAAAATGGAAATCTTTGGTTAATTGAAATCGAGTGCCACAGCGGCTCGGGTGAGGGGGGGGGGAAACCTGGCGAGCCGTTTCATTAGGACCGGTTCGGATCATCGGATCCGTTGTTCGCATCGGCAGTGATTCGGTTTCGGTGCGGTATGATGAAGTGTCAGATTGGACTTGATTGTAACAAATAGTCGTCAGATGACGTGGCATATACGGTGCGGGTGCCTGCGAGGCGCATACTTTGACGATGTAGGACAGGGGTCGGCAAAAAAAATCGGTCGGCATACAAAAACCCATCTCAATTCTTATCGGTTTTGTTTCTTATCTCGATGTCACTTTTGTTTTTTCCCAAACTTGAAAATTACAATTAATTTACAATTGAATTCCTCCTATACTTTTTTATACACTTCTTATAACGTATTTGCATTATTGATCGTGCTAAAATTTCCTAGTCTCATGAATCTCATCCAAATTCCGAAGGCAAAAACTCGTTTACTTTGCTTCGAAAATAGCTACGATCAACAAATACAGTTTTTATATTCAAGACGATGTAAAATAGCACTCTCTACATTGGAAATTTCTCGTAGTGTTATTTTCTCCACTGAAATACTACAGCAAAACCAAAACAAAACTGTACAACGAACCAAAATATATTTATAAAAACGATCCAAATTGCAAACAAAAATAATCATAATTGTTTTCATTGGATTTTGATCGTTTTTAACAAATATATTTTGTCGAAAAAAGTTTAATGACGATTTTTTTTAAATATTTTATCTTACTCCATTTTTTAATGTTACTTTACTATTTAAAAAGCAGATATTCTATACAAAATGGTTAAGTATTACTTTGAAAACATTAAATCATAATTTAAGCTACCCGCGCTTTCGGTAACTTTCTAATCATCTGGCTCTTTTTAGGAAATGTATGGCGACCCCTGATGTAGGACGATGGAAGGTTGCTAAGATACGACACTCATCGTTGGACCAGAAACGAATGTTAGAAGCGAGTAAGGGGCAGACACGTAAGGTTACGAAAAAAGCTTCTTTAGAAAGGGAAACTTGAAGTGCAAAACATTTTCAAAAGAAACTTTTCAACGCACAGTAAACGCCAAACATATTTGCGTATCACCGAAACAACAGAAACAAGAGACTAAATCATCGGATGCAGCGAAATTTGCTTCCGAAAGTAATTTTCGGGCCGATGTATCTAGTGATGAGGAGCATCAATTAAAACGGGGTGGAAGATAAATCACGCTTCTATCCGCTTTCTGAGGATTCAACGCTGCCTCATATGGTTAGTTTCGACGGACCATGGAAGACGCAAGGTAGTAATTAATTTCCACTACGCGCGGTAGGAACAAAACACAAGATGGGGAAAAAAATCAACTCCGGAACAGAGCAGCAAAAGAAGGGACACTAGGTTGTAGCCGCCTGTGCGCGGAGTAAACAAGGCGAGTCGGAATGTGACGACGAGTGTAATTAACCAGTACTTAGCAGCGGATGAGATGCGATTTGTGCGATTTGATGATTCGGCTGAGCGCGAGGCTTGAGCGCTGAGGAGATGACGCTGTGCCGGCGCTAAATGCCTGCCTGCCAAGATGAGCAAGTCCGTTGAGGCAAATGAGTATGATTTATCGTTCTCGGTTTGCCGAATGGAACGGATTTAATTGATCTCTGCGTGGAGGTTCGGTGCGAAAAAGGCCCTGAGAAGCGGGGGTTTGTCAACGCCAGGCCGTAGGAATAATGGCGGGAATCGATTTTTTCGAATCTGAGTGGAAGGAATTAAAATGTGCCATAGAGAAAAGGATTCCCAACTCCTCCTACCATTATGGGTGTTGAGTATTTTTTCCAGCCTCCATTTGTTATGTTTAATATTCGCACGATTTCTTCCTAAAATTTAATTAAATTTTAAAAAGGATTTGTACTGGAAAGTCTAAATGGTATTATTTGAAATAAGATTAAGTAAGTAAGTTAGTTAAAAGATGAATATAGTTATGGAGATTAGGGTAGCTAAGTTTGTTTGAAATGTATAAACGTATCTAAAACTTCTTTTTAAAGCAAGCGATTAAAGTTAAATAGTTCCAATCTCCATATCATTCGGAACTGGCTCATAGTGTCTTGGCTCATCCGGTTTTGCATCTTGTTCACGTCGTAGCCATATTTGTGCCTTGCTGGTACTGACACCCATACACACACACCCAAACACACACACACACACACACACGCCCTGTGCAACGGTTATCTAGATGGGGTGATCCCGGGGACGCTGGAAAATCATATTTGCCTAATCGAGCGTGCCTAATTTAACTATCTCACTAATTCCACGAGCCGCGCGGGAGTCGAAGGCGACGTCGGCGGGGCAGGCCAGGGGAAGATTTATGGTACAGCGACCGCACTGCAGTCCGTGCCTAGCGTGTCCCGCTGACTAGTCGAATGGAGTTAAAAAGGGCTGTGAATTTGATAGTTGACCGCTCGGCGAAGCGGATTACCGAATAGAAAATCGGTTTCGGTTGATCGCTTGCCTTCTTTACGGCGAATTTGGTGCTCGTTTTCTGGTGGGCTGTTGCTCGGTTCTTCCTTTCCGTTGCCTTTCGGTGGCGCCAAACAGTTTCATCTGGTTTTAACTACTCCGAAGGATGATAATCGATTGGCTAAGACCATGTTGTAGTTTTTTATTTGTTTGACTGCAATTTCATATAGCCGTTTTCGATGAAAACCTGACGCTTGATGATGGTATCGTATGCAATTTGGGGTTTGTTGGTATCGATGTGGCCATCCTGCACGGTTTACGTCAGCCCAGCAACTTTATCCCAATTGTTTCATAAAGCGATGACATGGCACGTTAGCTGAACGTTGTCTCCCGTGGTCGTGTGTATTTAAATCAGTGGAGCATTTTGTTCATCAATACCGGTGCAAGTGCAGCAGTTCAATGGTGGAATGGGTTCCGCATTGTCTACGCCTAGGCCGCTTTTAATAAGGTTCGTGTCGTATACCGCAGAGAGGCTCTGGGTGTGTGGAGTTTTCCCTTGAGGGAAAGAACGTTTCTCCAACCATGGTGTGGGTTTAGAAAAACATACATCCTTTATACGTTGAACAGTGTAATGGTAAAGTATTTTATCGTTGCCTGCACTTTCTATATTATTATATTATTTCTATCGGTTGTCTAAACTAAAACGAAACTATTATCGATAGTTTATACTAATAGTGTACGTAAAATTGGCGACGGGTTTGTTTGACTTCCGCATTGAAAGTTGAATATGAAGTTAGAAGATCCAAATAAAGGGTTGACGTAGCATTTGATAAATGTATGAAGAGTTGTTGTTAAACATAAAAGAAAATGGCAGGTCTGAAAGTTATTCACACACGGTTGTTAAGTTTAGCGAAGGTGGAAGAGAATTCAACTACATGCACAGTGGGAATTTAAGCCAAACAAACTAACATTATTTGCGATTAAACTAATGTCTTTTTAAGATCATTAATATTGCAATTATTTTATATACGTCCTTCTTCATTTCAGTAATCTTAGGATTTTGATAATCATCATCATAATTAAAAATAAACAAAACTTGTGAAAGTAACAGTCTGTTTGGATGTAAAAATGACCTAAACGATAAATACAATAATTGAAAATTTCTTCCGTCTTGAAGTTGGGCAGGACCTCAGCATTAGTAAAAGGTATTTTGGATTATGAAAAAAAAGCAGAACCATTCTAGCTTTGCTAAGGAAAACGTGCGGGCTCGGGTCTAGATTTCAATTATCCTTTTCTATATAGTGTAGAGAGAAGAATGCAATTGAGTTTTCTCTTTCTTATCTCTCAATTCCAATTTTTCCCTTTATGTTGAAAGTATGCATCGAAATACAGTCGAAAACTGATAAAAGATATAGTTTCTAGTTTCATCGCAGGTAACTCCTACTGTGCAATGGTAACCGCGTGCTCTAGGCAGGCTGGAGACAAACCACGGGAACAGCATACAACTACATGTATTGCAAAGCGTAATGAAATTCCGAGTAGAATATTGTTGGAACACACCAGAGCTGCCTTTAGTGACGGCAGCGCCATCTCGAGGGAGTTGGTCGATTCGGTGTCCCGAAAAATCAAGGTACGTGCTATTGCGGGATGGGACCATCTGCCCATGCTGTGCATACGGTTCGCGTGTGGTCGTAGCGCTTAACAGACACCGATAATATAGTCCCCCCACGGTGCGAGTCCCTTCATGCTTTTGGGCTGCATTCGGCCACCGTGGACTTGCTGTCATCTGAAAACCCAGTGCAAACCATGGAGTTTCGCGTTTATTGTATTAAACACGTGTGCTAACACCACCGATAACATCATACGCTTCCTTAATGCTGCGCTCCTCCGACCGTTTCCGCCGATTTTCCACTGTTCTGGTCGTTGGTACCTCAACTGCGATGCATTCTTACATGTTGGGCTCTCCAAGCAGAACAATTTTCAGTCGCTCACTGCAGCCATACGCAGGTCTCTCCCTGGAAGCGAACGTGTCTAAGGAGTCATGAAGAATGTACTCAGATTGGCAGGTGCAGAACTTTTTAATTCGTTTGCGTTAGAATAGTGTATCTGTCTTCTGCTTAGACTGGATTTTCTTGCTTGATTTGTGGCAGATATTGGGGAACACATTTAGGCTGCTGCTTGATGACAATGTTAGCTGTCCTACATTACGTTCTTCTGTATTACAAACTACCGTAGTAGCTATAGTAGCAGTATCTCTGATGATAATATTTTGATTTCAAAGTATATTTTGGATAGAGAAGTATATTTATCGGGATATTTTGAGCTAGAGATAATTGTTGAGTTATCGATTACAACTTCAACAATCTAGTAGTCGATAGTTATCTGTGATGAAGATGCTGCAAGGAATATTCTTAGTCTGTCTGTTGGTCTCGTCTGTTAGTTTGTTAGTCTAGTTAGTCTATAGTCTGTGATCTGTTCTGAACGGAGAATAAAAGAGGATAATAATAAGCGAAGTATATAACCAACAATAATCATCGGCAAAATTATTACTGAAAGAGTCAAATCGGACTAACTAAATTTAGACGAATTTAGAAACAGGTTATATGCCATCCGTATGAAGCTAAGGATGAGATTCCAGTTAAAGCCTCAGCTTCAGCCGTGTATCATGAAGCCCAGTGTAAGTATCGTGGCAAGCGATTAGTTGTAAACGAACCCCTGTGCAGGTGGCGAATGGTTCATGAAATATGTAAGAGATCACTCACATATGTAAACCTCAGCCAACGTAAAAGATCAAGACTTCAGCAGCGTATCCCAGCGATGCTGGGGCAAACCCCGAACCCGTTGGGATACGCTCAGGGGCTTTTTCTCGGCCGGTTCTCGACGCTTCGCTCGCTGGCGGCGAAAAGTATCGGGAAGGAAATATATGACTGACACTCCCAGGAGGAGCCGAAGCGTTGGGTGTGAGGATTTTGGTGCCAACGGTTGGGAACTTGTGTCGTAAAATAAAATCTGATCTGAAGCATTCGCTCTACGCGAACTTCTTCGCCCGGGATATCCACTTCGTCGTTGGTTTTTTGGATTGTGTCCATCGAGTGGGAGCGCAAGGAAGGTAAGCGATAGTGACGTTTTTGGGTCGGTGCACTGATGGCGGCCGTCGCGGAAAGGTAACCAGGCTTACCAATCTCCCGGAACGATAAATTTTACCAAATTCGGTCTCGTTCCCTCTTCAGCGTGTTTCCCTATAGCTCCAGCGTCACGGTCTATCTGCCTCGCTTTTACCGAACTTTTCACGGCTCAAAGTTCTATCTAAGTTAGTGCGCTGGGGGTCGTCTCTTTTCCGGATTTGCACATGCATTCGGCACATCCGGAAAGAATCTACAACCGCCGCCGCCGCCACCACCCGGCAAATGGGTTGGACCCTGGCCCGGCGTCGGTTCTGCCTCCGTACGGGTTTTTTTTTGGTTTTGTTTCAAAAAGGGTTCCTTACGCCATATTACGTCTGCCCGATGACAATGATGGCAGCTATCTGGCATGTTCCGGTGTATGTGCGTTTTTTTTTCACGAAACTTGGCCAAAGTCTTGGAATACATTGAGCCACGATTCGACGACGAGGGAAGTGTGGAAGCCGGAACGGCGGAAATAACACTCGAAGGGCCGCCTCGGGAGGTTCGCAGCTGTACTCGCGAGCGCTCGTTGTAAACGATGATGTTGAATTTATTCCCCAATTGGTAAAATGTGACGGCACGGGCACACGGATACGCCTGCCACAATCGTCTTATCGACATTATGATACTTACCCGGCAAACGGTGGCAGACAGTGTGTTTGTATGAATAAAAGAGGTAAAGAAGCATGAGAAAAAAAGGACGAAAGAGAAAAAGAAAAAGAAAGAGAGAAAGAAAAAGAGAACCAATAAGACACAGCATTTCCCGACGTGGAACACAATAACCGCAGAACACTGTCAACAAACAGTAGTAGAGTTGAGTAGCGAGACACAAATAAGCTGAAATGAAAATTGAACATAAACTTGCTTCTATTAACACATTGACTGCCAAGCGTTTTAAATACACTGTTTTAGTATAACATTTTTTGATAAAATTTGTTTAAATTGAACAAAAACTGAGCTACCCAAAGAATTAGTTTTGAATATAGATATAGTTTTCATGTTGCATTTTCATTTATTTGTAGGTCGACAACTTTTAAGATCTAACGACAGCTGAAGTTACAACGAAACAATTGTTTGTTCGATCTAAAAATGACGGAAAGTACTGTAAATGGGAAGCAACCAAATACCAAACCAACCGAATTCCCAACGATCACAGCCCGTTGGGATAACCCGTTTCCAACATCGCGTCCCTCTCTCCCTTAGGATCATAAAAATTTAAATGCGTACCTCCTTCTTGGTACGTTCGGGTGGTGCGTGGTGTAAAAATGGTGCAAGAAAAATTCGAAACCCAAAGTGTTACCAAGGGAGGCCAGCCTCCAGGGTTCGGTAGAAAAGCCGCGCCGTGTTTGCGTGCGTGAAATCTCTGTCCACCGGGGAGTTTATACCTCCATCTATAACGTATCAAAAAGGATGGTTGAAAAATGTTGCCGCGCACAACGCGCGACATCTGTTCGCAATGGTGAAGGAAACATTAGAGCTTGTGAAAAAGTCAAATTATCTTGGCGAGCTAAGACGCGCGGGAATTAATTGCTCACTTTGGGTGTGGTTTGCTTTATTAGCAAGCACGGTTGCAGATTTTACACGTTGTACAAAAACTGCTATTTCATACAACTTGAATATTTTTACTTGCTAACTAGTTACTTTACTTAACGATAGTTTCAAACGAGTTCTATTTTTTCCAAATTTATGTTTTCTCAAATGTTTCTCAATCCATAGTCGTTTTTAAATGAATTAAATGTTCATAGCTTCTTGGAAAACATAAAATGTTTGCTATTATAAGCGTTGCAAATCCAATACCATTATTACCCTTTTTAATTTTTCAATCATTTTAGATCAATTATTGACAACTCCTGTACGTGCTATATTTTTTACGTTTCTTTCTTATTATGTAAGAGATGTTGTGATAATGTGCCATACATTCATTTTTTTGCCTTTACGGTATTTCTATTCCTAATTTTGTGGTACATCATTCTTGATAAAAACGCCGTAATGGGAAAAAACAATATTTATGCCCCATTATTACAATATCTTTCCATGTAAAGACTAGTAAAATTTTTAAAAAAGTATGCTTATTTATGTAACGTTACAATTAACGATATTTTTACAAAAAATCTCAAAAAATGGTGGGTAAAGGTACTTTATTTTTGTACCGACTGCATGTGTAACAACAAGCATCAATTAGGTACAGGTTTTATTATACGGGAAATAATGTTTTGAAAGCTGTGCAATTTGATTGGTATGCTAAAATACATATTTTTTGTATTAAGCACTGGGCGGCTCCATTGATGAAGTTGAGTCATCAATCAATCTCATCAAAAACGAATGTTAAAATTTTCTTTCGATCTCGGTGAACGTTATTTTGTTTTTAATTTTGGTTTAACCATAGCCAAGGATTTTACCAATTGGATTTATTCTCGGATCTGCAGTACAACTGCAGATAATGCAACAATATTGAATCTGTTACGCTTACCTGTTCGAAAGTGAAAATTGAACCACTCGCAAACACCTACACACACACAACCACAGGTACAGTGACACATTTACGCGGACGTCTATCGAAATGCGTCAACGTTGTTGCACTTCTAAGCACATTTTATGGTGCGAAGAGACGACGGATTCGTCCAGCCGCGGCTACTCCACATTACCCCCTCCTCCCACGCGGTACTTCCCGCTTCTGTTTGCGAGCCCGGGAAGGTGCATAAGCGAGCACACCCACCTTCCTGTAGCCCAGGTTGCAGGAATCGACGTGTGGAAGTATTTCACCGCTTCATCAAGGTAGATATTTATCGTGCGTGCTTGCTGGTGGTACCGTTCCGGTATGCGCTGTTCGGATTGACCGGTTCCGGCCTCGAATCGTGGGGAGGGGAAAGTCGCTTCCTGTGAACCACCCGGCAGCTCGTTAAAACGATTCAATGCCGCTTGTTAAGGGCTTCAGCGCGCCGGATCGTTTGAAAAGTGGGCATATTTAGAAATTAGCAACTGTCACTGAAACTCCTCGCTAAATGCTCTCCCCCCCCTTCACCCCTTCCCCTTACCTCATATAATATACACACCATAATAAGGTACATTTATTTCGTCGTAGTCGAACCAGAAGGGTTTCTCTGGAAGCGCAGCATAGCGAATGCATTTTCACTGCTTTATTTTGAATCCTTAATGTTCTTTTGTTTAACAATTCCATATCGTACTCATAAAAGGCTGATGCAGCCCAATCTATCAGTTATTCAAATAAAATAAAAACATTATAGTAAGCTTACTTTGTATGTTTATTTTATGTGCACTATAGTGTTTTACTTCACTGAATGTTCGTTTTACACAGAGGGCGTTTTATTTGTCGTTTCGTATATATGAATCTAAAGACTGTCATGAATGTTTCTTTATTTTTGTTTTTTAAATTTATTTTTGTGTATTAAACTGTGATTTTGAATGTTTTTATTCATTTTTAGTTTAATAACCAAACCAGATTCTTATTCAAACGCTTGGTCGAAAGTAATCTCAAATTTAAATTAAAATAACGTGTAATGATGAACGCGAATATCAAAACAAGCATTTTTATTATTGAAAAATTTGCTATTGAGAGTAGCCAAATAAGCTAACAAAAGATTAAAAATAACCTGTAAGTATAAGGATATGTACGTGCGTATGTGATTCAAATAAGGTTGTTTTTATTTGTTTGAAAGATTTCGCAAAACAAGCGGCAAGCATTTGACCTACTGGAGAGCTCGTTGGGAAAATTAGTTATAAAGGAACACCGGTGATTTATTGCGCGCATAATCAAGCACAGCGGATCCCTAATAAGCTTAGCAAGCAGCAATAGAACGGGGTCGTGGAAAAGGGCGGAGAGCGAATCATTTAACCTGATTCAATTACGTTTAAAAAGTGGAAGAAAAACTGCTGGCAACGAGTGTTGAATTCGAAGGCCATTTTAAATCTTGGTAACCTTGGTGCTTAGACGCAGTGAAGACGTTCGGAAGTATGTCTTTTCTTTAAGAGAAAACTGGCCAAAATGAGCCGATTGGTATCGGCGCTTGGTGAGTTCGGAGGGAAAATCTTCATTACGACATCTCGGAGACAGAAAAGTCGATTCGCCAGGCACGATTGATTGAGCCATGAGTCAGGGGAAAAAAACGTGGAACCCTGGGAGGTTACGGTCGGTTGGTTACCGGAGAGCACAGTAATGTAGTTCCCTCGCGCGACGTCGGTGGAAAAGAAGCACGAAGAGGAACCGTTTACCATAAAATGGAATCGAAAGAATAGAATCGCACGCCCGCGAACCGCAGGAATTACAAAGCCATTCATCATTTTGTAATAGCATTATACAACGTGAGTTGAGGAAAACCATCATACCACTCACGCACTTACACGTACAATAACACAGACACATACACGCAGAGTGTGGGAGTGCAGACAAGGAAGGGAAAAGAAAGGCGCAAACAAAAAAGAAAATAGCGTTCCTATTATTATCATCGTAATTACTCGCTTCGCAACAGGCAAATCCTACCATTCCCATCTCTTCCCAGCAACCATTTTATATATGAAACGGGTGTGTGTGTGTGTGTGTGTATGTAGCGGTGGGGGAAGAGGATCGCGGATCGCGTAAAGGGCACGTATGACCTTTTGGTGGTTGTTTGGTGGACAGAAGAAAAAAAAAAACAATCCCCTTTGGCCAAACGTACGGTGGGTTGATTGAGGTGGTATTTGATTCGTTTTGAAACCAGAATTTTTAATTGTTTTTTAAAAGAGTTTTATTTTATCGTCAAATATTCCTTCGAAATTAAAAATTTAAAACCATTCAGTTACATTAAAGAATGCTGAGTAAGGCAATAAATCATATATTATCCATGCGTATGAAGTACTTTAAATAGTTTTAAGACTAAATAATACTGTTGATTATCGAACGCTCTTGAAAAATAATAACAGAGAGAAAACTCATTTCCCACTGACAGTAATTTTCTATAAGTTTGTTGAAACCTGAACATGAAAAGCAAACAATCCATAAAAATATCAATAGGTATTCATTTTTATGGGTACAAAATGAACAAATTAAGACTAGAAAACGCTGTTGGTAATGCAAATTGATGTTGGAAACTCATTTTCCACTGATAGATGTTTTCTAAAAGTATGTTAAAAGTCTGTTGAAATCTGATAAAAAAAAGCAATCAACCCATAAAAACATCATTAGGGTTCCATTTTTATAGGTACAAAAATGACCAAATTTAGACTATAAAATGCTGTTGATAATGGAAATTGATGTTGGCGCTCTGGAAAAATAATAAACGAGAGAAAACTCATTTGCTACTGACAGTAATTTTCTAGAAGTTCTCTGTTGTCTATTGAAACCTGATAAGAAAGCAAACAATCCACAAAAAAATGAACAAATGACTTACCTAAAAAATTACTCATGAATAAAACAATGGTTTCGAAAATCATTGTATATGGAAACTTCGTTTTTATCGTTTGAAGAGAAAAATAGTAAGGTTGTGTCAATTGAAAAACGCCACCATTTGGTCCACTGTGCAGCGAAAATGGACCGAACTCAGTGCCATCCCGCCAGCCATCAGGCTCCGGATGCTTTGATTTATTCACATATCAATATTAATTCCACCCGAGACCCCAGCCCGCGCCAAAAGGTGCTATGATTTATGTTTGGCCGCACGCATTGGGAGCAGGAGCTTTCTTTGCGCGGCTTCGGGACGTTCGCTCGAGGCGAATTATATGGAACACGAGCCCACGTGTTCTCATCCGCAGGCAGGTTCATCTGTCTCCTGCCACGCCACGCGAACGTTTTGATTTGAAAGCTTAGGGTTGGCTCTCGGGCTTGTCGAACGCCTGGGTTGGGTTGGGTTGGGAAATAAGTGGCATTTTTCGGCGAGTCACAGTGTCAGCACGCAGCTACCAGTAAGGTTTCGCATATCGGGGAACACAAAGGGAAACTGTTCGTTCCGGTACTGCGAAAGCTTTTTGCGCACAAACCCATTTTTGTTGCATTGTTACGAGGCTCTGTTAACTTTGTTACTGGGTTGGCTTGGTTTGTGTGGCCTACGGGTTTTGTGTCGAATACAATCTAAAGGAACAATTGTGTGTAGTGCAGACGTTTCGACTTTTGATATACAATGCAATGGAGAGAATATTGACTCTATCCTTTTTTAAGACCCTCAGGCTTACGAGATAAAATTGCTCGGGGAATGTTTTAATTAGATCGGTTGCAAATCAAACATAAATAAAGAAACTTTAATGATAAAAAAATGCTTATGAAAAATTGTTCGACAAAACAAAAGTTTTTTTTTCTCGAACAGCAAAAAGTTTTGAAAAAGTACAAAACAGAACATCGCATAATTGGAAAGTAAGTTAAAAACACTCATTTTCACTCTGGTGTAAGATATTGAAGGTAAAATGTATCATTTGAAAAAGAATTTCGACAGAACTGTTGGCGATTAGTGTTTTATTGAAGGACGTAGGCAAATTCCTCGTAAAGTGATGCCCATTTGGATTAAGAAGAAATGAGTGCTACATACTATTCAGTTAGTTGAATTGTATAATTTTGTTGAAAACCACCACTAAGAGCTTAGTTTTAATTCCCTGTTAAAAGAATCGAAGCTGCAAAGTGGATAGTACCGAGCCGAACTAAAAAGGAAAAATAAGGCCGAAAAAAAACTTAAGAGAAATAAACTCTGGCAACGTGTTTTTCTACTTACAAGCTTACAGTATCTTTCCCCTGTTCCAGGAAATGCAGAACAAACCAGGAAACAACAGAATAAAAACACACACACAAACACAACCGTTTTAAAGGTACAAAAGTGAGCAACAGGAAGCGCAAAAGCAAAAGGAAAGAGCGTACCCCGGTCGCAGTTAACTAGCAAAACCGTGTCAGTGGAAAATAGCTGCCATTTTATCGCTTTGCGCGCCTATGCTGTGGCACGGGATGCCACGAGAGCTTTCGTTTGCCATGGAAATGGTGGCAGGAAAAACTCCACCAGCACGGCGTGCGTGCATGTGTGTGGTTGTATCTGGCAACCAGAGAGAAATGCAACGAATAAAAGTCGAAGAAGCAAAGCGGAGGCAGATGAAGAAAGAGACCCATTTTCTCGCACCGAATATTTTCTGGACCAATGAAGTAGAGGAGATTGTGGTAAGATGAACCAAAGTTCAATGAAAAACATCTAGCTTTATTTTATTGGAAGTTTACAAGTTTTTGTTAAAGTCGTGATTCTTTTTTTCGTGCAAGTTATGTAACACTAGATTCAAGATACCAACTCAATTTTAATATTTCGAAAACGACTGAAAAAAACCAACACACCAAAAAATGAAGTGGTACATAAAAAATTGAAAAGAACAATAGTCCACACCAACCAAAAAATCAACCAAAAAACCAACCAAAAAACCAACCAAAAAACCAACATACTAAAAAATGAAGTGGTACATAAAAAAATAATAAGAACAATAGAAGATAGTCCACAAATATACTAAAAAGCAACATTTTACGGAATTGAAATATCTTCAAAATAGTGAAGTTATAGCGTTTTAAAAATAGGAGTCAAAATGACCCCTAAAACTCATTCGGGTAAGATTCCAAAGCAATATATTGTAGTGTTAAGCCGTCAGTTAATTCGAACAAGTGGGTTTTACAGTTTTTTTCACAGCACAATACAGTTTTCTCTTTTTTTCACTCGGAAGGTACATTTTGCTCCGCATTCTCCTTTACTCTAGCCACTCAACGCAAAATTTACACAACAGCAGTGTCTGCTTTTACGGCCGTTCGCCGCGTGTTCCCTCGGAGAGTCCCAGAGTTAATCCTTAACGAAGTTTCCATAGTCACCCGTGCAGCCAGCGAGCGGTATTTTATCTAGTTTTCTTTCAATTCTCTCTTGCTTTTGCACCGAGACAACCAGCCCGATTCATCGCTCGTTGCCGTAGCGTTATCAATTTGCTTACTTCTCTTTTCTGTGTTTGTATGTCAACTAAAAATTTGAAGTTCGTCCATCGTTGCGGATCGTTATTTCTGCCCATAGCCCGACCGAATGCGTGCGTAAAGCTGCGAGTCTACGCAACCGTCGCCGTACAGGGTAGCCCAGATGATCGGCGGAAGCTAGACACTCTAGAGAGGGTCATTCAGAGAGCCGTTGTCAGCTTGTTGACATTCCATTAAATCGATTACTGCACCGCCGTCGGACGGCAATCGCTCGGTGCAGTTAGTCAATAGCATTAATGTAGGAAGTCAAGGGTAAATAATACTTGCCGGGCCGGCCTGTCAACGAGATTCCCGAAGCTCATTGCGAAACTCACGAAAAAATACTCGCCCACCAACTCCGTCGAGTTTCTCTAACGCAAAAATCCATGCGATCGGGTACTGGCGGGGACGGAAGGCGGGTGAGATTGAGTGGATTTTTACGTCGCTTGTTCTCGCCCGGCATTTTTTTATCCCCCCTCCCCCCACTCCTCTTTCCTGCTCTTCCACGCGTATCCTGCAATCAGCCAAAAGGTAAACAGCAAGAAATGCCAGCTGTTGACTTTTCGTATTTCCACTGGGTGCGTCGTCGGTTGTTGACGCTGGCTGTGAAAGTGAAGCGTTGCGACGCAAACGGGCGATGCGGGAAAAAGGGAAGTATAGCTGGGTGCAGGGGGAAAATCATACAAATCCCGGCGGGTGATCATTTCCGGTGGCAGAGAGTACGCGTGAGCTGGGGATGGGTGGCTTCTGGAAAACTGACCACATCCCGAGCCCGCCTTTCATGCATGTTGTCTGGCCAGTGTGGCTCACTGCTGCATCCTGCAGCGTTGACCAAGCTGGCGAAGAAGTTGTAGCATTCGCATATGTCCAAAGAATTCACGAGCTTGAACGGTTCATACTTTATTTGAGGAAAAATTTAAATGTTTGAAGCAGTGTTGCAAAACCACTATGCCTACGTTGAAACAAGGAGTAGAACTGGAGTAAAAGAGTAGAACCAGATAACAAGATAACTTAAATAAATAAAAAGAAGGTGAACTTCAAACATGTGCAAACAAACATGTACTCGGGCAACCGGTCAAAAAGTCTTAGTAACAGGCACAAGTTAGTCTTAAAGCATAAATTAATCATTATTTATTGTTGCTACAGTTTTATCAATTATCAAGGAAAATCCCAATTAACTTTTTTTGTTTGCATAGAAGACGAATGCTATGTTTTTCTGTAATGAAATAAAATCTGACACTTTGTGAAAGCTTTGTGCGTATTATTGATTGTCATTTTCAGCAAAAGTGTCGAATTTTATTTCATTTCAGTGAAATTTTATTTCATTTCCCCAGTATTTTAGCAGCTTTACAGACAACACCACCATGTGTACTTTGCTTTTAACGTGAACAATGATTATTTAACCCCTTCACAGTTTTACAGCGGATGGAATTTTTACTATTTAGGTGTTTGTTACACGTTTGGTTTCTACTTTCGTTGCGTGTCATTTGTTATCGAGTGTCTTGCTTCGAAAACTCGCTCTTATGTGTTTGTATACCTTTACTCTTATATTTGATACTAATCGATGCAAGTGAACCAAATTTTTAATTATTGGCAAACTGTTGCTGATCGCAATCATAAATAACACGTATGCAAACTGACCATCGATTAAACATTAAAATCTAAAAAAAAATAGGAAAATATAATTTCCTAGACCAAAAACTATGCAAAAATGTAAAAACTGGCTTTTTGGTTGATTTGTTCTGCTTCCTTGTTCACATAATTTGTATACGAAACAAGAGTACAATCAAATTTTATTTCTAATTTGTCACAACAGCCAGTTATTTCTAGAAAAAAAAAGATAATTATGGATTGGAATGGCTACCTCTCGGAATTCAACAGAAATAAAAACAAGCACGGTATTGTGTCGTTTGAGAACCACTGGCTATCAGATCAAAGTTAAAGAAACCAACGCCTGTGAAGAACATATCGCCGGACGAGCTGAGGAGACTCTTGACGGCACTTCACTTCTTCTTGACGTGATCAAACTCTTACAGGGCAGGAAGGCTTATTGTTCCTCTCTACAGATGCTCTTATTGTTCCGTCCACATTTTCCCACGCTCGGACACAGCCCAACCTGTCCCCGTGGGGTGTCCGCGAAGGAAAACATCGATACTGGCATCGACACTACCGTCGCTTGATCGGTGAACAGTTTCCTGGTGGAAAAGTCGCGGAACAGCTTGTTCATTCCCAGCGATGCCGTTGACGACGCGTCCGGAGGATGAAGTGGGAAGAGCCCCGGATGGGTTGGGATCGTACCGAGACGGCGCCACACACTTGGAGCGATCAAGTGCAGGCCCAAGGATCCCAATCCCTGAATCTAACTTTTTCGCATCGCAGCTTTAATCTCTCACTCTTTCTCGCTCACCCTCTCTCTACCAGGGGAGGGTTCCATTCACACTGAAATCCACCCCGGAGCCGAACCGTTTACTGCATCCGGCATCCCAATCTAACTGCCCCTATCAACCCTCCCCTCTTCCCCCTTCGCCCCGGATAGTGGCAAAAGTTTTCATAATTTATTACTTTCGCGCGCGCGAGAGTGGTAAAATTTTAATGACTCATTAAATCTGGCGATGAAGATTTTTCACTTAAGTTTTGCTGCACCGCGCGCACACACACACACACACACACATGCACACACTTTTGTGTGGAAAAGGTGGGAAGTGAGAGTGTCGGAAAGTGAACGGAATGAGGAAGCAATGGATATCCAACATGGCCGGTGCCCGGTGCAGCTGCTTCCGAAGGGTTTTTCTCTCCGCCGAGGCCGCGCAGTTTCCCTTGCTGCAACACGCAGATGGACACCGGTGGGAGTGATACCATCGCAAAAGAAAAGAAGAATAAGAAACACCCCTCACCCTCCTCGTCTCATACACAGAATCGCATAGAAAAGGTGGTCCGAGCCACTCAAGAGCTGGAAAAACTGGCCCGCGAAAAGGTCCACACCTCCGCCTGCATCGAATGGGGTGGGGCTCGGCAGCAGGGTGTGAGGATGTGGGGAAGCGAGTTATAAAACTGGGTCCGAGGCAGGGCGAAATATCTTAATCCGCCAGCTGGTGACGAGTCGAGATTTTTGCCGTTTCTACTCCAGTGAGTGTTCGAGAAGGGCCAACGAGTGGTGGGGAGGGTTTCGGATGATGACGGTGAGGGAGACCGGGAAGGGGGGAGGCGATGGGGATCCATTGCAGCCGCTGGGCGCCGCCAATGTTTTGCGCTTTTCCGAGCGAAGGCCATAAACTGCAAAATCACGACCGAAGTGCCCGGCGAGCGAACTTATGATTTCGACTGTCAGTCATATAAATTACTTCGGCTTTGGCGAGTGGCTGCCGGTAGTTGGTCTAGCTTTTGGCTTACCTTACCATGCTCGTTCCACGCCAACTTGCCCATTCGGGACGCGAAGTGTCTTAGACACTTCTTCTACGTGTGACACACGATGCCTCAGTTACGCCGCTTGATTTTTGATAGAAATATATACTCTTGGTTCAATCGCGCTCTGCACGGTTCTTGTGGTAGGATTAGAGTAATTTTATCAACCGCCAATGTTAGTTACACTATTCCCATTTTGTTTACATACAAAACTAATCCAGGTACTTTATAGAATACTTAACTATCGCTTTCTTAATTAGTTTTCAAAATACCAATATCCTAAATAGGCTTATTTTATTTTGTTTCCTTAGGCACAGGAATTAACGTAAATATTTCAATAAATTCACTTTCTACAAACTTATTACACGCATTTTCATAATGAGCATTATTTCTTTTATATTTACTTTTACTGACAAATATTTTTCTAATCTACGTTCAGGTCTCCATTAGGTTTCCAGTTCAAAAGTGTGGGAAAATGTGTCAAAATGTTCCGGACGAGTAAAATACATACCGGCACTTTTTAATTTGATTCAGCTGGCTTAAAGTCATAAAACCAAATGAAGGAGTGGAATAAGTTCAATGGCGTTTCTAATAGATCCTATGTGAACTTCACGACTCTACAATAAGATATTTCACAAAGAAAAGAGTGTGAAGCTTATTGTACTTTTGATTATTATCTTGTAGATTTTCTTACGACAGTACAAGATATGACAGTGATAAAATAGAATAAGGAAATCAAAACGAAATTCATCAAGTATCTCAATATGTTACTTAACGAATACTAAAACGAATCGAATTCATAGTCTTTACAATATGATTAAGGAAACAAAAATGAAAACATCCTCATCAGGGAATAATATGACAATATTGAGCAAAACACTCAACACTCAAACACTTTTCGATTTTCATTTAATGGGATGTTAATGTTTCAATTAAATTAACTCAAATTACAAATAATTATTTGGAGTTGGAAGCACATTTAACCAAATTTCTTGACTTGTTATTATTTGGTGTAGTAAAAGAGAGGAGAGAGTATCGATCGGTGAAAATTTATCATTTTTTTCTTGAATTGACGGCAAGAAATTAATGTTGTTAAAATCTCTATCGACAACGTTTATCCAAAACATGCCTAATGTTTGTCCACTTTCCATGCTGGACGCAGGTTCTTCTGCACGAATCGGTCGATCGATAGAGTTGGTCTACTCATCTCTGTTGCGATTTCCTGCATATTATATTGTAATTGTAGTCATTTATTTGTCTTTTTTTAATTGATGAAACTCATTCTTTACTCTATTTTGTTCAATACCCTATAGCTTTTATTTTCCATATCTTTCTAATGCTCATGTCTCTTTCTCCGCGTTGTTTAATTCAATTCTATTTATTTCATTTCATTCTATTCTATAAGTATTACTTTCGATCGGGAATCATGGACATACTAAATAAAGCCGCTTGCATGTTTCGTTCGTGGTTATTAACCAAAGAAGTGGTTCCAGGTGGGAGATGAAACTGGTATAGATTGTTTTTGTTTTCCTAACGTAGTCCCAATAGCCAATCTTTTGCTCGTAAATGCTTTTAATTTTCAGACGGAGTTCGTTCTAAACCAGGAAGGTAAAAAGCTGTGTTCTCTGTTACCAATGGAGTGAATAATCTACCAAATCGAATAACACAGAGAACGAAAAGAAAGCTGGTGCAAGTGTACAAGGCGCAATCTGTCAGGGGGGAGCGTTGATTCGGGAAAAATAGGAACCAAAGGCAGGAGGCAGATTGATATTTCCCATATTGCGTCGCCCGAAGATGCACTTACGCTGGTCTTATTTTTCCTGCTCTTTATGTACCTCTCGTTCCCCTTTCTGGTACGTTAAGGATGTGCCTTATGCTGGCAAACCCCGAGTGTGCGATGTTATTCATGGCAGTGTATCGGCCACGGAGAGTGAGCCATTGAATTACATCAAAGTTTACTATTATGACCTGGGGTGTTGTCCATCCCCTGTGTGCATCTCTTCGCCTGAATAGTGAGTTGTGAGGTATGTGTGTGTGTGTCCCTTGAAGGCATGTGAACGTCGCAACGAACGATGGAGGATCTTGCAAATGTGACAAACTGCCGGCACTTGCTGACATTCCGGTGTCGTTTGACCGACGTATTAGGTTTCTAACCCCTCGAATTACCTCGCAGATACGGCAGCTTTCGAGGCAACCTGCAGGGATCGTCCGCAGGAGGGCACCGTCGCTGTCCAGCATCTGCTGGGGTTTCCTTGAAGCGGCAAACTATTTTTATTTATTCCCGCCAATGCGCCCGAGGGCACACAAGAAGATAGTGGATGAATTGCAGACAGCCACACACACACACATATATACATACACGCTTACATATGATGCTCCAGGGTGTTCGCAAACCTCGAGAAGTCGTACCGTTTCCGGTTTATTGACAAACATAAAAAACAATGTGGTCGCCTTTCGCCACCGGGCAGTCATTAGAATATTCGAACAACCGATGAAAGAACATTGGCATCCTTCCAGGAGAGAAAGCTATCCTGGCAGTTTGTAGACAATAGCGGGAATCCTTCTTCCTGGTTCTTTTGGGGGCGCAGAGGGAAGAAACGAGAGAAGAATGCTGTCTTCGGTTGCGTAGAGAACACTAGATCATTTTACCAACAAGAGCACCGGATTTAACAAAATCACAGTTGACGCTGCTCTCACGTAACAAAGCCTTTTTATATTGTTTATATTTTTGCTATATTCAAATAAATTGTGTGTACCTACGTACATAAGTTAGCTTAGTTATTCTTTTCTTCAATAACATTCAAAGATAAAAAATAAGTAAACTGTAGCTACGCCAAACGATTTGAACAAATGCACAAAAAGTGTTTAATTGGGAAAAGCGTAACTGTTCATGTTGGTCTTTATTTTCTTTTCAAAATTGATTCAAGTCGTAAATCTGTAAATTTGAAATCGAAATCGTACATATATATAAACAAAGTAATAAAAAGATATTTTGTTGAAGGCGCGATTGAAAATCAAAAGCATCAATAGAGGCAGAGAATTCAATCGGAAGAAGAAACCGAAAACTTTTCCGTTGATGTTTTTTTGTGATAAGTGTAAGTTGATATGAAAGTTATATAATAAAACTCAATGTAACATTGTGCGGATGTTTTTTGGGATAGTACTTGATATATCCAATACACAAACTTAATTGTAGTCGTATTTGCCCTACATTAAGTCACATTTATTGAACAATGTGTAATAGGCGCCATTATTTTTGTACTTTTATGCACTATTTCAGCGTTGTATTCGGACTCTATTGTGTTGTACATATATTCGACTCCAATAATAAAAAGATCTATTGGAATTTTGATAGACGATATGGTTGATACAAAATGCTTTGTGTGGATCTTCACAACAAAGTTTTATCATTCGAATGCTCTATTCATGGGGACAAACATTTGCTTTTTCAACAAGGAAAACATTTTTCTTTATGAAAATTCCTAGTACAAACTCGCACCGTGATGGATGTGGAAAATAAAGGAACAAAAATCCGGTAACGCACGGTGAAACAAAAGAAACACTTCTGCTTTCGTATGCAATACACCTTGCATCAATTATTCCATTTGAATTGCGCTCTTATGTGGTTCGTTCTTTCAAAGTTTATATTCATCTATTACGTTTTCAAAACTCCCGAGCGAAGTGTACGTTGAAGGATGGGGGTTGTTTTTAATTGTCAGAGTATAAATTCAAACAGCCATTCAACTTTTCTCTATATATTGCAACGCAGTGCCATCGTCGACTGAAAATGAAACGGTATGAAAAGTTGCATCCCGCTCGTGGGTGGGGACAATCATTCTCATCATTGGTAACCATTAACTTTGGCGCATAGTGATCGATTTGATTGGGTTGCATCTGTTGCATTATCAGCAGGTCTACTCGGCATGGTTTTCAAAAAAAAAAACAACCCTGCGCCTAGCGTATGATTACATAGCCGGGAATGGAAAAAGAAAACAAGCGGCTCCACAAAATGATAAGCACGACAACCCCGCCGGAAAATCTACTTACGCAAGCATAAAATTGTTTCTGAGTGCATGCAAAATGTGACAGAAAAAATAAATGTTCATCACTTGCCTTCCCTCCGCAACCTGCGTGGGTTTGGCTCCGGTGGAAATTTTTGCTGATGACTGCCACCCGCGATGGGTTGCACCGAGCGGGAAACGCATCCCGATTTTCGTTGGGATTTTTTTTTTCTTTCCGGGGAAACATTCGGGGCATCCATTTTCATCCCAAACGTTATTGGTTGGGTATTTTTGCCCTTGACGTGGGCTGTTCCTCTGTTTTAATCCCTGCGAGTACTCTTTGCTGTTATATCTTTATTGCTTGTCAGGTTATTTAAAACATATTGAATCTCCAACAGCAACCAGGAGTGTTTCAATGTATTACTTCTGCATCGGTAAAGAAGCATGCTTAGGTTTTGCTTTTTTTAAGTCCATTCTCGTAATATTTAGATAAAAACAGATGTACAATAAAGATTATAAATCGATGTAAATATAAAAGATAAAAGTTAGAGTTTTTTAAAGTAATTTATATCCCATTTGCTTATGGAAAGAGTAATTTGAATTTTTCAAATAAACGATTTTTTTTCAACGAACGAATAATCTATCAAAGAATAAATAATAGGATGATCTCTCATAAATACCTCTGGAAACTTAGTCCATTATCATCTACGTAACAAAAACTTTTAAATATAAGCTACCAAGTGTCATAACTTGTTTTGGCATAACTAAATAATTACTTATTAATCAGAAGTGTGCAAAGCCTTGCTACTGAACTGATTGTTATGTTTGTGGTCATGATTCGTTAATTAATTTGTACTAGTTGCTATTGATTATACTCCTTTCGGTTGTTCCTTTATCAACTCTTATCGTTTGGGTTTGGGTTAATAAGACGGTAACATGTGGTAATAAAATCAAGCGTTCGTCGGGATTGGAATTAAATACTTCGGATGTCCGAGCGGTTAAGAAAAACAATCTTCCCCATAGTTATTTGCCTCGTAATGCGGGAAACTCTCGCACATGTTCGTAAGCTTTTCTTTTCGATCTGGAAGAAAATTTCCTTTACCCATTTCCCATTTTCATTCCTCGCGCGCCGCGGCGTCTCGTAAGTTTTAATGTAAGCGTTTCGAAGAAAAAGCATATTAGAAACAATGTAATTCAACGGACGGTTCCTTCCGCAACGGAGATGGTGAGTTCCCATCCATTACCCGTCTGGGCACATTCGTCTCCTCCCAGCCATGTTTCGGCTCGCCGCCCCATTCCAGGGTGGGAAAAACAGTGTGAAAAGCACGGTGCGCCACAATCGAGTAGCGATCGTTAACCTAAATTCAATTAGAATTTTGCCCGTTTTTAAATGAAATGATTTGGCAAAAATCCAACGCCAACCGGCGCTAGGCGAGTGGCATCAAAGTGTACTGATGATCCTCCCCTCCCCCACCCACCCAACGCTCCCTTACAATCGCATCCGGTTTTGGTTGCTTCCTGGCCACGATGGGCCACGAGTTTCCGGACAACGACAGCTTTATTAGTGTGAGGCGGAGGTCCTTTCAAGGATGCTTTTAACGATGCGGTGAAAGAGTGTGTGTGTGTGTGTGGGCCCTTGAAGGGGCGGGATAAGAAGTGGATCGGTTACGGTCGTTTCGCGAAGCTGCCACTCGTCGTTGTTCCATGTGAATCGGGGAGGAATTTAATTCGTTTAATGAAATTTTTCCAGGGCTCTTCCGGACGCCATGACGAGGAGTTTGACGCTCGGTGGCATGGAGGGAGAGGGGGGGGGGGGGCATGGCGGGAGGGTGTCCTACAGAGAGTGCTTCACTGCATCTTGTTCTGCGCTGCAACAGAGATGAATCCTTCCCCTGCAAGCTCAGGCCGGAGCGGAAAGCTACAACCTGCCGGGCTGAACGCGAATATTCAGTAGATCCTCCCGAGAGATTATTTTCCGGAAAATCAATTCTTTTTCTGTCACACTTCTCACACCAAATTTTTCGTGGGTGTTGTCTTTAAAAGGCCCACTCATAATTATTCCAACTGTCTTCGGCAGAGCATGGTTTTGCGGCCATTTGCTACATTTGGCGCACTTGAGGCTTTTATGACTGAAGGTGTGTTTCTGCTCGTTTATGCGATCATTTATATTATTTCTTTCGCGTAACTGTTCAAGCTTTACTCTCTTGTTTCTTCCCCGTTCTTCTTTTTTTCGTCGTTCATGTTGAAAACTGAACTGAGATTAATTTAGAATCAGGTACTTCTAATAACTTTTTTCTGTAAGTTATTGTCCATGTTTGGTAATTCTGGCCGTTTTTATGATCGTTTGTTTCGATTTTACATTTTTTTTAAGTTCATTTATACTATTTATTTTGCGTAACTGTTCAAGCTTTACTCTCTTGTTTCTTCCCCTTTCTCCTGTTTTCGTTGTTCATGTTGAAAACTGAACTGAGATGAATTTAGAATCAGGTACTTCTAATAACTTTTTTCTGTAAGTTATTGTCCATGTTTGTTTATTCTAGCCGTTTTCATGAGCGTTTGTTTCGATTTAACATTTTCTTGAGTTCATTTATATTATTTCTTTTGCGTAGCTGGTCAAGCTTTACTCTCTTGTTTCTTTCCCAAGGAATGTTAGTCGTTCTTCATGGTAGAAACTGAACTGAGATTAATTTAGAATCAGGTACTTCTAATAACTTTTTTATGGTCTATGTTTGATTATTCTGGCCGTTTCCATGAACGTTTGTTTCGATTTGAAATTTTTGACACACAGTTTTTTCATTTACTTTCTCTGTGGCAACGTCAAATAGTAATGTCAATTAATTCGGTGAGTCTCCAGGTTTAACGCGATGTTTTGTTTATATGATATGTTGTTCATTCTAAGAGATGCTAAATGATTCTTGTAAGTACCTCCCAGTGTTTGCATGTTTCAAATTCACCTTAGCTTTTCGTATCCACAAATTCTTTGTAGGTGTTAGTAATGTCGAGTTTAAAAAGTCACTCTTGCCGGAGCTGCAATTCCTTCCTAAGCTTCAGAACTAAACCCAAATAAGAAAAGAGCTGAAAGAATCCTTCGTTTCGCGCGAGGCTTCAGCTTTTAGGCTCCTGGTTTGGCAAGGACACCCCGGACGCTCGCTCGTACGCCCTAAAGGGACGTACCGGCAAACCGATCTGTTGTTGTTGGTAGTTGGTACCACCTCGCAACAAAAAAAAAAAAAAAAAACGAAGTGTCCTTTGGGTCCTCCTCCGAGCCGCTGGCCTTTTTTCCCGCTTCCAACTCTCTCCCTCGACCGGGAATCGTTTACGTCCCGGTGGTGATGATGGGCACAATGCAGCCACCTTTTCCTGGGCGGTATGGTGGGATCCTAAAATGTACGCTATATCGCCTTTCTCGATGTGCATGAATATGCATACGAGCGAGAGAGCGAGAATGATGAATTCTTGGCCTTGTGGCGGTTCGGTGAGCTGGGGATGAGCAGATTTCATTCGGGAAAATCATCTCCCCCCCCCCCCAGAACCGAAGGTGGGAGTGCGCAGAGTTGCTGCGAGCTACGGTGAGGTTCCATATATTTTATGAAGAAAAATGTATTCGATCATTTTGGCCCCTCGGTGCAGCATTTTGCCATCGGTGTAGCGTTTCCTTTTCTCTACCATCTTTTGTTGGTTTTGCTTTCTTCCTCCAGCCGTAAGTACGGCACGCCGGAAGTGAAAGCTGACTGGGTGACTGCCGATGTGACTGATGAGCAAAAATTTTTGGGGGAAAAGATGCCCGACCTGCTTGTGTTTAGCATGCGGCGATGATATATTTATGCGACATTTGCATTGTCATCCACCGGGACGATAAAACAGGATTATTCAATTAGAGCGAGCGATGGTGACGCCCGTGCCTGTTAAGAAACGGAGCGGTGCTGGGATGTGCAGCAACAGGGGGAGGGCCGGTGGGCAGCGAATGAAGATGCTACATGTCTTTTAGGGATCGTCCGATGCAAGTTTGGGTTTTTTTTTCTTTATTGTGTAAGGGTGCCTAAAACCCTTCAAGGATAAGAAACAGGATAACAACAGCTTATAATTATCTTGTATCTTAACATATCTCGTTATTTAACTCTGCTATACATTATCAAAATAAATTTGGATTATCATGATTACAAAAATTCTGCAAGAAACTCTCACATAAAGCTAATCTATTGAAATACTTATGTTTACTTTCATAAATATTTATGTCAATATACAGTTAAAGTTAATTTGAGGAAAATGTCAAATTTAGCAATATAAAGTGTCATTATTCCTGTTTGGCAATTATTTAAGTCAACTCTTCATTATTTCGCCTCGACCAACAGCAGTGATGTCAAACTCTTTTGATCTCGCGGGTTGCACTTCCTTCCAAAGTAGTATTGATTGGATTAATGAACATAGGTTCTTATCAGCGTGCTTTTTTACTGAACAGTCAATCATGATTTACACTTTTACAATTTAAAAAAATATAATATCCTCTTATAAATTTGCATTCAGTCATATTAAACCTTGAAGTAGCAATATGTAATTGAAATAAGCACTATCAGAGTACGAGCAACATCCAGTACAACATGGTATTACAAGGGAGTTGGGCGAAAAGCAATCAAGTAAACATTAAAATAGGAAAGTGTAGGATATAAAAAGGAGTGATGAGCAGCAGCAGATAGAATTGAATCCAAAGAGTGGAAAGAAAAGGTTGCACAGTAAAGAATATAGAAATTATCTTGAGAAGAATTTTATAAAACTTTACATATATAAAGATTTGCTACGCCTCAACAGTGAATACTCAGTGCAGCAGTGAATAGTATCGGAATCGAAGCAATCCAAATTGAGTTGAATCTAAAAATCAAGAGAAGGTTTCTTGAAACGCTCAATCCTGAAAAATACCTTAAATGAATTGCAGAAAGACGAAATAGATATTTATTTATGTTTTCTTTAAATAAACTATTGTTTTATTTTTATTTTACTAGGAGAGATTCAAACACGTACTTTTGATTTAATTTTTTTTCCTTTGTGGTTTGTCAGGGTTTGTATAATATAAGATAATTATTATTGATGCTGATAACTTTCTTATATGAAAATATCCGTGGTATGTTTTGAGCACCCCACACTTTTAATGAATGATCGATAGTTATCCGTGGGCTTAGCTTTCATTTATTTGTTAAAAAAGTTGCCCAACATGTTTGCGTCTAATTTGTTGCAATCTCTATAACTTAGAAGCCCTTTTTAAAAGAGTCCACTTAAGCCAGCTTACATAAACATCTCTTTGAGGCTTTGTTTTTTGATTTAAACAACATTTTCACTCATTTTAAACAGATAGCAGTAAGAATTACGTCCAATACTCAAGGATTAAAACTTTCCATACATTCTAAAGGGGCCACTGACTGCATCCAACGTTATCGTGGGCCATATGTTTGCCATCTCTGGCCTGGAGCTTGTTATTTTGATGCCAATATTGCGCATTTAAGGGTTAATTTTAAATCCCGATGTAAACACACTCTGTTTATTCCTTTTCTTTTCCTTTTCGTCCATGGAAAAAGTGTCGATTTTGGTTCGAAAGCGAAGGGAGGATGTGTGTTAAAAAAACGGATAAACTCCCATGCTGCGGACGGTGCATCACATCATGGTCTAATAAACCTCCTCAGACACGCACACACTCACAAGGTAAAGGGGTACAATGGTGTCCACCGTGAACAAACCGGTGGAGTAGGAGCTTTTGGGTGAACGTTTTCTTATACAGTGGACTAAAAGATGGAAAAAGGAGAAGCAAACTTCCGGAGTGTGTCGATACTGCGTGCGGTGTGACAAATTGGGGCCGGGCCGCATTGCTTCGGACGTAATGGCAAAATAAAATGATGCGACCGTGCGTCTCCACCGCCTTTTCGCCTCCCTTTTCGTGTGCCTGTGGTTTTTCCATGTGACAGTTCACTAGCGTCCGCATAAAGATGGGACGAGAAAAAAGTGTTTGGAAACTGTAATAATCGTTATGAATATGAGAAAAGCATTTCCGCGCGTTGGTAAGACGCGAGAGAAAACTAGGATCATCGTGATGCTGCTGCGAGGTATAGAAAGTAAAGCATAGAAAACGGCGGGCGAAGACACCGTCAACACGAAAGGAAAACAAAAACTGCACGGAAATCCCCCCCTGTCCCCCTTTTGGGAAAGGGGAAGCGCGTGGCGTGTGGCAGTTCTCTGCCGGCAACTTTTAGACGTTGCAGAACCAGTCATTGTTTAAGTGGGCGATGAGATGATGATAAGGATTTCCGTGGCTCCTTGCCCAGCGTGCTTTCCGCATCACGAAGCAAGCAGCGAGTGAAAGTGTTGCCATCTTCAATGTGCGTGTGTGTGTAAAGGGTTCTTAAGCTAACAATGAGGGAAGAGAGAGAGAGAGATTGAGAGAAGGGACGTTTGCCCCGTAAAACACTCTCGTGTGCTAATTGTCAATTCGAGGGAGGCACAAGAGTTGCGGTGGAGAAAGTGAAACGGTGGAAGTCTAAAGGAAGTCATAAGGGTCCACCACCCCACCCCCTCCCCACTCCTCCCACTCCCATCGGGGGCATTGTTTCGGGTGTGGAGGCTAATTAACCATCCCTCGGCGAATGGAAGGATGATGTAGTTTGCGATTGTATCCAGAATGACATCCTGATGAGGTTGATGTTGAGTTTGTTTAGCACTCAAGGTGGGTGGAGTCCTGGTCGTAAGGAGGAAAATCGGGAAGGGATCGGGGATAGGGGGAATATAATTTGTAGGTAATGAGGTAACGAGATTATCTGGCTAGGCGAAGGCGAAGCAGCAAAATGGCGAGGATGAAGGGATTGACAAAATTTTAAACCAAAACTGCAGTCTCTTCGCTTGAGATGTGTGTCAAATTGTCATTACGTACGGTACAGGGAAAGGGGGCAGAATGTTGAAAAGTGTTTCTTCCTTTTTTAAATACTTGCATATTGGTCATCTTTACGTATGAAGTGGCTACCAGAAGCGCATCAGACAAAATAAATGCATTGATTCGCTATACATTCAGCAACCTATAGAAATTATTAAGCTTTCGATTTCACTTTGTTGTATTGAAGACTTAAGAAACCTTAAAACCACGTAATAAACAGCATAACATTTTTAATCAATATTTTATGATTTAAGTTAGGATACATTTTACTCAAATTAATTTCAATCAGTTCACTTGTTCTTAATAATTTCAGATTTTGTTTATACATTTGAAAACATTCAGAATAAACATTATCCTTTCCCTAGATTTCCAGAATGTTTGTTTAATTCATAGAAAGTTAGAAGAGATGCCAAATTTTGGGCAATGTTGTTTTGTTAAAAATGTAAAAAACTTACAACCAAGGCTGAAAAAGGTTCCCTTTTTCTGAGTTGATTTCTCTTTGTGATATTGCAGTTTCAAAACTTGCCAAGTAACATTTTTTTTTCATGTTCACTAATATAACTTCAAGTTCAGTTCAAGTCCATTTCAAATGCATGATGAGTTTGTGAATTTACTTCCGAATGAAAGCTAATGAAGAATATGTAAGTGTGAGAATGATGCTACTGCGTTACCTGAATCGTGTTTCGATGAAGAAAAATGCACCTTTTTACGGTAAAATGTAAAAGATCGATGGCTTAAAGTATATAAAAGAGATCAGTGTGAAGAAATTATTATAAAAGTAGAATATCCTCAGAATAGTTTGAGTATAATGAAAAGAGTAAATGAGTAAATTAGCAAGAGTAATGTGCTGCAAATTTCCAAACATAGTGATAATGCTTAACATTGTATTCACTTTTTATTTTTCAAATTATTTACTAAAGAGATTACATTAACGACTGACAAATTATTTAGTTTAACTTAAAAGTATAAACCAAAGGAAATGTTAGTTTTGTTAAATAATGTTAAAATGTGTTAAATGGAAAATAATATTATATAATACGCTTAACATCTCACTTTCTATTTTTCAAGTTTTTCGCAAAAGGGGATTCATTTACGACATTTACCTTTTTGTCGTAAAACTTGTCAATTTTGCTCATGGAAAATAATGTTCATATGAATTGATTCGCTTGAAAATCCTTTTAATTGCATAACATTAAAGAAAATGGTAGTTTAATCTATGTTTGATTTCGTATTAAAAATGTGTGGTTTAATTTAAATTACAATTTTCTAAATTTTTGAATAAAAATATGAATGGTGAGTGTTGTGCGGGGGATCTTCAACTCATAGCTGCTTGGGACCCCTCCAACGCTTAATGCGCCTCTGCGTCGAACTCCGAAAATGATTTACGTCAGATTTAATCAACGGTACACTTTTTCTCTGACGCTATCCTTGTTTTGCTCGTTGCTTATGGAATGATTATAGTTGGCACTTTTAACTTTCTAATGGCTGGATCGTAGCACGCCATTCGGCAGAATATGATTGTGATAATGTGCTCGGCTCGAGGATCTTTAATGCGAAATCAATTGCTTTCCCTCGATTGGGCTAGCTTGCTTTCCTTAAAACTTGGCCTCCGAAGAGTGTGTGTGTGTGTGTTTGCTGCACGTGAAGTTGTTTAGCCTTCGTTTCGCCAGTTCATCCCCGTTTTTCCGCCACCCTAATGAGGGTTTTCCTTGGAGCCGCGACCTTTCCGGAAGCGAACGAGCGAACCCGTAGCCGCAGATGGTTAAATAAGCAGCTCGCTTCAACCTTGCCCTTGGCGGGTTTCTTTGCCTGGTTGCGCGGAGGTGGTTCATGCATCAGTCACCCTTCTTCCTCGCCCATCCTCTCCGCACACCCCCGAGAGCGTGCCGACACCGGTGCTAGTCGTTTTCCCTAATGGGCCGTTTGCTTAAGGACGGCTTTAGTCCGGACGGGCAAAACCCTTTGCTTCAACTTGGGCGCACGTGTGTGTGTGTGTGGGTGTGCTGTGCGGCCCACCCGAGGTACTTTTTTGCAAATTTATTGATTGTCACATCTGTGCTGGCGTGAAAATCATTGATATTCATCGATATTTTTCCAGTCAAAACGAAACAAATTACGCTGTCACGCCCGCGGGGGAAGGGGAAAGAGGGAGTGGTGTTGGGGTGGGGGAAAACTAAGCAAGCGTAAAGAAAAACAACAAGAACCGAGGACGAGAATACAGCGAGTTGCAGCTCGAGGGCCGTTTTGGAACGTTCTTTTCCCACCGTCCAGATTTGTCCGCGGAGAAGGGGGAGGGGGAGGTGGTGGACCGGTGAGCGGAGAGTGTTTCGCCTATTTCGCCTTCCACCTTTTTTTCCGGGGGGTAGTGTGTGATGAGTGTAAAAGTTTCATTTTCCATTTGTTGTTTGCCGCAAGGCTTCGACTTGGTGGTGGGAGTGGGAGGGGTGGGGGGCTGTTTTGGGAACACATACAATGGGTTTCCGTGTAACAAATAGAGTGTGGCGGATCTCACACCCCCTCCCCCCCCTTCCTCTCGTGTATATCGAAAGAAAAGGCAAAACGAGTCCACAAAGAACCGGAAAAACAAAAAGTCATTTTTATTATGGTCGTATAGTAAGACTTTTCTAGTTTGTGTGGAGTTTTCGTAACACCCTGTGTCGCTCGCTACTTTTCATCGCAAAACCCCCTTTCCCTCCCCTCAACCTCATCGATCCCCGGGGCACATCTCGTTCGGTGGCGGGGAATTTATTTATTTCACACTGTTTTGCGGAATAATCGGTCGAACAGAGGAGCGCGCTCGCGAACAGTTTTTCCAATTACGGTGATCTACATGTGAAACCACCCGACCACGGGGTGCACCCTCGAACGTGATGGTTGGGGAGGTCAAAGAAAGTGCCGGGAGAAAACAAGCGGAAAGATAATAATACAACGAAAAATGGTGGTAAAAGAACACACTAACTAACCTTTCATCCCCGCCACTCTCGGGTGTTTCGGGGGGGGGGGGGGGGGGGGGTGGTGGTCACTCCCCCCCCGCACCCCTCCACCCCCTTTCTCCCTCACTCCTCGGGGGAGTTCTTCGTTTCGATTCGCGAGTGCTACCAAACGATCCGGAGATGATGCAGAACCGAATCATCTTGTCAATATTAATTGTGGTGGGAAAATAAATGACTGCCAGCCATGGGGCAATAAATTCAGCGGTTTTTCTTTTTCCCCCTCCCCTTGTTGGAGTGGTTTTCCGGCGAGGCTCCTCGTTTCCGGAACACATTGCACACCAAAAACACGGAACGACACGAGGCGGAAGGAAACAAAAGAAAATCGAGTGGAAATAAAAGCCCGTTTGGAAAAGCTCTCGCTCCGTTGGTCGGGCTGCAGAAGTGCAGTTTTCGTACACCACCACCACCGTTGCCTGTTGCATTCGATATAGACAGCTACATTTTCCCAGCAACACCCGCCGCCACTGGGAAAAGGGAAGCCGTGGATGTTGCTGCACTTCCGTGCACCAGAAGCGAGTTTTAGGTTCTATTTCATTAGCTGCTGTTTTCATTACCACTAAATCAATCCAAAGTGCTTGGCGCGGTGAGCCACACGGCTGCTCGGCAACCGGGGGATATTGGCTCCCGGTTGGATGATGTCGCTGATGACGCTGATGATGATGCCGACGGTGATGTTGGTGATCGTTTATTTCGTCTGGAGCTGGCCGCGCGCGAAGTACACTCCCTGATGCTTGACAGACCGACCGGTTTTACTTTGTTGCAATTCGCCTCGATTCGGTTACAAATATGTCTATATGTATGTACATGCTCCAGTACGGTGAGGTAGGATTTTGTTACTTTTAAAAACAAATTATACAAAGTGAGGTGTAGAAGGGATGCTGGAAGTGTTATTGAAATAGTCTTTTATGCTGAAAAGTAAAACTCCGAATAAGAAAATAAGGAACGCTAGGAAGCTCTAAATCCGCAGACATAACCATATTCGAAAAGAAAGTATTTCAGTTAAAAAAGCAGTTGAAATCAATATTTATTTATATACTATTTACTAATAATCTCAGATAATATGACGACTATCTTGAGTTTGCATAAATATGATGAAAAGCTTATATTGGTAAAATAATATAAAAAAACAAAAAAAACAGATAAACGTTTTAAACAGCAAAAACGATTTGTAACAGTTTTATGAATGTAACAAATTATAAGTCAAAATTATTTTCATGTTTATTAGTTTCGATTAGATCAAAATGAGTTTAATCATTTTTTTAACAAAGTTTTAAAAGTTCTTAGGATGTCTAGGCAACTCTAATGATCTATTAGTTGTTTAACATAGAAAATTTGATTTAAAAAATATTTAAAACTTTTTCGGCTTTCATAGGGAGCTTACGAAGCAATTTAGATCGACATGGTTTCAATGACACAAAGGATGAATTATCGCATATATAATTTATGCCTTTACCAGCTCTATTTATAATTTCCCTTCATCAAAGTCACGATTATCTCAGCAAGAGTTTTTATTTCACCAAAATCAGTCTTGAAACGTTTTATCATATTATTTTGGCAAGTTATGATGTAGTATTAATTTCTGTATAAGCTAATTTAGTATGTTTTTAACAAAAACTTATCGTGGGTGAGTTAATTTTCCAATATGTTCATTAAACATCGCGAAAACTTTGATAGGTTTTATAACAACTGGAAAAAGCATATGTATGCTTTAAGAAAATGTATATACGTATGCTTTGAGAAAATGAAAATAAAAATTACCAAAATGTTACACTTTAATTTAGTAGAAGCATAACCTGTTTAATCTTATCTTCCAACGAATGAATAAAACGAATAAATTTCATAAAATTGGCCTGCAAACATATTGTAACATCAAAGAACACTACTTTAAAAATGTTAAGCACTGTGCATTTGTTTCAAAGTTGTTGAAACGTGTAGTTTCTAGGAATTTCTTCAATCTAAAAGATATTATCCTTATTTTACTCATTTTAATTTGATACTTTCACTTACTTAAAGCTGGTTCAGACTGACTAAGAATCGTTTTCAGGTAACTAACGGTAGGAAAACAATCCTAACAAACTCTGGCCTACTGCCAACCGTCGTTCTTCAGGCAAGATGTAAACCCGAGCTCTATCGCATCGTAACTAGGTAGGATCGGTCCCGCCTTGAAAGGAGTAAACCCAGTTTCTTATTCGACTGAAAACAGGCCACCAGAAAACGAGGCAAACGAAGCTGCATCCAGGTGGAAATTGCAGCAAGATTGCAATACGTACCCAATCATCAAGTGGCGCGAATTATCTACGATCATGTCGTAACTCCTACTCCACGTTTCCACCTGCGACAGCCCCCCCCTCCCCTCCCTGCCCCCTTCCCGTCAGCCAGGGCGAGTGTTTGCCCAAACCATGCATTACATACCGAAGTGAGGAAGCGCTTTTGGTGAAATGAAGTCGCGACCGGTAAAAGCTTTAATTGAGTGTGTTGCGTGTGCGAGGGGAGGAGGCTCCTACAAATGCTGGATACTGTGAAGCGGTGGAGATTTATTCCCACCATGCACGGTTTCGCTCGAAGACGTTCCGCTTCGCATTCTGTCAGCGCAGGAAGTGGTTTGCGGGAGAATCCACCGTTTTTGTTCGCGTCGTTCGTAAACCCATCGTAATGGGGTGGAGGTCGGTAGATGGGAAAGGGGGAGGGTTGGAATGGGTGAATAATTTTCCCCAAAGGCGCGCACTCACGGCACACACACAGTGTTGGGAGCTCGCTGCGGACAAAATAAAAGAGCCGTAGAGGCGGATGATTATTTGGTGTTGGGAAATTTGTCTGCTGTCTTACGTGGGTGTACGAACACTGGGGCGAGGAGGAGGTGGGAATGTGGTGCGAGGCTCTGTGAGGTAGATGTCGGTTGTTGACTGTCAGTTATCGTACCAACTACCAGGGGGGAGAACCATCTGTTCGGTGCCTTTTTCCCAGTAAACGTCGAAGAAAATCGCACACTAAATCCTTCCTGCCCGCCAATTCATTGCCTCCCTTTCCCTTCAACACCCTACACATCCACACTCACACACATGTAAACGTTTTCTTGCGGTGGCATGGTAAGGATGTTGCGGGAGAGAGAAAAAAAGAGACCCACAAACACCGCAATTAAACTCGAGAACGTGCTCGAAAACCTAATTAAATCGATTCGCTCCGTTATTTGTGCGATTAAAGATGTATATTCCCGTGCGTGGGGTAAGGGAGAGGGAGGAGGAGGGGGAGGGGGGGAGGGAGGAGGGTTGTAATTTACGCTCCGCATCGCTCCACACCCTCTTCCACCGGTCGTGGTCAACAGGAAAGTGGAAGGAAGCATTTATCTCCTGACCTTCTCCCTTTCCAGAAAAAAAGCCCCCCCCCCCCTGTTTTGAGGGGACAAAAAAGAGAGTGGGGAGGGAGGGCAATAAGGGAGTGGTTTATGATTCATTTCCTTCCCGCAAGCAACGGCACGCTCTACCATCGCGCTTGGACGCTATCATCCACTTGTTTTTTTGTTTTTATTGCTACTTCTTTCCTACCTGCGCTTCCTAGTGGAAAGTGTTCAACTCGATTGGGTTACTTTATCCGGGTGTGAGTTATGTGGTGTTATTTGTGCTTTGAGAACTACGCAAGGGTGGCCCTTTTTTGAATCTACGGAGTGCTACTTGTTTTTTTTCGCCTTCCCTTGGTGCTGGATATGAGGTTAAGTGTCTTCGGAAGCAAGCGTAACCTAAGGAGATAACATTCCTAAGCAGTTGAGCTCGTGCGTGTGGGCGGATGTTTGTCCTGTGACGTGTTACTTATAATTTATTAATTGTTTTTGATCGGTTCCTAGAGTGAGAGTTATTTTGGGAACATTTTTGCATTTTTCTTTTCAATTATTTTACAATCAATTTCAGTTTTAGCATATTTTGTGATTTTTGTTCTTTATAATATTTAAAATTTATACGTTTTTTTTTATAAATGTACTCTTTTGGAGTACAACAAGTATGGTTTTAACAATTTTCTCTTTTTATTCTCCCTGCGACTTGCAATGTGCTTGATTACAAACGATCAAAATGAAACTGTGGCGGCGTCCCATTTTCTCGTTCGCGCTCTGCTTTTCTTCCTCGTTGGCATTTCGTTTATTCCTTGCCGCTTGGCAAACTTTATCTATCTTGTTAGCTCACTTTGACAGATCGTTCATCGGATCGTCTTCCACGGGGAGTGTTCTTCTAAATGCAACTGGCTGTGTTTGTGCAACTGTAGCTTACGCCAAGCGTTATCAGCGCAGGCATCGTCATTTTCCGCATGAACTGCATCATTTTTCTCAACCTCAAGCTGAGTGCGGTAGAAATTCCAGCCTTCTTTTTTTATTGCTCCTAGTTTTGTTATTATCAGCTCGCCATTACCTTCTTTGCTTTCTTTATGTCATTGTTACTGAATGGTGAGCATTTAAACGGTGTCTAATATATTCCCATGCAGCTCAGTAAAATGTTGCACAGCATCAATATTTGTTCTGTAATACTTCTTGAATTTCATTTAATGTATACTTATTGCATAACTCAAACATAATAGTTCAGTTTTTGATAGTTATTATAAATCATTTCGTTTTCACTGCTTAATCCTTTTGTTATACATAATGTTTGTGTGAATTTTTTATAATTGTTTGCATGGTCGTCACAAAGCATACTCTTATTGTTAACTCGAAATTATTAAAACAAAATTATTTTCGTTATTTTACTACTTGTTAACCTGTTTCTCTTTACTATTTAGTCATTTTCGGTATGTAATGCGTTCGTATCATTGATATTTAGTGAAAGTTAACTTTATTATATTTCGTTTGAAAAGCAGGAAAAATATTTTTTTTATTTTCGCCACAAGTTGGAGGAGCATTTGTCTTCTCTGATGAAATCTTAGTATAATAAGTAAGTGTTTTAAAGATTATGTTTTTAAATTAGCTTAACCAATTAGCTTTTTTAACGAGAGACTAAAACAGAACCAAGCTGATGTAAACCAGACGAATATCTCATTGTTTTTTGTTACTGCAGAAGTAATACAATTTCTAAACTTCATCAGATATAACAGTAGTTATCTGAAAAGAAACTTGCGTAGTATTATTTTTCCCCGCAAGACATTGTGTTCGCAAGGAAAGGCATGTCGCCACTCTTACAATTCCTAATCCAGGCCCGAATGTCACATTTGATCCAGAAAAAGCGACACGCTTACGGTCACGCTGCAAAAATGATTGATATGTGCCCTTACAAAATGGAACCCTTCAGAAGCGACGGCGTGTGACAGCGAAGTGGCACGGTGCAAATTCCTGAGAGAACCCGAATTCTCAGGTCAGCCCAATTTGGACGTGCTCGTTCAGCTTTACCGGTTACTTGCCGGGTCGGTAATGGCGCCATAATACGACCCATATTTCCCGGGACATTCTCGAGCTGAAGCGAACTCCTGCTGGGAGTCCGGAGTCAGTAATAATGTGCACGATACGGCCGGTTGCATCGGCGGGTGTGTGTAAATGCGGCTACCAATCCCGGTTGCATCGGTTCGTGGGATTCATCTTGGGTTTTGTGACTACGCCCGCCACTGCCACGAAACAATGTGTGCCTGCCTGGTGCTGGTTTCGTTTCGTTTCGTCGGTGGCCAGGCTTTTGCGTCGAACCTCGTCAGCAGAGTCGAGCGCTGCACAGAAGTTCCGTGGAATTTTCAGCTGCCAACGTGCGGTGCTAGCCTTGGTAGCTCCGGAACCTCAACCTCGCATCGTGGTTTTGCATGAGTCTATTCATTTTCCGGGTACGCACTTTGGGAAGGTTTTGAATTTCGTCATTAGATTGGTGACTGCCCTGTAGCGTTCTTATGATTTCGTTAGCGTTGCGTTGCGGGGGGGCCTCAGGGTGCCCGCGAAACCCCGCAACTCATTTATTGCGCTGCCTTTTCTTCGCGTCAGCACGCACGCACGCACGCATGCACCGAAAACCGGCAAGGAATGCCTAAGTACCCCAACTTCCACGGCCAGCTCCATTTTTTTTTTCGCCAGTCGAAGCTGACGTACACATATCACATCAGGTGTCGTCACCATACTCGAGCGGGTTGAACAATCTCACAGTAGCTTGGAACGTGTCCTACCACGGAAGAGAAGAAAACAACGAGTAACATCGACGCATGTTGCGAGTTCTTCGTGACTAATTTCCAGATGTCAGTCGACTGGCGTCAAGCATATTGTGTCACAATGTGCACTGTTTTGGGTTTTAGCAACTCTTTTCGGTGAGTCATTTTATTCAGTTGGCTGATCAGAGTGAGCTACCAGGCTCTCCGAAATCTAACTCTATGACAGCTCAGATCAGAACTTCAATAGGCACATTGGCTCCAAAGCAGCCTGGAATTTGCTATTTTAAATGCCTAAGTCTGGTGTACTTCTCAGTTTTTGGAGAAGATGTTTTCAGAAATTGAAACTCTTCTGCTATCGAACTAAATATTATTACTATCAATTTTAATAACGAAGACTAAAACACGGGAAAAGAACACTGAAAAATAAAACATAGAACCGGTTTTGAAGCTGTTAAGTCGGCACGGACTAAGGTTGCAACTTGCAAGCCACCACGAGACAGAAACAATCGTTATCTAATAATAACATTTGAAGAAAATCTAACTACAGTGCGACACATATGATGGTTTATTATATACCATAGATACAGAAAATATGCAAATAATGTAACTTAAAATCAGTCGTCGCTAGTTATCTTTTCCTCTAACTAACCCATGATTGAAATAACGCATCTACTTCTGTCTTCAACACATCAGATTTTATCTCGTGTTCATATGCTTTTGTCTCCTGATTTTAATTTTGTCCCTATCTAAGCATTTTGTTATTTAGAATACATGAATGTATTAAGATTACTGCTTATGCTAATAAATAGTTTTAAAAAACTGCCTACAAAATGGAACGTAGGCAAAACTGTTAACAAATTAAAAGTTTGGTACTTCTATCTCCAATGCATCAGCTTTTGTCTCGTGTTCATCTGGTTTTGTCTCCTGATTTCAATTTTGTCCCTATCTAAGCATTTTGTTATTTAGAATAAACGAATTTATTAAGATTACTGCTTGTGTTAAGAAATAGTTGTACAAAACTGCCTACAAAAAGGAAAGGAGGCCAAATGTTTAACAAATTAAAAGTTTGGTACTGACCAACATTTGAAAAATATACGGCGGGGATTGTAAACAAATAAAACGAGTGACAATCAGCAGCTTTGAAAAGAAGTTCATATCCCGGAATGTACCACTGCTGTGTGGATTTTAAAATGGGCAAATCTAAATGTACACGGAAAATTGGTTAAATATTCATGGCGGCATGGACATATAGCTTTAAATCATAAGCTAAAAAACGTTTATTCTTGTTACAGTGTAATTATATAGGAAAACTACAATTGTCCTTTTCACTTTCATGTTTTTGGTAAGACCTAGATCAACTAGTGGCAGACGATTTTTGTAAACTTAATGTTTTTATTTATTTATTTTTTTCCATTTTCATTTTATTTCCAATTTAACATCACCAACATTAGTTTTATTTAAATATTACCGAAGCTTAAAAAAATTTACTAATCATTTCGACATTTTGAAAATTAGCAATCAAATTGAATCTGAAGATGTAATGAAATTTAATATTCACAGTAACGCTCCGTTTAGAGTGATGCAACAAATTTAACATCCAGTTTGACTCTCAAGACTAGAAAAAGGCGTACGTGGACTAATTTGCGAACTAAGCTGCATAAATTCGCCTTTACGAATGCGTCCTTTTCTTCTTGTTTCGTTAAAAAAAAGGCTTCTCTTTCCTCTTTCTCCCGCAGGCCACTCGGCACGTTGGTCAATGCTGGGCTCGCTTTTTTTTGCAAAAACCCGCAGTGACGTGTGGTCCGGGTGAAAATCTAGGCCTTCGGCGCGCCAAGGCTGCACTGTTATTTCTTGGCCATAATGGGCTCCGGTGGGTATCGGCGATAATTTAATCTCTCTCATGTACGGGTATCCGCAGTACATAAATTGCTTGCGTGGAAAAACATTGCCTCGATAATCCGTAGGGCGGAAGAAAAGCGTCTCGGGGAGGGAGGGAAATCCTGACCGCCTCGTCTCGGGGTGTGACATGCAAATGGAGCCGGAAAACCGTCTGCGATCAACGCATTTTTCTTCCCTCCCCTCCCCTTTTCCTTTCATGTTCGTCGTCTTTGGGAGGTGGGGTAGACGACCGATTGAAAGAATCGCAATACAATCGGAATCTGCAATGGTGAGCCGAACCGGAGGCTACTTCACAGCAGCCCGTCCCACTGTGGAGCATATGCGTTTCGGGCAATCGGGTGTCGATGGGCTTGCGTGTGTCGGTTTTACGGCCAAATGTAGGCCAGAGATTCCGAAGCCGATTGCACGGCGAAGGTTAAATGTAAGCACCGTTGGACCAAAGGCGGTGTAATGTACCGAGGCTTGATTAATTTCAAATTGGAGTTTATGGCCGAGGCACGACACTGCAGTACGTATGGAAGAGGAATGTGGTTGGACTCTTGAGACAGCAGTGTTTAAATATATAATGTTTTGTGACTAAACTGAACGATGAACGAGATCGAACGTTGGAAACACAGCACGCACAGCATAACCTACGTGAGTAACGACTTCAAAAATAGGGAAAGATAGGTTCTCTAAGATTGTCTTATGCTTTGGTTTCTGCATTGACAAGTGAGTATTTATTATCTCTATGGTTTGACTGTATTTGACTTACGTTTAAGTTTTAATCAAACAATATTGCGCCACGAAACGATTAACTTTTTGTATATGCTTGCACCTACACTGCACTTTAATGTTTTGAGTTGTTTCCTCTATGATTTCATTTTGAGAATAGTATCTGGGGGTCCGCGACAGCCGAGCGGTAGCGCCGGTTAGAACATCGGCTCATGAGCGCCGAGGCTCAGCACCTCGACGGCGTGGGTTCGAATCCCAACCGAGACCGGACCCTCCCCTGTACGAGAGGACTGACTATCCACGTACAACAGGGAAACAAGTCTCGTAAGCCCTTAACGGGCAGGCATGACCAAGAGGTCGTTACGCCAAGAAGAAGAAGGTTAAGTAAGGTTCATACGTTTTTATAAAGTTCCCAAGGGTTTTTGTTAGGAATGATCAGCGCACAACATTCATAAAAATGCCTTCTGTATATAAAAGAAAGAATATTAAACTCATTGTTTTGGTGTTTATGAAATTAAAATTCCAAATTGAAGTAGAGTGTTGTTAGAAGTCAAATAGAAGTTACAGTTTTGCTCAACATCGGAAGACCTGCCAAACATGGATCATCCCTATGGAGGCGCCTGGTGGCTGGTAAAATCAGTTGGATAAGAGCTCTGGCTTTTTTTTTCACTTTAATTAGCATATTGTTTACAAGTATTCTATTATTTGCTTTCTTATTTAATTGTTCATTCTAATTTGTTTTCATTTAAAAACTGGAACAATTATACAAAATGGGTTTTTCGTTGAAATACTATGTTAAAGTTGCAAATGTGTAATTGATAAACTTTCCTTTGGTTGAGAACTTTATTTTCATGTTGGACAGCTATATATTTATCAGAATTTTGCATCACGGGATACCGCCAACATTGATTATCCCCATATGAAGTTGCACAGTTCAGCCCGAAAGTCAATTTGTCATCGGCGGATGCCAATCGTCAACTGGCGAGTGGTTTGTGGCACCCTGCCTATAATATACATGGGACGCTCGGGAAAACTCGCTCGCACGAGCACTTCCGATTTTCCCGAAGGCGTTCGGCTTCGGGTCGGCATTTTCCACCCTTCGGCGCACGGAAGCACGTGAGTGGAAGGGAACATGGCAAGTGTGATGCTGAGGCGATTCACCCGAAAGCACGACGACGGGCGGGCTTCGGAAAAACGGCACCCCATCGTACGGGTGCGAGCGCGCGGATCAGTTGCAATCGAACCGCAGGAGCCGCTACGCTTCGCGCTGCATTTCGAACCAGCTTTTCCGAGCGTGTCGTGCGTATTACGTTGAATTTTACTCCACTGTTCAAACGATCGTGACCGCTGGCAGCTCTTCGAAGCGGAACTGGGGATCGGAATATCTCCACTTCCAGTACTCCCCAATCGTGTTGTTCTGCCTAGAGAAACCAATGTGAATTTCGCAGCTAAGGCATTGCGAACAAGTTGTACGATCGCCAAAGAAACGGCTTTTAGTTCTCGAAAACTTTAACGGGGTGAAAAATCGTGCGAGTTTTCGTGAAGTGTGTGAAGATCGTTCGTGAGGTGTTTGGTTGTGCAAATCTATTCGATCTAGAGGTGTGTTGTGCAGTGTATTACATCCAATTGTTACTCTTTTAACACTTTTAAAAGCAAAAACTGATCTGGTTTCTCTCTTCTTCGAACGATCTTTTTTTGTGTCTTTTATGTTCTTTCAACTGGTTATAATTGTCGTGCTTTATCTGATTTCAATATTAGTGACGGTAACACATTTCCTTGTTGTGAAATGATCAAACTCAGAGTTTACAGCACGATAAACGATGCGTTGTCATTATAATCTGCCACTTTTCTTGTTGTACTGTTCGTTTTTTTTCATTTTAATTATCGCAATATTGAACAAAATTTGAATCGTACTACTTGTTGTTATTTATGCCAATTCTTGTTGATCGATACTGCTTTGAACATACGCATTGGACAGCAGATTATAGCGTTTAATATTGTTTGATCGTATGTTTTTGATTCAAATGAAGAAGAAATTGGTTAGGTTTTAGATTTCTAGTCTTCGTTTTGTTCGAACATTGTTCGTTTTAAGATGATGGACGAACTTTATTACAATTTTTTTTAACAAATATTGCTTTCTGTGCAATTGAAACTGTTTGAAAATTTACTGTTATTAGTTTACTTATTCATCCAATTCTGCTAAATAATAGAATAAAGTTTATTAAAAGTAGACTGCGTTTATTGAACGTGTCGAAAAAAAGAAAAAATAGACCAAGCGAAAGTTTTCCGGTTTTGATCAGTTTGCAGATAGAATAGTCCTTTGCAAAGGCACTGTTTGCATGATTATTTTGCATAAACACTGCCACTACTCAAAGATGGAGCAAACGGTGACGATTGACTTAAAACAATCCCGGTAATGGGGGAAACTGTTTGCGCTAAGTGTCACCACGTCACATGTGGATCAGCGTCAAATGAGCGATAGTTAGTATCGGCTGGTAGGGCAGGACTTCGGTGTTACGCGAGGATCGAGTGCGTCAGAAGGAACCTCCAGGTGCAGCGAGTTGAGTGTTTTCACTTGCACTCGTCATTGCTTCCATCAACTGTACATCAATCAATCAATTAGGCGTTTACGGTGTTGTGAAATTCCCGATCGATGTTCGTTTTGCATGGAGTAGAGGTATGTGTGAACACACGAGCGACGAGAGTGATATCGTGGCACATTTTTCTGAATCGGCAGTCAACTATCCATCAAGCGATGGTATATAATTTGCAATATTGATTAGGCTGGCTTGTGTTGTATGAGTGAACATTTACAATAAGAATGTCCCAAAAACAACAATAGTTACCCTGATACGATTCATTAAACGGAGTTTGGTTACTTGAGATTTAATGAACTAATTTTTAGAAGGTTGTTCAATTCAATTACAAAATACATGCACACACAAAACTGGTTATTTATCGTCTTATTGATAAGAAGAGCACCAGTTTGTTTTTTTAGTTGACAGTATAGTGTTCGTAAATTTTTCGAAAAGGTAAAACTTTTGTCTTATTTAAAATTTTATCTTGAAGAAAAATGCGAAGCTTTCCGTTTTCGATGGTTACGTAGCATAACGAGGAGCATTTTGAAATCGTTGCACGATTCTTCCATCCGCGGCTTACATATTTTGCATCAGCTGGAGTGAAGTGAGTTTTGCAAAACTTCTTGTGACTCGCACCAACCACACACACTCGTGGCCACACACACCTTTTTTCGAGTGTGTGGAAAGGAGCTGCCAAACTTTTATACTATCCGTTGAAATCAATAACAATGAGGCAAGAAAAGAACAAAAAACCCATTCGTTCATATTTGAACCAAACTAAACAAAAAGAAAAAGGACAATCGAAGAAAGATGCACGGAAGACGGGGGAAAAAATTCGCGAGGTGACACAAATCTCAGGGTGTTTCGGTTGCACGTGACGAGAAATGATTTATTTGTGTGCAAACAGAGCTGCAAACTGCAACTGTCTGGCGAAACTCGTGCCGATTTGTTTTTTTGCTGCTCAATAAGAAACTAGCGATAAATCAAGAAGAAATTTTCCATATGTTTGGCACCGTATGTACGTTTGAATTCGATTGATGGTTTTCGAAGCACTGTTTTGAGTTTCTTTTCAATAATAGCTTTTACTTTTGGAGACGATCAACATGTCCAAAGACGATTAGCAATTGTTTAGTGCAATGTTCCGAGATTTACAGATAAAAGTTTTGTGTATTTTTCATAGAAGGTAACGTTACAATTAAAATTGACTCAATAGAAATTTGTTAGTAAAAGTTTGATAGGTCATATGCAAGGAAAACATCGCAGGGAAGGCTCCTGATTATCCGCCGGCGGATCGATACACTCCTGTGTTATTCGTGCTCATTTCAGTGCTCTAATGTTTCGTTTCGCTTGTTTAGTGTAACATGCAACTTATTGCCACACTTGCAAAAATGAACTTTGACTTATTTTGCAAAACACAATCTAGTGGTCTTTACATACTGGTAGTTTATTAAATAGATGAAACTTTGTGTTGTATTGTATTGTATTGTACAATACAAAACAGTTATAATATTGAAAACCGGTTTGTTTTAGCTGTTTTGACGTAATCTACGTGGAAAATAATCAAAAGAATAATTGTTCGAAGTTAAATTATTAATTTATTTATTTGTATTTAGTTCGATATAAATTTAAATCAATTTAAATATTGTGACAGAAAGATGAGAGAAACAATTCATTGAATTTTACTGCAAAAATAAGTAACTTACCCTGTATATGATCACCAAGCTTCCATCAAAACTATGAAAAACTCTTTCAACCGCTTCAACCGCCGGTTAAATGTAGCGAATTGCAAATGTTGGTTTGACAATCAGATGACTAATAAGAGTGACTAATATGGTTTTACTATGTGTCATGTTAGGTATTGAGGAATCAAAACGGATTTTTATGTGAGTTTTGACGTATTTTTGGTTTTGCTCTCTGCGCCGCATATGAATAATATTTAAATAATAATTGGCATTTTCTACTAACACTTGTGGGATTGTTTCCTACCGAAATTGCAAACAACTTCTAAGTAGCTTGTTACATACTGGATTATGCATACTATGAATTAACAAAAACCACGGGGGGTTGGATAATCACAATTTAAATGGATTTTTTTCCGAAATTCTATGTGAAACATTTGTTTCTCATTTATATGATAGCTTCCGATTGTTCTAATATTTGGTTTCCGCAGAAAATACTTTGGTTGAAAAATAATAGCGGTGTAGGGTTTCTTTACATAAAACTAATCTTTTGACACATCTGCATGTTCTCTATTTAGTTTATTTCTCTTTCGCCTGGTTTTTTGGAAAACCTTGGAAGATTGTTGTTTTATGTTAAATTTGTTAATTTATCCAAATATTTTTATACAAATCCAAATATTTTATTACATATTTTTTTATTGATATGCTCACGGACAATCAACTAATTTACTTTTTTTGTTTGGTGTGAAGGTGTAGGTTATTTAAGTTATTAGAAGTGAAAACTATTTATACTTTTAAATGTTGTTATATACAAGTAATGGATATTAAATGTAATTGACGGCGAAGCTTTAGGGTTATTTAACTTTTATGCGATCAAGAGAGTGTTCAATGGTTTTGGAAGAGTGAGTAAAAATAGTAATGAGCAAAAACATTCGGTTTCGAAGCTTTGACTTTCGAAAAAGACAGCCAGGTTGCAATCTTTAAATGATGTTAGCTCCTTAAGCTCTGCTGTGTGGAAAGTGGGCGGCAAATAACGCGCTAGCTGTTCGAACTGTGCCTTGTTGTTGTTGTGCCTGTTGTGAGGCAAAAGGCCTACGGCGAACGAGCACGCGGCTTTGCGTGGCTTTTCCCGCGGAGGCGGACCGACCGGGCCGAAGCATGCCCCATGTGTGCGAGCAAGGACGCGAGCGCAAGCGAGAGTGAGACGGGGAGAGTTGGACAATCGGGTTGGCACGACGGATGGTCCAATCAAACCGAGTGCACACGATACGACAGCCGAATGGGTGGACGAGCCCGAAACGGAATCGGCAGCATGCCGACGGTGTGCTCCTTGCGGGGGCGAAAGGACGAACTTTCCACCCCTTACGGAAGGGCGGATGGAAAACGAAAGCCAGTCGACGATGGGAGACGGAAGGAATCGGGCAGCAAAGTGAGGTGCTCGACCGAATTTTCTCCTTGACAAACCTCCCAATTTGAGGCGGGAGGGCATTTCAAGGGGACAGATTTTTCCGCATAGAAGGAGAACAGGAAAAATGAACGGAAAACGATGGTGAAATGAAACCACGAAGGTGAACACCAAAACCGGGGGAGTGTTTTTTTTTGCAGGTGGTGTGTACAAGTGATTTCAATTCATCACCACGAAAACAAGCGAAGAAAACCGGAATTCGAAAGCATATCGTAGAACATGGTAGAAACAAAAATACCCCCCCCTCACTTGGTCGTTCATAAAGGTAGATTTATTTATGAGTCTTCACTGCCCGTTGTAGGAGCTCCCTTGCTTGACATCTGACCCATTTGAGCACTCTTACGACGTGCTACATCAGGCAATTTTCTGCCCTCCTTAGCATCGCAGCAGACGAATTTGCAATTTGTTGCTTCGTTTGCTCCGAGTTTGGATCCGTTTTTCACTCCTCTTTCCAACCTTGCCTTGTACCTTTATCACTTCTCACCCGAAAGTTCTTTTTTTTCGCTTTCGTTGGGGAATTCACGTACCCGCACACCCACGCACACTTTCACCGTAATTTTTCCACTGTCAACGCCGATTCGAGCACGCCTTTTTCCGCCGTGATTTGATGTCGATGTGCCGACGAAAAGTGACGAACCGCGATCGATGGTAGTGCATGAAAATGAAACCGAAAAATTTACAGTTGAGAAGAAAAGTGTAAATAAACATATTTAAGTGTATAAACTATCAGTTGCTACTTGAAAGTTAAAGGTGTGAAATAAAGGATGAGCTACATTCTAATAGAATTAGACGCGACATATCAAGCATTACTTTTGCTGTCGGTTGCTGGCTCCATAAGTTTATATTTTGTCATATAAGTAACTAAAGTTAAGGTTGAAATTCCATAAAATAGCAAGATAAAAAAGATGAAAGGAATTATTCAACAAGATTCCTCAATTTATTTAATCTCCTGGCAGTACTAACACAAAACGATTAGTTTTGATCTTAATATTCCTGGAAGCGTTTTGATATCATTGAAAGGCACTGTTTCATATCTAAGAAATAATTATGCAGAAAAACACAATTTGGGTGCATGAATACTTTTCCGATTAATTTTGTACGAAACTGTAAGTCGCTTTGAATATTGCAATCGTTTGTTTTTTATATTGATTGTTGATTATTTAGTATGTTAATGTGAGGCAAAACGCACTTCTTAAGCGAAAAACATTAATTTGTAAATATCCCGAATTTCATTGATCAATTTTCTCTCCTCTCTTATGCTGCAAAGAAATAATAAAACGGCATCAGAACTTTTGAATTGATCATTCTGTTCCACGCGTCGAGGCAGAATGTACGTTTATTAATAATTTTTAATTCGTTGACTGCCATGGATTTCATCTTTGATAGCCAGCTGTCATTAGTTCTAAAAGGTTTTTGTCTCATAAGTCAATGAAAATGCAACATAAAAATTAAAGCAATAGTTAATATCAATTCTTTGAAGACTAAGTCTTTGATTGAGCCTTGAAAACCTGTCGATTTGATAAATGTTATAAATTCATTTTATTACAAAAGATTGTACTAAAAAAGTGTGCAAAAAGTGCTTGATAGTGAACTTGTTAAATAGAACTATCAACCCTGTTTAGATATTTTTTTAGTACTCGCAATTTCATCGCAAAGTAATATACGTCACGTAATTCAATTAAACAGTGCTTCCAACATCAAATAAAGATGTATTTTATGAAAAATAAAATGTATTTCAACTTGAAAAATCCAGTTACGAACAACCTTGGGTTAATCTAGCTGGAACTGATGAATTTCGATGCCTTGAGTGTTTTTATTGGCATTTGCAGCAGCATTCTAATACACATAAGTCGGTTTCGATTTTCATCAGCACAACTACAATGCAGGGATGGTGAATCCAATCAAGATCAGCATTCGTTACGTAATTTATTGAGGTCCTTGATGTATGTCTGCTTGATTGCAATACTTTATTTAAACACTTGTTATAGTTTTATCTATTGTAGGAAAATCTTTCATGTTTGCGGGCATAATTTATTTTCTACTGATTTGTTTGTTAAATGTTATTGTAGAGGAGAAAAATTTGCAGGATGTATCAGACATGCTAATGAGCATATTATACTACTTCATGTTGTTGAAAGCTGCTTAATTTAGCAAAACAGTACCGGTGCATTTCATCCCATCTAGCCACACTTTCCCCTGCTCTCTTTTATTGTTTAATTTTGTTTACACTTGTAGCTGGTTTGACTGATTCGTATTATCATGTTATAAATATGCATTTCTAACATATGGTAATCCGTTTGTCTTGAATTGTAAGAGAATGTGTTTTACCTCCCCGTGCAGCGGTCAACTGCCACCCGGGTGTAATATGATGAGAAAATTAAACCAACAACAGAGCGTGCTGCGTGAGATGAAAGCCGATTAGGGAACTGGGGAAGTAAACTTTTTAATACAAACTGCAATGCGGTGGGGCGTGCTTCGGCATGCGAAATCGGTCTGTTAACGAAGACGAACGTAGACTCCTGCGTCTTCATTTGTTTATGTCTGACAATCCCAAGGGAATTTGATTTGTTAATTAACTGATTGTGAGAAATTGGTTGATTTCACTGGAATGGTTCATTTGAATGTGGGAAAATAGGTATTTAACTGCACACCGCAATTGTTTTCCATTTTCAATACACCTTTACATTTGAATTGGTGTTGAAACTAGTATTAATAAAGTTCACACTGGCTTGTTGAATGTTTTCAAACTGATGTCGAATTTCGATCTACGCCATACCCTTCACATATCAGTGTAACGCTATTGAGGTGTGGGGCTAGATTATCCACTTCACATATGAACTGAAGCAGCAAGCCCTAAAAAGGGATGCCCAAATGGTTAGGGCGCCCCGTTACTCCAGCATGCTGTTGAAACGTGATGGAACTTTCACAATCTGTTGGCAAATCAGAGGAGCATATCTCGTTCCTGACACATTCGTTTCCATTCCCTACACACACAGTCTTTCTCTTTCCCTCCGACACACGCATGAACACTTCATTGGCTTGCCGTTTTCTTTACTGCACCTTATTAACTACCCTTTTCGGGGCCCGCGTTCTCCTATCCCCATCCGACAAATGGTGGCAGTTAAACACGCTACTAAATCGCTCCACATTTTCACCTCCTTTTTTGCCGTTGTTCGCTCTCCTTCCTCTTCTGCTTTCTCGGTCCTCGCTCGGCCAGCCTCCCTTTGCGGAGCACGTTCCCCCCCGGCACGCGGTATCACTTTGTCATGTTGAGCGTGTTTATTTTTCATAATCATCGCGTTCGCACACCGATCACACACATCTGCAACATAAGGACGGTGATGGACTAGATGCGTCCGGTGCCACCGAGTGCGTGTGCTCATGTGTCTACTGCTGGACGTGCGCCCAGCCTCCCGGATGCGGGGCCAGGAGGAAGTGGACGCTGGTGGTGTCGTTTATTTATTTATTTTTTTTGTTGTTGCCATCCAACTCCTAGGTTCACTGCGCCAATGTGCGCTTTGTATTCTGCACGCACACGGCATAGTGCGCGCGCGGGGAAGCTCGCCCGGGATGAAGCGAAACTAACGGGAAGCGGGTAATTTGTCAATACATTTATGTTGTCTAGCGTACGCTCGGCAACGCGCCGATGAACGCGCGATTGTGCGATGCGTTTGGAGCCGTTTTATGGACACCGTTGGACGGCGCACTGAAATTACTTTTCCCTCGTTCGAGGCCCATTACGGTGTCCCGGTTTCTTTGCCTTGTTCAAGCGCGCACACACACACACACGAATCGGTATGAAATCTCCTCCAGTTGACTGACTCAACACGTGCGAAAATGGCGGTGGGATAGTGATACAACTCAAGCAAACTTGGATAGAGTCCAGTAGATACGATGTAAGGATGACGGAGTTTTCCGTTCGTCTATCATGCTGATTATTTCAAACTACCATTTAGTCATGAGCCCATGTTTCCAATATTATCCTTCTGAAATGTTATGCAGATACGTTCTGGTCCACGAAAAAAAAAAAAAAAATCACTTCATTCCAATCTAATTGAATTTCTTGATGCTACCTTAAATTAGTTAAAAGGTAACGTTAATATGATATTTAATGCAATAAAATTAAAACTTTAAATTAATATAACTAATCGAACATCCTCCAGCGAGGATGCTTTGCTAGTAAATTGTAAAACAGAAAATGGAATCAATTTGTTATTGAAAAAATACACGATATTTAATACACCACGTATCTTCATTAGCAGATCAAGGTGTTAAAAATGTATATAATAAATACATGATACATAAAACACCAGGCGTCTCCATTAGTAGATCAAGCCGTTAAAATTTAGCTACAAAAAAGCTGCTGAACAGGTATTCGATGCTGTTTGAGTGCGAGAATTTTTTAAATTTTTGAAATAAAACTGTTTAACTCTAACGGGCATATCTCGGATTATAGCGGAACTTGGAAGGAAATTTGGAACACATGGTTATAGGTTTTGGACACAATAGTTGTAGTAGGATGTATATGCGATACATTTACGATTTCTACCTTTATTCTCTTACCTTATCATTCCGAAAAACGTTGGGGAGTGTCGTACGGTGGGAAAACTTCGGCCAATGTTAATACCGAAACACCGGGCGTCTCCATCAGTAGGTCCAAGAATGAGGAAACATTTTCCAAAATGCTGCCGAATCGATAAAAAGCTATTTAAAATGATCAACTTACTTTGAGATTTGTTCATTACTTTTAACAAAATATTTTAAATAATTTTGATAGTTTTCCTAAATTCGGGTTTCCTCTATGTACAATGGAGCGAATTCGGGAGAAAACCCAACAACATAATTTTTTTTACACAATTCGTTTTATCCTAAGGCTACAAGATAAAATTAATACGTGATGTAAATATAACAGTTTATGCCCTTCCGTCTAAAAATAAAATTGTTTAAATATTGTGTGAAAAATATTTTTCAAAAATTTCATCTACTTTGACGGCGTGCAGCTCTTATAATATTGATCGGAATTTTCGGAATATTTTTTGCAAATTTGGAAAGATGTATTGTTATGCTTTCATACTTTCTGCAGTTCGATGAAATCTAAGTTGAATGTAATTGTAATCTTTCGCAAATCTCTTAAAAAATGTATCGATTTTCCATTTTAAACCTTATTTCATTGCTGAGGACTGTAAGAGGATGTAATATGATGCATAACCACTTATAGTTCATCTTTGATTTGATCTTTTAAACATGAAGTTATTAGTCTACCATATACTAGGCGCCTCCATCATGACACTAAGAGCAGCGTATTTCATAAAATATTTAATCAAGCGCGATTGAAAAGATGCATCTCGTATATGAGTTATAAAATATTTATAAAAGAAAATTGAGCATCATAAACATAATTTGTTATCGTTTTCCATTTAACAATTCATGGAAAATGCGCACTAACACTTCGTATAATAGCATAGTATCACACTAAATTAAAATGGAAAATTTGCCGAACAATTGATTTCGAACTTTATCCCGACAATGCGGTCTTTTCGCTCCATAGTGTAATGCTGACCAATCGGTTCAAGACACACGTTAAATAATTAGAATAAAAAGCATTAGAAAAAGGAGTTAATATCCCCCAACGTAACACTATCCCCCCCCTTTGAATCTCGCATGTGAGTTTATTGTGCAAACATAAATCCATCGAACAGCCGTCGTCATTATCTACCATCTTGCTCGCTCGGTTGCCGCACCGTCTGCACGGGCCGAACGTGGATTGAGGTTATCCCCTAATCATTGGGTCGTACTTTTTGATTGCCAGCTCCAGTTCCGGGGACCTGGTAATGACATTTTTAATTAAAATTAATAACGAAATACTTAATAACGGAAACTCAACGAACCGAAAGCCGGGTGATTTTGGGGAAGGGAGGAGGGGTAAGCGAGTTTTAACTAGATCCTTCTGCGAATGTGTGCTCGCTAGTAGTGATGGTGTGTGTCTATGTGAAACGAACAAAACGCGATGATAGTTTTGGCAAACGGCCAAAAAGGTTGATTCTTTTCTGGGGGAAAACGAGCGCCGTGTCGTCGTCGTCGTTGTCGTCGTTCAATCGGAACCCAGCGCTCCTTTTGGCCGATAGTGAACCGTAGTGACTGTCCGGTCGGTCCGCAACGTCGCCGGCCTCGGTTTCGGTGGACACACACCGGTGGATGACATCATTCCTATCACGGCCAACTCTGCCTCGAGGGTCGGTGGAAAGGAAGATGGTTATATGAATATAAAGAAAACAGAACAAAAAAAAAACTTTTCAAAAAACCCAGACGGTCGATAGGGAAAATTTTTGGACACAAGACAGAGCGAAGCTAAACTAGGCCTTCACAACGGTGCAGGAGGACAAAAAAAAAACCGGTGGAAGAAAATTATAAAAGAAAGAAGAAAAAACTCTGCTCCAGCATTTCGTTCTGCAACGAACCGTCCTTTGGTGGAGCAGGGAACGAACAAGAGAGAGAGAGACCGACCGCGGTTTGCGGAAAAAAGACATTGGTGGCATGAGATAGTGCAAGCAGTTAGCAGCAGATTTCGGCCGGATTTTTCCCAAATCTGGTTTTCCTTACAATCCAAGAAGATGTGGGGAGTTTTAATGACTTTTTTCTTATGAATGTGTGCTTGTGTCTGGGTGCGTGTTGGTGACGTATGCTTCCCTTAGTGTAGTTCTCTTTCGGCACTGGGCGCCGCTCGTGCGCTTCGTTTGTGCATATTCGGCAATGAAATGAAGGATTTGTGCAAAGCGTGGAAAAATATGATGATGTGTGCAGAAGCATTTCGAGTAAGAAAAAGAAATATTAAACTGGCATGCCGAGTGGGACCTAGTGTGTTAATATGTGCATGCACACTTATCGCATAGGGCTGCGTGTGTGCGTCAGCATACTATGCTATGAAGAATTGTTTTTTTACTAAAAGTTTGAAAAAAAGAGTCAAAAAGAAAAGTCAAACACGATTCTTATCGCGTCGGTTTTCCGGAGGACGAGAGGAAAAAGAAGTCAACAATTACAGAAAGGCAAAAATTATCGACGTATCGGAAACGTGGAATGTTTTGTTATTGAATTCATGTTGATTAATCGATACAGAAAACTATGATGCTTCACCCTCATGTAAGATTTACCTACGATAGTTTAAGCAATAAAAAGTGTTAAAACCTCTTGTCAAAAGGCAATATGTGAATTTTAAACAAAGCATTCTGCATCCAAAATGCACACATGATTAACAAAGGGTAGTTCGTTTTGAAATATATTAGGTGAAATTCGTTCCAACAAAACCAATTTATATTTGAAGTTTCCAGCACATTTGACTAGATTTCATGACAAAGTAATATTAACCTTTTTGTGTGAAAATTGTGTTTACACAAAAAATATGAAGTTTCTATTTAAAAGAATAAGAATTAATATAATTCATCTAACAATTTAAAATGATGCGTGGTAAAAACTTGTCTTCGAAATTAGCAAATTTAATAACAATCTGATAGTTTTAATGTCGTTTTATACTTAAACAGAAGAGAAAAAAGAAAGTAGATTATTGGGATTACTTTGAACGAATGGATTGCTATTAAAATATAAGATTCTCAATGGAGCGGAACATCTTGGCAGCTAGTTAATGGTATTTTAAAATTGAATGCAGCAGTTCCATGTTCTGTTGCTGAGTTATGTTATCAAGGGGGCTTATCTTATTTTGTTTAAGATTTATTTGATTTTTTAATTTAAATTATGATTATAGCACGTGCGTTGTTATAATCTTCATTGGCTTTTTAGTGAAACTTAAAAAAACTCTGTAGTTTCACAACTTTATATCGATAAATGCTGCAGCATCATGTTATTTTAAAGACAATCACTTACTTGGGCAAGTACCATTTTTTGCGTGTAACTCTCTTGCCAAATGGCGCGTTTTACAGTTTAAAACCGCTCTACGGAAGGTCATCGAACCATGGAATACCGTCGGTCAGTTACAAAGTGGCTGGGCACCCGCGAGCCAAAACTTTCAACAGCTGCATTCCGCCGCTTGCTTCCTATCTTTCTACACCTTCCGTAGCCCGGTGCGTTTCTGGAAAACATTCCGAATTTTTACTATTTGATATCTCGAGACGCAGGTTTTCCGTAGTTCTTTATCATCTTTCCCGCTTTCCTCGGTCTTCTCTTTCGTTTGGTTTTTAAAACGATCTTTCTCTTTTGTGCGTATATGTTTCCGAGTCTTTTTCATAGGAAGAAGAGGCACGATAGTGTTAAAACAAAATGTCGAGTAGAGTTTCCCTTGTCCCCCTTCTCCGTCTTGGGCATGATTTATGCTAATTCAAACTTCGTCCACTGCTATGAAGCCCGCGTACTATTTCATTTTATGCTCTCACCACTTTTGTTGTCTTCTTACATTTTCCTTCTGTTTTATCTTCTCTTCTTGACTCGATGCACATGCAGCTGGCCGTTTGTACTTCGCTTCTTCACCATTTTCTCAATTTTTTTGCACATTTGATCAACGGTTTTTCCATCCTACTGCCGAGCCGAGTTGTTAAACTTTTCCTCGGTGCTCTTTGATACCAAGTCTCACACGCCACCATTCACCACCGCCATGTCTTAAGTGCCCGGCAACACTTTTGGGACACTTAAACTCAACACGCGAGAAGTGCTGCGATCCACTGGGTGCCTTTTGCTGGTCAAATGTTCAGTTTTTTTAAATTTCTTACATTGCAGAATGGTTTCCTTCGGTTTTAGATATCCGTTTTTTTTCACCCTGAAGTTTGCGTTAAAGTTTTTCTGTCTGAAGCTCCGGGGTTTTGCGTTGGTGTAGGCCGAGCTGGCCGCTGAAAAAAGGGATCAAAGATGTCCGGTCTTGTCGTTACCGTATTCGCTTTTTCTTTGACTTTCTGTTTTGTCTGATCGATCCGAGCGAGTTGGACTCCACGCGCATACAGGTTTTTATTCTTCCCCCCTCCATTGAAGTGTGCGTGCGACCAAAGTCTTTTTTCCCCCGATTGACCCCCAGGGATGTGTTTGTGTGTATGTGTGCCCCACAATCGCCCGATCGTGCCGTATGTGTCTTTCCCCCAGTTTTTGATTACCCTTTGAGCTGAATCGGACATCCCCTTTCCGTGGGCTTCCTCCACTTCTTCCTAAGCTTCAACGATTCCGCTTTTATTGCCGAAGATTAAGGATTTTATGCTCTCAATTGCATGTGTGCGTCGAGCGCCGGCGATCCTTTCCCAGGCTAGGGCGGCCGCCTGCAAACATCCAAACATGTGTCGACGACGGCAATAACGAATAAATCTATCGGGTTTATGAACTTTGATTCGACCAATCGATTGGGCAGTGTTCGGGTTGGCGAGCGAACGAATTAAAGAGAGAGAGAGTGGCGAACAGCATCTTCCTTTTCATAATTTATTGTTTTTTTCCTTTTCCTGTTACCCCCTCATTGCTACAGCGGTCTTCCGGTCGCGTTGCGAGGGACCGGAAAATCAATCGTGTTCGACGAGGGGAAATAAAATAATAAACCTATCGAAATATCGCGCAACGAATGCTTATTAACGGGCGCTAAGCAACGGCTACTTTTGGTAGTTTTTGATCCGCTTTGTTTGATCACGTTGGGGTACATGCATCACAGCGTACACAAGAGCATGCACACACACACGCACACGGTAATGCGCCCTGGTGTCACGATAAACGGGCAGTAATGAGGATGTCCTTTTAATCACCATGTATCGTATGGGCGCGTGCTTTATGGAGCGTGCAATAGGCCGGTGCCTGGAACATCACCCACCCCCTATCCATTTCTGTGCTTGAGCGTGCTACGGAATATTGGGTGGAAAAGCCGCTCGGAGGAGGGCGCTTAAACGATGTAACAATTATTGACCATACATGTGTTGTTAATTAGCGAACTTGAGCCGATAATGAGCGGCCGTTTTACTTACTTTTTGATGCAACATATGAGCTATTTGTGGACTTTGTAGTAGCACAAAGATATCGTGAAGTTCATTGCTATGATTTTTATAGATGAAAATCGCAAGCTAAATAAGGAAAAAGAACACTAAATATTATTTTTCGTGTTTAAAATAGTTTTGTAATAGAGATTTAGATTCATAGATCTGAATGACTCTTTGATTCGATTTATAGATTGATGAATCTTTGAATAAAACATCCATGAATCTCAAATATCCATGATTGTTAGAAAAACAGATTAGTAATGCTCAAGAAGAAGCATAATCGAGAGTTGAGGACTTTCGTTTTGTTTTTAGTTTTGGTTGAATGACACCTATCTAAGAATCATGAAGATTCATTAAAGATTCATCAAAGATTCTCTAAGATTTGAAAAAATCAGTAGAAGAAGATGAAGGTTTCTGAAGAATTAGCCATGTTTTGCTATTCGAATCTCCAAAGATTCATGAATCAATCAGAATGAATCTTCGGTGAAAGTTTCTTACGAATGAATCTCGTCAAACGATTCATATTGAGGAATCTCGTCAAAAGGTTCATTCTTCACAACTTTAGTTTTAAACGCTCTTTACACTTTTATTACCAAAACTGCATTCACATTGGAATTTAGTTTACTTTTAGAGCTGAAAATGGATTAAAAATATGAACAATTTCGTGAGTAGGTTTCGTTCTAAGCACTGTTTTCAAAATATTACTCATATATTAGGTGAAAAGCGTTAACACGTTTAAACAAATACTGCTACGAACGCCATTTCCATAAACTTTAGTTGGAAGTGGATGATTTTGCTTCTAGCATCCATGATTTTGGGAACTTTTCTCTAAATTTGAGTGTGAGACTTTTGGAATCAAGTATCAATTTACCGTTTCTTGATTGTTTATTTGTAGTTTGTTTTGATGTTTGTTCCCGTTTTTTAAATATAAAATGATCGAATTCTTTTACTTTTGTACCGAGCTCTTTAATGTTTCTCTTCAATTTGTTTTATTCTTCTATTGATTCAGAATGTAACCTTCTCACTGATTATGGAAGTGTAACTATTTATTCGGATTTCCTATTTCAACCACATAGACAAATACATAGAAACACCAAAAATCACACAATGTGGCGAATGATGGAAACGATGAACATCTTGTAATATTACGATGGTAGAGATTATATAGTTGCCAATCGTTAAACTATACTCCAGCCGAGGTGCAGTTAATGGCATTGTCCTCGAGACAATAGAAAAAAAATCGAAGCAATACATAGCGAAGTGTGCAGGGTGAAAGGGAAAGGGGAAGTAACGACCGGGTGCGCTGGTCCCATCCGCTAATAATCGTATCCGCTTCGGAAAATCGAATCAGACCTAATCATCCGGGAAACAAGCGAACATCGAACATAAATCAAACCGAGAACCTCCGAGGCATCTCCCCTTCCCCCCCGGACCCTTGTCGTCCGCAGCAGCTATTCGTCGCAGGGCTGAAGGATCAATGGGGGGAGGAGGGGTTCGTTTCGGGCGAATGCCATAATTTTCGCGGACGTCGTCACCGCGTTTGTGCGAGATAACTATAAAAGTGAAGAAGAGAGACTAAACCGACCTAGGGAAAAAAAACCCAACATGAAATTCATAGAGCATCGAAGAAGAAAATGGAAAAAGGAAAATCAACGATATCATAACTCTCGCACTTCGGTCCCCGCGAGAGTCGACCTTCTCCCCCCCCCCCCCCCCCGCGCACCTCACCTTCGCTCCCAACCCCTTCGCTTTGTGCAGCGGGGAAATGGGGGGGGCCTATCTATCTTGCACTATCCAATTCTCTAAAGATGTTTCTTCTCTTATTTCTTCCTTTTCTCTCTTTCTCTCTCTCTCTCTCTTTCTCTGTTTCTCATCCACACCGCACATCACGCGATGTCGGTGCCGGCTTCCGCTGCAGGTCGGACATAAATTTTGATTACTCGCCCCGCCACGTCCCGCACGGTGGTCGTCCCCCGCCCGGTGTGGCCGTTAACATGCCGTCCGCATCGGCGGATAGCGCACCGAACAGGGGGATCGGCGACGGCCGTCGGCAGCAGCATCCAGGCGTGCGGCGTGTGGCACTCGCGTCCTGGGACCTCGCTCGACTAGGTTAGGAGCCCGCCGTCAACCGCAAACCGTACCGGGGACGTGCTGAATTCTCAAGAGCAATTAACAGCTGCGCTATAAAAACAAACGGGCGCTGCGTGGAAGTGCGGGGGGAAAGGGAGAAAAGGGCCGGTGCCTTGTGTCGCTATCACCACCAATAAACAGCCAAACCTACCGGTTCTCGGTGAACAATACACAAACAAGCGGAAGAACATCCAAACGAGCACGATTGATTTTCCGGCAACCGTTCCGCGCGTTGGTTGAGTTTTTCCCGACGCGAAAGTTTGCCCCGTTTCACATCCTGCAGTGATGTATGGAAGCGGAAAACTTTGTTTTGCAAAATAAAACGCCGACGAACGCGTTGCGCATTGTGAAAGAGAACTGTGAGTCTAAAACATGGAGCGTGTATTAGATTTGTCATCGTAAATCAAAACCGTTGCATTAGAAACTGTAGAAAAGAAAAAACAAAACAAACGGACGGTTTGCAGAAGTGGCCTAATTAGGTGAATAAAGATCAACAACAGGAGAGACCAGACAGCGAACACGATGGAAATGCCATTAAAGGTCAGGTTCGTCGCTTCACTGCTCATCGCCGGATTGCTGCAAGTGAAAGGTAAGTGAAGCAACTGATGAAGTAAAGCCAAATGCTGCAAATTACCGTAAAGAAGAGTGAGTCAATATTGCCCAAGGGAGTGGGGGGGTGGATTAACGAAGAGTAAAGAGAAATGATTTGCGAAGTGAAACGAAAAAGGAAAATCAGAGTACGGCCGATACGACAACAATTCAATTAGTAAACGGTCACTGATTTTACGACATTTACTTTCGCTTTTAAAGGTGACTACACACGATGCAGTGTAAAAACGAGGCAAGATATTAATATTTAAATGGAAGCCAAAATGTGTACAGCGATGGGATAAATCGGAAGAAACAAAAAACTTTTCCGGGTAGCGCGGCGTTGTTCCCCGACACCCTGTCGTAATCACCAATAAATTTAGCAATAATTCCTACGAGCAAGAAAACATCGGCCCCTATCGCGGGCCCGATGCTGTTAAGGGGTTGGAGAAATCGGAGTAGGTGTGGGTAAGTAATGTTTTACTCCGTCCTACAAAACCGTCGGGGGAGGTTCGTCGCTTGCGTCGCCACCTGATCGTGGTATCGTGTTTTTAATCACCGCCCACAAAAAAAAAAAAACCGAACGGGTTGCGTATCGCCCGTCGGTCGGTGCTGTTTCGGGGCGAAATTCGCGGTCAACAATTTTCCCAAACCCCCACACCCCTTGCCCATCCGGTAGACCAAGAAGTGGTTGGGGAGGAGAGGGGAAAAACCCCCGGTAAACTCTACTCCCGCGGCTGAGTAACGACCTTCGTTTTTTATCGCTAAACCGCTCGGCTGCCATCCCCCGCGTGAAAAAGGTTGTTAATTTGATTAGGTTTAAATGGTTTATGTTCGGTGGAATTAATTTCACAAATTTCCCCAATGGGATGAGCGTATATACCGCGCTGTAAAGTGTGTGTGCGCGTGGGTGTTTGTGTGTTCCGTAGGTTTGTGTCAAAAGTCGAGCGATTATGCTTTTAAAGCTGCACGCAATTTTCTGCTCTGGAAGAGCAACGATTCGCTTGTTTGAGTAGAAATTGAAATTTGATTCATTTTGCGCGAGCGAAATAATTATTGAAATACTAAACCGGAAGCTTAAAAAATAATATGAAAACTTAATGAGCAGTTTAGTTTCCGGGAACACAATTGAATATATCGCAACATTAATTAAAAGAAACTATTAACCCGAAACATAGTTATACTGTAGACTACTAAACTTCGCGTTAAAAAATGAGTTAACACACACGGATACCCCGTTGAATTAAAACATTTACATTATAATGGGAATAATTACTTGAAAGAGAAGTTTTTTTTAAGTACAAGCTTACATAACTGATTGATACTTCAGTACAAAATAAATTGTTATATTTAAAATCCAGTCAAACATAGGTTTTGTTTAAAAAAACATGTGGTAAAAGAGTAGTAAAAACAGCAGCATGAAACAAACACCTACAAAAATCGATTTCCGATTTATCACAAACCAGGTTGAAATGTAAGAAAACGTTTAACATAAAATTTAATACTTTACTTCAACTGCTAACTGTTACAAACGGTCGGTAAAAATCAGGAAGTTTTCAACTGCGTTTTTTGGGAAACAACCTAAACTTTAGTCTTTTATTTCTCGAATTTGTTTGTAACAGAAAAGAGCGTTTTCTGGTTTCCTTTCCTATTGTTGCATTTTCCTATCTAATAGTCTCTAACAACTAGCATCTGTTGAAAATATTATTTTCATGTTTTTTCAACTAATTGCACTTGAAAAGAACTATGTTTTTATTTGGTTTCCACTTGAAATTATAATTTTATGCATTCAGGTGGATTTGGTTTTTACTACAATTATATCCAATATTATATTCTGACAAAAACTTTGTTGACCGAACATTAAATCGCGAAATTTAAGTGACAAATGTAGAAATTGGTTTTTCACGAAAATTATGGGAACCTCTGTCGTCTATTATGTTGGGATTCGTCATAAACAAATTAACCACCAGCTGATGGTGAGGGAAAAATGATCCTTGGCTCCCTTCTTCCGCTCCGTTTCCGGTACGATTCCTGGCAATAGTTCATTTCCCTCATCAACTTTCTACTGCACACACACACACGCACATACACATACTAGTCACCCTGATAAGGGATGATTTACTCAAGCGTGGTAGGCGTACGGTGCCCCGGGACTGCGTAGAATAAATCAGCGTAATTTTCCGCGGCAGCCTGGCACTATCCGGAGCCGTCGGAATGAAAATTATTAAAGTTTAACCCCTTTTTGAGCTTCCCGCCCTAAGCCGCCGGGCCGATAAACGTTTTGTGGCCGTGCGGTGCGGGCTCGGCCTCCTCGACAACTGTGCCCGCACGACATAGATGAAGCGAACCGGAGGGAACGCGATCGCGTCACCGGATATGTAAATGATATCGAGCAAATTATGAAGCAGAAGCTGGAATCGCGAACCGTTCCGCGGAGCGAAGATGATGATGATGATGATGTGGGGCCGCGTGATGGATACTGAATTCGCTCAACTTTCGAACGTCTTTAGAACGCTTTGTTCTGTTCAACTTCTACGTTTTTGCAAACTAGCGAGAAAGAGCTTCATTGATGATTATTTTCGTTTTTTGAGCAGGAAAACTGTGATTACTGCGAGGGATTAGTTAACGAAGTAAGGAAAACCCCGGAAGGAAATACAATAAGTAGTTGTTCGATTACAGTCGACAGGTACCAATTTTCAACCGGAAAACCAAGTGGAAAACAAGGAAAAACTCCACTCGCACGCGTGTATTTCTGTGCGAGTGAATTAAAGAAAAACAAAATCAATTCCTTCCCGCAACGTTTTAAAAAATGATGATTTCTTTCTGCGGTTGTTTGGAGGAGGACGGGTGGGACCGGAAATGCGAGTCTACATGGCCTTTTGAAATTCTTTTTAACAGCGAAACACTAAGGACAATGGAAGAGGGGAAAAGCAAGCGAGAGAAGAAGGAGATTCCGACACCGGTCCCTATTTTCACACAATCGGCCGGCAAAGGAGCAGCCAAAAATAAGATCTCGACTCGTTAGGATGTGTTTTCCTCGTCTTTCCCTGTTTTTTTTGTTTACTGCTCTTTTTCCCGAATAAAATACCGAAGGAAAGGAGGGTGGAAAAAGGGTCTCGCTCCATTATCTTAAACAACGACCTCTTCCTGTTTGTGTTGTTGTATCGGTTGGCCAGATTTTTCCGGCACGGCCACCGGTGGTGGCGCGTGAGTGGTGGAAAAGTGTGGGGTGGCGTTTTGCTTTTCTTGTAGGCCCGTTTTCCATGCCACCCCACTCTACCCTTCAGCTTTTCCGCACCATGGGAACGGTTTTCCCGAGCGAGGATAATCATTTCGATGGCAACAGATGTACGCAACATTAGGCCTCCACAACCAATGTTGTTGTACTTTTTCATCTCGGAAGGAAATCGCCACCCCTCCCCTCCCTCCACCCCCTATTGTTTAAAAAATGCGACACTCGGGGGGAAGCAAAAAAAAAGGAATGAAGTATAGAAGTAAAATAAAAGTAAAACTACAAGGCAACGCAAGGGAAAACACTACGCGCCGATGAAGCGAGGTGGAAAACCGGGCGTCGGTTACAACCCGTGGACGCCCGATTTGCTCCCGCAAAACGGCTGGCTAATGCCACTTCGACCTTGCCTACCTCCTCTCCCTCCCCCAACCCAGCTGGGGTGGGTGGGTTTGCATTCGGTTTTGGGCGCGCGCGAACACTCTTCGCCGAGCGACTTTTGATGGAAAAGTGTGGTAGGTTTTCCGCTTGCCTGACCGATTCGTTCCGCCGACGCCCTTTCGCCCTCGCCGCTTGCTTAAGATTTTCGAGAGGATTTTTCCTACAGCGAACCCTTCAGGTATATATGCTTAACCATTTGTGAGAACAATTCCAATATATTGACATCATTTGTCGTGAAGGAAAACTAAAAGCTAAGTAAACTATACACTTGTATCATTAAAATTGTTTATAGCCTCGTCTGTTGATGAATCATGTGTGAAATAATGATTTGAAAAGGATACGTCTCTAGTTTACCAGCGTTTTTGATCATCCGTTTATTTTCTTTTTGGTCATCAAATTTATCGATTAATTTATTTCTTCAATTTGTTTCATTCATTCCTCATTGCGTTATGTTGAAAATATTATAACTATTGTGTGAAACATATCAATTACTCTTTACTCTATTGTTTAAAGAGCGTTTTTTCACTAGTATTTTATTTAGCAACGTTTTTCAGAGGATTATTTATTAATTTCTCACAATCTCAGCAAATGTTTTGCTTATTTTATTATGATGATCATTTTCTCAAGAGTTCTTAACCAACTATTGTAATGATAAGGCCCCTTCACAATTTTCCATTCATGTACATACAAAGGTTCTTTACAGAGTGTTTTTTTCACTTGTTAGTTGTTTAGCATATTTGTGCGGAGTGTTATTATATTTTATGCTTATAAAATAACATTTTATATGTGTATTCTATTTACTTGTTTTTTTTTTACGTTTTGCTTGATTTGTTACATGATTTCCTATTATTGTGTGTTGTTTGTTTTGAGAGTTATGTATATTTTTTTATATTGTATGCTTATTAAATAATAATTTATGTGTGTTTGGTATTAACTTGTAAAATTATGTTTTGTTTGAATTGTTACATCACATCCTATTTAATCATGATGATGCTCATAAGTCCTCAAAAACAATCGTTACGACATGTCAACTTATTGATACGTTCCGTTTGATGACTAATGAAGACAGTTCAAAACTTCGGCCGTTTAAAAAAGTGTTGTTTTGCTTGTAGTTTGCTGAGTTTGGAGATTGTTGATTAGCTTTAAAATTTCTCTGCTTACGTTTCGTTTTATTTCCTCAATTTTACTGTGCCTGTAAGGGTTAAGACGATTGAGAATCGGTAACTTCTGGTGAGAACGGTCGGTTGCCTGTTTACGCCCGCTAGCGAACGTTGGGGGGGTAGATTATGAACTCGTGCATATTTGTCAAGGCGTCATCGCGCGAGGGTGGCGTCGGGTGTTTGTTGCTGCTGATGTGCGTGTGTGTGCGTGTTTGTGTGTGGCTGGCCTAGCTCAGTGAATTATCGGGCGGGTAGAGAGCGGGGGGGGGGGGGGGGGGGTAGGGAACAGGCGGAAACAGCACTGGCGCGAAGCGTCTGCAGGAACAGCATCACCGTCTAGCGACCGCCGAATGCCGAACCGAATGGTAATGGCGCTACAATGGGAAAAGGATATAAATGGAAATGTTAAACAATAATAGATTGTGGCAGCAGCAGGTCTAGATTAGCATGATGGAGAATTGGCGCGTTTCGCGCTGGCGTTAGAGCTTCCGTTTTCCCTCCTTCTCTATCCCTCGCTCTCTCTTCATTTGAGGTTAGTTTCACGTTTTGGCAAAACCGTTGAATATGCTATTTGAATATCCGAGCCGCAGCCATTTTTAAGTAGAACTTTTGGAATGTTTTCTCTTTTTCGTTTTGCCTATCGAAAGGGTTGTTCGTTCCACTCTTGGCTAGAAGCAGCTTGAGCGAGCTGCTTCAACAACGCGGGAAATCGGAAACTGGTTCCACCAACGCGCTCTGACACGCAGGCACGATTGTTTCCGTTTCACTTTTCTTCCGCTTTCAGCCCGCAAAACGTCGTTCACACGCTTGTAGAGCTCATTTCGCGATGAGCCGACTGCTGATGCAGCGTCCTCAACCGTTTACCCGGTGTGGGAGGAAGTTAAAAAATTAAGTTTTAGCCATTCCAGTTTCGCGGAAACGAACCACTTTTTTATGACACCCCGTTTTCCGGTTCGCTGGCCAGCTGTTCGGCGTTTGCTCGCGTTACAGGGCGCTCGGAAACTCTCTGGGTAGTTAAAACCAGAAAACTGCAGCACCCGTTCTTCCTCCAAGTGACAGGTTACGTGCTGTAGCGTAGCTCGGACAGCAAGCATTGTGCATTCGTTAATTCTACCCTCCTCGCCAAAGGGACGTTAAAAATTCATTCAGCAGGCACGATTCAACGCCACAGGAAGCATTTAAATCAACCCTCTATCGAGCGTTGAAAGCTGGAGCCGGCTCGGGACTCATTAGTTGCCAACTCGCCGTTATCTTCTCACAGCGAACAACCTTCTCATTTTACCCATCCAGATTTCGAGTGCATTGATTCTGATTTATGAAAATTCCAATCGACTTAAATATCAATTTAAACATTTTAAATACGTTGACTGACACGCTGTTCTAGTACAATCCTTTTTTTAAAACTTGGTTAAAGCATAAATATTATAATTACTGTGCCCTACTACTCTATGAGCAGGGGGCGAGGGGTCTTCAAACCCACTACGATAACAAAATAAGAACTACATTTTACGATAGCACGATAAGAATTTCTCAAATATTTGTTTTACTATTTACAAAACCAAAAGAGAAAACAGCAATGGTTAAAATTTTTTTTAATCAAAGTTTCTTCTTTGGGCGACGTACACGACATTTCTTTAGCAATTGTGTAAATAGTTTTAAGTTTTTCCTTATCGTCACTTTGCATATTTGGATTTCGTTAGTGTTATGGTGTTTGTGATAGGTTTCGTTAGTGTTATGTTTGCTTTAAGAGAAAGTACAAAGTGATTTATTTCATATTGTCACTAATCAAAATCATTTTATTTAAATTTTAGTCAAAAGTTTTAAAGACTTCTATCTATTTATTTAATAAAATATTTTGAAGAGTTTAAAACTGCTTCATATTTCTTAGCCTTTTGTCAAATTTGAGGTCTTTCGTCATCACATTCGACATAAAATGTATGAACTAAGAATTCTTCTTTGATTGAAAATTTGTGTTCACTGTCTGACTGTGTGAAATTACTGTCCTCTTCAGTTTTAAATATCCAAACCTAATGTTTTTAGTTTTGTAAACCTTTTTGTTTTAAGTAAGACGAATTGTGTTCATTGAACGTTGATCCCAAAAATCTGGTTTGTCAGCAGATGAAACATGTCTTAAAATAAAGGTTAGTTGATGTAATTTTAAAATGCATTATATTTGCTTAAGTATTCTAAACAGAACAAGTAATTTTCTTTCCTTCTGCTAATCTTGCTTTCAACTTGTCCGAAAAGCTTTATCTAAACGATTAAGTAATTTAATAGTACTGACTATTCGCTTTAGCACTTCTCTCCAACAATTTTCTTTTATCTTTCTCTTTCTTTTATTGATTGTTAACATTTATTTAGGTTATACTAAACCTTTTGTACAAGCTTAAAACGTAAGACAAGTATCCTTAGCTCCCTTATCTGCCCTGATCAATCAGTTGAAATCTTGGGTAAAAATCCGTGTAAACTGTGAATAAATGATTTTATTCCTGTTTACTACCTGTTCAGCATCTTTTAATTTGACAATTAGCTAATCAAAATACAGTGATTTAATTTCTATTCTTTTAAAGAGGAAAACACCGTGAAAACGACTCTCTGCGTCTTGGTTTCTGCTCTTCGCAGTTAATTAATGATTAAATTCAACCAAAGTGGTGACAAAATGTAAGGTATGATGCCTTTTTTTTATTGCACTGTGCATATCTTAAAAGTAAATGCATCGGCCAACTCTACCCCTTCCACTTGGGTCGTTGTAATTTTGTTTTCATTCATTCCAGTTGCAACTCTCTGCTCGATATGCGCACATCCGGGCTGTCTTATCGTGCCCACGACGAGCCATCGTTAAAAAAATCAGCAAAAGGGAAAACCTTACCGCTAGCAGTGGCAGAGGCAATGGGAGAACCGCTGAAACGATCGGTTAAATACGGCATCGGTGTGGCTAGATAAAAGTTTTTTTTATATTTTATTTCTGCTCTAAAATACCCCACCCTCCCTCCTCAGCCACCCTATCGCTTGATCAAATTCTCTGCCTCCCCACCCCAACTTTGTCTATTCTCGAGTGTACTACATTACGCTTCCGTTCGTTTGGCACATTCGGAAAAAAAGGAGTGAAGCACATTACTTCCTGTCACCCGCCCGCGCTGGGACATTTTGGATTCGTTTCCCTTTGCACTCGTTCGCGGGTCTGGTCGAATTTTTATATCATTTTAAATGCATGGCGAAGAGTGCTTTATGGACCAAAACTTCCCTTCCCGAGGTATGAAAGGAGGGCAAAAAAAAGTTCAAAAAGTGAGAAGCGGAAAAAAAGGAAGGATCAAATGTACACTGGTTCGTAGGTATCTGAGTGCATGTGTGTGTGTGGGTGTGTGCGGGTTTTTCTGTCTCCCACTCCTTCCGTTTGCGTGGCGGGGGTGTCGTTATGGGAAAAGCGTGATGGCAGCACCGGATGGTGAGGAAAGTATCATTATCATTGAAATTGAATTGGAAAATGATATTATCTGCCACAGTCGAGGGAGTCGATAAGTTTGACAGCGAGCATGCGGTCGGTGGAGGAAGTTCTAAGGATTGCGCTGGGAGTTTTGCAAAAAAAAAGAATAGAAAACAACAGATAGTAAAATAACACAACTGCAGGCACCAAAGGCAAACCTTTGCTGCCGGAGCGATTTTATGGTAATGAGGCAGACAAGGCGTTCCTTCGAGCACTGGCAGTGTGAAGAGCGCTGTTGTGATTTACGATGCACCGAACGGATACTTCACTGAAGTGCTGCTTATGTCAAGAGTGGTTCGCATGTAGAGGTCATACAAATATTGATCATTAGGCAATTGGTTTCGGGAAACGCCTACATCGTTCATGATGTATTTATAATATCGTATTATAGCATTATCAAAATTAGTCTCAATATCAATTGGAACTAAAAGTAATAAACAGTCAAACTATTTTCTAGTTGTATTTTTAATTCATCAAATGAAATTGCCGGAGCAGTTTCATGAAATCAAACCAGACTTGAAAACTGGTAAAATTGACAGTAAAAATTAAAAATCATAAAACAGGCTTACTTGAGACAAAAATTAAAGAAGGAAAAGAAACTATAAACACCAATACTAAAGAGCCGTCGCCGCCGTACCTTGCAACTCACCCACCCGTGATTAAACTAGTGCATCAACTTCTGTCTCTAACGCATTAGTTTTTGTCTCCTGTTCATCTGGGTTAGTCTCCTGATTTTAATTTTGTCCTTGTATAAAAATGTGGTTATTTAGAGTGAATGTTAATGTGAATATTAGGTATATTAGGTTCAAGAAGGAAAGGAGACAGAATGAATAATAAATTTGAAGTTTGGTGCTTTACCAACATTTGAGAAATATATGGCATCTATTGAATAACAAACAAAATAAGTGACGTTTAGCAACTATGACAATAAGTTTTTTTATCTGATTTTGAATGAGCAGAGAAATATTTACTCTGAAAATTGATGGAAAAATTCTAAGTTATTGGGACAAGTTAGTTTTAAAGCATAAATTGATTAATGTTCGTTGCTGTTACAGTGTTATTTTTGAGGTAAACCACAATTACTTGTTTTAGTTTCATGTTTTCGGCAAGAGAATTTTGCAATGACTGTCACTTTCAGCAGAAGTGTCAACTTTTATTTCAATGGAGTGAAATATTGTATTCGTCTGTTAGCACCATCCGAGCCCTGCTTCCGAGATAAAGCTTAGTGGCAACTTCTGTAAGACTAACTTTAAATACACTACAAAAATCATTTAGTCTTATGACGATATGAAAAGAAAATTAGTGCTTGTCGTTGTTTATACCTTAGCATTGCTTGTGGATGCTCGTTATGAACCGCATTGGTTAGAATTAAAATTGAACTATTCATGCTGAGTCATTGCGTCGTTATAGTACAGAGTGCATCACCGGGAAGATGAAACATGAAATAAGTATACACAATAAAAAAGCAACACATGCCGACATGTTCACGTGTGTGCATCAAGATAAGGAGGAATATCGGATATGGGAAGGGAAACACATCGACCAGGAAAGACTGCAAAACTGAGGATGAAAAATGAAGAAAACAAAACATCGCCGCAAAAATAACACAACAGGAAACAATGTTTGTTCATTTTTAAAGCAGGCGTGAAAGTGCGAAAACGTGTGGTTTTCCCCCACTCCATCTCCGCTGTTGTCCGGGATGTTTCTGTGTATACGTGTGCGTTTATATGATTTTGCGGTTTTGTTCCACAATTGTTTCTTTTGTTCTGGTATTTCGTTTAAAAAGTTTTGATTTTTAATTTCTCGTCTGTTGCGCCGTCTTGCGCCCACCGCCCGGACGTGCTTTTGGAAAAGTTGCTCTATTTTTGTTGTTGGTACATTTAGGTTCAAGCATTCGAACCAGTGTGTGTGTGTGTTAGTGTGGTTGTGCACACGTTTCCCGTACGTGGGCCAGTTTGTGCGCCATTTGCGAACAATTGTTTTCCCCTCCGCTTGACAGCACGCTTCAAGCCAAGTCAGGCCATTGTTTTTTTCCCGGCCAAGCGGAAAAACCCCTCCCGGAATCAGAAAACTAAAAGGCTCAAAACCCGGGCTTTTCCCGGTAGTACTAACCCGCCTCTCTGTGGCCGGGTTTTTTGCCCCGCAAACAAATCGGAAACCGTGTTCGAAGTAATTGTTTGCTGGTAAATGGTTTTTTGCCCACACCTCATTGCCATCCCACTCACGTTACTTTGGAGACTCTTTTATTTTAATCGTGTCTATTCGATACATATATACAGACACATTTTCACACATGCTTGGCAAGGAGAGGAACATTTCAATTTGCTGGTGGTTTGTTGGTGGTTTGTTAGTGGTTTTACGGATTGTGAGTTGACCGTATTTCGTCAATGTCGGTGGCGCAAGAGTATGGTTTTTAACTTTTCTGCCAAATTGTGAATTCCATTGGCTGTTCACTTACTACTCGTGAAGTGTACGATTCTTTGAATGTTAATTTTTAAATGTATTATTTAGATATCGAGTCGAAATAAGTTTATGATTTGGTGAGATACCAATGGTTGAGAAATGTATCAATTACAATTTCATGCCGATCAATTCAATGTTTTTGATCATTTCTTGCATTATATTTATGTTTATTTTACTAGTAATTCTGATTTTTCATTTTTGTTACTTCCCAAGTAACATTTTAATTTTTTTCGTGATTCTTTACAATCATGTTACACCTCATGAATTCTTTGATAAAATCTTTATAAAGCTGGTTTAAATCTGAGAGGGGTTAGTCTGCAGAACCCTAAAAACATCCTTTAAGGCGATTTCTAGACTGAAAATAGACTACACCTAAATCTTCCTTAAGTACAAACTATTCGTTTGTAATGAAATATTGTTTAGTGCTGAACTTTACGGCAAATTTTTGAAGAACGTATTTGCTACTCAGATGATAGAAATTTTAATTTAAATGGTAGGTTTTATAGTTATCTGTAAAGTATTTTAAAGATTTTAAGAACTCTTTTGCACTATTAAAAGCAATAAAAAATTAAATTAGTGGAACCGCGATAAAACTTTGGGAACACTTGTTTAAGTCTTTTTGAATTTAGAAATTTAATTTGGGGTGTGATAAGATATTTGTTCTATTCGTTTACTCTGTTTGTCATTTGACTTCAAACATTTTCGAATAGATATCGAATTTATCACATTTTGTTATGTCCTCAATCGGTTGTTTAATCGTTTCAAGCCAGTGCAGTGAAAGTTGGAGTGTCTTTCAATTGTCACTCTCGATTGCCCGTTACCCTTCCGTTGTCAATTTGGAGATCGTACGACCCACGCTACCATTGCTTCCGTCTGCCCTTGGGGTGATGCGTATGCAAATTTACCCCGCGTCCGATTCCGTGACGTGGCTGTCATCTATCGATACCGCGCGATCGAAAAGAAAGCACGTGTGTCGACTTGATTGGTTCGCGAGTGTCTTTTAGGGCCGGGCAATCGCTACCATTCCTTTACTTTGGGCGTTTTTACACAGTTTTCTGGTTTGTATGGTGTTTTTTGTCATTGGTCTTGAGTTATTGAGTGACGCCTTCGGTGTGTCCTTCAATTTGGTGAAGTTACCCTTTACTTTGCAACATTCAATTGTAACGGGCGCTACGTGATGCACATCGCAATCGGGCTACCGTTTTCCTTTCACTAACCATTTTCACGCACGTCATACAGGAGTTAGGTCACGCATTTATATGCTCCCCGCGTATCACATCTTCCCGGTGCTTGGCAAATTTTTCATTACATTTTCGTATTACGAGCGTTGCATTTCCATTGCCTTAGTACAAATGAATGACGAAACTTTATCAAAAAGCAAATCAATTTGTTTTAAGTATTCGTCAAATAGTTTTAATCTTTTGCGGTTTCTTTCTGATTTTTATTTTTGTTTGATCTCATGGAAGTTACTAATTTCCTGCGGTATTTAAATATCATCAACATATGTATCTTTAACACATCCTACTTTAAGTCTCACTGTGCGTTCTAACTTGCCTTATAAAACCCGTTTGGTGGGATACAGTTCCTCGGACTTTTAATTTTAAAGAAGTAGCAGAAAATCCATTCACCGTTGGACATTTGTTGGGGAGGGTAAGAAGAAGAAAAAAACCACAAACATACAACACCATCTGCTCCTGCCTCCTGCACCGCGAAGGCCTACGTCGCCGTACATTAAAAATTGTGAACACCAGTCCCTCGCATCCGACGCGTCTACCTTTGCCGGAGGCTTCCGCGATGAATCTCACTTCCTTCTGCCCGGGTGAATCATGCTCGTGAAATGGATCTTAAACACCGTCTTCTGTCTCTTGCCAAAGCTGCGTTTTTTTACAGAAGTAGAAAAGACGGCGTGGAAAAGACGCAGGAAAAGGGAAAGTTTATTAAGATATGACTAGCAGGATTTCCGCATCCCGCGACGAGAAACTTTCGGGTGGAAGAAAGTAGACAACTTAAACGAAGGCTTTCGAGGGGCAGAAGGAAAATTAACAGAATACCGCTAGTGCAAGCTTTCATTTTTTTCAATTTTGGGGTCCAAATTTTCTAATGAAATCTTCAACGATCGTTTAAACGGAGAAAAGGCTGACCCAAAACCGTACCACGGAGTGATTTCTGTAAATCTGTCTTACGCGATGAGAAAAAAAAAGGTCCGACAGAACCCGAGCAGCAGCAGCAGCTGTCTGTACAGGTGGCCTTTTTCCGCCCTTCGTACACAATTAAAATGTCCTTTCTTTGCTCAGACGCGGTTTCTCACACTTTGCGTGGGTCAGGCCTTCCACATCCTGCCTACACACACGAAAGTCTTTTTTTTCCTGGCAATGAAACAAAACAAGCGGTAAATGGAGCGAATTGTAAGGTTAGACAAGGGTAAACGAGTCACGAAGAAGAGTGAAGCTGATTTGCTTGAACCTTTTTACGCTGGCATGAAATTGTGGGTTATTCTCAATCTTTTCATTTGCAACATGAAGTATTAAAGGTTGAGTTTGAAATTTCCACGACGTCAGTTTTGAAGTTGAAGTTTACTTCTTTCCGTTTTAAAATTCAACAGTCTGATAATGCTGCTTTTATTGGTTACTTGAGGATGTTTTTTCCACTCACAATTGTCATACGTTTTTAATAAAAATAACATAGTTTACTATCCATTCCACGTTACATATAGCTTCATTGCCATCTTTAACGTTTTCTTAAACCAGAAGAGTCTCGTTAACATTAATGATTAGCTTAATTAGCAAGAATGAGTGAGTGAGTAGAATCTTACTATTGCATTGATCCTATGCGATTTGAATTCTTAACAGGAGCTCCCAAGAAAGTGAATGAGTAAGTAAAAGAGTTGGGGGTAGTCATAACGATTCAAATTCCTAGAAGTGATTTAAATCTCAAGAGTGAATAAAAGAATTAAAAATTGATTCAAGCCCTTTATATGGATTCTTTGCTACGGATAGCGGTTAAGTATTCAAATCTATGTGGCGACTTACGACTCCTTTTTCATGTTTAGAGTCACAAAAGAGTAACTGAAAGTAACTTATCATCGTGATGCTTGTTCGGTCTGATTTAAGCTTCTTAAAAGAGTTACAAACGGTTCCCTAAATAGGTTTAACAGATCGCTAATGCAGTTGCACTACCTGTAAAACGGTTTAGCATATCGTTAAACTGACTTAAAGAAGCACTTTTGGAGTTAAAAGTGTCGCTTCTTACTTACACTTTTATTTAAATCTATAACAATTTATGTAGGTTTCCCAAGTGATGGAGACGTCAAAGAATAATTGCCTTGATGTTTTCATTTTGAATTATAACTTCGTTTACCTTGTTTATTGGAGTAAAATATAAATATAATCGGTTTGTGTTGCGATCTATTTTATAACAATCAATTATTTAAAATCGATCGTTTGGTTCAATCAAAAGAATCGTTTGTCTGCTCCGACGCTATGTTTCATAATCGTCGGGTGCGGTTGTTTGTAAAAATGAAAAAAAAACGCTGCTTTTGAACAGCACTCCTCAATCTGTAATCTACTGAGCGGCGGCTGGAAAACGAGGCGCGCTTTTTATGCGCGCGTATGATTTAAAAGGAATCTGTGTCGAGGGCGATAAAACCATGGCAGTGAAAAATTAATTAATAAAGATTATGAAACGGCATCCTGTGCAGCCGGCTAGGGAAGGAGTATAGGAAAAAAAAACAAGGGCGACGCGAATATGGTGGTGGCCTTTCCGATCTTGCCCCTTTTTCGAAAATGGCCCGCGGCAAACTCTAAATCGCCATTTGATGTTAGCCGATTCCGCCAGGTGCATCGGGTGCTGCGATCATAAATCTAAGCCCGCCGGACGGAGGTTGCTTTTTCTCTCTCTCTCTCTCTTGGCCCGCTCAACCCCATTTTCGGTGGTAGGAAAAAATGTTTCAAAATAAAAATAAATGTAGACAGGAAAAAGCTGCATCCTTTCACTCCACACTCTTCCGGCAAGTGTGTGTGTGTGTGTGCCGGTCCGGTCAGCCAACGGTCTGCTTCGGAATACTATCTGCTGCATTGCACGCGTGTCCTCGATACAAAATATGAAGCGAGGAGCGTTAGTTTTCCTAACCTTTTTAAGCAAAAAAAGTTAATTTCAAAACAGGCTCAATTGTTTTTGCCTCGTAACGCGGGCACAATACGGTCTACGTCTGAGTGAACTTACGTTTCGATACGATTTGATGCGAGGCTACAGCATATGGTAGAGGCTGCCTTTCAGTGCTCTTATCATCTCTACGGCTTTAGATAGTTGCCTGGCGCATGGCGGATTTAGGCAATCTGTAGAGGAAACGTCTATACCGTCTCATTTGAACGCAATAAACGGGAAGGTAAACGTATCCAAACAAAGTGTGTGTGTTAAATGCGAAAGAAATGATAATTCATAACTGTTTGAAGTTTTCGCTGACATGTTTTTTTCAATCTATAAAAATCAAACCAGTACTGATACTTCGAAGTCACTTTTCAATTCAACGAATACGAGTATGTTTATTTCATTTACTTTATATGATTTCCACAATTAAAAAAAAAAACAAATCAGAATACGATTCCAATCAAACAATGCATACAAATTTAACGCTTTATAATGAAGCATGTTCAACAAACACTGATCGAAGCAATTGATGCTTATTTTCACCAAATTATTGTTGATCACATTCACAAATAATATGTATGACAAAAATACTCATATAGTTGCTTGAAAACTGCCCATGATTTAATCAATGAAATCCTAATATTTTCAGGAGGATGTAAGTTTTTCTTCAGTGAAAACTATACAAAAAGTAAAAAAACAGTGTGACAATTTTTGAGCCATTTTCTAAACTTATCAGGACTATGAAGAGGTTCAATCGGAAAGGAAAGTTTATACGCAATGCTAAACAAAACATTATATATCTTCTAGACCAAGGGTCAATTGGAGTATATAAAAAAGATGTAGAACGAATAACGCATACCATAAGAAGAACTATTAGAAGAAATGTTGTGTACTTCATTCGGTTGCGTAGACCAGGGATTGGCACACGTTTTTCAAGGGCCAGATGATTGAAGAGAAACCGAAAGCGCGGGCCGGATACTTTAAACGATGCTTCAATGTTTTCAAAGTAATACCCTTTGTAATGAAGAGTGGAACTTTCTAAAAAGCAAAGTTCCATAAAAAGTGGTAAAAGATAAAACATTTAAAATGTTATCGATAAACATATAACAGGAACACCTCGTTAAACAATTATCATCTTCATTGTGTCTGTCAAACCTGACATCGTGAACAAATCCTATAAAAATTTGAATGGGTTTTTAGTATGAAGCACCTAAATATTCTTACGGGCCGGATAAAATCATTTGGCGGGCCGGATTTGGCCCGCGGGCCGCACTTTGCCGACCCCTGGCGTAGACCATGCCTAAAAAATGTCAAAATAAAAGAGGACGTATAACACAAATAAACAATTTGGGAGTACAATTGAAAAAAAAACATCGAAAAACTTGGTATTTTAAAATATGCGCTTGAGTCTTGAAAGAGTTACTTTTGCTTGTTCCGCTTCCTAGCTGTCATGTTTTATACTTACTATTTATAAACCGGTCAATTCTTCGTAAAACCATGAACATACTGCAGTTTTTATAAGAATTAATTTTGATAAATTATAGTGACGGTTTACACTTTGAGGAATTAACACGTTCTAAATGTGTTAATCAGCTGGTTAGCATTGACATAAGTTATAACATCAATAACTAGGCACCCATTTGAACCGAGAAAAGCGTAAACAAGAGTGAAATAAATTAAGGGACACTTCACACTTCACATAACTATTTTACACGTATTTGTTGATGAAAATAACTACTCTAACTGAGCATTGAGATTTAAAACTTGTATAGCACAGCGATGCACCGAACATTAGGTGTTAAAAATAAGGTTCTAAATGTTCTCCAGGAGAGTAGAAGGAAGCTCAGAAGAGCACTGAGGCTAGATAAATGAACCCTATTAACTTTCAATTGAACGATCGAAGGAAACACTTCGCATCGTTAGCGATAATGACACTTTCACAGCTGGCGGTTTGGGGGAAACACTTCGCTGAAAGCGCTTTCGGATAGCACAGCACAGGAATCTGCAGACATCAGAGCGTTGCAGTCAATTAATCTTCTACCGGTAGATTGTGTACGGCAGCGAGTTAATCCGTACAACGTTTCTTCCTTATAAAGTCGGCGTACAATGAAAGTAGGAGAGTGCTGTGTTTGAAAGCCAACAAGATGTTTGTAGTTTGAAACTATTTGTTTTGTTTTTAACCGTTGTTTTTGCTATATTATCATGTGTCAAGGTTCCAACAAATCGCCTATTGTGTGTCGGTTCAAACCCCCTATTGATCCAAGGGCAAATAAACATTGTGCCTTGATAGTATCGTTGGAAAAACCTGCCGACCACAGAAAGCAAACCAGTTGCGCTCAACAATGGCACAGTCATACAATTTTTAAGTACATTGAAATTAAGTTCTACCAGCCCGACGATGGTAATCCGCAAGCATCCACTCCACTACTCAAACCCTCAAGCAGCTTTTTCAGTGCTGTCCTTCAGTGGTTGACGTGGTTCGCGATGTAACAGGCCATTTTTTCCTGTAGTTTTCCACCCTTTTATCACAAGCTTGTTGTAGTTTTTCTTCCTTTTATGGTCTCCTCCGTTTTTATGTTTTGTTTCGCCTAGACCCAGCCTGCCGCAAATGACATGCTTCACGACCGGGATGACAAGAGTATTAATTTTCCTTCTTCCTCCCTTTGAACCCTCCCTCCTTTTGGGTTGGTGGTGTTTGAAGCGAAGTGCGGAACGGTTCCTTCCCATCCTGGCAGCGATCCTTTTTTCCAATGCGCACCGTATGCCTCATCAGTGTAGGTGCATGCTGTTTGGTAGTGGATGCGGATGAGGATGAGTAATAAATGGTCGCTTTTTGAGCCATTTTCTTCCACTCCCAAGCGGTTGTTTATCATTTTACTTCCTCACACTCACGGACGCACAGTGGAGTTGGTAATGGAGAGCAGGATGTTGGAGAACTACTTCTCCGAAACACTCGAGCGCGATGTAGGAAGGTACCGTTTGGCGGATTGTCTACCTCATCTGTCCGTGTGATGCTACTTTTTTTTTTCTCTCCTCCCGAGTGTGGTTTGTCCATGAATCCGCAAAGTATCGGCAACGGTGGACACTTCCGGCGTTCCACGCGTCGCACACTGTTTTGCAAAGACGGACCTTCAAGTTGTGACGGTGCCGTGCTGAGGAGGCGGTCGAAATTGTAGGTTTCAAATTTCTTCCTCATCCTCCACGAGATTGTCATCCTCATCATCATCTTCATCATCGTTCCCATCTACCCCCCACTCCTGCTTTGTTTCCTTCTCGCTCTTCAAGGGATATTGCGCCAACTTGTACGCCGGATGACAAATTTGGCTTGCAACAGAATTCGGAATCGGTTCCAGCTGGGCTCCAGCGAAACCTTCTGCGCTCCACACTAATGTGCTTGGGCGTGTGTGTGCTGAGGGGTTGGCACGTTTGGTTTTTCCCCCGGCCGGGATGTACCACGCATCGGGGCTGTGCATGTGCATGGAGAAAGTTTTAGTTATAAATTAGAGCACCGCGCTAACAGGACGTTGTTAGTGGCTGCAGCTCGAATAACAACGCTGTTAACGGTAGCCACCGATGTTGGTGCTTTTGGTGTGGTGAACATGGACAACTTCCTCGAAGGAAAGCTCCCTTCGCCTTCCCCGGAATCAGCGACTCGTGGTTCGTCAGCCAGTGGTCAGCCTGACGTGACGTAAACGATTTCAGCTGCAAAGCTTGCGAGGAGAGTGAGTTGGGCTGAAGAGCGATTGCTTCAGAATGATTCAAATGATGCGTGAGTAGGAAAACACATTCGAGAATTGATTCACTCTGAGTGGGTGATTCGATTAATTTTTAACTCATTCTGAGTGAATCCTTCATCAGGATTTGATTCCGAATCTCTGTGGCGACTCGTAGCTCCTTTATTCACTCTTAGGATTAACATTTCTACTTAGGATTCGAATCGTTACAATACCGCAATGCCCGAAATACCTGAATTAATAAATTCGAATCGATGAGGCGACTAGCAACTCCTTTGCCTCACTGTTTTGGGAGTCCCTGTGGAGGATTTAAATCAAATAGGATTTAAATCAAATTTAAATTGCAAAAATTTTAAATTTAAACCAAGGACTTTAATCATTCAATTTAATACTAATATTCTACTCACTGACTCAGTCTGATCACTGCAACTTATCTTATAGATTTAAATCAGAATCAATTGTAAGTGATTGTATTCTTCTATGGATAATCACCAAACCATTGTATTCAAGAGAAGCGCAGTAAGAATTACTGCATCTTCGATACTGGATATGCATAAAAAACATCTCATTTAGATTTGATTCTAATCATTCGTGAGTTGGAAATCCCACGCGAGAATTGATTCACTCCGAGTGGGTGAGTCCAATTATTTTTAACTCACTCCGAGTGAATCAATAAATGGAAGTCGATTCCTTGTAAAGATTTAAATCTCGTAGCTCTTTTATTCACTCTTTGGGTTAAAAATTCTACTTAGGACTTGAATCGTTCTAGCGACTAGTAACTCCTTAGACTCTTACTTTTGTTAATGATTTAACACGTTGCGTACCAAGCGTTTTAGCACAATTTTTAGTACAATTTTTTAAATTACAATTTGTTTATAATATTTGTTAAACCGATTGTTTTCAAAGGCCAAGCAAAAACTTAGCTTCCCAAAAATTGTATATAAAATATTACAGTAATTTTTATGTTGTATTTTCATGTATTTATGGGTCAAAAACTTTTTAGAACTAGAACTGCTGTCACCCATATTTGGGTGACGCGGTACGGAACGTGTTAAATCAAATAGGAGTTGCATTCTTATTGAGTACAGACATGACTGCAACTGTACATAGATTTAAATCAGAATCAAATGTAAGTTATTTGTTTTTCTTCGATGATTAATCACCAAACCATTATATTCAAGAGGAACTCAATGAGGACGCATAAATGCCGCTCCGATACTGGATATACATCATAAACAACTCACTTAAATTACTCTTAATCATCACTCAGAGTGATTTGATTCCCAAGTAAGTTCCTCACTCTTCTCAAGAGTTGAATCATTCTTAGTGAGCCAGTTCATTCAGGGTGAGGAGATTAATTTGTGCCAAAATAAATCATCTTGGTGGAATGAACCAACTCACTCGTTGTGTAGATTTAACTAACTTACCCACTCTGACTCAGTTTGCCCCTCTCCACGCAAAACAAGGCCTTCGTATGCAACTAACAATTTATCAACATGTTTAACGTAACGTTTTCCTAATCTAATCTAAATTAAAATTGTGCGATGCAAAAGATTGGAACATTTTCCTATTCGCACCGAACATCCTGCTGTACTTTCTCAGCTCGATGGATTGACGGAAAATAGAAACAAACGATTCAACAACAACTTATTGACCAAAAGCAAAACCACGAAGCAACTATGTGGCAGATTTTGTTCAGCTTTGGAATGTGTCGTCCTCTCGCTGGAGGGTGTTCTCCGCCGAGTGACAGCTTCCCCGGGAGGTGTGAACCACCCTTCGCTGTGTGCGAGCGCGTGACGGGAGCGTCGTTTTCGGTTTCGAGCGAATTGTCAATTCGTCCCCCTCCCACTCCCTCCCTCCCGCGGTGCGCTGTCAAAGTTACCCGCCGTCGCTTCGGAAACGGTGGTTCCTCTTATTGGACGGAATGAAGGATCGCAGCTGGTGACATGGTGACTACAACTACGGCGCACAATCACACATGCGTCCACATCGCACCACGTCCGCATGTCATGCTCGCACGTACGCCGAACGGATACGTGGGCGCCCGAATGGTGTCGAGGTTGCCCCGGGGGGGGGGGGGAGCCTGGAGAGGGTGACGAGTGGGGTTTCTTTAAAAGGTTCCTCAAATTAGTTAACGGAGACGTAGGCCTTCCGCCTGCATCAGTCAGCGGTGAGTTACTCGCCTCCTGTCGCCTAGTTCCATTCCACTGTCTTCCCACTAAGTCAGGGGTCGGCAAAGTCCGGCCCGTCAACTGATTTTATCCGGCCCGTCAGGATATTTTAGTGCTTCATACAAAAACCCATCTACATTTTTATTGGATTTGTTCGTTGTCAAGAAAAAATGAATATTTATATTTAAAATTGTCTCTTTCCTCACTCAAGGAAACTTGTGGTCGCTAAGTTATTTCATTACTGAGAGATAAGCCAGTTAAATGAAGATATAAGAAAATAATTTAAGTAAAGAAGCAATTTCAAGTTTAAATAAGGAAATTAGTTAACAGCACCTTAAGTTAACTAAATTAATTTCTTAAAATATCGAAATTCAACGAAAAGAAGTAGGTTTATAAAAGCATAATTGTAAAATTGCTTATGTTTTATCTTATACCACTTTTTAATTTAACTATACTATTTATAAAGTTGATCTATATTCAATTAAATCATCATTTAAGGTATCCGCCCCGCGTTTTCAGTATAATTTTTTTTCATAATCAGTCCATTTAAGGAAATGTATGCCGACCCCTGCACTAAGTTATTCCTCGTGCGTTTTCTATTGTCACGTTCGCCAAGGGTTTTTTTGTTTTATTGTTATTTCCACCTCACACACGCACACATGTTTCTAAGGTCTTTTTTTCTAGAGATTTTTCAACGTTTTTCTCCAAACGTTTATCGCTCGCAAGTAAAACATGTCGAGTGAATATTTCTTCAATAAAGTTTCTTACATGGTTGGAAATGGAAATTGGCGCTACCAAATACTTCTAGTCATATATGTGAACCATTTCTTTTCTTCTTTTTTACGAACATTGGCATTAATGAACATCCCACGATGAGTTCATCTACTTATAGTCACTATCGAAAGTGTTCCACGCGTTGCTCTTTCTCAACATTCTCAGCATTAAAATTGTCAAATACTCATTCCCCCCCCAGCTCATTGCTGCTTCGCTTACAAATGACGCACCCGCCATTTTCCGATCGCGACGTCGGGATAAATAACGTCAACGGAAGCAAACATTGCTCACGTTTTTTCCGCCTCTCCCGGGCGGCGTTGTTTCGCATTTGCATGATTAAACCGACAGCTGCACCGTTTCACGACGTCGTAGAAATTCAATTTTTGCATCTCCACCCCACCAAAAACTCCGTGCGGTTTCCCCCCCCCCCCCCCCCAGCAGGGGGAAAACTAGCAAAGTTTTGCAATGCGTCGGAAAATTTTTCGGGACAGCGGCGGCCCCCGGGTTGTGTTGTCTTTGTTTGCAAGAGGAGAGTGGATGGGGTTGTTCTGCAGTGGGTCTTTGCCGTTGTGTCAGTGTCCGGTTGATGCCACCCATAGCCTTAGAGGTGAGGGATGATGATGCGAAAAGGTTCACATTCAAATCCAAGACGGTCAACTAAATAATAATAATAGCAAAACAAAGCAAAAAACAAAAACAGGAGCAAGTTGAAGTATGAAACTGAAATAGAAATGAAATGAAAATCCACCAACTGATGGCTCCGAAAGGCTGCGGTTGGCAGGAGCCTGTCGACGCAATGAAACATAACTCACGACGCGAAATCGGGAGCAAAGCACTGACAGGCAACGCTGGAACGGCGTCGTCCGGCGGGTGGACAGGCCGAAAGTGCACCGGAATAGCAATCAACATTGAACAAAAAATTATTAACATACAAAACACAACGGAAGGAGAAAACCATCAAGCAGAAATCTGGCCTGCCCGGACGGGCTGAAGAGCTCGCTGTACAGGGCGGCACGTGCGAAACAAATGCAAGGAAACACACCGAAAAGGGGTTTGAAAGTTTCCCTTTCTCGTTGCGAACTGAGCGGGACGTTTTCCCGAGGAAAAGTAAAATCATAAATTCATTTTTTCTGCCGCATTGTTTTTCATTTCTGGTTTGAATGATTTTTTTGTTTGCTCTTACACTCTGTGTGTGTGTTTGTGTATGTGCGTCTAGGTTGTCCGGTGTGCTTGCTTTTGTTCTTGTTTCTTAGTTTACATGCTTTGCATACAAATAGAGTTCACTCACTTCACGGGAATGCAGAAGTAACCCGGACAGCGTGCCGTGGGAAAAAAACGAAAGCAGAAAAATAAGAAAATCGTCGGAAAGAAATTATAAAACTCACTGCAACCGAGGTGATATCCAACCGAGGGAAAAATGCGGAAGGCCAAAGTGCATTCGGGAAAGGGGGAGAGAGGGAAGCCATTTCACCCCGGGTTCACAATGTTGCCAAATTGCCGTGTCTATCCAAAACCGAGAGCGAGAGCATCACCCTGTCAGCGATTGTCCTCTCCCTGATTGGGAACAGAGTTTTCACTTCATCCCGGGAGTGTTCTGCTGGCCACTGCGATTGGATTCCCCCCCTCCGCCACCCCTTTTCCACCTGGTGTGGGAAAGTTTGTGTCACGAGACAGGATTTGCCTCTTTACGAGCGCATTCCCGGATTGATGAAGTTTGTTACATTATTCAACATCAGAGACAAAGTTTGGCAAAGTACAGGCGGCCCAGAAAGGCGGCGTGCCCGCACATGTGAATATTCACAGGCCTGTGTGTGCGTGTGTGCAGTTGTGTATTTTATTTGCTATCATCGTTAATGATGCAATTGCAAGTAAATGTTTGTGCACAAAATTAACGAGATTTTAGAAATATCTTTAAACCTACTACATAAACACTCGTATACTAAAGCGCAAATCTGTTAGAAGTTTCGATTAACAATTTGTTTGCCAATCGTGTTTAGAATATTGTTTTAGCACGATCTTTTTTGATGAAATTTATTGATAAAACAAAACTAAGAGCAGTTTTTAAGTAAATAATAAATAGATTAAGCTTTCCGAAGGCTAATGCCTAACAACTAATACAGCCTATAACTAGTGCAATACTATATTAGTTTCGTGGCAAGACCAGAGTCGTCTTCAATTGGCAGTGAAAGTGTTAATTAATTGGTGTTAATCATGGGGATGTAGGAGCTCAATATCTCAAAACGATAAAATTCACTTCTTAAGAGAAACTTTCTAAAATAAATTAATCTTAAAAGTCAAAGCTAGACTGTTAATTAGCTAGATAGGAGGTCGCAGTATATGTAAGGACGATATGTTAATAATTATTAGTGCTTGTTTGTACAGCAAACCTATTTCGTTTTTTATTGTGCGGTCCTTTGATATCTTCTACTATATTTGAGGAAGATGTTCACTTATACAATTTAAAATAATCGTCTTTTTCGTTGTAAGCCGAGAAGTTCTTTGCTTGACATTTCTAATTAGCTTTGTAAAACACTGTTTACCAAGGATTTTTGATACTTTTCTCAAGTTTTTTTTTGAAGTTTTTTATGGAATCGGCTTCGACATGTTTTGGATTTATCCTGAGAACAGTTTAGGAGATTCATCTCCTTGTTTACAAATTCCACAACGTTTTGAGTTCTTCGCATAATGTACTGATGTCAAATTTGGCCACAAGCTTTCACTAAGGAAAGCAACCGCTGTCGTTGTTTTGGTTGTCGCAAATGGATCCCAAAGCATTCCACTTCAGCAAATTAGTTGCGACTCCAATTTCTTACTGAACTTTTCGGTTAAAATCAGTCTTGAATAATTATCCCAGTTCGAAACATGTCCAACTGATCACCTGGATGGTTCTTCTAATAAAATTTGACTTATGTTTCACCGTCCAAGAGCACTTTTTTGGCCTTGTTTGATTCTTTTATATCTTTAAGACTTTACTCAATCGACGGAACTATTGGAGGTTCTCAGGGTTTTGGTTCAATCTCGTATTGAAGCATTACTTTTAAAATAGCCGGCTCAAGTGCAGTGAGTCAGTGAAAAATTGGTAATAGTATTCAATTTGTGCACGAATTCTTTGCGCTACTTTGTGATTTATATGTAAACTAAATAATAAAATAAACATTAGCTGCTAAAATGTGATCCGGATAAGAACTGGCGCTCCAAAATGGTTTAAATTATGCTCTGTGAATTGCTTGTTATTCATTTTCAAAGGCTGCCAGGTTTTATTAACTCCAATGTCAAAAATAACAAACCGGATATAGATTTCCTGATTCTGATTTTCCATCATTTCTGATGTACGAAGGCATGGAAAACGAACACATGCACAAATGCTATCGAAACTCAACAAACAATCATAAAGCGCAGTTATTCGTTACGTGAAATTGTTACCCGCTTGTGATGCCCGATGCGATTGAATCGCCTTGTTTTTTTGTCCATGATTTGCCGAAATTCGAGTCGCGGCACGTTTCGGCAACACAGTTTCCCGGGCAATCGGGTATCGCTTTACCCGCAAGTTGCCCGGGGAAACTCAAAGACATTCGATCACGAGACAAAAAAAAACACGAGCCTACCCATCGACTGCACATCAAATGGTTTCAGATGTGGCCATTTGATCTTCGCGGACCAGCAACAGTTATAATGCGAACCATTAGTTGCGTTACAACGGGCGAAAAAAGCCGACTGAAGTTTCCATCTTTTCCGTTCGAGAGCACGGCAAGTTGATGAAGAAGAAGTTCAAAGCCGGCTCAATCGATCAAACAAAACAAGGATGTCTATTCATGCTGCAAACCGCTATATTTCAATATTTTGTTTTCATTGACGTTTATCTTATGTATAGTAATTTTTATGTAAAAAAATGCGTTGAGTCTAGTGAAACAATTAATAAATTTCATACATTAAAACGTTTTAAATTTTAAAAAAAATTGATAAAGGTTGTTTAATATTTGTAATGTTACGGGCGCAACATTTTCCACTTCTTGTAGCTCAGCTTATTTCTTCGGTTGTTTTATTTTGTCCACCAGCTTTTCACATCGTAAGGAAAAAAATGTACTTAATAATAACACTGTGGCTGTGTATTGATTTACTTATTCAGTTGTTTATTTATTAGATAGCTTCAGTTGTCTTTTTTGCAGACTATTAGATCGTACACTCGATTCAAATACAAAGGTAATAATGGAGGCACCTTGTATATTGTATACTGTAAGCTTTATGCATAATGTACGATTTACAGAAAAATAAGATTTTAACATTACGTAAAAAGTACAGTTTTCGCAAATGTCGCAAGGGTAAATATGAATAAATGATAATGAATGATTTACAGTATTGACATAGATTATGTTTTTAAGTAGAGATAAGTATTTTATGATGAATTATACAGTTTTTATCATATGAATTATATAATGTTTATAAAAAAAGGTTTTATTCCTACTTTTACCCAATTTTACGCATAGTATTGTGCCACTTAGTTCTTACTGGTATTATCAAACACCTTATCAATCATGCAAATATCGTTGTTGTTATCCACGTCATCACTGTCGACAAAAATAATAGTTAAGCCAAAATATAGAAGTTACTACCCGTGTTTAAAAAACCACCTTTGTTTTTTTTTATAAAAAGGGGTCGTTTTTTTGGGGCTAATTTTTTTTTGTTTTCTAATCACAAGACTTTGTTTCTCTTTAAATGTTGTGAGTTTTGTGGAAATTTTTCAATTTGTTTTCTAATGTTTTTTACAAGTTTTTTTCGCGTTTTACGTAAGCTGGATTGGGTGTTGTAGCCACCATGACCTCATTTCCAGGAAGATTATAAGTTTTTTGAATTCACATTGGCGTGCAAATTTAAATAGAACGAAGTAGGCGTCGGTGAAACAAGCCACATAAAACTGTCTTTAATAGACTTTGCCGCAGAACGACACACGCTGGGTCGTGTTTGTGTGTGTGTGGTTTCGATTTTTCAACCCGGATGTTATTTTTTCATGATTCCTTGCTGCATTCCTCGCGAACGGTGCAAACAAAAGTGAAAATATAAAGTCGAACAAATGGAGAGCTAACGAATGAAAGAAGTACAAAACGGACTGGCCGAGGCGAGAGAAAAATGAAAACAAACAGAACGCCCATGAAACATACTCTCTACCGAGAGGGGGAAGAGAAAACAAAAGTACTTCCCCCTATGGCGCGAGTGTCGATGCCGAAAATAATCCCAATAAGGACGATAACATGTTGCTACAAGCTTCCGGATTCCCGGCCACCCTTCGGAGGGCGCAAAGGTGGTGAAGGTTAGCCACACTTTAGCCACATCACCTACCTACCTGGCCCGGGTTGGTGGTTTATTTTTATTTCCCCCTGGTACCGCTCATGCTTCTCACCCTCACCCCGGGTCAGAAGCCACCTCAGAAGTCCTCCAGGGCTCGTTGGCGGTGGATTATGTTGCCCCCGACTCGTACGCGGATTGTCTAGCGAAGCGAAGCTCGGGGGCTCTCGAAAGCAATAATACGAATCGTATTATATGCTCCGGTAAAATGGCACCGGGCGGATTTCTATACCGGTTGCAATTTCTCCCCCCTCTCCATTCCCGCACGCCCGTACGCTGGACGTGCAAAACCTCCGCAGATACGCAGCGCACGCCGGATGAGCTGGCCGGGGTTTTGTGTTGTTTGGGTTTTCCTTCTTTTTGTTTTGTTTTCGTGGCAGGAGGTTTTGTGTTTTGCGAAAAGGGGCCGGGAGAAGATTACTTTACAGCACCCCCTCCAGGTTCCACCCGTAATACGACTGAAGGCGAGAAGGAAATTGTCCGGCCCCGGGCCATAACTCGCACGCAAAGCTAGTAAAGCAGCGCAGTATACGGTGACTATAAAAATTACACATAAAAACATCATTTTTAACACCTTTCCGTCGCCGTGGGAGCCTAACCTAAAATCGAAGAAAACCTCACCGGACGTGAGAAGGATGTTACGACGGGAGGATGTGCAACAATGTGTGCAATATTTAAGCAGGCGAGTGTCAAAAGAATACGAAGCAAAACGTACAAACAGGATTTGTAAGTAACAGGAGAAATGATAGAAACATATACTAATTGTTTGTGTGTTGGTGACCTACAGTTAGCTCATCTTAGTAAGAAACGAACAGACAAAACAAACGATACAAATGTTATAAAGTCAAAGGGAAGCGAATTTAAGTAGGCGAGTGTCAAAAGAATACAAAACAAAACGCACTAACAGGATTCATAAGTAAGAGGAGGAATGACAGAAACATACACTTATTGTTTGTTCGTTGCTGACCTACAGTTAGCACATCTGAGTAAGAAACGAACAGACAAATTAACGTTATAAATGTTATAAAGTCAAAGGGAAGCACATTTAAGCAGGCGAGTGTCAAAAAATACGAAACCAAACGCACCAATAGGATTTGTAAGTAACAGGAGGTATGAAAGAAACAGAAACTAATTGTTTGTTCGTTGGTGGCCTACGGTTAGAACAGACAAAATAACGATATAAATGTTATAAAGTCATTTCAAACAACAAATTTTAATGACGAAAAAAAAAAATATGTAAAAACGGAACAAGCCGGCCCGAAAGTATTTCCAAGTGAAATGAACGATGTGAAACAATACAAAGCGAACATACGGGGGAAAACATAGCCAAATACAAAAGGACTGCAACGAGGCTAATAAAAGCGTTCGTTCGAAGAGGGTTTGCGGCCCGTGTTCGCTCGGATGACGAACACATATGATAATGATGATGGTAATAACGAAGGGCTACACTGCTCGCGGATCGCGCTGTGTGTTAGATCCGCCAGCGAGTGGAGTCACCCACCGATGCTCCACGGCACTCCCGGGGATCAACCGGGGAGAGGGAAAACTTTAAACGAAGAATTCTCATTAAAAGTTTATTGAAAACTTTCCCTCCACCACAGCGGTTCGCTCCAACAAGAGGGGAGGATCAAGCGGGCGAGGGGGTGGGGGGAGGGATAAGGGCAACCAGATGAAAGCCAGCGAGTTTCGGGGGGAGTTTCGGTATCAGAGTCTCGTTATCATTAACGCCATTGTTGTACCATAAATGCTCGCCCCGCTCTCCCAGCAGTCCGCAAGGAACTTCGATGCATGCATGATCGGGCGGAATTTGGTTCGCTTATGCACATTCCGAGGGCCTGACATGTAGATGAGCAGTACGACTTTCACCCCGTGACCGACGTATGTCATATAACGGTTGAAAACTTGCGCAATCACACCGGCAAGCGGCATAAGGCATCGGTGTCTACCGAACTTCGTCTCAACTTTCAATGCTCTTCAAGAGCACATGCAAGCGCCTCTAAATCGATCGCTTTACACTAGCGTACTTGTGCTGGTTGTGGCGCTGCACGGTGGGATGATGAGAGGCGAACAGTTCGGATAAAAAATCAAAGCGTATGCATGTTAATGATCACCAGCCCAAATGGTAGCTAGATAATTAACTAAGAAGAAGCGTTACTATAAATTAAATACATCACTCAATGTTCTAATTGTGCTAAGCCAAAGTCGAAATTTAACACAATTTTGAAATATGTGTTGTCCCAAGTAACATTAATTGCTTCATCAAGGTTTTAACAATTTTGTTAATGCTATTTAATAAAGTCTAATCTTAAGAGTAAACATTCTTGAATGCTGTGATAAAACACTCAACAGAACGTTGTCAAAACCATTCTTTAACACCTTTTCTAGACTGAAAATGGTCTTAGTGTGAGACCTTTTTTTAACCTACAATATTGACAGATTATGATTGTATCCTTCAAAGCGTGTTTGGCGTTAAATTTTACTGTTTATTTTTAAAGGTTGTTTTGCAAATTTGTATTGTCTTGAGCTGGTTTTGTGAGTTTTTGGTTTTGGTTATTCTTAATTTCTTTTTTTTTCTGCTGCAGAACACCTTGTTTTTTTTTCAGAATCGATCTGACCGGTAATGGGTCTGCATTTGATAATAGGTGATCTATCCACTACTTGGATAGGTTGTGTTTTCATTTTGTTTGCAGTTTACAATGGTTTTAGTTTCAAATACCCACTACATTTGGCTTTTCTCCACTTGTTTATCCAAAACAAAAGCAAACTGACAGCAAAATGACACTACAATAACACTCTTAATGCACTCTTAAGGTTTCCCCCGCAAGTCTAGGTTAAGTCTACATGGTTTTAAAACGCATTGTCATTGATTGGTTTTAAGGGAAGGTTTAAAGACGGACTTAACAGCGTATTCACAGACTCGTTAAGCTGACAAAGATGTAAGACTAAATGATTGCATTTATAGCTATCTTTAAAAAGGTTTTAAAGGTGTAATTATAACTGTTTTGCTTTACCAAAAGCCTCAAATAAAATAATTTGACTCGTACACCCATGTTAAAACCATCATAAGACTTGTTTAAGTGTATTAGGTATTAGAAATGTTACTTGGGTTTTTTTTCAATTTTAATCGAGCTCGATAATTTTCTTCGAATTTCAGCATGTTGACAAGTCATATGCTAACAGTGTTAATACAAACGCTTGAACTTGGCAAACAAAATTAGTTGTAGTATTATTCCTGAAAATTCTGTTAATTATCTAGAAAAAGTGAAACTTTGAATTAATGAAAAGTGTATGAAAATAATAAATCCTGAAAAATCAAGCTGCTCGAATTTGCTCGATTTCGAGATACAGCCTTTTAAATAAAAATTAAATTGACATTTTTGAATCAGTTTTAATTAAAACAAATCAAACTTGTCGCGAAAAATGAAAACATTGACATGTCCGCTCGATTGTTCTACCGTATCCCACCGTGGGCTGTGTGCTTGCGAGAGCTCCCTAATTGCCCCTCCCATTTGTCCAGCGCCCGGGCACGTATATGCATAAGACTTGATTTTTATTTTGTTTGCATCTCGCATCGCCCTTGGCGAGTCCCATCCGTCCATCCATCGGATTGATGCAGCCTGTTCCTCGGACGCACGTCGAAGTCGTGGAATGTTATGGTATCTCGCAGTCGCTCCGTACCATCCATCACAGGCACCTTCCTATCGGGTTTTGCGGTGAAAGTGCTGATCGGGGCACATTTATTTTATTTCCCTTTCCGATTTCCAGTTGATCGATTCTCAACTCCCGCCCACAAATGCACTCCCGCACACACGAGGGAGATGGTGTTGGTACCACCATCGATTGACTCCATCGCTCTCGGGAGCTATCCCCGAAGCGGTGGCTCCGGTCCGGGAACTTCTCGATGCCCGAAGCTAAATTAGACCCCAAATGAAATCGACTCTGATTACTGCACATTTGCCCGGAGGATTGACAGGTCGTTTTTGCCTGCCGGTGCGGAATTGATGGTAAACTACAGGTCATCAATTTTATTGCAAACCCCGAACCGTTTGACTTTCCCATTCGCCAGTTCCTGCCCCGAGTGTCCGAGGTCTTTCCACCACTTGACTGACGGATTGTTTCGTCAGGGACAATGCCTCGGACGTGTGTAATTCGCATGCTGCTCTGCGGTGCGGATGCGGTGGTACTTCCGCACGTACTCATCGGTGCCATTCGGTCTCCCGCCCCGTAACCTCCCGCCTAGATCAGCCCGTTTTCTACACCCTCCCGCGTCCGGCCGCAAATTAGAACATCACGATTTGGATATACTTTTCGACACTCGGTTGGCAGCAACTGCAGCCAGACGAGAGTTGGGTAGTTTTTGCGCACCTTCTACCAACCAAGCCAGTTGGATCTTAGCAACGGATAGGGATAAAGAACTCGAGCAGGAGTTGTTTGTTGTAGGATGTTTCCAGAATTTCCTGGTTCCTCGATCTCTTTCAACACAATTTTGTTTGACTGTTAAAAGTTGTATACGTAAGGTTGAAATTTACAACTTTAATTCAAGTTGTACTTTCAACATTTTGATCTACAAAATGGGCAATTCTGAAGCCGCCACGATTCTTGTGCAATATTGTACAAATGCTGTAGCACTTACCGAAAATTTTCCTTAGGAAAGCTTAGTCTATTTACAAGGTGCCTAAAATCAAGTCCTAGCAATGGTTTTATAAACAAATTTTATCAAATTTGATTGTACAACAAAACAGATCTAAAGACACTTGGCAGTCAACATGTAAAAGTTTCAGTAAGGCACTGATACCAACTGATTGCTTTCATTAAACAGTGAAATCGATTTTCTAATTAGTTTGAAAACGATGTGTGGAAAAACCCATGTTAAACAAAAATAAAGTTTATTTTCATTTATTTTTTTCTAACTAAGTTTAGCACGTTGACTTTTCGCCAAGCGCTTTTAGCACTTTGTTTTAATACAATCATTTTTATACAATTTGTTTATAACCTTTATCAAACCGACGGTTTCCGATGCTTAAATAAAGACTTAGCTTTTCAAAGAATTAGTTTTTAATACTACTATAGTTTTCAAGTTTCATTTTTATTTATTTAGGGGACAAAAACGTTACAGAAATAAAAACAGTTAGCTACAAAAAATGATAGAGACGACAGTCAACGTATTAAACATTTTTGTACCATTGATCTATTTATTTTTTATTTGTGACAAAGTTTTAGCTACTGTTTTATAAAAAAACTCTTTTCTAAAATTTGTGTACAAAACATATTGTTGGCAGCGTTCAGAAGACAAAGTGTTAAAGATTCAATAGTTTAAGGGTGCTTCCGTCAACTCTGTCAGTGAACATTCAGAGTGGTTAAATGCCATGGCCATATCTTTTGAAAGCCATCTGTGACTAGCTTTAAAAAACAAATTGCCTTTTAAATATGTAGAAATGTAACATAAAAAAATACACAAATAATAAAAACTATGTTTTTGGAACACACACAACTTTGCTTGGTCGTCAAAAGCCTAAGTGTCATTAAAATAGATTGCACTTGGAAACTGTGCTTAAAACATCCGGAAACAATTAATTTTAATTAAGTAAATTTTCAAACTTCTAAGCAGTATGTTTTAACCTATCCAGATGAATTACAGTAATGGGTTTTATTCTCTCGCGAGATAATTAAAAAGTGAAACAAATGGATATGAAAAGACAAAAACACATAAGTACTTCAAAAACATCAACCAAGCTAACTTTGTTGACGTTACTTTGTTGACTCTCTACTGGTGTGTCCCATTATCATGAACAAATCAAATTTCTGCATCGAACCACGGAACCACATAACCGTGAACGGGCTTCGGATGATAGCGGAAGTGGAAGTGGAAGTAAAATCAGGTCCGATTTACGATATTAGACCTCTAGGGAGCAGAAAAGAAAGGTTCGCCCGGTCGTCCGGTTTTAAGGGAGTGGACCGGGAGTTGCCTTCGGGGAGCAAAAAAACCACGAGCAGAACCAGTACGACCGTAAGCTGTGGCGGGCGAACATATGCACCTTAAAGGAGGAAAAACCCATCTCCGATCCATCTATGTTGATGTAAAGAGTGTCAAATTTTACGCCAACGAGCAATCACCCGCTCTAAACCACCGACGGTGGTTTGGGAAATGCTACGGTTCCAATTCAACGCGGTGTTTTTCTTTACTCACTCACATTTTTCGCTTTCGCTTCTCTTACTGGCCACTTAACCGGACGAGAGGGGGAAAAAACATAACGACGGCGAGAACAACACCGAGTCATGACGTTGCCTTTTTATGCTTTATGCTTGCACCCTTTCCGTCGACCGTCCTTGGGACGGGTTCGATGGTACGGAGATATGGGAAATTTATTACAAAACGTCGAGGTAAGGGGAAGGGGGTGTAGAAAAAAAGAAATGAACTCCGATTTGGTCGCCTCCCGGAACGGAAACGGCAAAGATAGTGCCTCGCAGGCCCGATATAGAGTAACAGGCCCCGTCGGCATCGCGCCATGCCATGTGTATTATGAATTTTCAAGACAACGACATCGCAAAACGATCCAGTGCAATCACCTTTCCGGGCCCCCTCTCCCCCCGAAACCAAACGACGAAGCCATCGGTGAGGAACCGAGAAATAAGATTTTACGAGACTCGACGTCTCCCGCTTCTCGCCATCTTGCTTTATGAAGTGAAGTGGCTTCCCCCTCTCTTCCTGGTGGTGATAGCAAAACTTCGAAGGACGATGATCTTTTCGCCGACTGTCTACACCTTTTCGGGGACCATTAGACATCGGTGGAGGTAGAGAGTCCTCCGACGATCTACTCTACCTCTGTCTATTACCCCCCGGTCACTATTATTTTCTTTGGCACAGTCCAAGTGGCCAACAACGGACCTGGTCCTGTACTCGACCGATGGTCACGGTGCACCTTCCCAACCCCGCGCAGTCTTGGCCCTGCTGGGTGAGGTGATTTCTGCAAATGACAGAACGGCGCGTCCAACACTGTCGGGCCGGTTGAGAATTGAAAGAAATATAGAAGGCGACACAGGCCTAGCAGATTCATTACTGATTTGCCAGTTCCCGATTTTCCAGTGCCGGGACCGTCGGTGGCCGTCGGTGGCCGTTGCCAATAGTCGTTATCTTATTGGCTCCGGTCCCGGGATACTGGTTCCAGATACGGCCCGAGACTTGCAGAAGAGACTTTAAACGCAAATGGAATGACTGAAAAATAGGCAGCACAGATAAAGAAGGCACAGCAGAGGGAGACAACCGGGTGTTTGGTCCCCAGACAAGCAAACCAGGGTAGAGCGGTAGATTCTGGCTCGAAGATAAAAGAGTCCAGGGCGATGCCATTTGCAGGTTACTACCCGCCACACAAACCGCCGCGCTAGTTCCGCAAAGATATTAGACTGTTTTTTGGCATACGTCCAGCAGCGGCAAAGTCGGGGGAAGAAAAAAAAAATAAATGAACCTGCAAACACATAACCGTGTGCCTACACACACACTCACACAGATCAACATCAAGGACTTTCGCAGCGGACATGGCGGCCCACAGTCGGACGACCGTCAATGTGCGCAACCCGGTTTTTTTTTCTTCACCATCCGACCGTTCGATCGAGGAAGTCGAGGCCGGGAAATCATTTATCATTTTCAGAAAAGGGCGCACGGCTGGTGCACGTATGCTTCAGCTGGTGGCTTAATTGAGGACCGGGATAGATTCGTCATGCGGGCACGAAGATTAGTCGCACTAGGGCAGGAACTACTACACAATCTCTTAGGCGTTGACCTAGGGAAGCTGTAGAAGATATTATTTATTCTCGTGTATACCAAAAGACACAACATACGAGACATTTAATAACGCCTGGAAGTAGATGGAACTGGTGAAAATTCCATGAGTTCTGTAAATATTCTATTTAGAACAAAATAAGATGATGACATTGTTTTTATTATTGGTTTCTCTGTTACAATAGCTATTCTGAAGTCCCAAGAAGAAGATATGGCTATGAGCTGTATCAATATTCATGTTTCTTGATTTTGTTTCACATATGATGCATTTTATTTTAGGGGTTCCCGGGGTAATATTCACCATTTAAGGAAAATTAATGAACTTTCAATTAAATTTGGTGATAATTTTTGATTTTATCAACTTGTTTGGTACATTGAGATATAGATTAATCGAATAATCTATAAGGAAAAATTTGCAATTTGTTGCTAATAAACTCATGACTTTGTTATTTTATAAACCAGGGGTTGGCAAGTACGGCCAGCGGGCCCAACTAATTTTATCCCTGCCGTTATCAAATGTAAGTGCTTCATACAAAAAACACACCTAAATTTTTATCGGATTCTTACCCGATGTCAAGAATAAAACTGTCAAAGTGTTCCTGATATATGTTGAAAGCAAAAATCAAAATTCAAAACAACAAAAATAAGTATGAAAATGTTTTTAAAAGTTTAACAATAAAGTTTCAAATATTACCATTTACCACTTTTATTTAACTTACCTATTTAGAAGGTTGATACTTTATTAAACATGGGTACTACTTTGAAAACATTTGAAACAACTACTTAAGTTAAGGCAGAATGCGCCATTAAGTAAATTAGGTACATTAAATAATCAATTCATGATCAACTTAAAAGTTTTTCTTAACCAACATCTTTGTTTTGAATGATAATTATTCATTCTAGTTCGTTTACAAATTAATGCATTTGGCCCCAAATTTTCATAGTTTTTCACATTTTTTATTAAAATTCGAGTGAATGAGTATAATTACTTTGGTTTGTATGTGCTGTTTCATGTATAACACAACGGTTTTCGCTCTGTTTATTCTCTGAGTAACATTTTATCAGAAAATGTTCGAAGCGGTGATGATTTTGTTTTGTTTTTATCTGGAGTTTGTTTAGGTCGAGCTGTAAAATTCACAGGGTGACCATATTTTAGTTCGCAACCAAATCTTCCATGAGAAAACGGAAGAGGTACGTTTTTGCCTCAGGGGTCTATATTACCTCAGCCACCCCTATTATTTCAAAATATTATTCTAGTGTGGGAAATTCATTAAATCGCTTAGATTAACATGTAACACATGGATATTTTTAATCTAAACTACATTCCATTGTTCGTCTTTCTCTTGCCGATGTCAAACATTTGTAATTCCGATCGTAGTCTTGAGGCAGGAGCGTTCCTTGTGTATGCATCCCGCTGCCAGTACTTGCCATTAGTCATTAGCTTCGCCATCAAGTACCTACCGGAATGCAGAGGAGCATAACGGCACTCTGTCACTCAACATTCCGACACGCGTTGCAGAATGGCATCACTCTTTCCCGAAAATCTCCATTTTATATTTCATTCATATTCAGCTTCACTCATCCGGTTTTGTTGTTGTGTTCACTGTTGAACGATTGCAATCTGGATAGACCACAAAGCAAGGTGTTCCTCTGCCCGGCTCGCTTTTAAGTGGGTGATCTGGGTGGGTTGAAGCTAACAAAAGCCTGCAATTGTATTTCTTCCGATGACTCAACATGACGATTTGTGCCTGAGTCTGCAAACTGCCGCTGTAGGGTGGGTCTGACTCCTGACCACAAGCTTCGAGCTTCCGGAGAGGGACCTACTTGAAGGACCGATCTAGGAGCGTCTGGAGCAGGATAATTTAGGCAAATAGTTGCATCGCCCGACGACTCATGCGACACGCAGCAGCGGTCCACATAATATAGATCTAATAAAACAATCCTACCGTCCAATCTATTTACCTAGTGCCCTTCGCCGGGTGGAGCGGGTAGCAATGGCTCCGTATGGGAGTACGGCTGGAATGCCGTTTAATTGTTATGCCAGCATCGATTTACCCTTCGTCAACTCCGAGCACTGTAGGAACTAGGTATGGATAAAACGGAGCTTATGTTGCAATAATCCGTCTGGCGATGCATGTTTTGAGAGTATGACATCTAGAGATACCTTAAAAGGTATTTTAAACGACTGCAACTTTCACTTAACACATTGACTGCCATGGCTATCATTTTTGATAGCCAGTTGTCATTAGTTCTAAAAAGTTTTTATCTCATAAATGAATGAAAATGCTACATAAAAATTACAGTATTATTTAATATCAATTGTTGGAAAAGCTAAGTATTTGCTTAACCTTCGAAAACCATCGGTTTAATAAATGTTTTAGATAAATTTTATTAAAAAAGAATGTTCTAATAAAGTGTGCTAAAAACGCTGGGCAGTCAACGTGCTAAAAGGCGTTTTAACGATTGCAACTTTCACTTAACACGTTGACTGCCATGGCTATCATTTTTGATAGCCAAGTGTCATTAGTTCTAAAAAGTTTTTGTCTCATAAATGAAAGAAAATGGAACATAAAAAGTATAGTATTATTTAATAAAAATTCTTTGGAAAGCTTATCCTTCGAAAACCATCGGTTTAACGTAGACAAATTTTATCGAAAAAGATTGTACTAAAAAGTTTGCTAAAAACGCTTGGCAGTCAACCTGTGGTCACAGCTTTGTCTAAACACAAAATAAACAAACAGTTTGAGTTGCGCTACTAAAATTTCAATTAACGTAGCAAGGCTAGAATTTGTTTTTCGCAGGAATGCAATTTGTTTGACATTTGCTCTACTGACAGTTTTAGAAGGAATCAGCAGTATAAAACCATTTAAAATGATAAAATAAAAAAAGTCGTTTTATTCGAGTTTAGTTTACTTGCATACTTCACAACGCAAAATGTGTATTATTATTAATTTTAGACATGAAATAATAAAGTTTGTTTACAATTCTGCATAGTTTGTTTACCCGCTACAAATTGCCGGTTGACAGTTAGCGTTAGTTTGTTGTGAATCGTGTAAACGCGCGAAGAGTTCGGAAACTTTCCGTCCACTGAAATGAAGACTAATGAAAGATTCTGTCGAATGAAAGTTGATGTCTTCTCTCTGCACCTTGAGACAGAAGAGTCTATTATAAATAGTTCCTTATCCTTTGCAGTAGAAATAAATCATACAAATTATAAAACATGAATGTAATTTTAGAACGAATTATTTTGAAGCCTTGGCAAACTTTTTGTGACGCTTCTTGTTGCAAGCAATAGAAGACTCAAAACATTAGTTTATCTACGCTCGTATCTCCTCACCGTACGTTGTTGGAGGATCGGTTGAATCTGACTCAGTAACGGCTTTTTCCCCGACAGTTGCTCTGGAAGTACGCACCGTGCCTTGGTTTGGATATCGTACTTGTGCAGTCTTAGCATGCTCGAGACTCTCGATTGCGTTTGTCCAGCCCGAAACACCAACCTCCGAGGCCTATCTGCGTGTGTGTGCAAAGCGAATCTCTTCAATGGCAAGTCAATTGGAGGCCATCTCGCAAAGGGCAAAACTTTCCGCATTAGTCGAGCCCGAGCAGTCTCTCTCCAGCTGCACAAAGGAATGCTGGGTAATGGTGAAAGGTTTTCCCGGGAAACGAACGAACGAGGGGTGGTGTGTGTTCCACCCGGTTCCACCCCCGGTACAGTCGGCTGGGGCGTAAAATGCTTGCCGCAAAAGGATACGCGAGCGTACGTTTGTGGCTTTGGTCCGGTTTTCGGGGAATGGGAGAATGAATTGATTTCGGTTCATTTTTGGTTTTCCCGTCTCTGGTCGGGCGTACGTACGTTTCCGTTTCGGTGAATGCACCACCGATAGGAAAACGCATGACGATGCACGAGTTGGACGGTGGGATGTTGCGTCAAACGCACAGGCAATGCCCACCGCATTGGGTTCAGATGTTGGCAATCGTTGTTTTGTTTACTGATTGTCCATGTAAGTTGGGGTGTAGAGCCGATGTAGTGGTTGGGAAAAGTATCGGCGCCGTGTGTCTGTCTGGCTGCAGAACGGACCCTGCCTGCATGCGTAAGAACAGCCCACCGGACGCATTCAATATCCTCAATATTCGCACTTCCTAGCAGGAGTTCCAAGGCTCCTCGGGTGAACGATCCGCTCAACGATCCCCTCGCAGTCGTGCAAGGAGGGAAAGATGAACTCCTGAACCGACGCTCTAAGCCCGCTCTACTCCACGCTCGAGAAGCGTGACGTTCGAGCATTTGCATACATTTAGGCTCAACATATGTCCCTACAGCTGCCAAACGCCGCCCGCCTCGTGGTGACCTTTTCTGTTCGGGATGAAAAACGGATGTGGTGCGGTGGCCGGGCGGTCGCTTTATGCTGATGCTCGGTTGCTCAATCGAGCGGAAGAAAGGAAATTGAGTGCCAACCACTTGACCCGTTCTACCTCACCACCACCAGCACCACATCGTTCGTACCGTTGGCGTTCGGTCGGGTATGCTGCGGCACGAGCACGACCTTCCATTCAATCAAACTACTAGCACTGTCAGACTCGCCGGTCCCTTTTCCATTCCCTCCCCCCCCCCCCCCCCCCCCACACTTGCCCCACCGCCAGCGCAGGGAAAAGGTTGTTGATGAGGCGGAAATATTTCATCGCTTTATTAAATTATTCTGTTTACTCTACGCTGCGTTAGCCAAACACCGTTAACCACCGAATAAGGGGAGGCGTGGGTGATCGGGGATGGGAAAATCTCTGAACAACCCCCCCTTCCCTCAAATCTCCACACCCGATCGAACGGTGCGAGGCCAGGGGGGAAACATTCGACAATGGGTTCGTCTATACGGGCAGATGTTTGTGGTACGAATTATTGGATTTAAATTTCCATGTCGATGGCGGGAGCAAAGAAGAATGACAGCACGCGTGTGTGATCCCCGGGCAGCTATCGATTGTATCAAGCTGACACTCAATTAACTCTCCTCCCCCTCGAGTGGTGCCGTTAAGGAGGTGTATGGTGGTGTTTTAGAGCCCTAAAACGGGACGAAGAATTATTCCTACGAGAAAAGAACCATCAATCACGAGGGTGCAAAAGATTTATAACAGGATGTTTGAATTTTTTCGGAGTCATGATTGAAATCGTTCCAAAAAACTTAAATTCGATCATTCAATGCATGAAAATTAGTTAAATTTATTTGCCAGATGGAGGCGCCCGGTAGTTTGTACATATTTTGTTTACTCCACGGTTTTTGTTTCATAAACGGTTGGTTCGTGGTGCCTAAAAAACGTTGTTCTTTTACAGATCAAATGTAAAGTAATAGTTTAAATTTTTTAATTTTGTTGGCTTTACCTATATCTTAAAAATGTTTATTTTAAAAACAGCCAACATTTCCACTTTATGTAACTAAAATATTAAATTATGTTTAAATTTATCCGGAGTCATGATCGTAGTCGTTTAGAAAAACTTTAATTTAATTATTCAATTTATTTATTTAAATGCATTTGACAGATGGAGGCGCCTGGTCGTTTGTGTATATTTTGATTACTCCACGGTTTTTGTTTCATTAACGGTTGCTTCGTGCTGTCTAAAACATTGTTCTGGTTCAGATCAAATGCAAAGCAATAGTTTAAAAATTTTAGTTTTGTAGGTCTTACTTGAATTTTGAAAATGTTTCTTTTAAAAAAATCATAATTTCCCAATTTTCTTCTAAAATATAAATGGATGTTTAAATTTTTCCGGTGTCACGATCGTAGTCCTTTAAAAAAACTTTGATCAGACTATTCAATGCATGGAAATTAGTTAAATTCATTTGACAGGTGGAGGCGCCTGGTCGTTTGTGTATATTTTGATTACTCCACGGTTTTTGTTTCATTAACGGCTGATTTGAGCTGCCTAAAACATTGTTCTTTCACAGACCAAATGCAAAATGATAGTTTACCAAATTTAATTTTGTATGCTTTTTTGATGTTTTGAAAATGTTTATTTAAAAAAGTAACCATTTCCCAATTTTTAACTAAAATGTAAAAGGATGTTTAAGTTTTTTCGGAGTCATGCAGGAAAAAGTTATAAAACAGCGTTAATTCGATCATTAAGTTAATGGAAATAAGTTGAATTTAGTTTCTTGAGAACGAGTTACGCGTTTGGTGGAGGCGCCTGGTGTTTTGCTTTTATTTTGTTTGTTCCAAAATTTTTGCTGGTTTTTGTGTTTTGTTGTAGCCGTTGCAGAACATATGTAAATTAATTTTTATGTTACTTTTGTTGGAGATATTTGTATTTTAGTTTTGTTTGTAAAAAAGTAATATATATAACCAATTAACATTGCAACAACTGTACGAAGGTGTTTGCTAGAAACACTCATGTTTCTCATTCTAGTAGTTTTAAAAAGATTTTACCATATTTGTAATTTTAAACCAAGTCTAAGCATTTGCTTTAATAAAACATTTCATCAACAATAATTATACCAAGAAATATTCTAAACACGCTTAGCAGTCAAAGTGTTAAAGCTTTTGAAAACAAAATAAAGTTTTCGAAATGTGCAAAACAATGAAGTGGATTGTTTAAATTGTTACTGTCAGATTCGACGAAATGTAGCAGCATACCTTTGAAAAAAAAAAAGTTTAAGCTATAAGAGATCATGAAATTAATATTTTCAGCTGAATCTCCAATATCACGTTTGTTAATCAGTTCACCAGCCAATCGTGCGCCATACCAACGGACACTCTGTTGCTAGATTGAAAGCGCTCCACGAATAAATATTTTGCTCCTAGGTTTGATGTAGCGAAAAGCCACTCAATGTTTATTTTTGGGTTTGCGGATAGTACTCAATTAAAAACGTTACCTACTCCCCCTCCTACCCGTTCATGTTGCATTGTATCTCGTTGGAGCGTACCAAGCATTCTTGGGATTAATTTTTCACGGCCTATGTAAGCGGATACTCCATCGGTAAAGTGTGCTATTTTAATAGGAACACGCTAGGGCGTTGAATTTCATTCCGATGGCGCTAGCAACCGAAAAATCAATCATGCAATATTTTATTCCCGCAAACAAAAAAAGGAAAAGATGCACAAAACATAGTTACCGTCGCAAGGGGGGGATCGTGGGAAGGGATGTAAACTCAGTCAGCAAACAATGAACCACCGCTTCAAGCGATTGCGGATTGAAACCAACGAACGATCAGCGCTTACAATATGCAGTGTATTTTTCAACGATCCTCCCGGAAACGGATGCGATTCGGTTCAAACTGCTCGCCTCAAAACGCCGGTAAGCTGGGAGGGGGGGAGAGTAAAGAAGGAAGAGAAGCACGAACCTAGGCGCTACTTTGGTTCTTAACTTTTTGACAGCCTATCAATCAACCTCCAATCGAACGGCCCTCCGGTCGGAGGCAGGGTCGTCGTTGCACGGATTGACGTTGTCTTTTGGCGAAGGGCCTTAAGATTTCTGCTGCTCACAACCATCCTTCGATATCGATGGATGCTCTAAATGGGGCCGGCGTAAAGCGTCTTCGGCCTCGTCTGCAGAGTTATAACGCGGGTGAATCCGAACTTCCGCCGGCAAGTGAAGCGAGCAGACAACTCGAATGAATTTCGACAAAACCAAAAATAACCACACCAACAATCATACACGCACAAACACAAACGGGTACAGACACAAACGAACTAAGAACGCAGCGTTCGGAGGCTCTTATTCTGTTCAATTCAACTCGAGTGGCCGGATAAACATTAAACTACAGTAAAAGAACAACGAACTGGGGGAAAAAAAGACAACTGCCGAACGCTCGGAAGGAAACTAATAAAACAGACTTTTCTCTTCCGCCCCACAGTGCGCCGCTTTGTTCCGTTGCACCCCCGCACTGCCCCACGACACCGGCGTCGGGAGGGTGGTCGATTGCTTTTTTTTCCCTCCTCCGATCTTTGCCTTTTCGAATTCGATTCATTCCCCGGCAAACGAACGCTCGCCTGGGAAGCGCTCAGTCAACAGGCAAACAGAAGAAGAAGAAAAAAAAACTCAACGGTGTGGGTAGGAATAAGAAAAGAGGGAAAGCGGGAAAACACAGCCACATGAAAACATAAAAAAAATGAACAAACACGTCACAATCAACACAAACAGTGCAAAAGTCAACAGCAATCGGTTGCTCGATGGATTGTCGAACTCTAGGTTGGCGTGGGTTGAGTTTGGAGCATATGCGAACGATCTTCCCGATTTATGTTTCGATGCGTTTTTGAACCGGGTGGTCATTCTTATTTTTAAGGAACACTAGTTCATCAATTTGGATTGAATATAAACTATTTAGAAGTGTTCATATCACCTTGTTTTAGAAATTGTTCCAAATACTTATTTTTTCCACCCATCCTTCCATCCTTTAATCAATCTCTTCCATATTCAATAGTCTTAAACAGGTCAGTTATGTCTATGAAAAATTTATCAAGCCTCATTTTTGGTGTCACTGCCCTTTTCCAAGCGCTTGAAATCGAGCTCGATTTTCACAAACAACCGAAAAGTCCTGTGCAAGAACGCGAGAAGGTTTTGTTTTTTGGACTAACGCCGATAGAGTATCTAGTCTGTTAGTCTTTCGGGTATCAACCTCCCCCTTACCTCTTTCCTCCCACAAAAAAAAAAAAAATTCACCGGAAGCCGGCAAATCCCGCAAGCAACCCTAACGCTGTCGGGAATGCAATGTGACTGCCAGCGACCGAATGATGTTGATGACATTTGTTCCTGCTTCTTGATTTGCCACCAAATCTCGCGACCAACTGGATGGTTGGGGTGGCGGGGAAAGGGGGGGGGGGGAGAGGTCGTGACGGATGTTGCCGACTGTAGGCAGAGGGTTCGCTGTTGGTTCCCTAACGCGAAGCGTGCCTGTGTTCCGGTTTGACTAAGGAAAGGAATAACAAAACAAATATGAGGGGAAAAAAATGGACGCCATGCTCTGCACACACACACACACCCACACACTGATACTCAGTGACTAACATTTTCCAAGACGGTCCCGACGGCTGGTGGGACGATAAACTGCAAGGGTTGTTGAAAATCGCAATTTTGAGCAACCGCTCCACAGCTTTCCAATCCATTTTTGCAATACATCTACACTCAGGGCGAGGAAAAAACGGCAGAGGGGGAGGGAAGGACGGCACTCGGGGAACTCGTCACCGAACACTGGTTTTATGGTCTACTTTGGAATGAACAATTGTAGACAGATGGCTCTCATCAGCAAGATGAACATGAATGATGATGTCGCATTTTATCGTTACTCATCCATTTTTTCCCTCCCGTTCTGAGCCTTCCTGCCAAACGAGGCTGGTCCCTCCAGTGGTTCGCGCTCGGTGGCATCCCTTTTTACCATAAAAAAAAACACACGCACACACACACTCACACCCACACAACCACAGAGTAAGTGTACCGATCGGGGTTGCCTTGCGCTGTCATTTTGGGCAATCTGTCATGCATCAACGACTTGACTTCATGCCTTCCCTTGTCAAATCGTCGTTATCGTCAACGACCAAAAAGCCCCCTCACACCGCCCACCCACCCTACCCCTTCCGACTCTGCGGCTTGGACGTAGACAACTGCAACCACTTGCTCGTCAGCTCGGACACTCCGGAGAGGAGGGGAAGTTAGGACTGTCAGCTTGATCCGGGGTTACTTTAAACGCTTTCTCCAGGCTTCCGCACACACTTCACACAATTCGCCAGAGTGCATAAATCGGTCGGAATTGATTAGAACAAGCTGGAAGAACGCTCCAATCGATGATTGACAACAGTTGCATCGATTCCATTAGCTGACCAATAATATCGAAATGATAGATATTCGAAATACGCTAACGAAACGCTGTTCAGTTTATATTTGGTAGCATTTTAAAGGGTTTTTTGGAACTCATTTTGATAAATTGGATGCTAAGCCATTATATTTGTATGACATTGTGATGGAAGTGAAAGTTAAATATTTTTAGAAAGGATAGCTTTATCAGTAAGAGAACCAAAACTATACATTATTTTCTTCCACTCTCGGTTTTGACATCTAAAAGCTAATTAAACATTCCGGTCATCTGAATGTTTTATATTCACATTCTGTCGTTTTACTTGGAAATATCATGTTTTTGGTTATTTAATGACCAAAAACAACGTTTTATTAATTTTTTTACATTTTTTACTTTTCTTGTATTTGGCTTTGAAACTTTTAGTATTTTTACTGTTTTATTACTAGCTATTTCGTAGCTATTAATAGCTATTACTAGCTTTTTGCGAGTACAAAGCTACCAGCAACAGTTAACCGAAGTATGATTTTAGCTCAAATTTTACTCCAGACTTCCTTATTACTTGTTCCATGCACCTGATAATTTTTTTCATACTTTTCTCTGTACCAATTCTGCGTTCACAAACCGCAACAAAGCGTCCAATATGATCCGTACTTTGTATCTCTCCGTAAGAACGTATTTATACCCTTATTTCGTTCCAAAGATTTCCGATGAGTTCCAACCAACCTTTTTCATGAAGCTCTAAAGTTTTCTTTTGTTTTTGTATGATGCTGTAGATGTGATTTATCAGTTAAATATACTTTTAGAAAATTTCTTACATTCTCACAACGATGATTGTTTTTCATAAATTTATTAGATAGCCAAAAAACTTTGAATCGTTGTTTAACATGTGCGAGAAAATATGGAATGAATGGCACAAATTACATATTTTATGCGAAGCAGATATTTCAATGAACACCTAATTTTTCTCTTCATATGACTTTCAAGTGCGAGTAGCTTTGAAATAAACAATATTCTATTTGGAAATTTATTGACCAACTACCATTCTTTCATTTGAAAGAGATATTTTTGAAATTGGTTGAACGGAACGTTAAACCGAACGACTCAACTCTCAACTTCTGCGATGAGTTTCGAATAACGATCAGCTGATCTCCTTCGGCTAGTTCTCTCTTATATTTATTTCTCTTATCTTATCACTATCCGATTTTTTTCTCTTATCTTATCCACCAGTTAGAATCGTTTCTATAAGCACTTTTAAACGAGTGCAGCTTTTACTTAACAATTATCAAACCCTCATTTTACTTTTATCAAACGCTCATTTCATTTAATTTGAATTGCGCAACAGTATAAAACGATTTAAAACAATCTATAAACGAAATAACCAACGTTGTTTTATAGGATTTAAATTCTTTCGAATTGTTCTCAACGCTAAAAGAGTATTAGAGTCAATTAAAATGAATACGTATGAATGTTTCCCAAGAATAAAAGTTGCAGTCATTTAGATACGCCACCTTTAATCGTGATAAGCACGGGTTTTAGTGAATGCATCCAACCTTTTACTGCGAATGCCGGATCGTTTGAAGATACACTCGTGCTCGATCCTTTTAAGCCGATGGAAGCACATTTTGAGGTTTATTGTTCATTTTCATTGCTCTCGTTTCTTTTGACACAGTTACTGAGGAAAGCCTGTAAAAAGACACCACGTTTGAACGTTTGCATACCTTTAGGGGCGCTTGCTGTTTTGCTTGCCAAATGCCTGTAGATGTGTTAATAATCAATACGGGTTATCTTAAAAGATGCAGCTTTCGTTATAATAGGTTGGATGGAGTCACTAAAAGCTGTGCGTATCGTGTTAAAAGGTGGTAAAAGACTCAAAGTACTCTAAGGGGGTAAAAGATGTACTACAAGGTTACTAAGCAGCACTTTCTCACCTTTACAAGGTCACTCACGCTGAGGACATCCCAAATCTTAAACCTACCTATTCAACCACCAATAATTATAACTTTCTTCAAGTGGCACGATCTTTCCGCTAATTGAAGATGGTAATTCGCTTATCTCGCAACGAATTGCTCGCTTCAAAAGGTGGTAAATCTCAAAAAGTATTTAATTAAAATAGCATCGTCATCACTTCCGACCCTGGGGCGCCGACCGGTGGGGAGGGGGGATATTCCACTTGTTTTCGGTTTTGGGCCCGGAAGTAGCGAGTTTTCGTCGACGCCTCGATCGAGTCACGAGTCATGTCACAAACGAGCGAGCCAAAAGATGCCACAGCTTGCCGGCAACCCAAGTTCCAAAGTTGTGCGCCTTAACCGGATTAGTCTCATCTCGTTTCTCGGGCAGAAGACGTCTAACTTTCCTCCCCCTCTCCATGCCACTTGTTTCCGCTTGAACCCTTGTCTGCCAGCGTTGTTCGTTCGTTTCTACATACGTGTATAGCTATATGAATGTGCAGCGTACACGATGGACCATACGGCACGCGTCATGTTCACACCCACAAATCACGGGCAAGGGGCAGGGCTACACAACCGAAGGGCTTCCGCTAACCACCTCAACCCCTCCTTCCCGCAAGTCGTCGTCGTCGTGTGGAAAACCTGACTTAATCCTGTTGTCCGCCCACAAAACCCGACCAAACAGGGGGTCGATGAGCGGTAGGCTTCTCCAAATTATACGAAACGTAAGAAGTGAACGCTTCCCATGTTCAGCTTCACACGTTGCTCCGGCGCACATCCATCATCCCCACCCCGACTCCAGGGGAGCTATCGGTGATCCAGAACCTGGAGTGTCTCATCCACTCGTACGCTTCTCGTACGGATCGCTTCCAACCATTTACCTCGATTTCCAGTCAAAACCCCCTCCCCCGCCTCCCCGAACAGAAAGGGGGAAGTCAAAGTTTTTTTTTCGCACGAAATCTCTTCCGGCTGTCGCACATCCTTTCGATTAAGCCCTGGCGAAAATCCCTCAACACTACACACTCTCTCATATAGCGACCTGCTAGTTGGCTTCCGACGTGACGCTTTGTGCCCCCCCAGTACACGACACGACACCACGACGAAGGAATGTGTGATGCCATTTGATTCACTTTTCTCCTGGGTGAACACTTTCCTTCCCTCAAGTGTTGGGATTCTTGGGATTGTGCGTGTCTCATTCACACTCATTCGCTCGATGTTTCACACCAACCCCCTCGATCCTCTATAGTTTCCGACAGCTTTAACAACTTCGCTACCATATCACCGCAGTCGGGAATTTCTTCAATTCCCACCTCCTGGTTTGGAGAAGTTGGCCGGACATTATCAAATCAAAACGGATCAAACGAAAACACGACGAGACGGGTTTTGGGACGGGCAGGCGATTATCGTTCGTCCGTTTTTCCGAACAACTGGATCAATTCCCTTTTGAGCTCCCGATGGTGACGATGATGATGAAGGGTGTCGAAAGGTGAAGGTGACAACCTAACAACAAGAGTGGACGAAAAAAGAAAAACTCAGATGGGACGAGGGCCACCGAGGAGGGAAAACCAAACGCTCGTGAAAAGTTTTTGGGTAAGTGTTTGGTTTTTGGAAACAGAAACAACCGAATCGTTTTGATATTTTAGCGAGGCGAATATGATTTAATTGTTCGGTTTCAAAATTTATTTAAGACAAGCAATAATCACTTGACATCGCACCTTCGATAAAGCTTAAGCTTAAGTTTTATCCTGCGCTTGTACTTTTTGACATCGAGACGACGAAAACTGTACTTTAATATACCACCCGGCCGGTGATCAACTCCGTCACGTCTCGTCCTGGTGTCCTTTTCTTCCCTCCCGTCGCATAAATCACTTTCCTTTAAGAACATTTACCTCGTTTTCACCACTTTCAAAATTTTCCACTCTCACCTCCGGTTCACTATCCTCGCACAACGCAAAAACTATTCCATTTCAAAATCTTGCGGACAACTTGACACCCTAACTTGAGTCCCCTCTGTATAGTTTATGAAACAAAAAGCAGATGGAGTTTATTATCTTTGAGAAGGTATGGTTTATTCCTATTTTCTTCGCCAACGTGGTTTTTGTTTTCAGCTGAAAATTTTATAGCATCCAAAATTGTTATTACTTGTTTTAACATGACAATAATTTTAACCCTTTTTGATGCAATTAAGATGTTATGGTTGTTCCTGCCACTCAGGATGGTGATTTGCCAAGCATTATTGTACGATTCAAGAAGTTAATAAATAGTTTCGGATAACCAACAAGCAAAGTGAATAACTATCTGTTTAGTTACTTTAAACGCACTTTGAAATACTGAAAACTAAAATATATAATAAAACTGGAAAAGCTTGTGTCTAAGTTTACCCTAAATAAAGTTGGGTTTGAAAGGTGTTATCACAAACTTCTGTATATTGGGTTAGTTATTTTTAGAGTTTAAATTTAATTTGAATATCCTTTCCAATTAGTAAATGGTCTTCGAATACTTTGATTTGGTATACATTGATTAAAACAAACTAGCAAAGACGTAAAAAAGTAAAATAAAATACCTTGGAATATCTTTTTTGAGGAAACAGCTAACCAACTATATTTGCAGGTGAGAACATCGAAATCGAGCTGTGAAGGTAAAGAAATTAATGGCAGTAAACGCATGTTTCATCATCATCATCAATCAATATGATATGTGCTAGCCATCTTAGTCAAAATGTCTCACATAGATTTACAATCTAGTCCTTCTATTTTTAACACAACTTGATAGGTTGTTTTGCGTTGTTTGTTGGTCAGTATCGACCCTGTGATTATTTTTTCCATCTTTATGTAATCCCATTTGTCTAGCATTCAAAGAATCATTGTTCAAAATTGTCCAATCCTTGTTTTGTTCAATGTTTTTAAAGGTTTAAAGTCTAGGTAACTCAAAGTTGATTTAAAAAATGTTTCCAGTTTGTCCGGTACTGAAAGGGATTTTACAAAACAATTAAAAACAACGTGATTTTATTGACACACAGGACGGTTTATTTTTCACATCCTGAAATTTTGTGGTCAAAATGATACAAACCTTTTCAGCTCGATTCATTAAAGTCACGATTATATCACCAAGAGTTTTTAAATTAACAAAACTTACTCCTGGTCGAATTATTGAATGAACTTTCAAATTTTTACCATAATAGTTTTAGGGAGAATTGTGTGTTATCAATTTATTTATTTGTTTAATGTATTTGTTTGATAGAGAGTGAGCTAATTTTCTTTTATATTCTTTGAAAATCAAGTTGGTCTTACATTAAATAGAAAGAGTGTATGCTCAAACTGAAATTGAGACAGGACAACAAGAGACTATATGCTTCAATTGAAACTGAGCTGAAATGATCTTCTTTTCCGAACAGTGTTGGCAATCATTAACACTCTGTGTTAGCTTCTTGAACTGCAGCTCCCAAGGGAAGCATAAAAACGACATAATCTGCCTTCATCCTGTTGACGGCAGCCAGTAAAGCGTTCAATGCTGGAACGGTTGGTTCGCTTATCGGGTTTTGACCTGCGGGATTGAAGCACACCTGCCGAGCGTTTGCTCGAAGGCAATGAATTATTCAATATTTCTCATGGTTGAGCGTTTGGCGTTGTGGTGTTAGAAGACGGCCCAGTGCATCGGCGTCCGGATGCAACGGCCGCAAGAGAATGATGTTTGCACCCGGGGCGATAGGTCGGGTCATGCCGCCACAGCATTTTCTGTTCCCTGTTCATTTTTGGAGCACTATCTCTGTTCGGTTCCGGACAATCCGTTGTTCCCATTTTGTGTTTCCTTCCTTTGCGCGTGCTTCCCGTGCGATTTATTACAGCGCCCTCAGGCGGGGGGAGGGCTTACCCGCTGAAATCCACAGAGGGAAGATAAATTGCGGACGCGCTCACATTCCCCTCCACAAAATCGTTACAAGTGCAACGGCACGAGACTTTCGGAAGAGATTTCGCTTAGCCACCGACAAACACTGAAACATTGCATTCCCAATCCCGGCTAGCTGCTTCGGAAATGAAGAGCTCGCTCCACTCGAGTTTTCATCGAAGCATGAAAATGCCAAGAACGAGTGGTTTACAATCTGTCAACTGTCCATCAAACTCCAGGCCGACGCCGGCAAGAGGCGACCACTTTGCCGGCGCATGTCAGTGACAGTGGAGCATGACGGGGACCCGACGGGGTTTGGGTTTCGGAAAGTCTCGCTGGCGAAAGTTGCCGCGGTGCGGAAGAAAGTTTTGCGAGTGAAAAACGAAGAAAAAAGTACGGAAAGTTTGCCCGCAAAAGAAAGCGTTTATAGCGAGATTCACTTTCGCAAACACGCTCGGTTCCCGCTTTCCGCTGTTTGCCGCCGTTTAATGCAGAATCTAAATCAAGTCGCTCAAAACTTTACCGGTTTTGGGTTTTTTTTTCTCTTCGTACTCGTGGTTGTGTTCTTATGTGTCCCCAGGACCGAACTTAGCACAATTTTTTGCGTGCCGGCGGAAGGATCTTGGGAATGAAGGGAACTCTTAAACTCTGAAATGATTTACGCATTGTCGGTTGACGGTTTCATCATTAACCGGGAGATCGTTATCCCACAAAACCATGTGAGTTTGTAGCAAAGAAATATAGAAGAAAATGGTTGAATTATCTCTAGAATCTAAATTGGGGTCATTTTGAACCCAACGCAATTTTCGTTTTTAATATCTCGAAAACAGTTGAAAATTTTTACAAACAAAATAAGGCTTTTCTTAAATTCTAAAACTACATCTAAACCAAAAATTTCAAATTTTTCTGTTCGACCAGTTCTAAGATCCAATTTGAATACTTTTTAGGGGTCATTTTGACCCCTATTTTTAAATCGCTGTAACTTCACTATTGTAGAACATTTTTCAAATCCTAAAACTGTTACTTTTAGAGAACTATCACTTTTTAGTATATTTTTTAACTATCTTTTGATGTTTTTGGTTTTACGATACATTTCTTCCTCATTCCGCAAACTCGGTGTAAAGCAAAAACGGTAGAAATTGAGTTTTTCCAACTGTTATGTATTCAAAATCTATAATGTATAGCCAGAAAAAAAGTGTGCGCTACAAAGATAGTATGTTAAGGAACATTGCAAAAATAAAATCTTAATTTTGCAATTACAAATGACAGAATAATGGAACAAAGCGCTGGATGGAAACATCCTATGGAACATTTTAAAATCTACATTGTTAAGGTCAATTTGTGGCATCATTTTTTGTCTTAAAAATATTAAATTAGTTGTTAAAGGTGGAAAAAATATAAGCATTATAGTGCACACTTTGTTTTTGAATATTTATGGTAAATTAAAAAAAAAATCAAAGTTGAAAAGTATGAAAATTATATTCACATCGATATTTTTTGCTTTACACCGCGCTAGTGGAATGATGAAGTGGTACATCAAAAAATTAAAAACGAAAAAAGATAGTCAACAAATAGAGTAAATAGTAACAGTTTAAGGATTTGAAAAATCTTTAAAAATATTGAAAAAGTGAAGTGAAGTGGAAAAGCATTCGGGGAAGATTCCAAAGCAATGTATGCTAGTGTTAATAACTACAGTTTAGACATGATGCAAGTATTTGAGGAAGATACATCATTCCCATTTTCTACACCATGTTATCTATTTGCTTGTTGACCGGAACGGGAACTGCAACTGCAAGGTTACAACTCCGGAACGCCAAAATGCCCGATTGAGGTATCGATTTTTCAGCCCCGGATCACGGAGCGAGGAAAAGGTCGCAACGGTGTCCTACCGACAGCCGGACATTCATAAATCGTCCCCAGTATCAATCAACCGATGGATGCCAATTATGGCGCAGCTTGGTCGATAGGCTAAGGGCGATTCCCTTCCCCCCTGCAGGGGTGGGAAAAGGTACGGACGTTTCTATGAATATCCTTTCGACACAAAACTAGCAAAACCCTCGCTCGTAGCGAGGGAGATAAACACTCGACGCTCGCAGTCCCTGTCACAAATCGGTCCCTCGTTGCCCTCTGAACCCTTTTCCAGGGTTCAAGAAATCGACAAGATCCTCCCGGGAATGTGGACGGTTAACGCGGAAGGGTGGGGGAAAGTTTGAAAAGCAGCTCACTCGGGCGATTATACTCCGGGGGGGGGGGTCAGGGATCGGGCACTAACGAGCCGCTGGGCTCCGGGAATGCTCAAATCGAGACGCACATTGCTGTTCGGGGACTGCGCCTCGGTGTGTTCGGTGGTGATTCCCGGAAGAAAGCAGCAATTTTCGTAAATCTGGCTTGCAACGCTACCCGAAGAGGGTGAGTGGTTCTTTAGTAAACGAGGAAGAAGTAGGATGAAGATGTGAGTCACACTTTATAAACGTTTCAACGCTGCATGTACGGATTTAGTCGAGCAGCAAGTGATATTTGATGACTTCTTTGACATTGAGAAGACGGTTACGATAACCGTTAGACATACTATAGTACTTCTGGATATATTGAAATGGAAAGAATCTTCATGTAGCTGGGTTTCAATAAAACACTAGCCAGACATATTGTGAGATAGAAAAATACACGATTTATGGGTATGGGATGATGTATAGAAAGAGAATTTGTACGCAACCTTATCGCAACAATAACACACCTTAATTAGAGACTGATCATATGGTATGCATACCATGCACTCTTGGAGAATTTCGGGAATTTGCATATTATTATGCATGTTCATAACGATGTTATTTAATATTTGCCATCACTTCATCTGTTATTTAACTAGAACTTTGTTTATACACGATGTAACTTAGGTTCTTTTTAATTTGGTTTAAGAAATACAGATTTCTTAAAAATGTTTTAAGTAGAGATATTATAAAACATGAGCGAAAAATAAGATCAGAAAACCTAAAAAAAGACGGTTTGTTATTCTAAAAAACTAACCTGAAATTGTTTTTTTCATAGATTAGCAAACTTATATTTTTGTGCGTTAAATCAATTCAAAGTTAAATTGATTTTTGATGACATTAACTCTTTGATAGAAATTAGGCTTATCCTATTTAATGTTATTTCATTATTAAAAAAATGGATCTGAGATTGTAATCTTATCGCTATCTTTTTAAATCTTTAACTGGTTTGATAACTTTTTATACACTGGAGGAAACAAGAATAGCACCACCCTGTTTTTTGCCAATATTTTTTATATTTCGTTAAAATAGAAGCTTTTTTGAGTTTTTTACGTTACTACAATCAGTTTCACAACTTTCCAGTGAATTACGATCGTATTCGTGTGGGCTAATAACGTTGAAATAAAATATTTCATGAAAACAGGGAGGAAATAAAAATAGCACCACTTTGGTTTTTTGTTCAGCAATTGAAGATATTTCAAAACTTATAATTTTAAATGAGTTTTTACGATATAAGTAGTTAGTATGGAACCTAAACTAAAGAAATTACGTTTTATTAGTCGTGTGTTATTTGATTTTCCAAGCCATTTAGAAGACATGGTTCAGGAACAGCATCGCTTCGTTAAAATCAAGCTAAACATCAAAACTGACCATGGTACAGCCCTCTGTTCCCTGAAAATCGGTCTAAAAACCTTCCGATTACATATCATAGCAGTAGGGTTGATGAAACATTCCGGTAACGACGGCCACAAGGACCAACGCGGAATTAAAACCCAGCTTACGGAGATGGATATGCGAATAATTTATAAATAAGGAACAAACCAGGGACGAATAGTGATTCCAAATCATGCAGAATTCAACTTAAGGTGCCAATAAGACATTTGCAGCAAATTACGTTGAGCGGGGAAAACTACAAGTAGCCACAAAGATTCCGCAAGCTTAACATGACAGAGCGACATGCATTGAAACGGTTCAAATTTTCTGTTAGGTATATTTGATGCAGCGACGCATGAAAAAAAGTTTTTTTTCAGGCGAAATAAAGTTCATACTTTGTTTTCTACATGTTTGGTAATACTTTCAGCTAGATCTTCAACAAGAACCTGATGTTAAAATGAGCCGCAACGTTGGTGGTGTTAAATCATCGATATGGGGAGCTCTCTCACTGCGACGAAAGCTTACCTTGCCATGGATTTAAGTGAGAATGAAGTTGTATGTACTAGAAAAAAGATCAATTGAACAAAATTAATCTTGGGTGGGCTTAGACTTCGTTTTCCAATAAAAATATACCGAATTTCGCGAGTTGATATTGACTACAGGTTGGATTCCTGAGCTATCAAGGTGGCCAGCAGGCTCTCTGTATCCTAATCTCATAAAAAACCTTTGGCCTAGTCATGGTCATCGTGTTTATTTTCAAATGTCAAACAATGAAGCAACAACTACGTGCTAATTCGTATTCGTGAATGCTGGGAGCGCCATGAGCAGAACTCCCTGAAAATATGTATTTTGTACCTCCAAATCACCGCGTATTGAAGGGATTAGATACAAATACTCTTATATTTACTAATAAAATCATTAAATTATATTTTAATTGAGGTTTTGTTAAAATATCTTCAATTGTTGAACAAAAAACCAAAGTGGTGCTATTTTTATTTCCTCCCTGTTTTCATGACTTATTTTGTTTTAACGTTATTAGCCCATATGAATACGATCGTAATCCACTGAAAAGTTGTGGAACTGATTGTAGTAACGTAAAAAACTCAAAAAAGCTCTTATTTTAACGAAATATAAAAAATATTGGCAAAAAACAGGGTGGTGCTATTCTTGTTTCCTCCAGTGTATGCTTGTTCTGATTATGAGGATATCAATTTTTTTTTAGAGTTCGCGTTCTTACCCATCACTAGTTTGTTCACTATGAATCTTTTCGTTTACCACCTACCAGGCGCCTCCATCTCATCACAAGCATTTATTTTGTTTGACATTTTGAAAAGCCGATGATAATAGATAGAGAGAAAGAGTGTTATGAAAAAAGCATAAACAATTGTGTTGCTTAACATCAACATAAGCAAGTCCGTCACTTGTAATTTATATTTAGAATTTGTCACATTGCATCCTTTTTGAATTGTTTTATAGTTTTCATCGAACTACTTTTTATTATTACCTGTTCGACAAGCGACTAATAAATAAGTTATGAAATAAATAAAATTAAATAATACAAGCCGTAGAATAATTCACAATGTTTCGTGCAGTAACAATGATTATGTTGTGTGGTTATTTATTTGGGTGCCTCCAAATTGCTACTGCTTGTAGCCTCCAGTACCCTTCCTTACGAAAGCAGGAGAACCAATCGTATTCCAATCGCTCGAGTCCTGGTCCGGTTAATATTGGTACAGTTTCGTTGATGACTTCTACTTTCGATCCGGCCCATTTCATCGGTAGAATATACATATTATTCAAAGTTTCCCCAGCTGTCGACGGTGCACCCTCCCCACACCCTTCACCCACTCCGGGGGTCTAAAACCAAGATAAGGAAGGTACAATAAATCTTAAACGATATTTTCATGAAGCATGCGAATGATGTTGAAAATGTTGTCTTCGACTACTATTCGATAAACGGGCACAATGGGACGGAAAGGGGGTGTTATTGCTTGTGCTGCATCCTGCACATCCCGTAAATGTTCTAGCAGGTCATCCCTCCTGGCATGCTTCCGTTCCATTCATCCATCGCTGTGCTCTGGTGACTTCCACCAGGCCGAATTTGCACAGGCTTTAGATCTACGCACACACACATACACACTGGCTGAGGCAAACTAGCACACAACTATGGCTCGACAGATCGGCTACGGCAGCTGTTGCAACGTCTACCACCCGTCGTACCACCTCCACGAACTGTTGGGTCGAAATCAAACCGGAGAAGACAGTCGCATGGGTGGACGCTTCGTCAGGACATCGCCGCAGTCGAAACCATCATGCAGCGGGCGGAGACTAGAGGCGGGGCCTGTGGAAACATGCAAAGGATGCCCTCTCTTACATCGTGCCATCGGTTTGGTCGCCATGCAACCGCACATAACGACAGAAAGCCATCCAGCGGGACATTTCCAAACCCGAAGACGGAGGAAATTGAAACAAAGCTATAATCTACGGCATCCCCTTTTGTTCCACTCGTCAGAGCCTTCATGAACTACCCCCATGTGTGTGTGTGTGTGTGTGTGTGTGTGTGTGTGCATGTCTCAAGTCCTATGTAAGTGAGCCAGAGCGCTTCGGGCAGACAAAAGGTCAGCGTTATCGGTGATCCTGCGGTTCAGGACGACGAGTTCCGTAGATCTCCATATCGAGCTCTCCCGGCCTTCCGATGCCGTTTTCGAATCCTCTGGGCTCCGGCACTCCCTTCGGAACCCGTCCCCCACCTTTCGGCTCGCCTCTCCCTCGGGAAACGGGCCTCCAATTGAAATATTTCGACTATTTAATTGAATTATTTCAAATAGATTGACATCATCCCAGAGAGTCAAACCCCCGTCGGGTTGGATGGGTGGGAAACCGATTTGAGCGACACTACCATACGCCGTTGTGTGTGTTCCAAACTCCATTTGCTTCTTCCAACCCTCCCCCCATTTCTTGTGACGCTTTTGCCGCCCATCATTACGACAGAGTGTGTTGATAATCTCGAATTGTCTACGAACGGGTCTCCACCCGGTTGAAACCAATAGTTTTCCCACCGTGCGGGCACTCGCACTCCTTCCCCGGAGTGACGATTCGCGATTCACTTTATCGAATAAAAACAAGAACGCACACACACACACGACGAACCGTCGAAAGGCGATGACTGGCGTCTTTCGCTTTCGAAACTCATTTCCATGCAACTCGACTCCGGTTTTGCTCGATGCGGGATACTCGCGTACATTCTTGCACATCATCCCGAAACCAACCCGAGAACACCAAACTCCACCCAAGGGTTTCGATAAGACAAATTGGGAAACGTACTCCTGGTGCTGCAGGCTATAATGCAGGAGTAGGTAGATAGTTTTTAGCGCTTTAATTAAATCCGGTGTAAATAAACAATGTTTTCTTACAAGCTACTGCGTGATTCAACGGTTTCTCAGGCGCATGCGAAAAACGCTTCATCAAAAGACTCTTGGTTGCCTTCGTCTTCCACTAGCAGCTCTAAACATTCTTAGATAGCTAAAACTGTGAAAATCGGATGACAAGAACAGTTTCCTACGGGTTTGAAATTGAAACTAACACAATAGAAGTGACTGCCATAGTTTTTCGATGGTTGGTTACTTCAAAACTTTTATTACGTTGAATAATAAAATATAAATAATGAATTTAAAAGGCTTTTTACAAAAAGAGATAGAAAAGAAACCTAGAAAGTCTAAGCATAATGTAAATGAACCGCTATTAATAACGTTTTACTGAGTCAGCTGATGAAAATGGAAAATGTAAGAATCGAAGCAGTTGGAAACGCGATTCAGAAATATCATTAAAGTTTTAAACTGGACGTTAATGGGGTGCTTCCATTACGATGGGGTCTAATAACTGGCAACCACCAAGAAAGCAAAGACACAACATGCTTTGAAATCATGTAAGAAGCAGTAAAGACGAAAAAACAGTGCATGAAAACTATAAAAAGACTAATGGAAAGTATAAAAATCCTCTGCAAACAGCCTCGCCTTGACATTGAAAAAGTTTGTTCCCTTAAGCCAAATTAATGAAAATAAAACTTGAAAAACGTAAAGCAAGTTCGCATCATTATTTATGAATAAAGCGTTAGCAGACCAATAAAACTTATCTTTATCACTATCTTCTTAGTATTGAATGGAAAATAGACAAGAAAGTCAAAACTCCAGTTTCTTAAATATTCTATTAAATAATAAATTCTTTTTATAACTATTACAAAACACGTAAAATAAGGAAAAAAGAAATGATTCAGAAGGAACAAATACATTAAACCGAAACGAATGATGAAATATGCGTAGCGCTCAGTAAATGTAGCTTCAATTACAGGAGCAGGAGAAGCAAAAACCTGCCAAGCAATTAAATTGCTGCAAACCGTTATCAAAATTAGCGACAGGTCAACCGAATCAAGGTGTCTATGCGTGTGCAATGAAACCGGTCGTTTTGCCACCGACGAAACGCTTCAAAAAAAAAAAAATCGTGGAAAATATGCACCGGATGCAATAAGTTAGTAGAAAAAAGGGAATTCCGGACGTCATGGGTTGTATGAAGCGAAATCCTGGTGCTCCAGATTTACAGGGGTTTTCAGATGATATCATAACAGTAGTAGTATTCATTCTAAATGTATCATGTAATATTCCAACTGCATCAGTTGATTTTATAACACGATCATGTTTATTATAACTTCAAATCAGAATCGTAGCAGTTGAAATTATAATCCTGGTACTTTCAACCATTCATTGGTGCCATAATCGATAGAAAGGACCCGGATTCAACCGGAATCAACCCGGATTCCATCGGATTCAACCTGGATTCCATCGGATTGAACCGGATTAAACTGGATTCAACCGGATTCAACCGGATTCAACCGGATTCAACTGGAATCAAACCGGATTCAGCTGGATTCAGATGGATTCAACTGGATTCAACCGGATTCAATCCGGGTTTAATCCAGATTCTACCAGACTCAGCCCGGACTCAATCCGGATTCAACCCAGATTCAACCGGATTCGACGGGATACAACCGAATTCAAACAGATTCAACCGGTTTCAATCCGGATTCAACGGGACTCAACAGAATTCAATGAGATTCAACCGGATTCAACAGTATTCAACCAGATTCAACTCGGATTCAACCCGGATTCGACAGGACTCAACCGGATTTAGCCCGGATTCAAACCGGATTCATCCGGAAGCAACCGGATTCTCTATCGACACCGGTTGCATCCGGGTGAATCCGTTTGCATCCATGCAGATTCACCGGTTGAATTCGGTTGAATCCAGTTAAACCCATCCGGATTCACCGGTTGAATTTTATAATAAACATGATCGCGTTATAAAATCAATTGATGCTGTTGGAATATCATATGCTCCTGTTAGAAATAATGCTGCCACTGTTATGATATCATTTGAAAATCCCTGTATCGATGATGATGATGATTTTTTCTGTGTTCGACGCCCGGATTTCAGAGAACAGAACATTTTATTTCACTGCCTGTCGACGCAACTCTAAAATGCGACGTACTTCTGGGCTTCACGCACGCACGCACGCACCCCCAGACCCGGGTGATCGGGAGGTTCCATCGCGTGCAATTATAGTTACGATTGAAATGTTTGTCGAGTTGCAGTTGGAAACGGTCCCCAAAACGTGCTCAAACCGGGCATGAAACTCCCCTCCCCCTTCCCCCATCGCGCGACAGCCGGGGTGGGATTTTAAGGGTCTCCCAAATCCCAAATATGTAAAACCGAAACCCAGCGCCGGAACGTGCCCCGGTCGACTCGGTCGAGCTGCAGTTTGGCCTGCACACTGCCTAATGAAGTGTGTGCGGAAAAATGTCTAATTGTGTCAATTATACGCCGCTCGGTGAATCGGCACGCAATCCGGCCAGAAGCGTTGCCTAGCACGGGGCATCCGAAAAACGCAACTCGCTGCGGGAGCGCGCGGTAATAAAGCGCTAGCGCAGCTAACTTCCACAACAAGGGCTCCCCACTCACGCCGTGTGGGCCTTATTAGCGGGTGTAGTTTTCACTGGCACCGCACAAATTCGTGATTCAATATCGCCGTACGGCAGGGGCGGACCGTGGAGCTGCGATTTACGACAAACGAAATTACCCTGGGCCGTTTGGCGAGCTGTCTACAGTGTCCAGGATGCTGCCCCGAACGCAACCGATAGCCTGGTCGAGCCGTACTGACAACCGTATTGTTTCGTGTTCTTAAATCAATTTCAGAAGTGTGCACGTTCCAGCCGGACTTTGCCGAGCCAATCGTCAACATCTCGGTGGCCATCGGTCGGGATGCGACGTTTACCTGTCACGTACGGCACCTAGGCGGTTACCGGGTAAGTCTCGTCCTTTCTTTCAGCTTGCTGTATGTATGTGTGTGTGTGTGCCCCCTGGTACCCCAAACCGAACCGCTCGCTTCCGTTTCGAGTTGCGGTTGCCTGCTAAACGAGCGTCGGGCGCGCCTGAATCCGAAAGCTTCGACTCCAACTAACCTCACTTTCTGAACCTCCGGCTCCAGCGTACCATTTTGCAAATTGTTGGCTCACCCCAAACGGAGGAAGGGCAGGTGGGTGGGTAGAAAGTGTTCTTCGGGTTTGCATCCAGCACGGTGCAGTGCACGCTGAGTCGGACGTGCCCGGGTCGTGCCACTTCCGAGCCGCAAACGATTGGAACGACCGCAAACACGTACCCACGCTGTGCTAAAATGAAGTTCTTCGACCGGGAAACTTTCCCGGCTCCCTGGTTTCCTCTCCCTCCCCCCCCTCTCCTCCTTTCCCTTCCCTTTCCGACCCTTGATGCGGTAACGAAAGCCAATCGAAGGCCGGGAGTGCGCCAGCGTTCAGAAGCAAGCGACGAACCCCTTCGCTCTCTCTCTCTCTCTCTCGAGACTCACTTGCCCTTTGCCGGAAGAAATTAAAGTGTCCGAAAATGACCGCTTCCCACCTTCCGCACTTCGCATTTAATTACATTTCCGCCTGGGTGTTACGTTTAATTACTCGGCTATTGGCGAGTGTATATTTCATCGCGCAACCCCAGCTTGATTTCGATATGGGCGACACGTAGGCATAAACGCGAACCGGAGGTTCGTGATCGCTGGTACCAGTTTTTGCTAATCGAACATAACCGAGGGAATTGCATCTTATTTTTATTAACATCTTGCTCAAGCCATTCCAAATGGTTGGAATATAGTTGCTCCTTCATTGCCGTCTATAAATTCGTGATTAATAAATACAATAATACGTGTGTCGATGGTACCTAGCTTTCCTTACTGTTTTTATTGTCTTGCAATTTGTTTCCATTTGACTTTTATACGTCATCTCATTGCATGAAATGTGTGAAAATAAGGTTAGAACTTGTGGAGCACGTTTCCGAATGCTCCAACATACACATAGCGATATCCTTTTCGTTTCTTCTATTTCAAATTCAACCCTTGTTCTGTTGGAGTTTGTATCCGTTTTTTTTAACGTTTGCTACTTACACGGAGCATCTTTCAAGTGGCTACAGTTTCAGTCTAAATTGTTTGTAGCTTGACAATTATCATCTGTTTGTTGTTGCGGGGCTGCAAATCGCTGCCGTATCGCTTTTTAAACAATTTTAAATTTGTTTATTACAAAATATGTTTGCATGGCGTGTTCAGCTAGTTAGTTACAGTATTTTTTTTCAACATAACATCTACTGTAAAGCTGAATATATTATTCTGAAACACAGAAAATTTGCTTCTATTCTTTGTTTCGTTTAATTTGATTGTGTAGAATTCTTTTTTTGTGATAGTTTCTCCTAATCTGTATTTTTTTCTTTTTTTTTTTTGATGAAGTGTATTACCGCTGGAGGCGACATGAGTAAAGCTAACTCTTGTAGCTCGTGCGCAAGTATTTATACATTTTCCTGTACTGAAAGCTAACGGACTTCCTAACCAATATATTGACTTATTTTTTAAATTTATTTTTGATATTCTATTTATAAGACTGTATAAACTCTTGAAGGGTTTTTTTCACACCTTCTAGTAGTGTTTTCAATTCATGTTTTGAAAGATAACCTTTTGGCTAGTCCTGTTTACTTAAATTAATTTTTGTCAAATAAATATTGGAGTTACCGATTTTAAGTAGTTTTCAATTGCAAATGAGGGAATGGTTTGATGTTAATGATAGCACTTTAAACTAAAATGGTATGTTTGTTTTGCTATAAAGTTTCATGTGTTCAATTGTAAGTACTAAAAGTTTTCAAAGATGTTTTTGGAATTCGTAATAATTACTTCCAAGTAATATTGTCTGTACTACTTGAATAGTTTCCACTATCACTACTTGCATCAAAGTGCAGTTACGAATTACGAATCACAATATTGAAGGATATACATAGTTTTAATTTATATGTTCATAGTTTATAATCTAGTTTCATGGTTAATATTTTTTCATTCAAAAGTCATAGTTTCAGATTCATTGTACAAATGTTTATGGGTTTCTAAAAGTTGGTCGTTGAAACAATAAAAGAGCACGGTTTGTTGTTGGTCTTTAGCTATACGTTTTCAGCTGTAGAACTTTTAGTTTCGCTCAGGTTAGATATGAAAATGGCTTGGAATCTCTACTCTTTCAGATGTAATACCTTGCTAATAACGAAAACATGAAAATAATCAGTTCCAACTGTGGTCCTCAGAATCCGCTCTCGGTCTCGATGTAAAATAAACCCCTGCACCATCGCACCTTTCACGTTTCACCCTTTCGCCTTTCACCAGCAACTTGGGCCTTCCCAGCCTCGGGGGACGGTTTTGGGGAAACTTATAATTTGAAAACGACGTACGCACGCAGAACGCAATCAAAACCTCAACAACCGGCTAACCTCTTGCTCCGCAGGTCGGCTGGCTGAAGGCGGACACGAAAGCCATCCAGGCAATACACGAGCACGTCATCACGCACAACCCGCGGGTGACGGTTTCGCATGCGGATCAGAACACCTGGAACCTGCACATCAAATCGGTCACCGAGGAGGACCGGGGCGGCTACATGTGCCAGCTCAACACGGACCCCATGAAGAGTCAGGTGAGTGTGGGCGGAAGGGCGCCGGGTATGGGATTACTTACGATTAATTCCAAACAATGCTGGTCGAGCTATTAGAAGCCCGGGGTGAAGGGTTCGTTGATAGTCAAAGTTTGCGGAACAAATGAAGAGATAATAACTCCCGGGACGGCACGCCTGGGTGGGTGGGAACAGGGATACATAAACACAAATATGTTCACACAGCCACCTCGTTGCAACGGGTGAGTAGGTCCTGCAGCGCAGTCCCAAGTCTTTGGAACTTTCACACCACAGCTAACAAGAACCGTTCGTTCGAAATGAAGAAATGAAGCAAACAAACAAACAAACGAACGCTAAAGCAACCGGGAACATTTGACGCTACCAATCTGGCAGGGAGCTGTTCACAAAATGACACCGAGTCAGGCAATCCGACGGGAGGGAGAAGGAGTCACCAACCTGTTGCCGAAAGGCGAACGGAAACACCCGGCTTGGCTGTGAAAGGCAGGGAACTTTCGCCATTAATTAATTTCAAGTACTTCCGTGCGAAGTGTTTCGGCTTCTTCGCCAGGCAACAAGCAATCAAGAGCCCGAGAGAGGTGGAAAAACAAACCCGGTAGCAGTAAAAAAGAAAGGAAAAAAAACAAGGGCAGGAAGTTAACGATTGTTGCACTTGTTTATTTAGGGTTTCCCACACGGGGAGAGTGGCAACACGCCACTTAAGGTGGCGGGGAAAAACACCACCTAGCTGCATGTGTGACCTTGGCATGGGAGGGGGGAAAGGGGGACCCAGACAGAGCGTTTGTTGGCACGCAACCTCAAGAAAAACGATCAACCCCTCCTGGCCGGAAGCGAAAGTCAACGGCTTCGCAAAAGAGAGAACAGCAAAATGGGGCAGAACTAACAACAATGCTGGCAAATGGCCAAAAATCACATCACCGGAACTAGCGTTTTTTTCGGGAGGGATGGACACTCTCGCGCGTGCTAAAACCTATCCAATGCGACAAATACGCCGCAGGACCGGTAGAACAAAATAAAACAAGCCCGGAACCACAACAAAGCCCGGCATTTCCGGTCGATATTACGGTGGTTGTTTTTTTTTTTTTGCACCTTTCGACAACGGTGCATACACGGAGATTCAAGGACTGCATACTTACCTTCTCCTCCAGCTTGTTTATTCTTTCTACCACACTTTTAAAGTAATTTTGGCTTTTTTGGCGATAAGTACTAAACAGTTTAATAAACAAGTGAAGAAAGGCACTTGTTTTAAATCTCTTCTATATTTTTTTTAAAGCAAGTGTCATTATTAGTCAATTTAAACACTACATAAGTTGTTCATCGAGTCGTAGTTAAATACTTTTATCAAGACTTAAATGCGAATGCGACTTTGTTAAATTGTGTCTTATAATATTTTGTTTTAATCTTAAAGTAAACTTAAAACAAAATTCAACACTTGTAAAAAATATTCACATTCGGAGAATCTTCCTTCCCTTTATTATCAATTTGAACTAGGAATAGAATGTGTCAAATCGAAAATTAAAATGAGGGATATCCTAAGACACGTTTCCACTACCTAATAGACTTTTCCAATTATCAAGTTTATCATTGTTTTAGCTAGTATGCACCAAGTCCAACGGATTTATTACGACTTGTTATGGTGTAAAACAGTTTTAGTAATTTCCAACATCCGCAACAGTTTGTGACTATGTTGTTAAGTCTATCTTGAAACCTTGCCTTAAAACCAGTTATAAACAATTCAAATTAAGATCATAAAGACTTAACGTAGTTTTGTGCAACATATTTTTCAACATTATAAAGTTCTAGAAGTTTTACCGGGTTTTTAAAGCTTTGCTTCTCAAGTTTTAAGGGGGCTTAGCCAATGGCATTAATTTTTGTTTATATGTTTATATTTATTCATTTTCTTCATGTATATGCCAACCATCTGGTTGTTGATATTTCGATCAAGCGTGCTTAAATTTATATGCAAAATTCTGAACCCTAAATCGATTTTTGTATCAAGGAAAATAGTTTATAAAATCAGTTATAAGAGTCCACTTGGGTAGTTTACTGAATTTATGCTTATTTTAAAATATATTTGTAAAGCGAAAGCCAATCGATGGCTGGTTCTATGTCTAGAAATGGATTTAATGGATGGCTTTAACAACATTCTGTTGACTGGACCCTCTTGGGCTTAAAGAGATTTTAGATGTTTTAGCAATTATTACTCTAAATATGAGATAAAATAATTAAGCATAAACAACATCGATGAAAAAACTTACTATGGTAAAGCAATAACAAAACACGCGATTAAATACGAATGTATTTGACAAAGTATGCTTAGTATAATTGTACTCTTACTTCACTTATGTAATTGTATGTTGAATTTATAGTAGTTTATAACGTTATGCAAAGACGGAAAAACGACTCAACAAACTCCACCAAATGGACAAAAAACGTCACTGGATTCCACGCTGCGAAGCGACCAATAAATTTCGATACATCCTAACATATGTGGTCCTTCGATACTCTCAACGGAGTCGAGCTTGTGTGGGGTGGTGTCTAACATATGTCTGCGAGAGACACCATCCGCGTGTCGTAAAACTGCATCCATCGAAAATCGAAGCCCGAAACAGAAGACTTAGTTCTCCATTCACTGCGACGACCTTAACAATCCACATGAAAATAAACATGACAAGCATCAGCTTCTTGTTTGAGAGCTTCCAACCAGTAAGTACTTCTGTTAGTCGAGTGTTAAAAACGGCGAATAATACACTACACTACGAAAACTAAGCTCACAGTACTGAAGACAAATATCGGGTTCTTTTATGTGTAGCAGAAACAGGAGGAGAACTGTTCAAAATAAAAGAATATAAATTACCTAGATTCCTGCAAAAGTTTAATTTATCAGATACAACGGTATGTGACGTGGCAATGATTGAAATTCACAATGCATGCTTTTAGACAATAATTAGAGGGTTTGAAACAAAACGAAGCCTCCACGCAACCGAAAATCTATATTCAAAACCAAAGCCGATTTGAAGTGGGCACTGGTTACAATTTCCAACACACATGTATGATTTCCTATTGTTTATAAATCCCACCGTTGTTCGTATGTCATCTGGTCGAATGATAAAATGCCACCAAAGCCACACCGAACGTAAAATAAACTGGACTGTAATTAACGTAATTAATATGAATTCAACTCACTCGGAAAGGTGCATATTTTACACACCCTATTGTAGGTTCTGGGGGTACTAAACAGTGTGACCTTTTAAGCCACGTGTCGGTGTCGTTTTTCCGTTACCCTTCCCGGCTTCCGACTTTCAGCACAGACGGATCGGCGCCGCTCGAGGTGTTGAAGCGTTATCTCCCTTGGTGTAGAATGTTTTCTTATGTTAGCGCGCCAGTTTGCATCGTCCTTTTTTCCTCAGGAGTTTTCCTTTGTCTAGCGTGTGGCAACACTTTCCCGTTTGTGGCACATTTTCGCTTCTTGCTGTTTTGCCCGCACGGTACATTCCTTTTTGGCAGCATATTTTACATCAACGCACAGTAGGAATTATCCTTGCAATTGGTAGAATCAAGCTCATCTTTCCAATCCTAGGGTTTGAATTTATTTAATTTTGAAAGCAGCTCAAGAACATAACACTTTCTCTTACTTTCAGATTTTCATTTCAAATATTAACTTTTGTGTTACTGGTAATATTTATGGATGCTTACAGTAATGAGTTCATAGTACCAACTTTACAATTATGTTAGGATTTGCTTCATCATGGGAAAGAAATGGTGATACCATTTTTTTAAACAAATTAACAAGATTTAATCATATACTAGAGTTTATGTTCAGTTCAAACACTTTTTTCATGCTGCAACATTAAATAAATAGAAAACATTTATGTTTTGAACGACCACGTCTTCCTTTCATTGTGCGTTCTTGTCTATGTTTATATTTTTGGCCTCTAGATAATATTTTTGATGATTATTTTTAATTTTTTCAAAGTATTTGTTAATTACGTTATCATCCTACCTCCCAAAATAACAAATTTTAAGTGTATTCAATTATTTAAAACAATCACAAATCCATTTAACAATCAGAATTTATTTTTTTTATTCCTTGGTTGTTTTATCTTAAGTAACATTATTGGTGTTATTTAATTATTTTAAAAAAAGTAGTCAAATTTACAGTTCATATTTTGCAAACTCGTTTTGTCTGTTACTTTCTTTAAACTTTGTCATCGTTTCTGCTCGCACACACTGTGCAAACGTCTCGGTTTGTCTTTCCAAGCGACGGCGTTCGATTTTCGGTGGCCCAATTCGGCAAGACATCGCATCGGAAAACCCTTCCCCCTCCCCCTTCGGGATCGGGCTTTTCTCGAAAAGCTTGCGTGAAAGACAGTGTTTTGTTCGCCCCGTTCGTTAACTATTACCGGCAAACCATTTCTTGTCCGACATTGAATTCTATAACGGGGATTTTTTGTTATCCTTGTTCCCTTTGTCGTTGTTGTATGTTTGTTTCACTTCCGTTGTTGAATATTTCACGCCGGCGACAAGCGAGTAAAAATCTGAACACTGGTACGGTTCACTGCCGTCCACCATGTCCTAGCGTTTATTCTCCGCTGTACGGATGCTTTTAGCCGTTTTTCTCTGACATTTTTTGTTTCCGTTCCAAGGTTTTTTTTCCTGATTGGTTGTCTCACTTATCCACTCCCGACGAGCACCAGCAAGCACCGTTTAATCAGCGACCAGAACCAGCGCCCCGCAAAATGGAACCTTGGCGTGAGTTTAGTTTAGCAGCACCATTTGCGGTCCATTTTCCGACTTTTCGCACCAGTCTGGCGACGGATTCTGCGGTGGTTTTTTCCCTTCGCTTCTTCGCCGCAACTACGACTACCGTTTTCGTTACCGGTTTCGCCTCGCTCGCTTATTTCATCCGAGAGTGTCTTGCCCGGAGGTGAATTGGAAAAACGGGAAACGTCCGTTCGCAGTGTCTGGCGCGAGCGTCGTGACCAGTCCGAAAGCGATCGCCGGGCGCCACCAAATTCAGCCCGGCCAGGATAATCTCCATTTATTACAGAAACAAAACACGTATTAACTTCATCCCCGTCTCCGTCTATCCGTCCATCAGAGCCTTTCCGCACACCCTTTGGGATCGCATAGCGTTAGTTGGGATGTGAGACGTCACGGACAACAATTTCCCTCAGGTATTACATTGCGTTCGACAAACTCGTCAATAGTTTGCCCAAGCTGCGAAGGATAGGAAGCGAAGGAATTAACCACAAAATTAAAGTTACTAACTGATTACTTACCCATTCATGCGAGAAAGAGCAACAAGATATGAGGTTTCTATTTGAATGTTGAAATTTTGCATAATGGATGTAAAACAAAACTATCCGAAATCAAATTTTAAGTTAAATAAAAAATTAAGTTACTTTCTTATGGAGAAGTAATCAAACTAAATGGACAAAATGCATTTTATGTAATAAATCGTTCATTATAGTACATGTCGTTGCCTAACGTGCCATGTAGTGACCGAAGTGATAAAGTTCCCATCTCGAAATTTGTTTTTCTTTTTGCTCAATGGTTTTGATCCAATCCAAGTATATAACTGTGATAATTGTTTGTATATCTTTGCACATATCTTTTATAAGATTGAAAGGCAATTAATGCTAAAAGAAACTTGATAACTATGAGGGAAAACATCTACATTTAAAAATAAAGTAACAAGAGAAAGTGCCCACTTCGACATACAAAAACTGTTAACGTTTTGATAAATTATATGGTTGTTTGCTTCCTCCTTGACCTATTGGGTATGTTTATTGATTCTTTTATACTTCTTTAGCATTATTTTAGGTATTCTCACACTATAGAATTTTGTTTTTGTTTGTTTTTCAATCTCTTAACAAATAGTATCTTTTATGGAATTCAAACTGTAGTCAAAATCAAAGCGTGTGAATACATTCTTATGGAATTAAATCGTACGGAATTGATGAAGAATTGCTCTTGCCGGGGTAGGAAACAGTTGCATATATGAACACTAAGTTCATCCTCAAAATAAAAAAGAACACAAGGGTAACCATCACGGATGTCTTGTTTAACACTTCAGCTTTTATTTTTAGATCAAATTTTTCGTTTGATATCAAGGGCACATTGTAATGTTTACTACATGAAACATGAAGTGAGTACTTTCTTCTATTTTTCTAAATGGATAAACTAACCCTATGGGAAATTTATAAAGGATATGTAGAAGAAAATATAAAAAATAATTAGATTGGAAAATTAAAACAAAACTATTGAGCAAAACTAAAAAAAATTAACGCATCGACTACAAGCAAACAAATGTCGTTCGACTATACTTTGAACAAATAATTGTAGACATTTCGATTGAGAAACCTTTGGAAGCAACGCTGAAACATGCCAGGTTAAGCGTAGGTGTGTCGCAGGAAGATAATAAGATTGGCCACGATGGCGAGAAGTTATTTTTTTTCAGCTGCTACCCCCACTCCCTACCCTCGCAAGCATAAATCCCGCTCCGCAAAACCGTGCCGGAAAGTATCCGAACAGCGTCGGAAGCATCTGTTGCCGGTGGCGGGACGAGACTAAGTGCCCCGGAAAAGTCGGCAACACCCGTGAGCATTAACGGCAGCCTTTCCACTCGCTCCCGACGCTCCAATTAAAAGCGTCCTAATTTCTCGGCCCGCCCCCCTCCGCCACTGCCGTCCCGATTATTCCGCTGGAAACATAAATCGGACGCCAGTAAATTATAGATAATTAAATACAGTTTAATGTTTCAATTACTTTGCACTGCCCCCTGCACACCGACGGAATTTTCAATGTGCTGATGAGGGCTCCATTCTAAAGTGGCTCCTTCAGATGCTTCCTGCCCGATAGTCTGTTTAGTCTTTCGCAAAATGGAAGCGAACAAAGTACACAACAGCACTGGAGAGCTGCTGGATTAGCAAACCGACGCCGGAGCAGGACCGGTACCGGACGTATGGTAACTCAATTAGGTGTGGACGTCTTGTATCTTTGATGCCTTTGATGGTTCACGATATGCCCATAAGTGTCGTTCTGATTCTTCAATTGAGTCTTACTCCGGCAACATGTTAATTTTCAAATCTTGTAAAAGTAATTAACATAACATGAAAATTCTACAAACGCTATCGACTTACTATGTTTTTATAGTTAACTCAATGCCATTTCAAATGTTGTTTAGTTTCGTTTAAATTAGTCTCATAAGTTCATGAACTATTTCTAAAACATACTTTTTTCACACTTTTACCTGAATTTGGTTTTCAATAATATCGAAATTGAACTGTGATTACACCCTACCGAGAACTTCCTCACGTATTTATTATAATTGTCTCCTGACTTTATGAATATTTTTTCTGAATCCCACGATACACATCGTCATACAAGTATTTTTTCGGAATACGATATAAAGACAACATAAAGGGATTGAAGGAAAATTCATAATTCCTCTGTCCTGTTTTTTTTTATTTTCTTTCATATTTTGTAGCTGTCCAATCCGCAAATGATAACCGTTTACTAATGATATTTTCGACAAAAATTTAGTGGTGTAGATCGGTCCTTTGGCCTAAAACTGTTGTAAATTGAAGTGAAAGTGGATGTAAATATTGTAAACAACATGAAACAAATAAGAAAATGGAATGTGAAAAACAGTAACACCATTTATACAAGAAGCCTATTCCTTCGATGGAGACGCCTAGTAACTCATAAACTGTTATGACGGTTTAAGACACAAACTTCTATAACTTTTCAATGCGGGCTTTTCCGAATGCACATAGCGCAAATTTCGATTTACCATATTTCGATTTATCATAAGTTATATTTTGTTAAACAAAAAAAAACTTGATATATAAAATATTATTTTTGTTTCAAAGAAAAATAAAATGTCTCTTCAAATATAAGAGTGGGATTAGAATTGCAAAAGTCATAAATATGGAAAGATTAACATTTTTGTTTTACTTCTGTTGGTGTTTTCACCACTTTAGAATTTAAGCACCTGAACCTCAGAGAACTGGTTGGACTTAGTGACATATTTTGGGTGTTTCTCAGTTTGGTCGTATAGTTTGAAGCAACACTGTTTGGTAAATGTTATACATACGTAGGTTTTCTCTCTTCGATCCCAGCAAATGGGCATGGTACTTTGACATATGCTTTTTTGACACCAACAAAATCGTTAGCACAGTGTTCAATCCCAATCGAAATTTTTCATTGTTTTACAACGCTGTTTACATAATCTATTACCTTTTCCTTTGGTAGGCATCTTGAAGGCTCGTTTATAGAGTGTGTTTTCCTTTTTTAAATAATCGTATACAAAATTATGAAAACAGAAAACGCGAACAAAATAGATTCAACCGTTTTTCGGTTTATGTATTTTTTTTTACATTCACTGGCAAGCTAAAGTAATGCGGACGGCAACTTTTCGGCAGGATCACAAAGCGGCGCTTATCGTGACCGAACCTGGCGCACCACACCTGACTAATTACCTTTCCCGTGGCACGAACCCACGGGAGAGGGGGGGGAGAGTGGGAGGAAGCTCGGCGAGAGGGGGGGGGGGGGCTCGGTTGAATTTAATTATTCGCCAACAGATTTTCCCACCCTTCCTCTCCCGGTGGCGTGGGGCAAATGAGTTGGGGGCTGGGGAGAAAACTTTGTGCCGGCAACATATTCGCAACTATTTTTGCACCAGACTTTTTTTCTGTTTTTTGTTTGAAAAAGGGCTTCCAGGGTTCATTCGCGATAAAAGGCGGAGAGGGTAGACGGTTGCCAGTAGTGGAGTACGGCTTTTGGCAGATGACATCGTGCCAACGGGTCGACACGGGACGCTTCCGGGACACAATGCGACAATGCGAGCGCTTTCGTCCGCCTTTGCAGGAAGGTTTTCCATCAAACCCTGAGATGGACGGAAGAGGACGATGGCCCGTTTGCGGATAGGGTCATAAACTGGCGCGACGTTTCGACACGCTCCAACAACTTGTAACCGACAGCAAAAAAAAAAACCCCTGCAGAAAAGCCGAAAGGCAGACCGGCGAAGTGTCGCACTTCACAGTCAGACGGGAGATGTTTTCCCTTCGCCGGAGGAAAATATTTTACCAGCCTCGCAAGCTGCAGCAAACGTTCGTAATGTGTTGTCAAGCCCGGCGCTCAGTGAACATATCACTTTGTCAGCCTAATTATAAAACAATATATCTTGCGCCGTTGTAGTGTGGAAAAACCGGTTGACCCTCCGCCGATGCCATTGCCGGTGAATGTTGTGTACGTTATTATTTTTTTCCCCCCCGCACCGGCGACTACATTCTTCGTCCTTCATGCAAAAGTAGGATGCCACGTCTTTGTTCGGCATTATGCGGAAAATCCTGCCCTTGCCGGGAGGTGGGTTGGAAACCGGGAAAATTTATTTATCATCGTCAGCTGTCTCGCCATTTTGTTTGGTTCTCGTCCACGGGCTCCGTGTTTGCCACCGTGCGACAACTCCATTTTCGGCCCTAGACTGGCTGGAAGGGACCACCACCTCCTCCACCACAGCCTCCTATGACCCAAACGCCATCTTAGTTGACCGGTTTTCGGCAGACGACGAACCGGGCAGATGGAAAAATAAACCGGAGGTGGAAATCCGATGATCGGATTAGCGGATCATCGACGGGTCGGTCGTCTCGACTGTGGTGTCGACTTTCCTCCGCCCCGGGGGACGCCGCTACGATGCCGATGCGCTCTGGAGAAGGATACATTGGAAGGATATTAATAGCAATTAGTATAATCTAGTCGAAGAAAAGTGGCATTAGTGTTCCGTTGCGCCACTGCGGAACTACGGGGCTCTCCATTAAGGGCGGTAATGATACGCCCTCTATTGCCCAATGTGCCACTTTGTTTTCCTTTTCTATTCTACGGTTTCGCGCATCTCTTTCTTTTTATTTGTCGCTACGCTTTGGACACTTGACTACATTATGATGAACTTTAATCGACGTAGCATTGACCCACGCTAGGGTATTTCTTCTGTCACTTCAAGAAAAGAAACTGTTGCAAATGTAACGCCACGCTACAATTTGCTCTTCGTTCTATCTTTTTAACGATACATTGTACAATGTCACATTGAAGTTGAAATTAGGTCGTAGATTTCGTCACTTTGCAAATTTCCGACAATTAAAATACCTTACTGCCTTGGTTTAATCAGTTATTAATTGTGTTACTTATTTACTTAAGTTTTTTGTACACTAAAAACTCAACCATTACTTATTCGTCGATTCTGAAACTTTCCACACATTAAGTTTCAGCACCGCAAATGTTGTTGAAGATTTGTTTGATCACTATTTTATGATAAAATTATCTACATTTCACAGTAGAAATCTCAGTTTTACTACACTCTCTCTCGTAAATGTCGCGTTCAAGTTGAAACGAGGTCGTTTTACGACAACTAAAATACCTTACTGCCTCGGTTCAATTAGGTTTTAGTTGTGTTACTTATTTACTAGATGTGATTATTAAGTAGAAGTCAAATACATGAAAATCGAACAATATTTAGGTTTTGTTATCTTTTTACTTACAGCAGAGAACCACATGATCCTTTAAAACTGACTATTCCTTCGTTCACCTCCCCTGAAATATTGTTTTGTTTACAGTTACTGGCAAGTAACAAGGGTAAATTATAACGTTACCAAATAATAAAACATTAATTTATTAGTCATACGTATCAGAATGCCTGATGCAAAATAATGACTAGTTTCACTTCTTTTCAATTATTTTTCCAGTTTATGAAGTGTTTTCGAGGTATCTTTTTTACTTTGAAGTAACTGTTTAATTTAACATTTATATGGAAAAATGGTTTTTGCTTTCCTTTAAATAAAACGATAGTATATGACGAACCCAGCTAATTGGCGCAAATTAGAAATAAATTAATGCAATAGTCAATAATTGATGAAAAGGAACGAATTGTTAATAATAAAAGCAATTCTGAAAAGTAAAAGGCAATTTGGTAAGAAGCAATGACTTATGACACAAAAATCATCAGAGATTCAGATAAATAGCACAACACAAACGTCAAATTTAAACTTAAAATCAAGTGAAAAAGTGCAGCTAATGTACTTAATTATAAAGTATGACACCCGACACTTTTTCAGTGTTTAGTTTTGATTTATAGTCACTTATAATCACATCATGAAAATGTGTTCCGAACGGCTCAAAGCCTTTATATTCCTCAAAACTTCCATAATCTTAATACTTTCTGAAATATTTGCAATGCAAGGACATCTTAATGAAACCTTTGCTTTAGAATTAAATCGTTAAACGACTTTTCAAGTGGTTTAAAAAGCTAAAAAATATCGAAGGGACTTCTTTGGAAAAGTTAAATAAAACAAGTTATCAAAATTCCGTATAATTTAATGTGCTAGTGTTGGTAAAGCAAATCTTCTATCCCTCACAGCACGAGACACCTACCGATGAGACATGGTTTAATAAACAAAGTGTGTTTCTTTTCAGCTCGGCTATCTGGACGTAGTCATTCCGCCGGACTTCATCGCCGAAGACACCTCGTCGGACGTCATCGTGCCGGAAGGAAGCTCGGTGAAGCTCACCTGCAGGTAAAGGGATGCACCGAGTACATAAAACAAACATAAGAACAGCATGCATCCACCTACCCGAAACCACGAACGCTTTGGCTAACGAAACTAACGGAATATGGTATGGTAGAGGGAAAGGGAAGATCCCTCGATGATTGGCGCTCGAATCCTTCGTTTCAGTTCCGTCCTGTGGTTGTTCGCGTTTCTGGTAGTAAAAGCCGGGAGGGTTGGACATTGTTTCAATCATCTTTTACTAGGTTCCACTCGATACAACTCCCCCGTGCCGATTTGCGCCCAACATCATCTACCTGACCGGAATCAGGCGGGGGTTGAAATCCTAGAGCACGTCATTAATCTTGACCCCATCATCGTTCCCCGATGACGGAGGCAAAACAGGAGATACACCTGAAAAGCTACCGGGAGCTGCTGGGAACAGGGCAGAAGCAGCAGGCGGAACCGTGGAGTGTAGTGTAATTTTTCACTTTCCGTTCGAAATGAAACTTCATTCATCTCGACGTATTCAATTCTCGAGTCCTTCCGATCCGATGGCGCGCCTTCCGGAACGAAACCGGCGGAAATCCCGTCCGAGCGGCCGGTGATAAATGAAAATAAAAATATAAATGACACACTTGCGCGCCCGGTCGTACGCAATTAGGTGCGGGCGGTCTACGGTTGGCCGGAAAGGGAAAGGGGGAAAACGGGAATAATAGGGTACGGTTGCGCAGCAAGCAGCATTATCTTTGGCGAAGCACTTTGGCGGGTTTATCTTGTACGAGGAAACCGGAAGCATCATGCAACGAAACCTCAACACCTGCAACCGGAAAAAAGGAAGGAAATTGATCGCGACTGAGACGCGCTAGAGAAAAAGAAATATTGTATCGTGGTGTTGGTTAGTAGGCGTCAAGAAACTTGTGCTTTAGTTGAAACAACAGACACAGCTTCTGCTTCATTCGATGCTGTTTCATAAATTTTAGCACACTTCGTGCAAAGAGCATCTTTTGCTACGCAGTTAGACTCATTTAGAGCATTTTTGATCAATCCATTACCAACTATCAAACTAAGAAAATTATGATTTGCGTTTAATATTTCAAGCATTTATTTAACATTAAAGAGTAGCTTTCATCACTCACAAGAAATCCTTCCGAGGGAGGAATATGACACAAGTGATAATGAACAAACGTTCCTTTGAAACGGTTACACAACGGGATATGATAAAACAGTCAAGCAGACGTTTCAAATTTGTCATCAATATCTCGATAATTTGTGTTGGTTTTGATAAACGATGATAAAATATAAAAACTGAGTTAAAATTATGAAAAAAGACAAAAAGAAACCCAAATGGCGCCACTGAAGTATGAAAAAAGGTTGGTACTATAAATGAATGTAGTCAAGTGTCGCAAAGCAACAATTTAATGTGATGTTCAAAAAAGCTATGTCTCTTATGGTTTAGCATTGCTTCAGTCGCCTTCTTTCTATCCGATTGGTAAAGCATCTTCCCTTAAAAAACATGTATGTCGAAAACGGGCAAATTCAGGCAGATCAATTTTGCCAGCATACACACACGGTAATTATTCTTTAATGTATTTCACACACATGCTAATTACACTTATAAAACGCAATTGATTTATTTTGGAAAATCGGCTTTATTAGTTCACATCCGTAGGATCCGTGTAATGAGTTCACTTTAAAATTATCTTCTTTATTTTTAGTAACGGTTGACGTTGCGATTGCAAAATCGTGTAAGAGCTTGGAGTCAATTTGTGTTATATTGTCAGATAGCCCCACAAAAATGAAGTTCGATTTCATTTCCCAAACCTATTCATTACCTAACTTACAATTATCTGAACATTAACTTACCTTTAACAAGCTAACTATATTTATATTATTTATAGCGTTTCTCATAATCCCTAAAACATGATTTTATTTTTCAGATGTTGCTCAATGTAATAACTTTTTAGCGCATATTTTTGTTTTAGATTTATAAATTACAGTTTTTTTTATTTAGATGTAGCTTTATATTTTAAGTAAAATCTTGGTTTATTAAATATCCAGCTGGTTTTGAGATTTTAAATTCAATTTTTTCTTTTTGGATTCTTCTAATTTGTTAAACATTCAAAAGCACACCGTTAAGTCCACTCCTTTGGTTTTTACTCTTCCCGTCGTAAAACATTCACTTATCGGGGATTTTTGTAATATTATAATTGGTAGCCTGTCCCGGTTACCTTTGCAGACTGTTCCCGAAGTGGCAATTGAAAAATATTCGATAAAGAAAAAAGAAAAAAAAAGTGTGAAAAGCCTGCGCGCTAGGGACGATTCAAATTAGCCACTTTTATCGAGTTTGATGAAACAACCGGTGAAGCTGGGTTTGATTTCGAGAGCCGAATTGTAGCGGATGTGTGTCGGTACAGCCACCGGGCGGGCCCCTGTTTCCACGCTGAGCCTCGCCGTACTCCGGCTCCGGCAAGTGTCTATCCGGCGCTGGAATGTTCGCTGCATTCCCGAATGCAAATTGGCCACGATCTGACCCAGTTGGGGGAAAACTAGGCAATTAAAAACTTCCGCAGCGCTGAACTTCGGCCCTCCCCCACTTCCCCCTCCTGGGTGAAGGGGTAAATCATCATCTACAACAAAAAGCCTCCCGTGTGTTGGTGGATGCAGCAGAGGCAGTTGTTTCGCTTCAAAACGGTGATGGTGTGGCCTGCTCGGGCGATGAAACAATCTGCTCACGTATTTATTATTAGAAACTAGTGAAGCATGACGCGGACTAGCCGACAGGATACTCGAGCTCGAGCACCATCCCCCCCCCCCCTATCCCCCAACCCCTACTTTCCCCAAGTGTCTACGTCTTTCATTTCGATTGCAGCTTTGCCGGCTCGGGACACGTTTTATTTTTATGCATTTATCGTTCACTTCGGCCGCGCGTTGTTTGTCCATGTCCTGCACCGGGAAATGGGGGGATGAGTGGGGGGAAACACAAGATGATTTTTTCAACACCTCCCCCCCCTCCTCACATCTGTCGAGTATGGCGTGAGGAGAGGAACAGTCTACACACGTCCCTGATGATGGCTTTTATTTGCACCGAAACAGGGGAAAAAGAAAAACAGCAACAAAACGATTTCGTCTGATTTGTTAACGCAACAAAACCATAAACAAATAAAAAACCCCGGAGCGAAACCACCCGGGTGATGATTGGGACTGGTGGAAAGTTTTTCCACCGGCCATCCGAAGAGGGGGAGGGAGGAGGGGGTGGTCCGGTAGCCACGATTACACCCGGTCCGTTTGTTCGTGCGTGTCTAGTTTGTTGTATTTATCATGCACTAGACTTCGTTAGCTGATAGAATAAAAGTTGGTATATAAATTATCCACCGTTCGCTAAATACACATAGCGCGCGGCGCCATGAGCACAACGGAGTTTGGCGTTACTTTCCTTGTTTTTTTTTCCACCATCCACCAGCGTTTGAAAGGGTGCGCCTCTTTTGTTTTCACTCCTCTTTTTGGTTTTTTGCACGCAGGATGGCTTTTCCATGACCGCCGGCATGGGTTTTAAAATTGTATTTGCTCGTTTTGCTAACTGTTTGCGTAGCAGATTAAACTAGTACGCAGCAGTAACATTATTGACGGGCGGGATGAAAAAATACATTCCAACGAGACAGATGCATGCAGCTAAGCTGTGTTTCGAGGAGAGGAAACGAATGCCAACAAACTTGTTTGGCGTTAGAGAAACTTAACATTAACATACACTTGCTTGTATTGTATTATAGAGGGTGTGTGACAAAGTGTTGCAGCAAATTTGAAAAAGCTCTTTCTAATGTTTACGTCACAATATTCAGAATAACCTGGCAGTAATGGATAAGTATTAGAAAAAATAGCCAGACAGTATAAAACGTAACAAATTAATTTCAATACAATTTTATTTTACAGCGGGGCAAGTAGAGTAAAAAGATATTTTTGGCCAACAAAAAACGCCAAAAGACAGTTTTGAGTATTTATATCGATAAAGCAAACTTAAACATATTACGAGTATTCCTTTAAACTTTGAAAAGGATATATAAAAATAGTATGGTTAACGCAATTCAAAATATCCCTTAGCAGAGAAATTTCAATCACATAGGTTTGCAACGCTAAATAATTTGAGAGCTAGCTAATTTTGATTATAATAAAAAAGATTAGTTTAAAGTACAACGTACGTTTATTTACATTTATGTTGAGGAAGTACAAATACCCTGAAAATAAATATCAAAATGGATGGGTTAATTTTTAACTTTAAAATATTTTATCTTATCATTATGTTACTTTCCGGTTTGGATAATTCATACCAACTTTTAAAATCACTATCAAAATATTATTATATCTTTTGAGGTATCGGGGCCCATCGGGGTACTAGTTTTTTTTTAACCATTTGCCTTTTTTCAAGAAACGTGTGCCGACCTCTGGATTAACTCATTAAGTCATCGTTAATCATCGATACCGAGTCAATAAACACCGATGAGGATTTTTGAACTTCATTAGCAAATTATCTTGTTAAGGATCTGTTTGTTTTGCTTTTTATGTATGCACGTACGTAAAGGAAACCAAAATTAACCGGTCTGATAATTTGTCAATGATGTTTAAAAATACCTCATCGATGTTATCGTTTTTTTATCGAAGTTTGACGATACCCGAGCAATTTTGTTAGTCGAGTAGGTCAACATTGTCATTTTTACTTACCTTTAGGTCTGATTTTATCCGGTCCGTAAGAAAATGTTACTGCTTGATACAAAAAACTCATCTCAACTTTATTAGATTTTCTCAAGATAAGAGTGTTGTTTTCTTCTAAAAAATGAAGATTTACACCACCAGGTGACTTCCTCGTATTCTTTTCGTTCAAGTTAATTTAAAATGATATAGCAAGAAGATTAATTTCATGTACAATTTAAAAAAAGTAACAGTACAACAAACCAAAGTTTATGTGTAGGAAAGGCATCAAAAGTCAACGAAAATAAGTATCAAAATGATTAAAGAAGTCTAACGATAACATTTCAAACATTCTATTTTTGATTAGTTTTTATGTGACTTTACTGTTTAAAAACATCAAATCATCGTTTAAGGTATCCGGCAAACGCTGTTGGTTTCTTTTTAATCGTCTGGCACTTTTCAGGGAATGCATGCCGACCCCTGCCTTACCCAAAAATCTTTCCATTACCGTTGGATGAATTTGAATATTGTTACGCAAACATGAGAAATCGTTTTCATAAATTTACTGCAAAAATTCATCATGCTCCCTGTAGATTTTAATATTTCCAAAGTTTTTTTTTATATTTTAAAACTCTCTCAAAAGATAATCGATATCATAGATGATATTTTTTTTAAACAAGCAACAAAAACTGACAATTTTCCAAACACATGCATCTGTCGGTAACACATAAAAAGGCATGAAATCCACGCATTTGAAAGCTGTTATCGTTCTCTAGGGTTGCAAACGGGGGCAGCAGTCCAATTATCGATAAGAAATGTGTATGACGCACTCCATATTCCCCACCGATCCGACGCCAGCTTTGATCTTCACCCTAGCCAGCATTTGGTTTTGTTTTTTGCCGGCCTACATTAGCGACACTTTTCGCGTGATTTTTTCACTCGCTTCACGTTGTGCTCGTGTCTCCGTGAGTCCCACTTTCGGTTCGTTAGTGGAGGCTGTTTTCAACTTTTCCCCCAGCAAAGCCGGAATATGAATCGATGTCCATCGCAATGTCGACAGAGATTTCCCGGTTTCGCAAACGAACCATTCGCCGTTTGAGTGCACGAAACGTTGAGCACGTACACGCACACACGGCTTCGCGGGACGTTGTTCCGCGTGTTGTCGGTGATTTCCGTTTCTGCGATGGGCTCATCGGCCGATGGTGCCGTGGGATGCTGTGACGAATTCGAATTCTGCTCGAGTTATGTAAAAAACCCGTTCCATGTTGCACTAAAACAGCATCGCTCTGCATCGATTCAACCCTTTCAAAGCACTCAGGACAACTAGAACTCCTTCTCCTCGGTGGTGTGCCCTCCCTTGTTTATGTTTGTAACACCTCTGCCGGTAATGTTTGTCTTGCCAACCAGCACCTAGGATGTTTGGATTGGCAAAGTGACACCAGGTAGTTTTGCCCCTTTTGCTCTTCCCTGTCCATATAGTTTGTCGTATTTTTCATTGTCAGTTTTGTATTGCCAGTTTATTTTGTAATATTTTAGTTATTTTGCACTACTTTTGTCACAGTTTATTATTTATCACTTTATTTATTACTTTTGTTTTCGTTACTTTTGTCACAGTTTATTATTTATCACTTTATGTTTTCTATTGGTTTTTGGACATTTTTTTTTCATGAACGGCAAGAGCAATATTTTTAACATCGGAATACATTGCTTTGCAAACTTTCTCGACTGCTTTTAAGCGATCTTTTGCTCATCTTTTTTACACATGCTGTAACTTTGTCATTTTTAAAGATTTTTCCACATCGACAAACGACTTCTTTTTAGTGTATTGACTGTATTTTGGAGTTTTTTGTTGTTTGATGCTCAGTGTAAAGATAAAAGGAACGAATTAGATATCTTTTCAACTTTCATATTTTTGAAAAGTAAATTCATAAAAAGCGTTGAGTTTAGAAAAGCCATTTTCTTTTGATTAGATAATGAAATCGAAACTTGTGTAACAAAATGACCACTGTTTGGTATCTTGTGTTAAAAGAGCTCACTATGCCTTAATTTTTGTGAAGATGCTAATGTAGTTTCTCTTTAAAACCTTTCGCCCGGTGAATTGTACAAAAAGCAACCAAATGAAATGGAAATTTTTCGTCTTCCGCCTGCTTTCAAAACGTCGGCACACTCTACAGCGTGGTTAACCTTACCCTCGTCTCGACAAATGTTCGCAGGCATCGAAAAATCTACGGCTATCCGTGATCTGCATCGCATGACGGCCTCGAATTCCTGCCATAAATATCACCTCCAGTTTTTCGCACCCGTTACTCACAGCCCACCAAAAACCGTGCCGCACCTCGAGGTGTCAGCCTTTTCACGCCTCTTCCCTGAGGTGCGCTGCAATTCCCGATTTTCCACCCCGGCCGGCCTTTTCAAAGACTCACTTGCAGCCGGCATGGAAACAGATGTGCTAAATGGAAAACTTTCCTTCGCCCAAACGGTTTGCTGCTGCAGCTGTCTCGCGTACTTTTCCACCAGCTCTCATCGCTCTCGTGTGTGTGTGTGTTCGAAGTTTCAAAGTTTCGTACCGCAAGGTGTGCGATGCATGCGATTCGCGCAGACCTCGAGTGACGTAGACGACGACGACGTTATGTGTGGATGGTTTGATGATGCGGAAACCCGAATCCGGGGGACGTGTTTGGGGGAAACTTGCTCCAGTGCCGTGGAAAGAATTGATTCTTGCAGATGCCTGTGTGTCCGTTCTTACCTGACGGAAATGTTTGTAAATTTAACACTTTCCATTCCCACGTGAAGCAATGTTCGCTGAAACGCGAGGAAAACTCATATTCGAATAAACAAACCCTTAGTTTTAGGTGAGTTTTTAATGATTTATATTATTAATGTTTTTTTTTGAACTCATACAATGTTGATGCTATGTTTATGTAAAACTCTACCATCGATCACACTAGTCAATTTAATTTATCAAATCATGAGGGTTTATTGACGAGCAAAACAGGAACATTCCTAATGAAATAAAAGTGTTCTAAGTGCCTTTTAAAAACCTTCGATTGTATGCAAGTAATCATGTACTTCATGCTTTGCTCCTTTTTTTAATGTTTTGCAGAGCCAAAGGGTATCCGGGACCGGTCGTCACCTGGCGGCGGGAGGACGGCACTGAGATCGTGCTTAAGGATGCCACCGGCACCAAGCAACTGGGTAAGTCCTTAACTAACTGCCAATCATCCGTCTTTACTAAATTGCAAACCGACGCTGGACTTGACTGGAAACCCTGAACAAACGGTGGTCAAACACAGGATACAGGATAGGCGTAGATGCTGGTTGAAGCAATGTCACCCACTAGCGTCGGATGACAAGCGGCACTTTCTCTTGACACTCTGATTCCTCTTTCTGAACTTCTCTACGGTTCGTGTATAACGTGACGACGCTAGGTGGAGAAAATAGTTGCATTTGATGTTTGACAGGATAGGTAATAGCCGGTGTGACACCTTTGACTTCATGAATCTTACGACCATACGGGTCAACAAACGGTCGTAGCTACTCCTTCAGCTTCTTCCAGCCGAGAAAAGATTGGAAACTGCCTAGTAAGACACTGAAGTTTAGCTACAGCTGGTTATGGATTACTGAACGATATTTCAAGAATCCTTCACTTCGGATATTACGTTGGAGAATTTCTTAAGATTTTTCGCTTTATATATGCTATCCACCACTCAGTTGCTTTAAGACTACCTTGATTTTTTCGGCATTTAAATGAAAAGATCAGTAAATGAGCTCGTTCGCGATCATTATTTAGTGAAAAACTAATAATTGGCTTAACAGACTATTTTAGTACATTTTAGATTGAACCCTTTCACAGATTTCGGATGGAATTTGTACTGTTTTAAAGCGAATTCGCCCCAAAGTTTTTGGCTTTTGGCAAAGTTCTTTTGTCTCACGTTTGGTTTTTACTTCGAGTGCACTTGCTTCGAAAACGCGTTCCTAAGTGTTTGTTTACCTTTATAGTTATGTGAAAGAACAGTGCAACAATTTTTTTCTCAACTTGGCGGGACTGTGAAGGGGTTAACTACAATTTACCTCAACGTTATTTTATTTAAATGTTTTCAATTGGCTTATATCATGCTATATCATTAATAACTATCGATCATTTTCTATGAAAAGCTTGACAAGTAATTAGTCTTTTTATTTTTCAGTCGTTTTAAAACTAAGAAAGTACTTTTTCATAAAATGCTTAAAAGAAGGGTTATACAATTTTCAGCATTATTTCTATTTTTTTAATGTGTAGGACACTCCTTTTTCTTATCCATATATTACTTTACACTCAAACTATGTTGACAGTTTACTTCTTTTTTTTATTTTTTGATGAAATTGGGTTTTATGATCCAACCCTTGTTTTGTACTTTTTTTTAAAGATTCTAGACAAGTCTAAACATTCCCATTAAGAAGCAATCTAAATAATTTCATAATTTTAAGTTTGTTATGTGTTTGTTAGAACTATAAGATTTCATCGACACAATTTTTTGCTTAAACGAGCTCCATTTATAACGTTCCCTACATCACAATCACAGTTGTCACCATAAGTATTTATTTCACAAAAATTGGATCATCAAAATTTTATTCAAAACTCTTGATAAATTCATCAGTTCAGTCAGTTCATAATAGATTAACTATTTCGGTATTTATTGAAGTAAATTTACCCATTTTAACCAAGCAGTAATCGAGAGCGAGCTCGTTTTCAAATATAGCAATTGAAAATCACGAAAATTAAAGTGGTCTTTTAGTAACTGAACAGAGTGTGGAACATAAATATATATCTCCCAGGGGTCCATACCTTCCCGAACTGCTCTTATATTACTCACAGGAAATAGGAGAATCTTTGCTGGTACACGGCCCGGTTTTATTACCAACATACCCTGGGGAGCCTTGCAGATCTTAGGTGCGCTTGATGTACCCAAGACATGCCTTTTATAGATTTAGCCAGCGAGACAACTTCTGAACGGTGACTCTGAGGTTCGCTACAAAATGGCCGTGTTCGGCTAAGTCCCCGGCGTCCGGACTGTTTGACGGACTTGTGGCGGCGAGAGGGCTGGCCTTCCGGTTGATTTATGACAACCGCTATGGCGGAACCGGCTGTTGTTTCCATTTCTTCGCGTCAACGAAATCCTTTTTCCCACCTCCAGCGTTTCTCGCCCACCCTCGTGGCCGGGTTTCCTCCACTCGTTGGCCAATATGTTATCCAAAATTAGATACGTGTCTCCAGTGCTGGTCGCAGAAAATTGTCCACGTTCCTCCAGCGAGGGTGAGTGTGCGGTTTGCAGCTTCACAGAGTGTTCAGCATCATTGTGGATGCTTGTCGTTCTTCTCCAGCCGTTAGTAAATATATCTGCAAGCTTTTAGCTTCTTTTACACTTTTCCTCCGATCGGTGCGCTGTTGTACAAACGAGCGAAAAGCATAAACAAACCATTATCCCTGGAGCAATTATTCTTCTTCACGCACCATGCACTTGTCTTCACACCATCGCACCATCGGTTGTCCGAGTCGTTGCGGAGGTGAAGTGAAAGGCGATTTTTCATCTCATAGACCGCCATTTCCACTCTTCCTTTTTGTGTCCTTCCTGTCTTCCCGCAGTGACGTCGTACCGTGGAGAGGTACTCAAGCTGACGAAGATCTCCCGCAGCGAGATGGGTTCCTACCTGTGCATTGCCTCGAACGGCGTGCCCCCGTCCGTTTCCAAGCGAATATCACTCAGCATACATTGTAAGTATCGGCTCGATGTACTCAAACAATTTTTTATACGGAAGCATCCTCATAAAGATAGCTAAGTTTTTGGCTTCCAATGTAAGACATACTTAAAACCCGGAATGCTTTCCAGTTCACCCGGTGATCCAAGTACCGAACCAGCTGGTAGGAGCCCCGCTCGGCACGGACGTCACTATTGAGTGTCAGGTGGAGGCATCGCCCAAGTCCATCAACTACTGGGTAAAGGATACAGGTGAGTACAGCGCCCGACCCTAACCCACCGGCAGGTTCTCTGCCCAAATCCAGATCTAAATCCTTAAGGCTGTGCGTTTGTTTCGGTTTTGTTTGTCTTACCCTTTGGATTTACCTCGATTGGAACGAAGGAGAAATGATCGTGTCCTCGCCGAAGTACCACGTCCAGGACGTCACGAAGTCGCTGTACGAGACGAAGATGTCGATGACGGTCCGGTCGTTCCAGAAGGAGGACGTCGGCTCGTACCGGTGTATAGCGAAGAACTCGCTCGGGGAGGTGGACAGCAGCATCCGATTGTACGGTAGGTGTCGACATCGAGATTTCGCCGATTGGAATCGCTATAAAACCAATTCTCAAAGAACTCGCGGTCCAATGAGTTTCAACGAGAATCGGCGGACGTATCTACATTTGTTGATACTCTTTGTATACGTTTTGATCAAAGGAAAGATTATACCTGTACAACAAGTCTTTAGGACCTGTACAACAAGGCTTACTAATTGCTTGCCTTAAGGACTTCCGTGGTCTACCACGTTTTGAGTTGACTATACTTTGAGAAAATCCTGCAGATAGCGATGATGTGCAAGGGATAACCAACTCGTATTTTCATACAAGGATTAGGGGCTGAACGGTTTAGAGCAAATAGTCAAGTTTTTTATCGCTTCGTCTTCCATATATTTCATAGAGACCAAGAACTTTTAATAGAACGGTTTTGTTTTTATTTTGTAAGTACATGCGGGTGGTGATACTTTACAAAACATTTGAAAATTAGTTGTACTTTGTTCCCCTCAGGATGAAAACCTCAAAAAAGTTGTTCCTACATTTTCAAAGTTGCTCTGTAAATGTTACTGGCAAAAGTGAGCAAGATGGCCTTTCAAATAATGTATAGAAGTTCCATTGATCGGATTATTTGTTATTACTCTTATGATTTTTACAGATAGCAGTAGATTTCTCGAAATCTACACGATGCAGAAGGCTTAATATGTGTATTAGCCTTAGTTACCTTGTCTACTGTGTCTTTTTATATTACTGATAGACTTATGACCGCCTTTTCCTCATAGTGCATTCTCTTTCGACACATGTTATGCGCCTGAATGTATGCAGAAGTTGTTTATCATCTATTTTTGTCATTTCTGGGGTGTTTTGAGCTACAGTTGTGTACGTTCTGACACACGGGAGCGTTGTATCCTTGTTACATTTGGGTTATACTTTTTTCTGGTAATATTGGGATAGATCCCTCTCGTAATAACGCTGAGTAATCGATACACTTTGTTGACGTTTCTGACGCTGCACGGTTTTCCTTCCCCCGCGCAGAGATTCCAGGGCCGAGCCGCAAGGTGTACGCACCGAAGTTCGACCAGAACGAGATCGCCAAGGACGGTGGAAAGCAGCAGCAGCAACAGCAGTCGGGCAAGACGAAGGTCCCCGCCTATCCGCCGGATGACGACGACCAGCAGTACGGTTCGGCGGAGGACCTGGACGATCTGCTGGACACGTCATTGGGCACGCACCAGCACCACCAGCACCACAATGCCCACTCCCATCAGCATCAGCACCATCAGCTGGCGACGGGCGGCTTCAAGCTGGCAGTCGGTGGCACCGCCCGGAGTCCCTACGACCACCCGAACAGCATCAACCCGAACGGCAACAAGCACCTGCCGGCCATCGACCTCGCCACCCGGAAGCCCCACGCCATGCCACCGGTGCGCAACGGGCCCGACGGCGTCGACGGTGCCGGCGGCCTGTCCTACGGACAATCGACGGCGGCACCTCTCCCTACCGGTGGCTACCTGCTCCTCAGCACCCTCCTCAGCATCCTCAGCTTCCTGCTACTTGCCAATGGCCGCCAACTGCTGCATTAGCCACTTTTCTTCCTTCCGCCGCCCCTTGCCAGCGACAGTCTATTTGTGTGAGCGTATGTGTGTGCATGTATGTGAATGTGAATGCTTGGCTGCAAGCCCCATCCCCCTCTAGATGCTGCAGCTCCCTGGAGGGTTCCCGTTTCGCGATGAAAACTGCTGCAAAGCGCAGAAGGTTTGAAAACCGATGCTCCTCTTTTTCCCCTCGGTGGAAACGTCGACGGTCAGCATACTGCCAGCATACATGACAAGCGAAAGCTCCCTTTCATTTTCCCTTCACCGCGAGCATCGATCCAGTGTGTTCCACGGCCGCCGAACGCCATTGTCATTTGCGATTGTTTCTCACTCTTCCAAGTGTTCTGCCAGTTGCATACATTTAGGCGCGCAAATGTAACCCTAGACGGTGTTGACATGCAGCATTCGACTATATACTATTATGGGTAAAAGAGTAAATGAGGCTCCGGCCTTCTTTTTTTTCCGGTCGTAGCTACACCTCGTGTGCGACGATATACCTGAATGTATGCAATAGGTGGTACATCAATTCATAAATTTATTTCACAAAAGTATAACAAACTATGTAAATTTGCAGGGTAAATTAATATGTAAAAGTATTTATTCCTGCATTCAACCTCCACTGCACGATTAGATAAACCGTTATGTTCTTTAAAGTGAATCGTTAGCGTTTAAATATTCAAAAAGTATTCATGTGTCGCATTTTGCATAGCTTCAGGCGCAACTAAGAACCCAGCAGGAAGAGGATGATCTAGGCCTCATTTACCCTTTTACCCTATTATGATGTCCCCCAGGTTTCGGTTTATTAACGTAGGGTTTGGCTTTCGAAATACGGTGTCAACACCACAAAAGAGTGTGGCACTTAAACAAATTTAACACTAGAATACATTGCTTTGAAATTTTGCCCCTAAATGTTTTCAGGGGTCATTTTGACCCTATTTGTAAAACGCTATAACTTCACTATTTTTGAAGCTATTTTAATTCTATAAACGGTTACTTTTTAGTTTATTTCTTGACTTTATTTTTGCGTTTTTATGTTTTGAGGGTACTACTTCATCATTTCGCTAGCTCGGTGTAAGGCAAAACAAATCGGATTGAACCTAGCTTTGAATTTTAAGAAAAGCGTTGTTTTTTTGTAAAAATATTCAGCCATTTTCGAGGTATTACAATCGATAATTGCGTTGTGGTCAAAATGGCTGCTATTTGGATTCTAGTGTTAAATCAAGAGATGGCTATGAAACCTTCAGTGAATTGTGAAGCACACTTTGAGTCAACTATCATTTAGAATAAAAAAACAAACCAAATAATACAAAATTAAACGAATTGATCCCGGGGGAATTGATTGTCAAACTTGCTTAAGTTGAACGGTTTTGTCAAATGCAAGGAACGAGAAACTCTTTACGACGTTACACAAAAATGTCTTGTTCCGGGGAGGGAGTCGGCATCACATCAGTTTTTCCTCCAGAAAATGCTTACATAAAAAATGGTGGAGTTGGAAAGTGTTAATAATCGTAAACGAGCAGGTAAAGGAACCCAATTCAGATGCAAATGCTGAACCTGCTGCAAACAGGAGTGGAATGTCAGGCGTAAGAAACTGTATTGTAGCTATATTTATTGAAAAGCATGTTGTTATGTTGCGGCTGATAATGGATATGTTAACTATGATACTATATATATAAATATAAATATACATCTAGACATGACCTCTCCCACGCACACACACATATATAAACACGCTTCATATGTAATCCAGTACCAGTTGGCGTAAAGTGCATCGCACCTACTCTCCTCTCCCGCCCCCCGCAGCTTACAACTTATGCCATAAATCGATTATAACGAGTGTGTTATCCTTCCTTGTGCTTTGAGTTTGTTGTTGATCTGCTTCGAGCAACTAGTGCGTTTACTCCTGACGCTTATGTCACACTCCATGGTCGTTAGACGAGAATCGAACCTTTCGTTCCGATTGAGTTTGCATTAAAAAAAAACAAACTCACAAATGTTTGTGGGTTAAAGGTGCCGTTAAATTAAGTTGTGTGTAAACAACTGACCTATAAACACGCTGTTCATTACGACGCCCAGGTTCACTTTGAAATGTTGTTGAGTAAAAACGTGGAAAAATGAAACAACGATTCTTTTCACAAATTATAAAAAAAAGCAAAGTGAAACTAGGATTAACCCAATGTACGGTATTCAATTAGTCAAAAAAGCGAAAATTAAACACATGAGCTTGACGTTATGGTAGCACTGAACAAAAGGGACCTCCCTTAATCGTTTTGTTTTATGTTGTTTTTGTGTTTGGAAAATAATATGCTACCTTTAGGGAAAATAAACATACATTTATTTCAACTGCAAACGCTCTCCCTTTTGTGAAACTTGATTAGCAAAGTGCTATTGAATATACTCTCTATCAAGCATTGATAATTTACTACACGTTAGCAATTTTGGTATTAAATACCATGCTAGTCAATGTAACGAGAGAATCTAAACATTTTTCAGCGCAAACTGAACTGTTGTTACACAAATATTGAAATGTTAAGAAACCGGACAGGATACGGCGGTAAAGCGGATTCCATGAAGCGTAAGGCTCTTTTTATAAATGGATATGAACTAACCGAGTAGGGTTAGTATTGCTCAAACTATTTGCGCTACTAGAAGCGTGAAGGGGTTCCTGTAGGGTTGAATTATTATTTTACTACGAAATTAAATGACAATTAAATGAAACGTAAGCAAAAAGCATCTTGCTAGAGGTCTTGAGCTGATGGTTATAGACCATGCTATCGAACGAACCTCCTCCTTGTCAGTCCAACGGCAAAGAAGATGCTTTGCAAAGTCGCTCCACCATCTCTTCAGGAACAACGAACTTCTCATTCGTAATCCAAACCTGTGCCAAACGAGCTCACGAGCTGTCAATCTTGTTGGTGGGAGAATTCGGCCACGTCCTGCTGCTTTCAATGGCTCTTACCCAATCACCAGACGGGCAAACGTATTGGAATCCCGTAAAAAGAAAGCTCGTTAGAAAGGAGGTTTGCTCGGAAGAAGATAATCTTCGGTTGGGTCCGTGTTAAACGCACAGCTGGCCAGCACTACCATCAGGTGTGGCGTGGCACCACTGTAGGGAACCAAAGGAAAAACATATCAGCAGCTAGTGAGTAGTTAGTGGACCGTGCTCGCTGAACGGGTTTCCGGGTATAAGAAAGTTCAGGTAGTGGAACCAGCTTAACTCCAGGCTGGCAGAAAACAGACGCAACGCAGGAACAAACGAGCGTATGGAAATCGGCGGTGGATTTGGCGCAAATGTCGATGTTGGCAGTGTGTGTGCGTGTGTGTGTGTGCTCCCTACCCGGCTTTTCGTGTGTTTTCGTTCGTTGAAACCACTTGTACCGGTTGCGTTTACAAGTAACTGTAAAAAAAACGAAAAATCAAAGAAAAAGCAAAAAACAAAACACAACACAAGAAAAAGGACATAGTATCCTAGCGTATTCATGTACGGTTTGCGTACGGTATAATCCAGTATCTACAACATATGACTAAATAAAAACAGCCTAGAGACCGGGAAACAAACCGAGAGGAAAACATGGAATGAGACAAACGAAGTTAGAGAATAGAAATGATATGTACTCATGGTGAAAGGACAATTAGCTAGAAGCACGAAACATAAACTAGTACTACTCCGCTAGTGTCGCGACGCGCAGAATTAAAAGAAAAAAAAACCCACACACACACACAAACACAGATACAAACTAGTAAAATTATACAAATAAGAAAGAGCTCACAGTACATTCCTAGTAAACGAGGCGCAGCAAACGAAAATACACTGCAAATAAATTTGTATATCCACTGTAAAAAGTAAAACAAAAAAAAAACAAACAGGAAAACTCAAGCAAGTGGTCAGGTAACCGTCAAAACTTGAAGACTAGTATTATTATGAACTAGCTACTATTACTATTAAAGGATATAAATACTCTACGACAGTGCATTCGCTTTGTGTGTTAATGGGTACGTAGCATCCGAAAGCGGGCAGCTGAGAACGCAAACTGTTCGCTTTTGTTGTCGTCACAGATAGCGAAGGTTACATACAACGAAATGCAGGTAATTTGTTAAAATCGAATGTATCTTTGAATTTGTTTTTAAATTAATTCACGTTTAGAGTAGATTTCAGAAAGAAAATCAGCTTAAAATAGAACGGTTTTCGTCGGATTCAAGATCGAGATAGAAAATTCTAAAAGTGCCTGATAATGACTTCTTTCTGTTCAATTTTCTAACAAACATCTATCAATGGGTTAGGTTTTCCATGCACCACCGAAGTTCTAGCTGTCATTTAGCCAGGATGAATATTAAATCCTCGTGAGTGTCACATCGTCTAGGTAACCGTAGACACGCATACGCTTCCTCCTCGTAATGCTGATGTGTGGAGTTTTCCACCCCACTAAACCGGAAGCACACAGGACCAACGAACCCGAGACGATGACGGTGACTCAACGCAAATAGGAATAAGGCACTCATTGACGCACGGAGATTCCGATCCGTCGGCGAGACGGGTGTGATGGGAGTGGACCCACCCCGATGCAAGCCCCCCGCACCGTATCCTGTTCCGGCTTGTACCGGCTGCCCCGGAACTGCCATAATTAATTATAAAGTGCGCTGAAAGAGGGATTACTCAATTAGAAAGTAATTTATATCCGACCAGTCATCGTGTCAGATTCCAACCATCTAACTTCCCGCCGTCCAGTGAGTGGTGGGTGTCGATAAAAGGACGCTGGGGGTAGGTCAAACGCAAGGGAAAGGTTAGTGAAGATGGATGTGATCCCGGGTGCAACTGCCCGGCTCGGCCGGGTTCGCCCAATTCCGCACGATGACAAATGAAGAGCTGCCCATCACCGCGCGCGCACGCCTCGAACGGAATCTCGATGGGAATGCTGGTTGCTGGTGGCAAGAAGTTGAAAGTTTCCGACACAAATGGCGTCCTGTTTTGGCAGTGGTCGCTCGCACAGGATCACGCGGAAACGTCGAACCTGCCGTGCGGAGGGAAATCGCTGGTCGACGACGGATCGGAAATGACCGTCGCTTCGGTCACGTTGCGCGAAGATCGATGTGGCGCACATCAATCAATTTTCCATGGCAAAGAAAAACACTCTGCACCGAAGCGGTACCCTCGTCAACCTTCTTCGGGACAGTTGAAGACCACTCCGCGCGCCTTCAATGGCACAAATGTTTAGAAATGAGACAGACGTGTCTTCGGGTGTCCACGCGATAATTAACATACAGTTGACAGTTGACAAGAAAAAAGGGTTCATTTGCGGCCATCTTGGGCGCTTGTTGGAAGAAGACGTCCAATCTCTATAAGAGTAATCAGCCAGAGTACTACTTAGAAGATGCAGCCGCAATGAGAAATAGTTTTAACAAAAACATTTTCTTACAAAGTAAGCTTTTTTTATTTATTCATGTTCAATTATAGTTTTTCGTTCTTAAACCTTAAACACTTGTCCACTTGAACAATAGTAAAACACTAGCGATTGCAAAGTTCTATCGGAAACCACTCGAGAACGCCATCCTATCAGGACAAATAATGTATCGCAGCCAGTAGCGAAACTCTCAGACCATTAGAAAAAGATGTACAACGTACTTTAAAAACCAAAACTTTTGAAAACAGCTGTCATTTGTTCAAACAAGTTTTTGGCATAAACATAAACATAAAAAACTATAGTAATATTAAAAACAAGTACTTCAGGAAGCTATGTCTTCGCTTGGCCGTCGAAAACCGTAGGATCAAGAAATGTTATAAACAAAATTTATTGAAACAATATTTTACTAAAAGAGTGTGCTAAAACGCTTAGCAGTCATCGTGTTAAATATGTTTAAAAAAGTAGCATTGGAATCGAAACAAAAGGGTGAATTGATAAGCGACATCAAACAATGATTGAAATACGTATAGCCGCACCATAATTTCTGTTAATTCTTCAAAAACTGTCACTATACGTCAATTCTTCATCTTGACTAGGTTTTTCTGAGGTTCCTGGGTTTGTGGGAAAAAGGAAGTCACCATCCAAAGCGAACTAAACTATGGTCACCCTGCGAGTTTGAGAACTCCATATCATCAGAAACACGACAGAAAAGCAAAACAACAACATCACCCTTTCGGACAAGCTCTGATGTAGTTTTGCTGACCACTCCGTTAAGAAATAAATAGTCACTGTTTATTCCGACCCACTCATGTATATTAGTATCAGAGTTTCAAACTGCAAATTAAATCACGTTAACTCCTATTTTTATGTATTTGTTTTTTAGTTTCTTATATGTGTAGACACACGAGTGTGTGACATCGTGTGTGTCATATCTAGCATGATCGTGGGCTCCATAAAACTAAACCTATTTATAACTCGTCTATGCAAACTGTACTCGATTTGAAATAGTTTGCAAGAACAGCTGATTAACGATCGCAGCGCTACCCATTCTAGCTTTCGGTCATGCGCATGTATCTCTATGATTTACTAGCTAACCCTTGGCTAGTGCTTTAACCCTTTCAATTCTCAGTATCATCAGAGATTTTTTTCATTAGAAACAACTATCTTTCGGAAAAAGTTCTAAAGCAATGTTCATTTTGGACTGTAAGCATACAGAAGCAAAAGAGAGAAAAGTAAACGAACTGACTTTTATTTTAAAAAAAATTCAAACATCTGTCAGACAACATAACAGTCGAGCTACGATTTCACGGAATCATCACCATCATCAGACGATCACAGAATCATGCGGATCCCCATTGGTAGTGTGGGAATTTTCCACACCGCATTTGCTAAAACATATAGGGTAGGGTAGGGCACAACGTAGCACCTAAGTGGAAGTAGGTCAAACAAGAAATAAAACCAAACCCTGGAGTAATGAAGTAGTTCATCCATAATGAAAATAACATAGAAAAAATCTAATAAAAGGATCTAATCTAATACGAGGAAGTCGCTCATCATTTTTAAAGAACACATTTTTACAAAACAAGTACTTGGTCTCTCAACCTAAAAACCCTGCTACGATGTATAACATGCGTAAGAACATATTTCATACATCTCTGAAATTTAATATGAAAGCCGAAACAAATATTAGAAAGCATAACTTATTCAGTACAACTCTTATTTAACTGTCCTTCTGTCGTATGATTTCTTTCATGAGATATTAAAAACTGGTTTTGTGGAATGTCAAACAAAAATACCGGACATAGGACTTTGTCCTAAATTATGATATGGAAACGCACTGTACTATTGTAGAGAATGTATTAACATCTGAGGGATACAACGAATTTGTTGATTTCAACTTAAAGCAACACAATGCAGTGTGTAATAGGAATCAACTAAACACAGACATGAGTTTAATGTATGCCCTTTTAGTGCCTTTGTCCCCACGTTCCGCTACTGAAGCGAAAGGGCACCAGCTCTGCCCGTGCATCCTTCTTCCACTGGTGGTGTGTGTGAACGAGTGTAAGTGAATAAGGGCATGATCGCATGCTACGCACACACATGCAGCGGCAGTTGGTTCCGCGGTTTCCGCGTAAGCGCAGCGCAACGGTGCGAGCTAGTCGCAGAAAAGCTGTTGGATTAGTCATTTCAGAGATCGCGTGCAGTGTAGATCGCAAACGGAGAATGTTTAGCAAGGAAGCAAGCAATTCGCGTGACGGTCGTGAAAGCCGCCGTGGTTTTCGCGACGAACGGTACGTGTGTGGGAGGGGTACTAATGCGGTCGCGTGTCCGCCGGCCAGCGCCGGAAGCTCATCAGGGTCGCATCTCCGCCGGGAGTTGCCGATCCTGCCGGAGCTGACGGAGGAGGAGGCCGAAGTGTTCGGCACGGACGAGCGTAACTACCGGAAATTCTCGCGCCTGGACGACATTTTGGTGCGCGTGAACGGGGAGGACTTACCGCCTTACCTGGAGTGCGGATTCGGCCAGTGCAGTTTCGACGAAGCGTTGCGCCAGAATATGCACAAGGCGGGAGTGTTCTGGCCATCGCCGGTGCAGCGGTACGCCATACCGGGACTGCTGGCCGGGCGCGATCTGTACGTGGTGTCTGAGACCAATGCCGGCAAGATCGCCGCCTTCGTGCTGCCGATGGTCCAGCTAGTGCTCGCCCAGGAGGTTCTGGAGCTGACGGCGCCCCAGCCCTACGTTATCATCGTCACGCCGACGCGCCGAACCGCCGCCAAAACGTACGCCGAGGCGCGCAAGTTCGCCTACGGTACGCCGGTGAAGGTGTGCGTGGTCGATAGTACCTTTGTGGACCAGCAGCGTGAGATCGCCAGCGGGTGCCACATTCTGGTGGTGACTCCTGGATGGCTGATACACCTGAAGACCATCGGTACAGTCGCGTTCCGCAACGTGAAGGCCGTGGTGCTGCACGAGGCAGACCAGATCATCCAGCTCGGCCTCCGTACGGCGATCGAGTTCCTGATGAATGACCCGACGCTGCCGGCGAACCGCCAGACGGTAATCTATTCGCTCTCCATGAACGGCTTGGTCCACGATCTGGCGGTGGAGTACCTGACCCGCCCGATCTCGGTGATCGTGAAGGTCGTCGGCGGGACGTCGCAGGACATCCTGCAGACCATCCATCGGGTGTGTGAAATTCCTATAGCCGAACCATAACTCCTGTTAACTCTATAAATAATGTTACTATATGTTAATTCTTCATCTTGACTAGGTTTTTCTGAGGCTCCTGGGTTTGAGGGAAAAAGGAAGTCAACATCCAAAGTGAACTAAACTATGGTTACCCTGCGAGTTTGAGAGCTCTACATTATCAGAAACGCGACAGAAAAGCAAAACAAAAACATTTCACCTTTCGGACATGCTCTGATGCCGTTTTGCTGACTACTCCGTTAAGGAATAAATAGTGCAAAACTCATTGTTTATTCACGACCTACTCCTGTATAATTAGTATCAGAGCTTCAAACTGCAAATTAAATCTCGTTAACTCGTATTTTTGTGTATTCGTTTATTTGTTTATATTTGTAGACACACGAGACTAGATCGAGCAAACGGCAGAACACTTATCAATAGACAAGGATAACGCGTTACAATTACACCAGACACGTTGTCAGGACCATTTAAGATCGTCAAGATCCTTAACTGAACCGAACAACTTGACGTCATGAAAAATGAGAACTTTTTTCTGATCGTAGAGCAGCAACGAACAATCATTGAAAAATAGTAAGAACCAGAGGTTTCTACCCTGGAGGACTCCTAAAGTGCATGATATAATCGACAATCTCTAAAAAATTTCATTGAAAACTCAATAGTTTTCCTTAAGCGGAGCCCCTACCAAACAGCTCGGTTAATTCAGCAAGAGGTTCTTCCAAGAGAGCTAGCCCAAGCTGAGCCGAGTTACAGCATACTGTATCTGTTGCTGTGCTCCACAGTACATGAAGCCCTACTACCGGGGTTTTTGAACTCCTGCTACGCATGATAATCCACATTATTGCAATGCGAATTGCGAATTCTCTCTAACTGGAATAAAACATTCCGAGAAGTATAGAACAATGAACTGATTGCTTCACCTGAGCTTACAGAAAGGCGAATACTTCCGGTGTGCATCCGTCTCTCTCCATACCATACCGTGTCGCATTCACTGTACATTCTGCCGTGTCATCTATTCCGCACGTGTCCATTTCTTCGCTCATTCGCTTGAAGTGGAGTATCCTTCCCTGCGTGTGATGACCCTCCTTGTGTGTTTCGCGGAATCGAAGAATCCCCCATCTTGCGTCTTCTTCGTATCGCAGCAGGTGAATCTTCCTACCTGCACAACTGCAGTCTCCTTCTCACATTCTTCTTCTTTTGTTTTATTGTAGTCGAACATCTGTAAACACGTACATTGAGATGCGCGTTCGAACTAATTGATTGCGTTGTTAGCTAATGCTGTATGCGACTCCCTCTGAGATTCAGGCAAGGTATCCATACAAGTAAACCCGGAAGGGATTTTTCCGGAAACTATTCTTCAGAGCTTGCGAGTATCGCGGTGTTATCTTGTTGAAAATGAAATTTTTCATTTGCTGCATCCTCATTAAACGAAATCAAAAAGGTGTCGACAAGTTCACCCAAATTGAGAGAGCGGCGGCGAGCTTGCTATACCTTACATAGTAGTCCATTACTTAAATTATTTATTAGTCGGGGCATCTTGCCTCACTTTCCGCTAATCTTTAGAAAATAATACGAAACTGCTATCATCAACAGAACAGAATAAAACGAACCTTTGATTCTATTTACATGAATGTTGTCCACTTTATATAGCTAAAATCAGATAGAATATGAATAGAGCACACTTTATATTAGCATCCTTTAATCTATGCAAAACAAATATCCACTGAAAAACAATTTTGCAGTTTGCCTTGGCTCTGACACACTGTGAATGAACTACTTGTGTATTAAAACAAATGATTGTTCTTTCTACTAAAAGGTAACATCGTGTGTGTCATATCGAGCATGATCGTGGGCTCCATAAAGCTACACCTATTTATAGCTCTTCTATGCAAACTGGACTAGATTTGAAATAGTTTGCAAGAACAGCTGATTAACGATCGCAGCGCTACCCATTCTAGCTTTCGCGCATGCGCAATGTATCTCTATGATTTACTAGCTAACCCTTGGCTAGTGCTTTAACCCTTTCAATTCTCAGTATCATCAGAGATTTTTTTCATTAGAAACAACTATCTTTCGGAAAAAGTTCTAAAGCAATGTTCATTTTGGACTGTAAGCATACAGAAGCAAAAGAGAGAAAAGTAAACGAACTGACTTTTATTTTAAAAAAAGTTCAAACATCTGTCAGACAACATAACAGTCGAGCTACGATTTCACAGAATCATCACCATCATCAGACGATCACAGAATCATGCGGATCCCCATTGGTGGTGTGGGAATTTTCCACACCGCATTTGCTAAAACATATAGGGTAGGGTAGGGCACAACGTAGCACCTAAGTGGAAGTAGGTCAAACAAGAAATAAAACCAAACCCTGGAGTAATGAAGTAGTTCATCCATAATGAAAATAACATAGAAAAAATCTAATAAAAGGATCTAATCTAATACGAGAAAGTCGCTCATCATTTTTAAAGAACACATTTTTATAAAACAAGTACCTGGTCTCTCAACCTAAAAACCCTGCTACGATGTATAACATGCGTAAGAACATATTTCATACATCTCTGAAATTTAATATGAAAGCCGAAACAAATATTAGAAAGCATAACTTATTCAGTACAACTCTTATTTAACTGTCCTTCTGTCGTATGATTTCTTTCATGAGATATTAAAAACTGGTTTTGTGGAATGTCAAACAAAAATACCGGACATAGGACTTTGTCCTAAATTATGATATGGAAACGCACTGTACTATTGTAGAGAATGTATTAACATCTGAGGGATACAACGAATTTGTTGATTTCAACTTAAAGCAACACAATGCAGTGTGTAATAGGAATCAACTAAACACAGACATGAGTTTAATGTATGCCCTTTTAGTGCCTTTGTCCCCACGTTCCGCTACTGAAGCGAAAGGGCACCAGCTCTGCCCGTGCATCCTTCTTCCACTGGTGGTGTGTGTGAACGAGTGTAAGTGAATAAGGGCATGATCGCATGCTACGCACACACATGCAGCGGCAGTTGGTTCCGCGGTTTCCGCGTAAGCGCAGCGCAACGGTGCGAGCTAGTCGCAGAAAAGCTGTTGGATTAGTCATTTCAGAGATCGCGTGCAGTGTAGATCGCAAACGGAGAATGTTTAGCAAGGAAGCAAGCAATTCGCGTGACGGTCGTGAAAGCCGCCGTGGTTTTCGCGACGAACGGTACGTGTGTGGGAGGGGTACTAATGCGGTCGCGTGTCCGCCGGCCAGCGCCGGAAGCTCATCAGGGTCGCATCTCCGCCGGGAGTTGCCGATCCTGCCGGAGCTGACGGAGGAGGAGGCCGAAGTGTTCGGCACGGACGAGCGTAACTACCGGAAATTCTCGCGCCTGGACGACATTTTGGTGCGCGTGAACGGGGAGGACTTACCGCCTTACCTGGAGTGCGGATTCGGCCAGTGCAGTTTCGACGAAGCGTTGCGCCAGAATATGCACAAGGCGGGAGTGTTCTGGCCATCGCCGGTGCAGCGGTACGCCATACCGGGACTGCTGGCCGGGCGCGATCTGTACGTGGTGTCTGAGACCAATGCCGGCAAGATCGCCGCCTTCGTGCTGCCGATGGTCCAGCTAGTGCTCGCCCAGGAGGTTCTGGAGCTGACGGCGCCCCAGCCCTACGTTATCATCGTCACGCCGACGCGCCGAACCGCCGCCAAAACGTACGCCGAGGCGCGCAAGTTCGCCTACGGTACGCCGGTGAAGGTGTGCGTGGTCGATAGTACCTTTGTGGACCAGCAGCGCGAGATCGCCAGCGGGTGCCACATTCTGGTGGTGACTCCTGGATGGCTGATACACCTGAAGACCATCGGTACAGTCGCGTTCCGCAACGTGAAGGCTGTGGTGCTGCACGAGGCAGACCAGATCATCCAGCTCGGCCTCCGTACGGCGATCGAGTTCCTGATGAATGACCCGACGCTGCCGGCGAACCGCCAGACGGTAATCTATTCGCTCTCCATGAACGGCTTGGTCCACGATCTGGCAGTGGAGTACCTGACCCGCCCGATCTCGGTGATCGTGAAGGTCGTCGGCGGGACGTCGCAGGACATCCTGCAGACCATCCACCGGGTGGAGCAGTCGGAAAAGCGCTCCAAGCTGGAAGAGATCCTGCGTGGGGGCCCCATCTGCAGCACGCTCGTGTTCGTCCTGGACCGGCAGAGTGCGGAGTTGCTGGTGGCACACCTCTCGGACAACCTGAACATCCCGACCGCCTTCATCTTCGACGGTATGACACTCCCCGACCAGCAGAAGCTCATCAGGGAGCTCAAGGCGGGCCGCAAGATGGTGGCAGTTGCCACGCCGGACGCGATCGATGGACCGCTCAAGATCCCCATCTATCACGTCATCAACTACGACATGCCGAAGAACATCGGCGAGTACGTGAGCTGCATCGCCCAGACCGGACGCTTCGACCGGAAGGGACGCGCCACCAGCTTCTACGATCCACGCACCGATCGCGCCATCGCCGAGGATCTGATGAAGATTCTGTTCCAATGCGAGCAGAAAGTGCCCGACTTCCTGCTCGAAACCGAACCCGTTGCCGCCGGAAGCTCGATCGCGGGCTCTTCCGGCCTGACGGTGTCGGTCGAGGTCGCTGAAGGGCAGCGCAAACCCAAGAAGGCGGTGACGTGGGAAGACGACCACTCGGACGACGACGACGACGACGAACTCATCGATGTGGTGAACTAGAGGATAGGATTTCATTGGTAGAATTTGCCTCCCCTCACTGGGGGGTTTTGTTTTTGATACTGCTACTTTTTTATCTCATTTAACACTCGTGAAACACAATCGGAATGAAACGTCTTATGTAGCACAACTAATTTGCTTTTGTCCCATTCCCTTTTTTCCCTCCTGCGATCGTCATATTTCTTCTGATGTTTTTCTTGCTTTTTATTACCTTTTACGCAGTTTAAAGGGGGCGAATCAGCAAGACGACACACTGCCTAAAGTGGAGAACTAGAGAATAGAATTTTTCCCTACCTGCTGGAGGGTTTTGTATTTGCTACTGCTACTTGATGCTTTTCTTATTAGACACATGCACAATTAATCGTTTCTCAATCACTTTACATCACATGTTACTTATTAACCAAAAAGATGAATAAAAACTGAACTGTATTCAACCAACTTCTGGACGTTTTTTCACGATAACCTTTCCACGATGGATGAAAGAAAATTTCACACTCTAATCCAGGGGTCGGAAATCATTTCCTGAAAAGGGATTGGCGTTGGGTTGATGTTGAGACCCGAAATGATTTAATGTTTCCAAAGTAGTACCCTTTTGAATGGACTATCAACTTGCAAAATACTAAAGTTATTTGTAACTAGTTAAAATTTTATCGTTAAACGTTTGAAACATATTCTCGCTTATTTTTGTTGACTTTTGATTTGTTTGTTTTTTAACATATAACAGGAACACTTTTTTCAACAATTTTAATCTTTATTTTTGGATAAAAAATGTGAACAAATCCGATAAAAATTGAAATGGGTGTTTTTGTATTCAGCATTCAAATTTTCAGACGGGCCGGATAAAACCTATTGGCAGGTCAGACTTTGCCGACCCCTACCTTAACCGATGGTTTGATGTTTCGAAAGTAAAATAAAACCCTTTTAAAATGATTTGTAGATTTTCTAAACGTGAGAATAATATATTTGAAATTTTACCTTTAAATTCTTTAACCTCTTAACTATTTTTCAATTATGTTTTTTTTTTCGTTTAGTTTTCTACATTTTTAACACATACATTTTCTTTCGTTGTACCGTGAAACTAATTTAATTAATTATACAATTTATTAATCCTCTGTATACTATATCAATTATTTATTATACTATATTAATTATTCATTAATCCTCTTCTCAAATGTTACAATGACGACGCTATACTGGCGTACTTTTAATAATAAAAATAACGCTAAAATAAAAATCTCAGTTACGAGAAGTATTGTATATTGTGAGTTAATTTTAACTTCGTGATGGAGACCATTGGAATAAAAAATTGTATTTCCTCAAAGTAGCTATTGTTGATGCAAAGTAAATGTTATTTTGCCGCTGGATTCAGAGCGAGAGATTCTCGAGATTTGGATTTTACAACAATCAAAAGAGAAAATTAGATAGAGAAAGTCTAAAAGAAGTATACGGAGAAGTCGCAAAGTTAACGCAAAGTGTGTACAAATAAAACAAGTGTTAAATCTTGCATAAAGCCGTCTAAATTGGAGATATTTTTCGTCCGTGAGTCGGGCTTTGCCGTCCCCTGCTCTCATTCTGCTCCATTTGAAAACTAGCAAAAACCGATTAACTGGCCAGCTACAAATATAACGCGTCTGTTACACCATTGCTGTCTAATTATTTGAGGCGAAACAAATAAACCGTTTCTGCCCATCATAATTCCTATTTCTGAACATCGTTGCGTTTGCCCGGCAGCATGTGCACTATGCACTTGTTCTGCCCACATTTGGCGCGCGTTCCCTTTTCTTGGCGGCGGAAATTTCCACAGCAGACTGCATCGGAAAACTTAACGGCCGCCGCTGTGTGGGCTTTCGTACGCTGCACATCGTTTTTCCGGTCGATGCAAGTCGAACGTGAAAACAAACAAACTGCCAGCCAGCGAGCGAATTTGCTCGAAATCGCATGTGTGCCGACCGAATGTGTGCAGTGTATGTCTTCGCTTAAAGACTGCATGAACTACTTAAACCAAATAAAACACCATGTGGGATTGAAAAGGGCCCGGGACAGATTTTCTTGGAAGCCGTGGTGGATAGCCCACTTACGAAACGATTGGGAAAAAATAACGTGAAAACATCCGCAGATTGATGATCGCCCACCATTGTCAAACAGGAAAAATTTGCCCACACTGGTCACATACAATTTTCTTCGGCGTTGTACCTTTATCTATTTTAGTTATACCCAGCCTAGTATGTCTCAATCGATTCGAGTTGGTGTTTTGATCTTTGTTTTTTATTAAATTGTTCATTAATTCAAAATTCATTTTTATTTCTGTTCTCTTTTTCTTAATCTAATTGTTTGCTTGTGAGATGCAACGATTACGTTATTCAGCACTGAATACTAGATGTTGGGATTTATTTGTTGACCATTAAGCAAGGAATGTACACTTCTAATCTTATAGAAAGGTTAAAGTTTTCTTTGAAGATTGAACAAGCTTTTACTTACAGTCTAAATGCAAATATAATTGTATTAATTTAAATAATCTAACAATTAAACTGCATAATAGAACTGTAAAGCGTTTTCAAACACGAATTAAAAGTTTTAAATTATAATATTTTTCAGTGAAAACAACTTTAATTGAGAGCACACTGTGTGTTTGTTGTTGATGAAAAATTTAGTTTGAAATATTTAAAAATGTATACAAATCTGAAAAATTGTTACAATCGTACAAGGTTTCAGTTCGGGACGGCCTGTTCGGACATACGGTTCCGGATACCTGAAAAATGGCCCGGGCGCAATCAAGGAGTGGATTAAATTATCTTCGCTTAACAGGTCATTAATTTCAGGATGCGTCTGCATGCGCACTACCGGTTCCGGTTTGCTTTCAAAAGGGGAAAAAATGAATACAACAAAAAAAAACAAAATGATGGAAAAAAGAGAACGAGATGAGAGAAAGGAAGGATGATTTAAAATATTTTCTCCGCCTAAGGTGCTGGTGAAGGGACCGGGGTTTATCTTGGGGCTGGTTGGTTGAGATAAAGCCACACATCTTAGGAACCAATAGGTGCCCGGGTTGGCGACTCTGACTAGCGACTTCTTTTGGGTGGATGTCTGCATTTTACGATTTCACCACCATAATACTCTTCGCGAGTGAAATCCGGTTGCGCCTTTCGTGGAAAAGTCGGCTTGGCTCCCTCGGAATCCGCAGGTTTTGATTTTTGTCGGAGGGAAAAAAATAATTTGAAAGCAGAAACCCTCCCCAGCAAGATGTGCGTTACTAATTGTGCAACAATTATATTTTACCGAGATGATTTTATGGACGATGAATATGTTCAACCGACTCGATGTTGGGGAATTTCTACTAAACCTTAACAAATCATTACATTCTCCCCCTCGCCGCAGAGGCTGCTCTAACTCTCTCCAAACCTCCTCCTACAGAAATACAGTAGGAAAATAGAGATGAACATGAGCTACCATCGACGGATGGTGTGGGTTGTCGGTTGAGACGCGCCGTGCGATCGTACGTGATCAAAAAATAATTACATGCATTTCGCGGTCGTAAATCACTCGGACAGCAGAAATAGTCGAACGTTCTCCGGCGCGAATGCAATCGACATACATCTCCAACATCCGCAAAAAACACGACAAATAGAGACGAGTCGTCACATCTGCAGCGTGGTGTGAAAAAGGGGTACGGGCTGGCAGCATCGACGAAGCGCTGGCGACGTTTCGCTGCGGTCGTAAAAAAAGTGGTGCTCATATTCCAATCTGGAGGAGCTGTACCGACACGTTCGTGTAGGCGCAGACCCGAGACCCGGGCAACGGCTCATACAGGAAGGCTAGAAAATTTGATCAACATTTCCTTCTGCTGTTGCCTAGTTCCTAACTCGTGCGGTTTTCGTGCAGAGTGGTGCCCTTGGCTTTCGTGGAATATAGCGTCGGAAGAATAAAACAACCCTAGTTTGTGTGTGTTTTTGTGTGTGTTTTCTTTAGTCGAACAGGAACCATGATCTCACATAGCAACGTCGAGATTATCAAGTTTCTTCTAATATCAAGAGATGGTCTTCACCGGTTTGTTTTCACAAGCCAGTCAAGCATGTTGAGCTGATCATTGCTCTTCCGAAAGTACAAGTAAGTGATTCAACAACAGTTAAAGTTAGACAAAACGAAAGAAACCATTCGGAAAAAAAAGCGATTGTGAACGACCAAACGAACACATGTGTGATCATATGCAGGCAAAACGTAAAGTTGAACAAGATCCTGCACATACGCAATTTTATGGCGACAGAACACTGTCGGACTGATCAATAAATGCAAGCTAAAAATAGAACGCTGATGCACGGCTTTGTAAAATAGTGGATGCATCACATTACGTTCCAGCTGTGAAGATAAGTGAACAGAGACGTTAGAATAAGAAAGAATACCTTAGGTTGTTGCTTTGAAAATAAGCACAACAATATATCTGCTTCTTCAACCAAGTAAATAGCTTACTACTTTCACTCTAGTTAAATTTATATATTCGCATGGCTTTTTCTATTGACTGATTCATTAGGATTGCAATCTTTTTGATTCGTTCACACAGATAAACCTTCACAAATGAAATGAAAAGTTATCATAGCCTTCTCTAGTTTTGATCTAACTTTATCTTTTTTTAAATCGAAGTTAATTACACTCAATCGAATATAATTTTCTAAGACAAAAAAGATGGACGAGTCTTAGAAGAACTACTATCAAATTACAGAAAAACGCTAGCGTTGAGCGTTTGAAAAACGGACAGCTATTGCTCTCGCTCTTTCTTTCGCTTACGGTGATGCAGAAGGGCGTTAACACAACATCACATGCGCCATCAACCCCCCATGAATGGCCATGAAAATTAATCGGCTAAGCACAGCACGCAGCTGTCTCGTTCACCCTTATTCCACCCCCTTTCCACCCTTATTGAAGTATTAGGATTGCATCCAATTGTAAAGTTAACAAGTGCTGCTAATAATAAAGTCAGCACATCTGTCGCTTTTGTGTTGTATTTGTTCTTTCTATATGTAAAATTATTAAAAATAGAAAATGGGGTCGCTCTGTCCGTAACGGGGATCGTTGAAATCCTCAACGTACTTTGAGCGAGTGCTGTTCGTAACAACATAAACCACCACCCTGTGGAGTAGGATTTTATTGTGTTGAACTTGTTGTAAATTGCACTAATAAATCGGAAGGTGATTGATTCTTACAGTTTTCCACCTGATACAGTTGATTTAGCTTGGCAGAGGTGTATTTTCTTATGACTAGAATGATTATTTTCTTCATTGCAGTCGAAACTGATCAAAAGATTTCATATGTAAAGAGAAATGACTAATCAACAATCCACTTTTTATTCAAAATTAGTATAAAATAAAAGAATTAACAAAAGATAAAAAAGTCATTAAATTAATAGGAGATACATATTAATGTAATTGTTCAAAACATAAAACTAATAACACGTTTCTTATAAGGGTTACCCGACAGTAATGGATAGCAGAATTCGGATAGAATGGGTCGGGTCAAACTTGTTTAAATAGATGAGATTATAGATTTTAAGTTGAATTTTCAACAACATGGAAATAGAAAATATAATAGAAACAACAGACATAATTGAGGCTCCGGAATAGATTGATTCACCTCTGCAAGTTGTGCATCTTTTTATTTGTTTTTCGTTATAGAATTCTGCTGTTTTCACTGGAATTTAATATTAAATTACAAGAGAATGAACACACTGCTGATACAAACGAATTCACTTTTAACGTGCGTATATTTGTAAAACAAAACTTTGTAAATTTGACGCCATTTTAACTAATCTTAAGCCATGTCAGGAATTTTATGAAGAAAATACGCTGCATAGTTAATATACTAATACTAATATTGCAATCGCTTGCAATTCTGTGTAGTACAATTATCGTCGAAGGATAAATAACTCGGTGAAGCACCAGCTGCGCCGGAAGTTGTACCGTTCTGTTGCTTGAACGAATATTGGCGCTGGCTTCGGGAAGTAGCCTCTTTTGGTGACGAAAATTTCCCTTAACAGCGGTCGGCTAAGCTGCAAAGCTTTGTGCTTTGGAAAAGGAAACATCACTTTCGTGTTTTCCCGTGCAGACACTGTAAGCCGGGTTGTTGGAGGGAAATCTTCGAACGCTTTACCGGATCGCCTTGACAGTGGGCCCCCGAACCACAAACAACTGCATGCTGCGGTACACCGGCGAACATCAGTCGATGGGAAAAGCGCACTGAAGCGGCCAGACAAGTTTGCAGCCAAGTTAGCATGTCGAAAACGATTGGTAGGCGAATTATTACCGCATCGCAAAACTGGCTGTTCCCGGTTAAACTTCTTGCCAAGAAATGGACAAAACCCGATCAATCACTATTTTCAACGGCTCAATACTTCTTCGTTCCTCGTTTGAAGTGGACACTTGATAATACTCAAGCATTTTCAAATGCTAGAGTTCTTTAAACGATACAATGTAAATATAAAATATAAATAAATAAAACGACACTATACTTGATGAAGTGTATCAAAAACAAAAGAAGTCTTAACAAACCAAAAGTTTACAAGTTTTAAATGTTGACAAGTTCTTAATGCAGCCGGACTTTTGTTTAATATTTCCAATGAGTTGTTCATGTTTTTTAAAGGAATTTTGACAAGCTGAGTTGTGGTTTGTCTGTTCAGAATAACCTCAACTTTTGTACTAGTTCGCAGATGAAAAGCGCAGGGAGGGGGGGGGGGGGGGGGGCACATTTGCAACTTTTTCCGGAAGCTGTTACGAATGGTAAATTTTCCCTTTTGACTCGCTTTCCGTCTGATGATACCCCGGTGCGTTAGTTTGTGGCGATTTCTTTGTTTTTTTTTGTTCTTTCTATATTTTCACACCAAGATCGAAGTCTCCTTTGCTTTGCATCTGCTTTTCTTTTCACATTTTTCCGGTGTGTGTGTGAAAAAGAGATGGGGGAAACATTGAGCATTGACGCGTGAATCGGGCGACGCGTCAATTCACAATTTTTCCTGCAAACACTTCTATTCCCGCAGCCGACGATGATCGACCGCAGATGTCTTTCTAACGATCTATGGTGGGTTTTCGTTTTTCTAGTCCTTTTTTTGTTTTTTTGTTATTTGTGTTGCCCACTTCCTTGCCCGGTTTACCACAGGCACAATTAATGTTCGGCTCAATGAGCCGAAAGTAACAGGGATAAAGTTTTCCTATCATCATCACCAACCTGCCGCCAGCAGGGACGAATTGGACGACTGGTCCAGTCTTTATTCGCGTTTCCCTTTTCCTTGTGGGGCGACACCAAGGAAAGTATCACCAGTCCACCCTTTATCCGGGGTGTACCGTTTTTCTTGCAAGAAATCTGTTAGGGTTGGGTAAAGAAGGTGACAGAATGGCGAGCGGAAATCTTTTCGGTGCGCCCAGCCAAGTAAAAATCCCAGAAACGTTCATTGAAAGTCCTATCATGCAAAAGAGGGAAGGGGGGAGGGGGTGGAAAATTGTGAACAGCGCATATTTTCCGGTGTAATATAGTTTCCGAACACGCTACAACGAATATCGACAGCAATTATGCTGCATTCGAAAACAAATTTTCCCCCCTTACTCTGAAAGTATCCACTGTAAACGATATGGTTTCTTGGACTATATTTTCGTTCCGGAAAAACTCCATTTACAGAGAGTTTCAGAACTGTTGATGTTCCTGACCGTCATCCATTTCACTAAAGTACATTATAACATTCCCTAAAACATGTCAAAAGGTTAATTGTGTTATACAAAAATATTAAGTGTTATACAAAAATAACCGATGCTAAGTGGTGTAATTTAAAATACAAAAGTATAAAAAATCACATCTTTCCTAGTCAAACGGAAATTAAGACTCCCAACAAACATCAAACACGATAGTAGGGAAGAAGCAATCCAATCGAAGGTCAGACAGGAGCACGAACGCTGTAAAATGATCAACAAATCGCTTGTAAGTCACTTTTGAAGGAGCGAGAAGCCGATCGTCGAAACACACACTGCAGCTACTTGGCTCAGTCTAACGTACGTTTCTTCTCCATTGAAAGGGTGTTAACATAACACCGCATGCGCCATCGACCCCCCACGATCAGCCGAAGCAATCGTTAAGCACAAAGCGCCGGAGCATATGCGTCATAAGATCCCCCCCAAACTGTTACGTACAGCTTTCTCTTTCGCACACACCCCTGTTCCATCTTTTGAGGGGTTGTGTCCGGTTGCTAAAGGCAAGACGTTGCATTAACTTGTATTTTTTAAAGCCTGAGTGGAGTAATCCCACTTAATGTATTCGCACAAGCACAAAAGCATGAATGAAATTCATCTAAAAGAGTTATAAGCCGGTGTAGTTCGCTATACTTCATTAAAAAACTGTGATTATCGATGTAAAAACTAATAACTCAAACAAAATATTGATTAAAAAGAAAAAATATTTTCTATTCAATATTTCTATTCCGACATATCAACACTGAACAAAAAAACTGCAAAGTTCGACACACGATTCCTGAAAGGAACCAAATTGTGAAAAAGAGCCCTCAACACCAGATACCTTAAACGATGTGTACGCTATATTAAACGCTAAATTGACTATTAATTTTCTAATCTGGAAAGTAACATAAACATAAGATACAATATTTCAAAGCTTAAATTAAACCATTAGTTTTGATACTTATTTCCGTTGAGTTTGTGTAATTATCCACCATTTCGTTTGTTATTTAATATCTTTTAATATGGTTGGAATTAATCATCTTTTCATGTCAGGCAAGTTGTTACCGACTATATATTAAAAAAACACGGTTTTGTAATGTTTTGAATATTGTGAACCATATTTTGTTGAGACAATAATTTAATTTTTTCAATGTAGAATATACTAAAGTAAAAATGTGGTTTCACCGCTGTCTTCTTGTTCACATTTAGCAGACTGTAAATCGTTAGTGAAACGGTGATCAAAAATTACTTATGAAAGTATAGGTAGAAGGCGTCTTCTATTAGACACCTCATTCAATGTAGAAAACATGTTATGTTACATTATAAACTTGTATGTTTTTACAAAAAACCAAGATTGTTCACATCCGACAAGAATTTGGACAAGATGATATTTTCTTACGGGCCGGATTTCGAACGCGGTCCACCCTATGCCGACCCCTACCTTCAACGATGTTATAATGTTTTGAAAGATATATGAAACACTTTTTAAATGGAGTATTAATTTTCTAACCTGCAAAGCAACATAAACATAACGTAACATATTTCAAAGTTTTGAATATACCTATTAAGTTGACACTTATTTTTGTTGAATGTAACCGATTTCTAGTTTGTTGTACTTTAAGTTAAGTTCTTTTGACAACCTTAAAATTAGTCAACTTGTCAGGTTATATAGCCATAGCAAGGTTTACTCGCGTATTCTCGGTAAATAGTCTAACTCAGCTCCAAGAAGTTTTGAACATCGTGACCCATATTTAGTTTCACAATGGTGTAAAAAATTTAATACCTTTAGTGTAGATATTGTCGTGAGAAAGATCTTATTATCCCCCTAAATTCTGGAAAATATTTACGGGACTGGGTAATTTCAGCACGACCAATAGCAAAAACAAGCATGCCGTCTAACAAAAGTCTACGTGGAAGGTGTCTGCTATTGTAACAACGCACGAGGTCAATGTGTTGTTGAATTTCAATCTAGGGAAAAATGTAAATCTTAAATAATCCAGTCGATAGAAGGAAAACCGGCACGAAAATAAATATGCTGGTCGGACGAAAAGATATGAAAAGTTACGTTCGGTGATGTTTTCATTATATTTCTAGATAATATGGCTTATGGTATGGATCCATTTTGTCCATAAGATGAACGAATGAGGAAAAAGGGTGAGCTTACACTACTCGGATCAGGCTCATTAGGCGTATAAGAGGGGTTTCGAAGGGGTTTTCACGGCAAATTCTAACAAAGGCAGAACAACGATGCTTTGTCCAACAATGTTTCGCTCTCATTGGCTCATAAGTTTGCTCAAGTTTATATGAGAACACGTAATAAGTAAAGAAAAACATGACTACAATCTTCTACGAATATCGTGACGATTCAGGTCAACTTTCTGACCACTTAAACCGTCCATTAAGAACGGCTTTTCAGTTAAAGAAAAAACACCATCAAAACATCAATGCCCATGTTCAAGTGTAAAAAATATAGAAAAAATAAAGCTATGAAACAATGGAACGGGGAACGAGATCAAATGCGATGAACGAAGAAGAGGAAAACTAATCACTGACCCAAAAACCTTAAACCGTGGGCTTCTGCCAAACCTCTTACGGTATATCCGGTACGGTAAGTTAAAGGCTCCTTTTTTATCGAGCCCGGCAAACAAACTCACATCATTCTAATAACGCGCCATGGTATCCTTTGATCTGTGCTTGGACTTTCGTAAAATATTTTTTCTTTATTTTAAACAGTCGTAGGCTGGTGTTAAGAATGTTTGAACCTATAATGGCTGAAAAGTTAAGGAGTTACAGCTGTTGTAACCCTCCAACCAGAAATCAATTGGTGTGGATAAACGAAGATTTCTTGTTTAAAGAAATTTTAGCGAAAATGCCAGTGTGGATGCTCATTTGCCTTCCATCCCTAATTTTACTAACCTGAGTCCCTTAATGTGACGCTTTAAGTACAGCGAAACCCCTGTAGGAAACCTATTCAACAACGAATATTTCGGGTATTCAGATCAGAAATCGTTTTCCGTTGTGAAGCATCCCAACCCCGACTCCCCAAGCAGATAGGAGAGGTGAGGCATTGGTGGTTTATTGTTATTGCCTGCGCGAAACATAATTATAAGGGAAAATAATGCGCCGCAACGATTAATTGGCCAACGAGACCTGTAACCTCTGGCCGGGGGTTTATGTGGTGCCAGGCCCCGGACTGGCCCCGAAAGCGCATCGCTTTCTTGTAATGTATATCTTCCCTTTCGAACGTCAACTCTTCCGGGAAGAGTAGAAGATCCACCGCAAGGAGATTCGGCCTACCGGTTGAAAGCGCAGGTGCTTCATTAGTAGTCTTGCCATTGAAGGGATGGAATTTAATTACAGCACCTTGAAGACACACTCAGTCGAACCCGGTGGTTCGAGGGCGAAGATCAGTATGCCACCAGACAGACAAAGGTAATAGAACCATCGATAAATCGATTGTCACTCGTAGCTAACTGGTTGTACATCTTTTAAACTACTTTCTATGCAGTAAGAAGCGATAACGAAAGGCTCTCCGGATCATTTGACAAATTGGATGTCCCGAAAGCAGTTAGAAATACACATTTTTGAATTGAATTTTTCATAAATACCCACTATCATCATCCACTGATTAATCGAACAATTATTTTTCAAAATAAGTAAATAACATTAAGGCTGTTTTATGTAGTAGAAATAAAAACTAACCGTTGTTACAAATTATAGTTTTAGAACATCTGATGAACTACTCGCTAGACTCGTAGTTCTGTGATATACCCGTTAGGGTTGCTTTTATTTTCCATATGCATATACCCCATTCCTTTTTGAGTCGTCTACCAACGTTTATAACGTTTTTCACTCGTTTCCGATTTTTGAAAAGTAATGTTTGATTCTCATTACCACTTTAGTAATCTTTGTGTTAACTTTATCATACACATCATAATATCCCGTTTATGTTCCAGACATCATATGCATCATGGTAGTTTCCAATTTGTTTCTACTTGTGATTTTTTTATCATGTTGGTGATTATCAACTTGTTTCACTGTGTGTCATTGGAACGGCATGGCCAACCCAGACAACACGGTTTCCCCCCGCGTGCAGTGGCAGGCTCTTCGTTCAACCCAGCTAGATACACAGAACGACCGTTTGAGCAATGCCACAGGATGGTCGTGAGTCGCCATCATACACATGCCCAGCAACCTTTTGGTGCATATTCAAAGTGTCCTGGTTCTGTTGTAGCCCGTTGCGAGCGCTGGGTGAGCCTATAGGATGAATGGTTTTCTTTCATCGAACCGAAAAGTAGCCAAGGCAGAACACAAATACTTCTTGGCTAGTCGATGGAATATTCGTTATCAGTTTATGATAGATTTCGAGGATCCTTGAAAAATTGCCATCTGCCCTCCAACTTGTCACGTGAGAGTCGCTGTTAAACCTAAAAGAAATAGTATAGTTACCTATTTGATAGTCATACTGAACAGAATGCTAAAGAACATGTACCTACCATACGATATTTTTGCCGGCCCAACGATATTCCCGGCTTATGAAAGAAGTGGCGTTTATTCGTTACAGTGGTGTCATATCCCATTTCAAATAATCCAGCGGGATTTTTCCAGCAAATCTTCAAGCAATCTTTCATCGCGTCCGATGTAGCGTACCTCATTGGTGTATGGTATCTCTTCGACGTATCCCATTTGAGGCTATCTTCCAAACAATTACATCCCTTTTTCAAAATCGGTTTATATTTTGATTGGTTTTAACCCGGTTGGCTGCTACCATCCTTATTCCGACTTGAACAAACAGGTAACATAAAGGCCTTTCTTTGGTATATCTTTAATTTATCCAAGATTGGTGCCTAGGTTTGGTTAGTGGCAGGCTTCGTATCCGGTCTACAAACTATTTCCTCATTTGTTGATGGTATATCGTTTGAATTCGCCGGTCAGATGGGACGCTATGTTGCTGCCGCACGGCTATATGCGATTATCGTTATTCTTGTGATTCCTTTCTGCATAGTTTCACTGGTTGTGTTTCCGGAGATATCTGTGTTGTTATGTTACTTACAAACGCTGGTGTTTATGAATTTAACAGCTGTTTGGTGTTTAATACCAATGTTCCATCATCTATGCAGGCTGTGCAATTGTTTTGTTATTGCAATTGTGTTTAAATGTAAACAAATGAAGCACACCTTTGTTTGAATGAGATGTTTTTTTAAATCAGTTGAATAAAAATGCAATTCATAAGCTACATTTTCCATAATAAGTGTACTATTTTACTTATAACTATTTAAGTTTTTCGTTTTTCACATATCGACTTCTTTTTCTTACGAATACCGGACTATTTGAAATCTTTAACGACATAGCGATTCGAATCGAGAATGCGGAAAAGATGAACCAAAGCTGTGGGGCAGTCCCTCCGTGAATTTTTGATAGGTTTGAACAGTGATGGTCGCCGGCTGAACAACCATTTTATAAATTCGATTATAATTCGATAAACTCATAGCCCTCGGAAATCCAGATTGTAGAAAGATATCGTAGGGGAGTGTGGACGCACAGTAACTGTCAACAATCGGGAACTGTCATAATACACTTGGTCTCAATTAAAACAGTGTAAATATTGTCGTGCCGGCCTTCATTCGTGCATGCAAATCCTATCGCATTCGAAATAGCAGTCGATTCCATCTCTTTTGATCTTGAATGCCAGTGAAACATGCAATCGTTTCGCGCTACGTTTCCTTCCGTGTCCCGGGACTTGCTAAATTGGTTCCCTGGTCATATGGGCAAAGGAATGAAGCAGATGCAACAGAAATTAAAACTTGTTGACTGCGTGATAGAGGTGCACGATGCTAGAATACCGCTTACAGGGCGTAATGCTGAATTCAAGTACACCATTAGCGGCGCGAAACCACACATACTAGTGCTTAACAAGCGTGATCTTATCGACAAGCGGGCTGAAAGCACCATTATCAAACGACTGCAACAGGATGATTATGAGGCTAAACATACACTATTTACAAACTGCAAAATCCAGTAAGTATTTTGCAGCAATTTCATTTGAAAATCACGATAATTTCACGTAATTTTCCCGTCTTCTAGAAACTGTAGCGGATTACGGAAGCTCATGCCCTTGGCGCAAGATCTTATCAGTGGTTCAGACCGATTCAACCGTGCGAATCAGCGAGAGTTTTGCATCATGATAATCGGTGTTCCCAACGTGGGCAAGTCATCGCTGATTAATGTGCTTCGAAACCGCCATCTAAACAAGAAAGGTGCTAGCCAAGTGGGAGCCATCCCTGGCGTTACGAGAAGCGTTCTGAACCGTATCAAAATATGCGAGGATCCTCCAATTTACCTGTTGGACACCCCTGGTATTTTGGAGCCAAACATTGCTGATGCTGAAACTGGCCTACGCTTGGCACTAGTCTCCTGCTTGCAGGATCACCTTGTCGGCGAGGAGCTAATAGCCGATTATCTTCTTTTCCTATTGAACAAGCAGCAAAACTTTCGCTACGTCCAAGTGATGGGCTTAAAAGAGCCGACGGATTCGATAGCCAACGCCTTGATGGAGAGTGCAATTTACTTGGAACGTACAATCCGTACAAAACAACTCGATGGCACGGAAGTCATTCGCCCTGATGTGGCTATGGCGGCTAAATTCATGATTAAATCGTTCCGAACTGGTGCATTTGGAAAAGTGCTGCTCGATGAGGATAAAATTTTCATCAACCGGTAATTGGTAAAGCGTGCTTATAATGCTGTTAGTAGTATCTAATAAAGTATAATTTAAAAGAAAATTAAAAAAATTCAAGCAAATATTGTCCGGCTGTTGTTCGTAACTAAACTCTGGTCGCATTTTGGAGGGAGTAGTCCCTATATTTCCTTACACACACATGCTTTGCTCTCTAGTATTTTGGTATATGGCTTCATGTTATTTGATATATCGTCTGGAAAACTGGTAAAACATGAGAACATGAATTTGTAGAGCTTCTCCAAGATGACGGACGAACCATAAGTATGTCGTTCATAAATTCTTAGTTTTGGTTTATTCAAAAATGAAACATTAAAATATTATCCAAATGTGTACCTTAACAGAATTAAAAGTCAATCATTAGATCTTCTATTATCATATGGACTCGCAGATCTGTTCCCTGACAAAGCGACCATTTGTATCGCACAATCGCCAAATACAAAACCCATTTTTTATTCCTAAAATGAACAGATTGACTCCTATCGGATTAAAGTGGTCGTGTGCACGTGTATTTAAGTTTTACCTATCAAAACCTCTCCTACGGTACCTTCCAGGTTCTAAGCCAGTGAAGAACAGTCACACTTCTTTGAAACATGGAATATCTTATAACATAGGAATAAAGGTTATTTGTATACGGAAAACAATATCAATGACGAATAAATGGCATCTTTCTTACTCAAGCAACAACCATTAAAGAAATTTAAATTATAATATTATATGATCCAAGAGATTTAAAAGTGAACGATTTGGTTTGATTTCGAAGTGTCTGCATTGACTAACTGCACCTTTTGCCCTTCTAGGCGATTCATTTGAAAATGCCCACGTTCACCTGTCCGTGTGATGGTGTTTGCTGATGCGGTGCATCAATGTCTTCATAGCTGGTAGGGAGATCACCAACTCGTCCGGAACTCCCCGCACCGAAGACAAAACTTCCACCACGGTCCGAAAGCTCCCGTTGTAACAACAACAAACTGAATGGGCGCACACAGAGATTCAGGATTGCAAATACAGCCGACATGATTCCATGAGATGGGAAATACAAAATAATGCCCAACAGGTCGAAGAAGAAGCTGAATCCATTTATAACGGCACTCTGAAAAAAGAAGTGAGATGAAGCCAACGGATGGTTGATAGAACAGCACGTATACTTACAATCTGCACAGCATCCGTGGATTCCCTACTATGTATTGCCCAAAACAGAGCTACCAAGTAGAGCAGATTGTAGAACAGATAAGAGGATGGTAGCCAGACGCTTTCCATCGCCAGGACCATGAGAATGAAGTGGACAAATGCCACCAGCTATTTTGCACAAAGTAGAAAAAGTTTTAATGAAAGCTGCACCTTTGATTAATGTTTAAAGAAACGGTCAACGAATTTATCAACAATACCTTCAGTCGCGTGTGCATCGTGTTGAGTGCGCTCTGTACATCCATGATCACTTCTCAGCTGCACCGAAACCATACGACGGAAGCAAAATTCGGCTGCACTTGATGAGATTCTCGCTCCTTCCTTTTTTCGCTCAAGGCAAGTGTTCTATTTTTGACTAGGCTTATTCGGAAGTCAGTGATATGAGTAATTTTACCTCTTGCATTATTTGGTTGAAATGACGCAGTAATGTCGAATGTTGGTGTGCAGTGTCAAGCTGTTTTTGTTTTTGTTTGGAGTTATACAGCCTCCTACGATTGATTTGCTTGCGGATGTCAAAACTCGTACCAAGGTATAGAGCAGTATGTATTACTTCGTTCTTGTTACCTTGGTTATTGAATATAACGCTTTGTTGTACGAACCTTCACCCAGCCTGGTTTTGTTTGGGAAACGTCAAATAAATGTTTTGGATAGGAAAGGCGCGCAAAGGGACCACATATTTATTCAAAGCTCGTTGCTCGTGAAAGTTAGCACGGTTCGGTTTCGGATTGAAAACGGTGTAAATACAGTTAGATTCGGAGAAAAACCATGCTCAAATGTAGTTCACCACCTAACAGAGGCTGGACGGATGTGGAAAACCTTCGTCCGTTTGTACAGGATGGTCGAATTTCGTTTGGGTTGTCGCTGGTGCCTGATGCCGTGAATATTTTACTGGATGTCGAAGTGTCGCGGCTGTACGGTTCCATGGTGTACGATTTGTGCCGGGTTGTGCGTACACGTATTCTTAAAATGCAGACCATCCAAAGCTTCTCGAGCCATGATGTCCGGGCGCAACGAGTGGAAATTACACACTTCCTCCGTGTGGTTCTAGGAACTACGAACCAAATTACGGAGAAACTGGAAGAGAGTGTGGCAATCGTCAAAAATTGTCTACCAAAACCGGTAGATCTTCTGCGAGCGTATGGTTGGAAGTGCGTTTATGAAAAAGACGGTAAAGCCCATGAATTGCTGCACGGCGCATTGGAATGGAATTGGTTGGTTTTGCTGATTGCGAGGGAAATAACGGAGTGTGCTGAAACTCAGAAGAAACCAAACCTGGAATTCTTCGAAAACACTTACCGCGAACTGATGAGCGAATTGCTTGCAGTGGTGTTCTTTCAGTTTTCCACAAACACGATCGAGGATGCATTCAAAGAAAGCCCATTTCTATGCAGCTGCGCGAAACAACTGTGGCTCGGCCTTATGTCCGTGGGGGAGAAAGCCGGCGGCGCGATCGATTTTTGGAAACTGCTCTGGGATTGTATGCCGGCCGTCGTTCAAAACCGAACAGACGGTTTTCTGCTGAAAATATGGATGATCAATGCCTTAGCATTCTTTCACGAAACCAAGGCACAGCAAGAAAACATAGAAACGCCAATCGTGAAGCCTCCCCAAAACTGCAACTTCATCGATGAGTTAATCAAGGAATTGGTACAAGCGGACCCTAAGGAGGAATACATGCGAACCTGTTTAATTTTACTGAAACCAATTATCACCGGCCTGTGGCCGATTCGGCGCGAGCCAGTGGTCTTTCTGTGGGATTTCTACGCCGTGCGATTGAACTCGCCATTTCGTTTGAAAAGCGAAACGTTATCGACCATGCCGTGCATCAGTGCCTCGATAGCGGATTTTATTGAGCATGCCAGGACACTTGCCGCCCCCGACTCAACGCTGGACAGCTTGGACTACAAGACCAATAGCTTCGTCATGTTTTTAATCATACTAGCATCTGTGACACAACACTTTACGAAAGTGCCGAGCAAGCGAGACGTGCAGATTATATTCAACCGAATCATCCTTAAGCTGGGACCGAAGAAGTATGAAAACATGACCGAACAAGGGGTTTATCATCACGCCCTCCTGCTACTGACAATGCTTAGCGCTACCAGCTTCCAGGAGGACTTTCCGCGTTTGTCGAAGCAGATGCAACTAGTACGGCTCGTTGACGAAAACTCGAAGCTACCGCCCGCTCTCAGTGTCCAGCGAGCGGCCACGGCAATGAAAACCCACATGGCGGTGTTGATTCTGCTCAGCGACTCGCTAACCTTCGACAAAACGGAGCACATATCCGTGCTCGTACAATACGTCGAAAGCGCTCTAAATAAGTATGGCTATCGCTTTCAACCGGCGCTGCATGTCGCTGCGCAAGGTACCATTTTGCTACTCGAAAAAGCCGTCGCTAAACGGTCGTTCAACCGTGGTGAGATTGGTCTAATCGGTCCGTGGATAGAAAAATATCTTCAGGACTGCAAGGATACTGGATGGCATAAGCTTCTCGATGGTAAGTTTTAAATAACTTGTAACAGCTTTCACCTGTGTATGTTACCTTCTCAAAACTATTAACTTTTAGTTATTTATTTTATTTTTATTTTATTTTCAAAACTAATCAATTTAATTGAAAAATACAAAACCTTTTTCATACCAGTGTTGCGATGAAAATATTGTCAGTTATTTTGTTCGTCTTTATTCACAGCCATTGCAGATGCCTTGAAGAGCCAAATGACGTCTAGCGAGGCACTTGGTAAAGCGATCAAAGAACATTTATTCCCCATGGTTAATACACGGTTTACGAACAAGCGGTCTGCGCCGACGTGTATCGCGCGATTGGCCGCTCTGATAACGATATTTGTGGCGAAATACATGGACTCGCAGATGTTTCGAATGATGTTCAATGACTTCGTGCACAGCAAGAACGCCCATCCCGATCAGGTGCTGCACTACTTGACCGAAATCACGCAAAGTCTAACCGTAATGGTGCTGCTGGATGAACCCACCGTCATCCGGCAGTGGCTCAAGATGGGCCTCTTGTACGGGCGCGAGGAGATACTCGAGCTTTCGCGCGTCGTCCACGGGCTGGGAGAGTTTAAGTTTCTTTGTGAAATTCCCGAGTACGACTTGCTCGAGAATCCGAAAGAGGTGCCGATCAATCTGTTCTTTCGCTGCGTCGGCAAGCGTTTTCGGGAGGTGGACGAGACGCAGAGGATGGAGATGACAAAGAAGCTGCACGAAATCTTTCGGCACTTCGATAAATGGATTCCTGAGCCAACCAGTACCGTGCGCCAGAAGATACTGACGGTGTTGACTCTGGCGCTTAAAGAGTGTCCCCTAGGGTTCTACATTCCGACAAACAAGACTTGCCTTTACTATTTGGCGATCCATCACTACTTCCTGCCGTTCGCCGTCCTTACCGGGAACAACGTCACGGCCGTTCTGATTGAAGACATGTCGAAAGTGTGGCACAAGGTGATGGATATGCTCGGCAGCACGGAGTACTGCCGGAACCCTGTCATACAAACCGACACGGCCAACATGCTCGTTAAATGGATACCGCAGTTTGACAAACTCCCAAACGAAACGGACGCCTTGCGGCCACTGCTGCTGTTCTTCACCGGGCGCAATGAAGAACTCGTACGGTGCACGATGCCTCGTCTGCTATTAGTGTTTGTCGAACTGAATCGGTGCGTCCCGCAGCCGAACGCGCGGCAAGTGATGCAGATGCTCCAGCGGCTGCTGCAAACACTGGTGGCGGAAGAGGACCACGGTAAGACGGCCCTGTTCATCCAACTGACAGCAACGTCGTTCCTCACGCATGCATTCAGGTGCAATGAAACGTTCCCCACCCGGGCGCTCGCCATGGAAATTGTTTACGCCATGCTATCCAGCACGGACGGTCCGTCGAATGCGATACGGAAGGAGATGCGCACCGCCATGAGCAAGTTTACGCGCGAAAACCTCTCCTTGGCACCGGAGGCGTACTTCACCCTTCTTGGTCGGTTGGCGAACCGCTATCCGAGCTTTATCAAATCGCTACTCGACATGTTACGTGACGAGGTGAGAAGGGCAGAGAAACTGCACGGTCTCAATAAGTTGCTGCGCGACGGTATAACCCGGTTGGAGCGGGTGCTCAGGACGAGTTCCAATGGGACGTAGCCCAAGCAGCTGGTGCTTCCTATGCACCAGTTTTTGTTGTTGTACATATTTGGTCGAGTTGGTATTATATGGATTATTAAAGTATTTTACTCATATGATGAAACGTCTAGCGACTCCCTCGTATACAAAAAAATTACAATAAAACTAGAACTTCAACAGAAATAATGCCACGTAATTTGATTGATGACCACCTAATATAGTTGCTATGTTAGTTGTTTTGCAAACTAGATGGGGGTTTCTAATAGTGAAACAACTAAGCACAAAACTGAATACTTTTCATTGGACACTAGGCGTCTATCAGATTTATTCGTTTATTTTTTATCATTCATTTTTAAACTAACTTCTTATTTGACTGATTTCAATATGTTAACCATCTTTGCGCTCTTTTTAATTAATGCTTCACTCACGTTTAATGCTTACTTCACTTCCTCACTTTACATTCATTAAATTATCTTTGATTTTCTCTTTCCCCCCTTTCGTGCCCACAAATGGTGTATGTGCTAGTTATTAGTTTCAATCCATTCATCAAGAAGCTCCGATTTTGTTTGAGAAGATGTTACCGCTTCTGACTGCTGCGAATCTCAACCGTATCGGTACACTGACATTTTCATGTACTAAGCATGAGCGTTTGCTATGATTTTTGGCTTCAAGACATTTGCGCCATTTCCTTTGTTGCTGTCTTGCAAGCGCCAGCCCCTCCGCAGTATGGATTGATGTCTGCTGTTTTTGTTACACTTGACACAATTTTGTTGTATAAAATTAAAAAACACATTTTCAATTAAGTTTTTATGCGTGCTTTTTGTGAGAGTGGGTTTTAATATTTCTTTTTATTAAACGTCCTCAACATTCAGTTTTATCAATAACAGTTCGTTAAATACTTTGTAATTTATTCTTGGCAGTTGGTTGTTTTTTCAATTTACAGTGGCCCAAACGGAAATCGGGACACATAAAAACAGAGCGGTTACTGCACTTTGCGGTCGATTTATTAGTACCTCTCTTCATCTAAGTGTAGTTCATGAGCAGCTAAATTGATGTTATCTAGTCTCTACTCTGATACAAGAAGTAACAGTACACAGTATTACATAGACATTATAATGAGTAAACAAACAGAAGGAAAACAGAAAAAAGTTCAAATTGGATCACTGATATTCAATTTAAAAAAATATACACTTAGCCATTTTAAAACTTATAGGAAGGTACCGAAAGATTATTTGTTAAAATAAACCTTTGTCATCAGTTTCGAGTACTTAAAAATCGACCGCAAAATCAAATGATCGTCTTATTTGTATGCGCCTGGACTTACGTGAGGAGCAGTGTACCTCGTGGTGAAAAATTATCTTTTTACAGACCACATTAATTTCTTTTGATCTCCTTCAACGGTCATCCCGCATGTAAAATCTTGAATCAAGATGGTAGTGTGCAGTCGACTTCCCGGCACAAACCATCCTAAGCGTAACAGAATATGAATACCGGCAATAAAAAATTCCATGAGATCACGATTTCTGTTTACTAATATTGATAGTGATGCATTTGCCTAATCATTCATACGTAATCCAATTTTATATTATTCCAAATAAAGGGTACTAAAAATCACCCCAAGTAATCTTTTTTCAAAAATCGTACAGTGTATCAGTTTGTAAAACTTAATGTGTGGAAATAGACACCCCATATTTGTTTTCACAATAATGGATTGCTTGCAAATATGTTTCAGGAAAATTTGATTAGGTACGTTCACATAATATGAATCTTCGATGGCAAACAGGGCCTTGAAAAATAAGTTGCGACCAATTGTTACGATATTTTGATCAACAATTAGAATATTATTATAATAGTGGGAAAGAAGCGCTTTACTTGTCATAATTAATCCAACAACTATTAACGACTGTCGTAAAACGATGGCTGGAAGAATGTTGGTGTTTCCACAAACCGAAGAAATCTTTTAAAAAATGGTGATATGAAGAAAAGTTTGTGTACTTGTAACTCGTGTAAAACATTGATATAAAGAACACATAGATTTGTACAATCAAAAATGTTAAACCACATTCGTATCGTCTGAACGTACTTAATTTTGTATGTAATGCTACTTAAATAATTCTTTTGTGATTTGTGTTGTGTTTTTGAAATTGTAATGGAAGTTTCAACTTACACAAAAAGGAAAAAGAAATGTGTTTAGAGGCGAATAACATAAATCTAAAAATGAATTCACATGTTTTAAACACTTTTGCATAAGTAGAAGTTCACCATCAAGTAGGTGCATGGATGCTGTTACATAAATGCATCACACTGTATAGCTACACCAGTGCTTTGCTGCCGTTACATAGAATACTATGGTGAGATTGGTTCTCTCCTCTTGAACTCAACTGCAAAAAAAGCTACTTGGCTCGCTTTGCTGGTAAGTTTCTCATAGGACAACAACATAGTCGGATAATTGAGCAAGATTCGTCGTGTTGCGTTTTACATTTTAAAGCTACCCTTTTGCTGTTCTGCGCTTAACCTACCGCTCCCTTTCAATGAATCTAGTTTTCATTCTCCATTAATAATGCTATTTGATACTTGTTTAATTTAGTGCACAGCATTTTAGAGAGAAAACGTAGGATAATAGTTATAGTTTAAAGTAGAAACTGAATGAAGATTATGAGGGTTGTGTTACCTAACAAATCATATCCACTAAAATGTCCATTCCGTTTAACCAAAATGAGCTATGCCAATAAGCTTATAGAAACATAATGAAGACCATTTTAAACAAAACGCTTAAAAAAATCACATTCTTCGGTCTTCCGAATTTCTTTATCTAATTATTCTTACCATGGTTGTTAAAACGTTTTTTACCTGCTTCATTGTTTTTTTCTGTGTTCATACCTTGAAATGCTTAATATAATTTGTTGTCTACTTGAATTTGTTTATAGGTATTTACGTTTAGTTTTGGGTTTTTGCTTGTTTATACCTTTTGTTGGTTTGTTGTTTATCGTCGTGCTAGATTTTCACATACATACGTTTTGGTTTTTTTCCCCGCTCTCTTTTTTGTGGCTTTCTCTTGCTTGTTTGCTATTTAATCAAATTGTATTTTACTTCATTTCATGTACTGGCAAACATTTCGCTGCGAGCCGTTTCGCGCATAGTTTCAGTAAAAAAAATATTGAATTACACTTGTCTCCATTCCATATATTTTTTTTATAGACATAAAAACTCTACTCGTTTAAACCTTATGCTTAAATGTTAACTCTTGATGTTATTATCTGGATCTATAATACTGTGTACGCTTGCATGTATGTTTTTGTATGTCTGTGTGGCATATGTTTATATATATATATATATATAAATATATATAAATATTACTTTCGTACTCGTTTTGGTTGCGCGTTGTCTGCCTGTGCTGCCTGCTTGCATACTTTATCCCACGCCGCTGTTTCCACTTTCTTCTTCTTGGTTGATTATTTACACATCAGAAAAGAGGAGAAGGGTTCCTTGGGCTGCGTACGTGAGCCGCCTGTACTGGAGGCGCAGGGGATGGCTTGATGTTACTGTGCAAATGGGAGTCTTGGCATTGTCGTTCACCGTACCATTGGTCTATCGAAAATTTCTTGTTTTCTGTTTTTTTTGTTTACTTCGTATATAAAAAGCCGTATGGTTTTCTTAAAAACATTTCAATCAAAACTAGTCCAATGCAAATCCCCTCAGGTTGGGCCGTTTGGTGCCTATTGTTACCTTTAGCAGGAGACGAGTGCTACCTCCGCGGGCACTGGACTGGACTTGCAATCAATCATACGCTCATCTCCCATACACCAAATTGCCACCAACCAGCAAGGTCGTTTATCCTTTTTGATCATACACTGTTGTGCGCTACATCTCTCTATACTAAAACCCTTCACCTTCCTAGAGTAAACAGCGCCCGGCAACCAGCAGCCGATCGTACAGCAGCAGACAGGCACTGAGACCCATGGCGCACACACAGACGCACGGCACGACGAGCAGACCGAACCCGAAGCCGAAGCCGGCAAGCGGTTGCGGAGGTGCGATCGTGCGCTATTGCGGAGGGCAGCGGACGACGGTCGACGTAGCCAGCTCATCGAACGTCTTGTCGATCGGTATCCGGTCATCGTAGAGTGTCGGCGCCTGCAGGATGATGCCGGCCGTCCCGGCCAACACCGCCAGCGTGAAGATCCACAGAAACAGACGGTCGAGCACCATCGCTACATACTTCCAGTCTTCCTTGACCTGTCAGGAGCAAAACAAAGAGCACAGTGTAGCCATTACCAGGACGGTATACCAGTTGTTAAACCACCTATCCTATGGTTGATGGGAATAGAAGCCTTATAACACTAAGCACTAGTGTAGAGACGGCATCCTATTTTTATTACATGGTGACCATTATATTCTCATACACTTTTTTAATCGAGCCGCCTTCCATATCTAGGGATTTTTGAGTTGCTTACCTAGACTTAAGGGTTCTAAGGACCTCAAAGCAACCCCAATAAGTGGAGGTAAACATTTTTTGCACCACCTAACTATTTCACCACTCACATGTTTATTAATTCTTGTTATCTTATGTTATTTTATTGAAAAGATATAATACAATTAAATTTTGAAGAGCTTGTTGAGCGAATATTTTTATGGTCATTGTACGTTTTGTATTTTCTTGTTTCAAGTTTTTTCTTGTTTTTTTTTATTAAATAACTTTTCAGTTATTTCAGAACTAACAGCGGTCTTTTCTATGAAGCGGTTGAAATTGGCAAATTGAAATTTCGTTAATCCTCAAACTATTCTGATTTTTCTTTTTTTGATCTTCTTTAATTTGTATTTGAATTTGTATTTTTATTTGTATTTGTACTGTTAGTTTTGCAAACTACATTAAAGCAATTCATGTTAGGATATAACTATTGTCAATTTCCAAATCAAAATACAATTCAGAAAGTTCCATTACAATAGTTTCAAATTGATTCGAAACTAAATCAAAAAAGTCATCATGCATAGGACCCCAAGCAGTTGCTTAATTTGTTTACCCTGTGTTGCCTTTCCTTACGTTACGGTTTCGTACCTTTGTCGAGTCCTCGAGCATCTTCGTGTGCTCGGCGATGAACCGCACGCAGAAGCAACTCCGGTGCACCTCGGTCGAGCAGACGGTGTGCGAGAACGCCGGCTGCTTGAAGGTCGGACTTTTCAGGCCGGACGGGACGGCCGTGTCCGCGGCCGTCGACATCGACAGCTCCTCCGACTCGGAGTGCGGCAGCGGAATGGGACCGTGGATCTGACAGCTTCCGCCGAACGGGCCCGTACCTGATAGACTGTGCAATTGAAAATGGCTTCTGTCAGTCCGATGTTAGTGGTGTCCATTTGCATAGGCAATGAATTGATTGATTTATTTCATAGGGCATCGTTCGTTTTTTTTAGTTTATGGGGTTGTTTTTTGTTTTAATTTGTTTAAAGTATAGTCTCGAACAAAAAAACCATTGAAACACCAGTAAGGGAAGCAGAGCGATGCAGCGTATGGATGTGGTTGTGATGTTTTTTTTTTGTAATTTTTTTACCCATAGAAAATATCACGTGTTGTACCAGTTTGTGGTGTTTTTGCCGGTTGGATGTTTTTTTTTATCATTTCGAAATGTTTCCATTTGATTGCATCGCATCAAACGAGAAAAAAACGATTCAGTTTAGAATCCGGGGTTTTTGGTTTCGTGTGTATCCAGATAATAATATTTATGTAGATGTAGATGTACATTTAAGTACACATGGTATATTGTTTGTGATGGTAAACGATGCAAACGCATTAGCAAACGGATGCGAGTAATCCAAACCAAGAAAGCGAAATTCACAGCGGGCATTTACAGTTTATTACAGACCAATTTTGGTTTTTGTTTCGGTAGTAGTTGAAAGCAGCACACATTATTCAACCCAAGAAACGCAAAATCAAATGATGAAGTTTGCGAAAGATGCATAGCAAAAAAGTTTTGCAATACAGTGTTTAACAAAGTATGCAACAAACGAATGAAACAAACCGTAGCAATCAACAGAGAATGAAAAGAGTAAATATTCGAAACAAATGAAAGAGAAAGAGAGATATAAAGAGAAGAAGAGAAAGAGAGAAAGAAAAAGAGAGAGAGAAAGATTCACTTTAATATTATTCTATCATAAATACCTTGACGGAGAAAGATCTTCTTTAGATGGTGTCCTATTAGTAAAACGAGCTATACGGTTTAATGTAGTATTTGAGTAATAAGGATAAAAGCAAGCGTGTAGGTCTTTTGATAGCGTTTTTCTACGACAAGCAGAAAATCCCAAATACAGAGAAAAACAGGAAAGAAAGAACGAGAAGAAAAAAGAAATGGTAGAGTAATCGAGCTGGCATATTGTTTTAAAATATTGTTTTTGTAGTATTGTCGAGATGGTAAACATATGTTTTCGAAAAAAAGAGGCTTGTTGTTGGGACTCGTTGGGAGTGCTAAAAAGGAAATTGGTGAGAAAAAAAGTAAAAGAAGGGCATAGGAAGAAGAAAAGTTACAGAGCAAAAGTTTGCACATGGCCAAACGTACGGAGCGAATCAGTACCACGAACAAATGCAGGCAAAATGATTTAGTGTAAATATTATTCTAAATGCGTCCAGTTGGTCGCAGCTTTGGTATCTCATCTTTTCAAATGTGTGTTTTTGTGTGCATGTTATTAATTTAAGCTACGTTCAACAGGCGTTTTTGCTTCGTTCTATATTTAACAGGGAAAGACCTGTTAGTGTAATGTAAATGTAAATTAATTACATTGAGAAAACCCGTACACTGTTTTTTTACTGATCGCATTGAAGCACTAGAAACGAATTACAACGAATTAGAATAGACAAAAAAGCAACCGAGGCTGAGAGTAACAGATCGACCCAAACGGGGTGGATCGATAGCCTAGAGTTTAGATTTATATTTTTGTTTTATAATACAAACAAAAACGGTTGTTTTAGGAGGCAACACCACCCCACTATTCAGAAGAAAATGAAAGAATTCAAATAAATAAATGCTAGGAAACACAAGTGCTGCCGAGAGCGTCAGGTAGGGAGCATGAACGGTTGAGTGGAAAGATTGAACAAGCAGGGAATAAATAATTAAAAAATATGACTAAGAAACGATCCGGTAACGGTGCTCCTTTTTTCAAACATCAAAACAAAAGTCAACGGTAAAATCAATCAACAGAGCAAGACTCAAGACATATCGGTAAACAGAGAGTTTGAAAGATACGGAAAGGCAAAGACAAAAAGAGATAGAGACGGAAAGGAAGAAAAAGAAAGTGAGAGAGAGCGAGAGAAAATGGGGAATGGAAATGAGGGGATGAAGTATGCGGACCAACCGGTGGCACGTACCTGTGGTTTTCGATGTACGGCGGTCGCTTCATGAAGAGAAATCGTGGTAGAAAATCTGTAAAGCGTGTCGAGAAAAACGGGAACGTGGTAAGCCTGCCGTCAACCGTGGGAAACAAAGTTCGACGCTGATCGATACTTACCTATAAAAAAAGTTTTCACCCACGGTGCCATTCGGTGGGTTTGGGGTGATCGGAAGTGCACGTTCAGCACCACCACTGTGACGCATATACTGCAACAGAACGTACGGAATGGAACGGTTTGTACGGTTGTTTCGGGCAGACGGTGGTATCTAGCGCTACTTACCTGATTGAGACGAGTATCATGGCGAAGATGAGATACTTTCCTAGCAAAGGCACGACGAGTGACGTTGGCGGTATGATTTCGACTACCAGCAGGAAGAACACATGGAGACTAATCAAAATTGAAATCGAGAGCGTGACCTGAAGGCAAGTTCGAGAGATGAAAAGTAATTACGCTTCTGAATACATTAAGCAGCGCTCGCATAAGATAATGTCTGAACGTCGCAGTGGTTCCGTCGGAAAGTTGAACACAGTCGAGAGCGTATCATTTTGATCTGAAAGTAATACACTTTCAAGTTTTAAACCTTGCTTTCCTTTACGAAAACAAATGCAACTTTTATACAAAAGATGTATTTTTTTTAACCAACTAATAAATGTTAACGTTTAATGAAAACAAAACTTTGCATATGAATCCTCAATCACAATATCAGCTCTTTCTCTTTGGTTACTAACAACAGAATATTACACGTTTGGTAATTGTGTTAAGTTTACCGAAGTACTAATTAAGAAATCGCCACCAAGTACTGGGCGCCTCCATCGTTTGTTTGTTCTGCTTTAATTTAAACGTTTCCAGTATGTTAAACCTCTTTTCAATGTCTTCTGACGTTTTATAAATTTAGTTAGAGATTTATATTTTTGAAATTAATGTTTAGAACAGTTTATTGTAATTTTTACAGTACCATAAAATTGAGCCACGGTTTGGTTTTTGTGTGATCGTCGAAGTACTAATTAAGAAATCGCCCACAAGTACTGGGCGCCTCCATCGTTTGTTTGTTCTGCTTTAATTTCCCCGTTTCCGGTTTGTCACACCTCTTTTTAATGTCCTCCCTACGTTTTATAAATTTAGTTGAAGATTTATATTTTAGAAATTAACGTTTAGAACAGTGTAGTATAACTTAAACAGTACGATTGAAATGATCCACGGTTTGGTTTTTTATCTGATCGTCGAAGTACTAATTTGGAAATCGCCACCAAGTACTGGACGCCTCCATCGTTTGTTTGTTTTGTTTCAATCACCGTTTCCGGTTCGTTAAACCTCTGATCACTGTCTTCTGATGTTTGAGAAATTCATTTAAAAATCAACTTTTTTTAATTAATGCTTACAACAGTTTAGTGTAACTTGTACAGTACGGCTAAAATGATCCACTGTTTGGTTTGGTGTTTGATGGTATTAAATATTCATATTTTGCGAAAATAAAGTCTCTAGTTGAGCATGAATGAAAAAGTGAAGTAGAAAAATATACACTCCCAGTGAAAGATTAGCGGTGTTACGTGGCGCGATATTTTACGGCGTCATGATGATCCACCTCTGTTTGCTTCCACTCCAGACGGTGCGATAACAGCCGACCGGCTCATTCGACACTCGAGTGCGAACTTTGCGCGCTGCAAATTAATTATGTGCACTGTGACAACGCCCTCGTGCGCGTCGTCGACGATGCCCACCCGCCGGGCACCACTACGTGTCGCACCGTTTACGGATGGCTCAGTACCACCACATTGCCCCTCCCCCATAGGTGCTTACCTTTTCTCCGCTGTCCGAGGGCAGATAGAATGTGAGGACGGTCAGGAAGGAGATACCCATACACGGTATGATAATGTTCACCGTGTAGAACAGCGTCTTGCGACGCATGGTGATGTTGAACGTGATGTCTAGGTACGGCTCGTCGCAGCAGGTGTAGAACTTTTCGTTTCTGTCGCGCGTGGAGAGAGAGAGAAGAGAGTGTGTCAAAAGCTCGAACCGCTTACGTATATTGGACGGGAAAGCAAGGAACACATTTTCTATTCAAGTACTGATGCGAGATACATGCGGAAGGAGAGTGGGTAGGATGGCTGGTGAGCCTAAGATTCATATCTTGGAGTTGTTGGTGGCCCTTACAAGTTCTAACAATGATTGTAACCTGGGATGGAAACTTCCACCTGCATTTTGGTTAGTTCTAAATAGCTTGAACTAACTTTCTGAATAGCTTTCAATAGCATGTAACGTTTTTTAAACTGTTAAAAGTATCAGTTTACGTGCTTATTTAACACGTTGACTGCCAAGCGTTTTTAGCACACTTTTTAGTACAATCTTTTTTAATTTAATCCTTTAACAACATTTATTAAATCAACGATTTGCGAAGGCTTAGCAAAAACTTAGCTTCCCAAAGAATTGATATTAAATATTACTATAATGTTTATGTTCCATTTTCATTCATTTATGAGACATAAACTTTTTAGAACTAATGACAGCTGGTTAACAAAAATGATAGCCATGGCAGTCAACGTGTTAATGCATTTGCTCATAAATACATTTAGTAATCTTCAGGGCAGGTATGGCTGAAGCTGGCCGTTGCGCCTTAAACGAAGAATATTTAAACCTTTACTTAGAACTGGCTTGCAAGATTGGAAACCGGAAAAACTTTCCACATCATTCAACTTTTCATGGTAAAGCGTATAGAGGGCGTAATTAACCATCAAACTAATTATCATAACCAACCAGGTACAATTTAATCAATTTGCCTTAGTTCAGACGAACTGTTTCCTTTACGCTTTCTTTTGCTAATGGGAAGCTCAAAACGACCGCAGATTGAATCGAAAGCAAGCATCGATCAGGAAGAGGGGTCTGGTAACAACGAGCAACTACTAGCAGGGCGAGGAATCGCCACTTACCTTACTGCCGGCACCTCCAGGATGTCCCACTCGACCGACATGTAGAACTCGGACAGATCGACGCCGACGTCTACAATGTTGCTGCCCGACTTTTCATCCATATGCCGGAGGTCGACCTGTTGCGGTTTCGGTGGTTTATAGGTGTGGTTTGACGGGATGTAGTGCGTAGGTTTGCGTTTTTTTTCGTTTCGGTAAAGTTGCCATTCAAATATGGTTTTTTGTTTTCGTATGTTTTGATTGTTTAGTTTGTTTTTGCGTGCACCGTTCACAAACGGGACAGTGGAGGGCGAAGATGGGAAAGAGAGGCAAGAAAGAAAGGGCGAGATAGTAATGCTTCGTTATAATAGCATTGCAGCAATGAGAACGAAATGATCGAATTGTTTTTTTTTTCTAGTTTTGTAAAAGAAGTAATGAAGTGGTGATGAAAGTAGCTGTGTTGGTAATCGTGGCAGTGACTGTGGTGGTGGGTTTTGCATTGGAATAGATTAAAGTTACTGATAATAGTTGTTTTTTTTTGTTGTTGGGTTTTCGTTTTTGATTCGCTCCAAACAAAACCATGAAATGTAAACTGAAGACAAAACTTATTTACATATGGATGGGTGGGTGGCCAGTTCGATGGTGCCAAAATAAGGAGATTTGTTTTTGTTTTCTTGGACTAGTGAGCGCACGGGAGGTGTGATGGCGGGGAGATATGCAGGGAGGGCGAATGAGAAGGCCAGGGTGCAAACAGCTAAAAATGGTAGTAGAGTTTTATACAAAGCGAATGTACAAGTGTACAGAATGAGCGAAAAAGACAAGTTTACAAAAACAAAGCACGTAATGATTCGCGTGTATGCTAAGTGTAGCAGTGTGTGTGTGTGTCGTTTTATATGTGTGTGAGTGTGTGTGTGTGTGTGTTGATGGGGAGGGGGAGATATAATTTTATGTTTTTGCGGGGTGGTGAGTTTTCTTTTACTTTAATGTCTTAAACAAATTAGGGGAGAACAAAACCATAAATGGAAAGAACGAATGAAGAAGAACGAAAGATTAGCAACATTTACGATGCAACAAAGTGTGATGCACACGCACTAGAAGGAGACGACGACGATGGCCAACGAGGGTGAACGGCTAGCAAGCAACCCAGCGACACTGAGGGAAACGATACTCGGTACAGCAACTACATACTCGGGTGCACATAGCAACGTGCAAGGACGTTGCAACCGACAGATGAATGTAGGAGTGGACATGCACAGTGAATTCAATTACGGACGGGCGAAGAACGCCTATGTTATTCATGCAACAAACGAAAACTCTACATACGACATGAGCTTTGGATTGCAAATGTTTTTGGCGTCTCGATTCTTGCCACGCCTTTGCAACACGTTAAGGGTTGTTTATCAAAAACGAAACAGTGGCAGAAATTAAAACAAACAAATAGATCGAATTAACCGAACTGTAACGGGCTGATAGAGGAGTGCTTTCCGCAATGCAGGCATCGACAGCAACAACACTGCTTCATCCGGGCTAAATGGCTAATGACAGTCCGTGTGTATTGCGTGGTTCAAGGGTGAACAGGTGCAGAAGCAACTACTCCAAACATCAGCCAATGAAAGCTAGCTAGATATAAGGCAGAAGGAATGAAGATGGGTTCACTTTTTGATGAAATAACGGCATGATTACAGAGGAGCATTGAATGGGCGTCTATGCATTGTTCGCTTTTGGATTGATTGCTTTTTAACACGTTTACTGCCAAGCAGTTTTAGCCAATCAGCCAAAATTTTTTAGTACAATCTGTTTTAATCAAATTTGTTTATAACATTTGTTAATCCGACGGTTTTCGAAAGCGAAGCAAAGATTTAGCTTTCCAAGGAACTGGTATTCAGAATTATTATTGTTTTTATGTTGTATTTTCATTTATTTAGAGGTCAAAAATTTTTTAGAACTAATTGTTGCTGTCACCCATTTTACGGGTACAATGCTGTAAAAATTACACTAACGTATCCTTTGCGAAGTCTAGTCTTTGTCTGGTGTACGAAAACTGTTGGTTTCATAATTGTTTTGATGAAATTTTATCGAAAATGATTGTACTAAAAATGTACTAAAACAGAATGGTGGTCGTCAACGTGTTAAATCGACCAGCAATCTTCCAAGAGCGCACTTACGTACGCACATGAATGTATATGACTTTTGTGTTCAATCAGTATATTTTGTATTGAATATTTTTAAAGTGTTTAGTAGTTTGTTGTGCAGTATTTTATCTTCAGCAGTAGCAGTGCAGAAGTTGTACAGAAGTGCAACGGAATGAATGTCGAGGGTATGGCATGAAACAGCAAGATTAGTGACCAGGAGGATTAAGAAATGTTTTAAATGCATCGTAGGATTATTTTGATGAACCGTTTAAATGAGCAACGGGGAACGCTACGGGGCTCTAAGACGACTCTTAGCAGGGAACTATACTAGGGATGATGCTTTTGGGAACGACACGACTGGGAGGGAGGGTTGGTATTTGGTTTAGAGTTTCGATTTAACGCTCCGCTTGGAGTTTAGCGCTAGCATGGAGTTTATGGCAGGCAATAGTCATTTTTTGCTCGATTGCATGATTATGTTGATTTTGTACATTTTTTTTCTTCATTATCTCCCTCTCTCTTTCTTTCCCTTTCTCTCTCTTTGTTTTTAATTTTCTTTCTCACTCATTAGAGAGCCTTTGCATCATGCATTCGCCGTAACGCTACCTGCAATTTTTATTTATTTGGATATTCGGGAAAGGTCATGGGGGATGGTGTGTATTTATCATTTAACTATTTATTTTTAGTTTTTTGGCTTTATAATGCATCGCACGCATTCGAATGTTTATCACCACCGGCAGGCATGGCGGTGCCGTTTGAGCTTCAGTATCGTTTCGGTTTGACCCGAAACTTAGTTTAGAGGATTTTTGGTTCATTTTTTTTTGTTGGTTTTTGCTAGGTGTACAACTTTCACAAGAACGCAAAGAAACATTAAGTACGAGTAGAAACGCAAAAGTATGTTTTTTTTTTTATGTATGACAAACACAACAACCACAGATTAACACGCGAACACGCATTAAAATAAATGATTAAATTACACTAGTAGACAAGGATACAGCAACGCTAGCTATCAGTGGGCTGATGAGTCAGAAGCTAACGAGAGAGGCGATAGAGCGATCGGGGTTCGTTACCAAAGCCGCTTGCGGCAGTGAAACTATACGGAAATGGCTTGAAATCAATCGTGAATCTTTGTAATTTTTTTTATCATGTTTTTATGTCTTTTGTGTGTACCCGTATTAAACAGGTCTATTTCAGAAGGCTTACTTCTTACACGCGCCACTAAACTGAAACACAGGTGCTAACGAATACAGGGAGTTACTTTTGTTTTTAATTTATTCGATTTAAATTCATTAAAGTTTAATTCAAACTTTGATCACATTGTCGCTTGGAAAAAAACATCACGAGATAAAATCAAAATAGCTAGAGGTCGCAAAAGAAAAACGCAGGCACACATGCACAGGCACATTACTTTTCCGGAAGACGGTTCTGGTCTAGTCAAATCGTTTATTCTGCCGGCGAATGGGCATTCGCGTGTGAGTACGTACGGGGTCCGAAGAGTCTTTGTATTGGATAGTTTAGGAGAGTTTCGTTCGTGCATGGTTCGGCCTTTAACTCGAGTGTGAGATTAGCCGAGAAGAGGAGCGTATAAATTAAAAGAACGTATTAAAGCCCCCAATTAATATAAATACCCCGACCCGTGTAGGAAGGAGGAGAATGTTAGAGCATAAAGATAATTAGACGGGCCCAGCTCCGATCTCCTCACACGTTGTATGTTACGCCGAAGACGAAAGGAAATTGGATTGTTGTGTTATTATCTCTACCATACGATAATGATTTTATATATGGACGTGGTACGAGAAACTACAGATAAAGAGTGAATAATATATGTTTTTAAAGAAAACTTCTACAAATAATCATATATAATGAAGCACCACGTCCATTAAATAAAACGTGCAGGATCAATTCAAAACACATATACGAAGGAACGACGGTCCAAGAAAGAGGGCATGAAGGTGGGGGGAGGGCAATCTAATCAAGGAAATAAAGAGAAAATTTTCAGGAAACACAGGTAGAACCTAACATTGAGCGGCAAGTAACAAGACGTTAGAGAAAAAGTGATAGATAGAGCGTAAGAGTGGAAATAGAAGGGACAGAAAGTGTTATAGGCAGAATAAAGAGAAGTGAAAGTGAAACAAACAGTGGGGTCTCAGATAGATAATGAGAAAACTGAAATAAGAAGATCGAAATAAATGCTATGAAATGCATAACATTTCATGAACGTTCTATTCAACGCAGGTTCAATACAATACAGCGCATACGACCGATTCAGCATTGAAATGCTCTTTTTGTCCAAGTTTTGTCATGAAAGACTCGCAGTCGAATCAGCAGAATTAAAGTACGAATGTCTGCAACACCGAGACAATTTGGCACAAAGGGCGTGTATAAGAGGTGTATCAAAGTTGAATGGACAATTGCAATAGTTAACTGAACAAAATAAAAAAAGCCTTATTCTTCAAACGAAACAAAACACCGGAATTCAGAGGACTAACGAAGAGTTACCCGAATTAAAACGATTTGTGAGTGACGACACACTTTTCCTGTTCCCATTCAGCATCAATTGTAATTAAATATTGGTAAAATTAAGTTGGAGTAGATTTACGGGGCTTAAACATTGTGCAAATAGTGTTTCAAAATGGCGTGATTTTTGTTCAGTAAAATGTCCATTTGTAAATTATTATTTCATTTCACAAAAAAGTTTTCCAATTTGATTGGAAATTACTAAAATAAAGGTTACAATAGCTGCTTTTATAGCCATTCAAAAAGTGTTCACATACAGTAAAACTGTTGCCAATTGGATAGAAATTGGGGAACGGGATCGGACAACAGCATAGAACGCACAAAGAACAGGAAAAGGGTAGCATTGCACATTCAAACCTCAACGCAAATAGGAAACGGAAAAGAAACAACGAGTATTATCGAGGAAATATACGAAGAGTACAGAAGAACCGCAGCGGGTTTTCGATGTTGTTCGAATGGCTGAATGGCATCATTTCGGGGGCCGAAGTTTTGTTGACTGCACTACTTATGTAAGATGAGTTCAAAACAGATGTAATGTTTGGATGGTTATGAAAATGGTGGATCAACATAGTAAAGAAAGGTTTCCAGGAAGGAAACGGAAAAGAGTGTAATCGTAGAACTTGAAAGGGACAGAGCTAAAGACAGTAAGAGAGCAAGTTTGATGTGGCAGAACGTGGCGGAAGAAGCTAAAGAGTTAGGTTCAACAAGGAGAGAAGACGAAGGCTCAAATGGAAAAAAACGAAGGGGAGAGAGTGGGGGGAAAAACGGAACGATGTAAGGGAATAATTTCATAGTGATTTAATTACCTTTGCTAGTTCTCGCTTTTCAAGTTTTCGATCGAGTCGTAAGCAACTCTGCATCGAAAAACATTCTTTTCCTGATTTGCTACCGTCTCTCAATCGTTTCCTCGACAGGCGAGTACCGGTGGCTACTTCGTATAGGCCTCCTTCGTCTTCTCTTTACTTTCACATTGAGCTTCTAACATTTGTGTGCTGTTTTAGCACATGGAATCAGCTACGGACGTGCTACCGATAGATATAGGAAGAAAAACGTCTACACGCAAAACATTACACGACACGTGGGGTACAGAGAATCTCTGGGTGTTTTCTAAGAACAGAAAACCAAGGTTACGGTTTCGGCAGCGTGAAACTATTCTTGGATATGCCTCGAAATTCGTGATGGCTCTTGGCCTGGTCTTAATAACAATACTTGGCGTAGAACTCGTTTGAATGTTAGTCTCAAACGTTGGAAGATCCTTGATCCTGGCTCGCCCAAGCACTTTCGAGCAAACAGTTGCTAACACCTGCAGTGTCTCGATAGTGCTGTTCAAAGTGTATGCCATAGATCCGCGTAGTAAAACATGCAACAGTACGCGCCGGACTTCGCACAACCAAAGCAAATCGCCATCTTCAAATCGAATATCATTGTGGGTAGTGTTAGAGTTCACTTGTCAGACTACGGGACTTCAACTCAGTCAAGTGGTTGACACAGTGGGTGAGTGAGGAAGTTTCACTGTATGCGTTCTGGTCTCAGTGTCCATAAAAAAACTAAATCTATAATAAGACTCAAATACAGCCGAATTTTATATTTGGTTTTAAAATGGTAGTTGGTTCGATTTATTGAGTGATGAATGATCGATGTTTGTTTCACGGGTATTCAACAACAATCGTAGACAGTATCTGTGGCTGTAGTAGCAGTAATCTAATTACCAATTTATGTTGAAAATAGTAACTTCATATTTTTAGTTCAACGGTATATTAGTATAAGTAGTTGAGATGATTCTAGCAGTGTTATTAGAGGAATAGTAGTTTGAGTTTAATTAGTTCCAGTTGTACTAGTGGTATTGGTAGCAGTATTAAAAGTAAGTGTAAAAGTGAAATAATAAAAGTATAGATAGTACCATTGCTACACATTCTTTTCCTTACCATGCAAGTTGGTTGCAATAAGTAATGGTTAATTAACTCTTTGCGGCCGCTATTGCTTCTAGGTTGCAGAAATATATATATGTATATTCATATAGAAATTAGTAATTTTAAGTTAATTGTCCAATCGAAATGATGGATGGTCTTACCCTGTCACGCATGGGTAGGATATAGACATACTTGATGTAAACCCTGAGGCGTGATGATTCATGTATAAGAAGGAAGGAAATAACTTAAACTGAGAACAACGTAAGGGATACGTAATAGAAAGCAAACCTATGGTACAAAGACAAGGCAGAAACGCGACTAGCTTAATCTGAAACTCTCCTTTTCCGTCTTTGCTGAACTGAGAAGGATAGTTTGATTTCCAAAATGAACACAAAATTTCAGACAAATAGACTTTACTCATTAAGCAGGCTAGACAACGCTTCCACTGTACGTTAAGGTAAATAAATGACAAATGCTTTTACGTTTATGTTATGCTTTAAATTTAATATTAAAATATATATTAGATTAGTCGAAAAGTCTGCCCACATTGCTGAGTGTTCCAACACAGTTTATTGAACAGAAAAAAAAAACAATTTAAATAAAAAAATATTCAATTCAGTAATAAGACTTTGCCCGTGGATGACGAATAATTGCATAATGCAAAACTCCGCTAGGACCAAACTTGCTAATATATGCTTGCAATCAATTATAATCTAGGTACTTTAAAAATAAACCGTATTCACTACTCTGCAGTGCTGCATTGAGTTTAACACTGAGGAAACTTTACGCTAGGGATGCAATACCAAATCGTTCCTTATGCTGGTCAATCCAATCGGTAGGTAAACACATAACTGAAGATTACATTAAATGAAAACAATCGGCACCGTTCGCTCTACAAAATAGGGTGGTAATATTACTTAGAAATTTGAAAACAAAATATAACTGATGAAAACAATAGCATTTGAATCAATTAAATTTGATAATAGCAATCAAACCTTGCTTGTTAATTTTAACAGGCTGACTTACATGAAGAAATGTAAAGCAAACAATGGAAAAACAAGTTAATCGCATGACGATAATAATTTTCGTTTTTAATTCTGAGTTCCATTTTTATAGGCGGTAAAGCATGTAGGAATTATTTTTAAATTTTTGATACACTGCGCTACAAATAATATGCCGAACGCCAGAGCTTTGGGCTTAGCGATCTTTCTTTATTAAGTTATTTATGTTTGCTTTTAGTAATTTGTGGTTTACGATAAATAAATTAGTAAGTACATTGTTTCGAAGAAAAATTAACGGTAGGTCAATCAAATAAAATTATATCATATCATTAGCAACCAATTCCTGAAGTTGTTGAAATTACCATAGCACACATTGAGTTGGAATGAAAAGCAGGCCAAAGATTAAAGTTGAAGCCGCGGAACGAACCTTAAATCGATCGGCTTACTAACGAAACTGGGCATCTTCTTTGCTTGTATTTGTAATCGTTAATGTAAATTCCCGATTCATCAAAATAACATTTACATAAATGTACACAGTTCAGAACAGGGCGCATATATAAATACACTATATAGCTACACATGAATGCTATATGAATATCTATATATGATAAATACGGAGAGGTGCTTTTAATGTGGCACAAGTAACAAATTTGATAAACATCGTAGAACAAGAGACGATTGAATCATTTGAATTGGTGTAATGAAATCATATTGCTCTTAACCGCGATAAAAATAATTCAACTTTGTTTTGACAAAATCAAAGAAAATCAACAGTAAATGAAGCATCAACACAAAAACATTACACAATCCCTTTTTTTCTTAACTCAAAAAGCAAACGGGCGACATTAGAACATTACATAAGAATTCCAATTATGGCATCTAAACAGATCCTCTAGGTACGTCACAAACAAGAGACAACAACAACAAGACATTTCACGTACTTTGTTGCTGCTAAGTAATGCTTGCTTTATATAAAGATAGTAATGAAATGAGGAGATGCAACAGAAATGATAAAAGACAGTCAGGATGCAAAGTAAAATTATGCCTTAACCAAAGGAATGAAAAGGATGATGAAAAAAATAAATTTGTAAAGATTATACAATTAAAAAACCTTAGTTGACATAGGTTGCTATTAAAAAGTACCTAATTGATTTGATTTTAATAAATTCTTCCGAGAAATTATCGAAACTAAACATGATGTAAATTAAAACTTGAAAACATAAAAAATCTGTGAAACTTGAATCAAAAACATAATACGTATGTAGGGGTTTTTTTCAACATTTAGATTAGTTGAATTTGTTATTTTATAATTGAGTATGATTTTTAAAACAATTGTTTATAAATGGAGGAAAAATTATAACAAAAAAATTTCTTGCACCTTAAAACCGTCATAGGTCCAGCTGCCCAATTTCAAAACACATGTCTGTACATCGTATGGGAAATATTCAACATCGATCGAACACGACGATTTGTAAACGGCTGGTGGTTGCCAAATGACCATACCATTATTATATACGGTTGCTTTGGTCATTAGGGTTACCTCATAATGACCATCAGCACTGTGGAGAGAAGAAAAACGCAAAAACACTGTTTAAACCTGCTTAGGGAGAGTATAAAGAAAGAAAATGAGATAGTGATAGAGAAAAATATTGATAGAAATTGAAAGGACCAAGTAGTAAGGTAGAGAGGCTGATAGAGAGGAACAGAGATAGTAAGATATAGGCAAAGTGCAGAAGAAAAAGATAGACAGAGGTAAGAGGTAAAGAGAGGGAGAAGAGAGAAAAAGAGAAAGTAATTAACTAGGAAAAGAAATGGCAGCGTAAAATTCACAAAGGAGTATGAATCAGAGTAACAGACAAAAGGTCAATTCCTTATTTGTCTTGATTTTTCTTGTTATCTCATCTCCTGTCAAGGATGTCCTTTTTTTTAACTCCTTGACAATAATGAGAGGTGATGGGAGAATCCTAGATGGGAAATTAGTATAATACATTTTTGATACTTGTGTTTTTGTTTTCGACTTCATTTGATATATACACGGCAGCACCCTTGTTTCGAATTTATTATGAATCGAAATCGGTAACCTGCTAGAAGGACAAGAGTGCTATCGCTAAAACGACCATGTTTGTGTAAATGTGTGATTGTAATGTAAGTCCAGCGTACAGTGAAAGTAATGGTTGGGCATGACGTTGCACTGTTTAACTAAATTAGAGAGACAACATGTCTTCAGTTTTCATTTTTACTTAATGGGTTTTATGGCTGAACAGTTGTTCCAGCTCCAACAATAGATGGACAATCAAGTTAGTTAGATCGAGTTTATACGGACAAATTAACAAAAGTATGGGTCGAAACTAAACCAGGTTAGAACAGGTGTAAAGAACAGCATAGAGTTCTGCCTTACTTTCGGCTGTCAAGGCATTATGAGGTTTCTCTACACACTAGGATAGAAGGAAACAGTGTTTTAATTCCAACATAAAACGGAGTATCTGAATGTGCAAAGGAGGAATCGGATTGATTATCTAGTAAAGATTATTAACTATTTCACGAGTTACTCCTCCGCTTATCTTACAACCCTGAGAGTAACTAACTGAGGAAAACTTGTATTGCACCAGCTAAGAATAATTTCGTTATATTATATTATACATTCGGACCGTAACGTAATTAAATTGAACCAAGAAACAATCAAAAGTGAGAGACTGCGAGGGAGATATCCAGCAAAAGAGCGAGACGAACAAAAAGAGAAGAAAAGAAAAGTGGAAAGAGTCAAGGATAAATCATAGTGAAAGTATTCACAAACAAGAGAGAAAGTCTAAGTGGATAGACGACAGTAGGAAATAGTAAAAACGAATAGAGAGAAATAGAGAGAGAGAGTGAAAGAGCGATAGATGGAAAAAGGAAAATAAAGAGCAGTAGTAAGTGCGGAAGACAGATATCAACTTCAGCAATTAAGCATTAAAAATGACATATTGTAGATAACACTCCAGACTGATCAATTGATAAAATTTTTAGACAAATAATTATGCATAGTAAATACATGTCTGTAAGTACTTCATTTACCAGTACATGTGCTTGTGTCTGTGTTGGTAATTATTTACATGTTTGTGTTTTTATTCGCGGGAACTAGTAACATACTACATTCGTCGAAGTTTGTCGCGCAAAACATCCGGTGCACAGTTTGCCGCTTGGTCCGAATTGTTGTTTTACTATCCTTTATGGCGTTTATTATACCAAATACACTCACACATTTTTCGCAGCAGGTTGACATTGTTAGAGACAGTCTATCTCGACTTAAAGAGTTGAGTCAATTTGAGTAAACAAAACCATATCAATTCCGAAATTAGATTGTAAAACCATGTAGGTTTTAATCAACGCCAACAATGTTTGTTGCAAAAAGCAAATAAGATTTTTAAATGTTGGCATTTTTCAATAATATCAATAAACGCATGATTGCAAGGTAATGAATTTGTTATTCCTTTCAAATTAATTAGCATGTGACTGATTTCTTAATCAAGTATTTTGTGTGTAAAAATCATTGGATCAATTTTAAGCAATTACACAGACCTGGTGGTCGCTGTCAACATAGACAATTTAAAAGGAATCGATATGAATGAAAGGATCAGCAGAGCTCTAAAAATCGCAGTAGTATGCAAGTGAGTCTCAATGCAAACGCATCAAGCGAGCCATAGTAAACAATTAGTCTAAGGGGTGAATAGTAGAAGTTTCAGCACTAGTAGCAGAAGAAGTATTAGCAGTAGTTATAGTAGTAGTTGATAGGAACAATTTCTGTGTCGTGGTTGTTGCTCGAAGGTACGTTTGTGTTTCTTCTCGTTCTTTTTGTTTTGCAATCTTTCTCATTCTTTCCAATGGTCGCAGCAGGTCATATGCCATATGATTGTAAAACAGTTTTAACATTTAACATTCGTCTTGAGATTATCTTTTTCACGATCGTTAATTGATATATGCAAAATAAATACTAAAACAATAAATACACATGGTTAGAGAGTGGTCGAGCAAGTAGATAGAAATAATTTAGCTTGATGAACTGATGGTTTGGCTTGCTATACATCGAGTTGGCTTTTTGTTTTTGCTTGATTTAGCTATTTACACATGTTTATATTAGCTCAGTTTTTTTCTGATTGGATTCTAGGATGGGAACAAATATTGAGGATCGTGACACATGATGAAGATGGCTTTATGAACGGAAAAGCTAAGTATGAATAGTAACATAATGTATCTCAAATTAAAAAAACACATAAATACAAATTTAAGAAAAAACGCCCATGATGTAAGAAATACAGGAGTAAATATGGAAAACTGTAATAATGAATCACTCGGATCAAAGCAAAAGAAATTATGAAAGCACACAAAACCAAAATAAAATGGAATGAAAATGAGAATCTCTAAAAAAAGTTTCATCACAACCAGTAATATACTAAAATGATGGTGAGTGGTAGAGTAGCAAACGTTAATCATCAAATGATAAACTCTATGAAACAAGTTAAATATAAACTTTGTCTAAGGCACTTTTTTGCGGGTAACAAAAACGTTACAAAAGAACGACGGCACTAGACCGGTGAAACAATGTGAAAATGAAAGGAACGTTTGAAGATCAACAAATCGTAATGTAGTTGCACGTAAAACAAGGGTAGACAAACCTAAATGGAAATAACAAAGGAAAGGATGACCAACGGAGCAAAGGTGGTACGGTTTTTTTTAATTCGGTGAGTGGTGGGTATTTATTTTTGATAGTGGTGTGATAGTGGTAGTGGTTATTATTGTTGCTTATTTTTTTATTAAGAAAACCAACGGATGAACATTATAGAAACCTACCTTAAAACCATCATATGTCCAACTTCCAAATTTCAACACGCATGTTTGTTCATCGAATGGAAAATATTCTACGTCAATTTCACATGATGATTTATAAATGGCAGGAGGTTTCCATTCAACCAAACCTTCCGAATATATAGTTGCCTTGGTAGCTAACGTCACCTCGAAATTGCCGTCGGCACTGAGATATTTAAAAATGGGGTTTAAATTCATCAACTGGACGGATAACTGTTTGTGTTTGTTTTTTCAGTGGTGTACATTTTAAAACATCGTGCGTGTTATAATTTACAGTATCAAGTTTAAATATATGTAAATTTAAATCGAAGAAATTCTTAGTGGGTCTTTGCGAGTTTCGTTTAAGTTCTCTTCAACTTGTCTTTAAGTGTAGTGGCTGGTATGTGCATGTTTATCGAGTGTTCATATGTTTTCTTTTTACTGTGGCTAAGTTTTGGTTGATATGTAATAATTGCTAAAAAAGAGCGAGCTAAAATGTATAAACTTTTCACTTCGTCTTTGGGTGTAGCTCGATGGTACTGTTTCGCTTTGGTAGTTGTTTGAGGCTTCTACTTGAATAAAAAAAATAGAGCGATTACCTAGTGGAATAATAACACACAGACACAACAAGTTCAAGAGTTGATAAAACCACAAACATACAAAGTATCGACGGGAAAACAAAAACCGAATCGAACAAACGAATCGTTGCCGATTTTGGATGGTGGAAATTGGATGAATATATATGCGTTTACTCAAAGTTATAATGCAGGACGGGCATATAAGAGGCACCCATAACTAGAGACTTGAGAAACACGGAAAATGAAGGAAATTATGATGGAACTTAAAATTATGCCAACATTTTTAAAGCTCCTTTGGCATGTAAAAGTAAGAAAGGTTCTGAAAACTAATTGATGCAAACTGAAGATGTTTTGATGTGGTATAATTTAACTGGCATAGGAGCGAATGGAACAGAAGTTCGATAACGGAATGTAATTTTGGTCCCAAAATCGACTTGGTTGTGAAAACAGATAGTTCGGAACTCGATGCAAAAGTTGGAAGCAACGACACAACGGGCTTTGGTCCGGATGGGCAAAGGTGAAAGAAGAAGTATTAGATATGGAACGGAGTTGAGTGAAGAGAAAAAGGGAAGTGAAGCGCAGACACACACCCATCCACACATACACACACACTCACACACTCACAAACACACACACACAGGTAAATTCACACGAACACACAGGCACACATAGACGCACTTTCGTACGACTTTGTGTTGTTACATTGTAGCGTTGCTTTTGTTTTACATTACTAAACCAACATTCGTTTTCTTTTTGTTGTATGTATGTTGTACGTATTACACTTTCTTGCCGATTTTCACGGGTAGAACTACACTTCAAGTTGCAGTTTCTGTTCCATTGTTTCGCTACAAGTGCATTACACCGGCACCTGCTCATTTTTACACCTTCATTACAGCTCGCTTCAGATCACGCTTACAGCGAAACTAAGTACACATCACTAGAGCATCACGTTGCTAACAACTGTCGTCACGCAGTTCACTTTGTGCATCATTCATGTTTCTTCTTTCGGCCCGTTACGAACTGAGTTGCAGTACGTAATCCTCAGTGTCCTTTAATGAGTACTATGTTAAAGTGAATCTTCATACAGATACGTCCTGCGTTCGGAAGCTTGTTTGTGTTTGGTTTGGCTCTTTTTTCTTGCACCCTTTTTTAAACATTTTTCACTATCAAGCCGCTGGCTATCGTTACGCTCATACTTACTTGTTATACAGCACTATGTCTGGCCGCCAGATGTGGTCGGATGGAACGTGCAGCATCTGCACTCCACCGTACTCCTTCGGCTCCCAGCGTAATTTGTAGTCGTACCAAGACTTTCCAGCATTGGAAGGTTAATTGAAACATGGGAAAAAATGCGATCAGACGAAGAGTTCGACAAGGGCGATTGCAATGTTCAGTAGGTTGGTGGTAAGGGGCAGGTTTGAAATTTTGTTAATAAAATTTGGTTGCAATATAAGTTTCATCCAAACCAGAGCCAGATTAAAGGTTCTAAGGGCCCCTAGAGTCTATAAGTTGTCAAAAAATTATGAATTATGTATCTTTAAGTAAAATAAATAATAAAGTATGTAACGTACCAGTAAATAGGCCATAATTATTTTGAATAAAAATATTTTTCATGTGTCGTTTTATGATTAACACGTTGTGCTTAACATGAGTTTTTTGTTTCATTGTACAAAACTAATAAGTCCTTAAATATTTTCTAAGTAATTGTTTATAAGAGATATATTTATCTTTTCCTTAAAATAAAACACGAAAAGATTCTAGCACTGATCCATACTATGTTGCTCGTTATTTCAGGTGAAAATTATTATTTTCACATGTAGCAGTAAAGGAATTATTTTTAATATTTTCTCTTGCAACCTTAATATCATATATTTTTAATCTTCAATTTTCAATTTGGTTGGTTCAGTTGAATTATGCTTTCACTTTTTGAAGTTCGTCGAATGTAAATGACTTTTTCGTAAATAATGAATAGAATTCGATCTTCAAAAAAAAACAATCAAAAGTTTTTCACCAATAATAACGAAAAATAATCTTAAAACATCTTACACCGAGAATCCTTACTAGATAAATGAACATCTAAATAAACGTTAAAATAAAATATAGAGAAGTTTTTATTCTTGTTCCAATTGTACGTACCTGTTCGACCCAAAGATTCGTGGTCATGATTTGATTCTTTAGATTCTGTGAATGAGACAAAACGGTGAAACACAAAATTACCACACTGAACTGTGAACCCTGCAAAGCGGGCGAGCTTTAATTTCGCTTCGTTTATTGCTCAACTCGCAAGCAGACATCCGCGGGGTTATGGCTTTTCGATTGCGCTCCGCCACAGGGAATGGCTGCAAACCTGTATCAATGTTTAAAGACCGATCAAGGTGGCGTGCGGTGGCCAAGGAAATGCTACACAAACATTTTTCCACCAGAGGGCCAGAAGCGGGTTGAGTGGAGTTCATGCCGCTCCTAGCTGGCAGGACTCGTTGTAAGCCGGGTGTTGTCGAGTGGCGTTCCTGCCGCAAGCAGGTGGCTAACAGACTGTTGCCAATGTTCTACGATTTTTCTACTTCACTCTTTTCTCCGTTCTTTCCTTCTCAAGTCTTGCCATAGGAAGCTGCTGTCACTGCTCGTTTCCTCTTGTTTCTTGTGCCCTGTAGCTGGCGGACCGGGAGATCAAAAAGCGGCAATCGGAATGCGGTGGAAACGGCTGAACCTGCCACCGAGCTAGACAACAGGTCGGACGGCTTTTGGGCTGACTTCTAGCGGCGCCAGAAGTAGCAGCCCATGCCAGCAGCTGCATAACCCAAAACCAGGCCACGCTGGACGGAGCTGATGACGATGTACGATATGTGCGATGCATAATGCACAATTTTTCGTACTCGTCAAATCCTTTCATCAACCAGACATCACCATGTTCGTTTCTGGTTCCGTGGTGGCCCCCGGGGGGGAAAGGGTGTTTTGTGGGCGATTTGTGCCTGTTTGCACGAGTGGCACCAAGTAGCTGGTACTTATGCATGAAGGCTCTTTTAAGGGTCGCCAGGAAAAAACAAGTGGAGCAAAAGAAAATGCTGCACGAAGGAAAACCATACCTGCGAAGAAAAAACCATGGGTGACTACATTAAAAGGAGTAGCGTATGATTTTCTCCACGGAAATATGCTACGAATTCCGCAGGAATGAATAAAAGGTGATAATTTCAGTAAACTAAACCAAACCCGTTATATAAAAAGGTTCACTACTTAAAGTTTGTGTTTGGAAAATAGGGTCATTTCCATTTTTTATATCGTTTTTTATTAGTTTGAATTAAAAAGTTTTACTTGACGTTAGATCTTTTCATGTAAATGAAAACAAATTGTAAACTTTGTTTAATTTAATTTAAAAATTTGCAATGAAGCTATAAAGCTATTGATGCAAAACTTTCAACCATTCAATGTTGTATAAAAGCTTCATAGAAAATTAAATTTAAAGGAAAAAATCTCTTTCGGTATTGAAAACAAAATTTTTAAGCAACTCTTTAATTTTGAACGGCTCATTATTGCGAGTGTAAACAAAAGTAAAAATAAAATAATACTTGTTTTTTTCAAACACTTGATCTTTTATGAAAAGCACCATTCGTAAACGATAATGAATTGATTAACGTGTTATAAGTTAATACTTGGTAAAATGCCCGAATAAAAACTGTTTGTCGTTTCAAAATGTATTCATCGACTCATTAGAAAATTCAGTCTCAAATGAATGGCATTAAGTGCTAAAATAATTCCTATTGGTTCCAAAAACATAACTTAATCTAAATAAACTTAAAACATAAACTAGTTTGTTCAATTTGCCTGCGAAACTTAAATTTTAATGTTAAGTAAACAGATTAAATCGAGAAAACAGATTAAAATTAAAAACAAATTAATAACTTAACAGAGCAAGTTTGCGAATGTTAAAATAAACACAACAAACAAGGATTATGGAAAGGATGTGTTTGTTATTTTAAAACACTGATGAAAATAAAATATGTTTAATAGAAGGAGAAAGTGCACATTCAAATTGAATTAAAACCAGTGCATATTATCAAAACATCGTCTAGTATCGCAAAGACCAAGAGGATAGTTAGCAACAGTGTAGCAAAGAATAACGTCAAATTGTTAAATGAATCGCAATCATATGCTATGCAAGATAAACGTACCAAACCGGAGCCGGAGGTGGAGAGAAATGAAAACATTTGCTTTCACCGTTGCGTTATTGGGTGATTTCGGCTCGGCTGGCCGGGAAAGCACTTTTCTTGCTGCCGTAAACACTTTCCGTGTAATGAGACGCCGGGTCGACAAGCGTTTAGCCGACACTTAAATATTGCATCCTGCCCTGAGCCCGAGTATTCCCGTGGCGAAGACCCTGCTGTCTGTTGATGGCCCCCAGGAGGGAGGTTGCAGGAAGCAGGAGGGGAAATAAAGGAGGTGCTGGACCGTACCGTACCGTGCCGGGATGGTGAATGCTAATCTATCACCAACCGACCGTGCCAGAGCTTTCCTGGAAGTGCGGATAAACCGAGGTTAAGCAGGGACAGCGGAGAGGATCTTTTGATATCGCTCACGGTCGTAATTATATGCTTACCGGCAGGATGAACATTAAAGGTTAATTACCACGCCCGCGATATCCCTCCAACCACTTCCCATTGCCCCCCTGAGGCGTGTGCCTGTTGCTTGGGAAACAAGCGATTCAATTCCCCGCGCGGTGAGGGCGAGGGCTGAGAGCGGAGGACGCAAAGGCGCAAGGCAAGCGGTCCGCTGCAGTCGGTATGTTGCTGCTGACACTTTGCATCAATTATTAATTTTGCACTCTTCGTCAGAATAGCAACCCGAGACCCTTCTCGGAACGTCGGACGGCATGGCACGCCGTCGTGCACTTAAACCGTCCACCGTGAGGCCTATTTCTTTAATATGGCCATCCTTTACTTTCCAACCCGGGCACCCGCATTCCAGTAGTGATGGGCATAATGACTCTTTCGACCGAATTGAATCAGACTGGACAAGCATCACGATGGTTCGAATCTTTCGAACGATTCTCTTTTGTGATTTGAATCGCGCAAAATGAGCTATGAATCACCATAAAGATTTTAATCGGATAAAACGGAGATTGGACTCCTAAAAAGTGATTGGAATACGGTTTCGAATCATAACCAAGTATTCTAAAGCAAAGTCTAAAAATCACCAGAAAACGAACGCCGAATAAGTGGATATACATCATTATATTTTTCTCGAGTTGGACCCATGTGGGATTTGAATTCCTGTTTGAAATCCCCGATTCGGATTTAATTGGAGTTCAAATTTTTCAATTGATTTGCGATTTGTTTTGCTCTTTTTGCTCCTTTGCGCTCCTATCGCTCCTCTTTGCCCTGTTACGAGCGCAAAATGAATGTGTTAACTTGTGTTTATAACAATTAAAACAGGCACCGGTTCAACCCCACTGGTATCAAAACCACACCAAAAACATGTAGAAAAAACACCATACGAACATTGTGAGCTAATTCAAAATCAATGAAAAACAATAAATGTAAACCGGTAAAACTAAGATGGCTGTGGTGCTACTGTACTGTATGACAATACAAAAGATTATTCAAGTGCACAGAGCTGAGCCGATAACGCAAGGTCATCTCAAAATTCGAGAATTGTAATTGAAAAATATCGACTAAGTTTGGACGATCATCTCGAAAAGACTCTAATAACTCACACGATACCGGAGTGCAAAAAATGTCGGCAAAATGTCTGTGTGAGAATCGAACGTCTTTCGATTATATGCGGGTTATGAGGAACGAACAAGAACGAGAAGATCTAACGGAGCGAAAAGAGCGTGAATACAGTGCGACACTTTTTGGAGCTAGCTAGCTCCACTCCTCAAAAAAAGCCGATGTTTACAACCCTCATTCAAATATGTATGCCCGGAAGTGACTCTTTTTATTACTCATTCACTCTTTTCCGATTCAACGAGGATTTGGAGTCAAATAAAAAAAAACGAGTTCGCTCTGACTCAGTACGCACATCACTACTTTCCGCCGCAAACGACCTCGTTTCGGTTCGGTCGATAGTGGCATCGTATCCTTGCACTACCGGTGCTCCTTTTTATAGTGTAATTGCCCGCCCGGGTACACACACACACACGCTTACATAAACAGGAAACACTGGGCGCAATGAGGCAAACTAATGAGTATCTACACGGTGCCTGGCCAAAACTTACCACATCGATTAGCTGCGACAGCTTCAGCTTGATGCAGACCCGCAGCACGTCCGATGTGTTGACGACGGGCCGCACCAGCTTGTTGTAGTTGCTCAGCAGGTCGTCGTACAGGCGCTTCGCGTCCGGGTTGCCGGCGACCGCCCCGTGCACGACCAGCGCCGACAGCAGCCAGGCCCGGAGCGTCTCGCCGGTGGTCGGTGTGATCGTCCGCATGGCTTTAAGCTGCTTCGCTGTTGCTGTTGTTCGGTTGTTATCTTCGACTGGGGCTCGCGATCGACACCACGCAGCCGGCTCGTCGGTACCGCCTGTTGTCCTAGAAGCTGTTGTAGCTGTGTCTTGCCGTTCTCCTTCTATACCGTATTGCTTTTGGTTTGCTGCTCAGCACCCGACCGTGGTTCGCTACTTGATAAGCCATTCAGTCACACTAGCGGGGCATCCGGTGGATGAACATGCCAAGAGAAAGAGAGAAACAGAGCATGGAAGCGATTTAATATACCGGACGGAAAGTACGATTAACGTGAACTAGCACGGCACGACAGAGAGAGAGAGAGAGAGTGGCGCTCTAATTCGATTCCGGGCGAAACGTGACCAGGGGGAACTATTTCGCGTTAGCAAACCGTCAACGTTTGCCTAAAGACATTCCCGGCATCGTTTCGAGTACGTGAAAGTTGCCACTAACCATTAATGCCTTTTCTAATTAATGTATGGTTATTGAATGTGTGAATTGAGTAGGCCTTTTCTCTGTTTACTTGCTGACCATCACGATGTATAAGTGAAACGATCGCTACACTGCTCAATCCGAAACTACCTTTTTACGGGCTTCTGAGCCATTGCAATGTTTGTTAAATTTGTCAAAGGAGATCTGAATGTAGTTTTTACCAAAAAAATTTGAAGATGCAAATAAAAATAAATTAGCTTTCTCAAAACACGTCATTCCATTCTCTAATCCAGGCGTTGGCATGCATTTCCTAAAAGGGGCCAGATTGCGAAAAAGAACCCGAAAGCGCGCGCCGGATACTTTAAACGATGAATCAATGTTAAACCTTTTTGAACGGAGTGTCAATTTTCTAAACAGTAAAGTTATGCAACATAAGACACGGCATAAGACAACATATTTTTAATGTTATCGTCAGACTTTTTTAAATATTTTGATAATTTTTCAACATAAACAGTTTTGTTCCATGTATCGTCCATTAATTTCTTAAATAGTGTTTCAAGTTAATCTTCTACACAAATTATTTTAAAATATCTATGTTTTCCTTGCGTACTCTCAGTAATTTGAAGAACTCAGCTTCCTGAAGTTTTTGAAATTGCGAGCCATATTTTTTTTGTAATGGGTTCTAAAAATGTTATTACTTGAATGTAGCTATTTTTGTATATAAAATAAATGGATTTTGGACGCGTTTCATGAAAGTAGGAAATTTTAAAACGATCTTTAACTCAATTATGCTAGAAAAAAGCGGGTCTCTAAAAGGTAATGAACACCTCGTTCAACAATTCCAAGCTTCATTTTTGGGGAAGAAAACTAGCGTGACCTTGGGAAACAAATCCGACAATAATTGAATTTTCTTACGGTCTGGATAAAATCAGGTTTTCGATCCGACTTTGCCGACCCCTGCTCTAATTCTTGAACGGAATTAAATGGTTAGGATAAACATTCAGAAACATAAAACCACAAGCGAATGTAGAATGTCGCTTAATTTGTTCATCAAAACGATTGTTCAATTATACGTTTGCAAAATCAAGAATAAAACTGATCTGTAAAAGAATATTTACCAGACTTTATCAACGCGATATTGACAATTTGTTTTCAAAAGTTTGTGATGGCCACTTTGTACATTAAACTGTTCCTTCGATTGTTAATTCATTTTTGCTTTATGTAACATCTTTACTACGCCTCCACGTTTCTTGTTTTGTTTTAATTTCGTTTGTAGAAAACACTGTTAAGAAATAATGAAATAGAAGGGCAGAAAATCGTTAACATAATATATGCCTTTATCAAAGTGCAACACTTTTTCATTCGCAACTGTTTTTTAACTAACTTTAATTAAATGTAAAATAATATGAACGATGATAAAGTTTCTAGCTAGAAAATTACGAAGCTTTATTTCAATAAGCTCAATCCAAGCAATCCTGAAAGTTAAAAAATAATGCAAAAAAAACTGGCAAAAAAAGGTTATGGTTCAGTGACGCATTTCACCACCATTTTGATTTTTTACGCTTCACGGCAGCAGTCGACGCTCGGCTCAACGACTGTATTATATCGTTCCATGGTCGTTGTTCACACCCATCGTCCCGAGCCAAAGGACATCCCTAATGAAATTCTTCTCGTCATCACCTAGGCTGTGTCTCCCCTCCTCCCCTCCCCTCTCCCCCAGCCCATTCCTGGTGCTCCTTCGTCAAGTGAAAAACATCCGATAAGATAAATTACTGTGCGATACAGAAGTGCGTGTGCCACCGCCCTGCTTGATGGTCCGCTTTACTCTGCTTTCCGTATTGCTCCTTCCCCTCCACTCTCCCTTACCCCCTGTTCATCCACCTGAGATGTGATGCAATAGGATCCATGACTCGAAGGGAACGCAAAAAAGGATCCATTAGGATGAGTTTTACTTCTTTACGTGGCGGGAGGAGTGCATAATATGAAAGATCAGAAAAGTATGCGCGAGGAGGAGGGCAGTGTGTGAAGGATACCGTACAGCCCCTCCATCTGCTGTGCACACGTGTATTAGTGTGTGTTGGTGCGTGGTCGGTGCGATATGAAACATTAATCAAAGTAGCTTCCATTCTTCTGGCGATATTGGTTGAGTGTGTGTATGTGTGCACTTGGTGTGTATGTATGTGGGTGGAAATAAAAAGATCCCGAAAATACCAACCACACACCTCGCTCCCACTGTCATCGATTAATGTTTCTTTTGAAACGGTTAAAACTTTTCCCCCAAAGCGAAAGGGCGGGAAACACCCCGAATAAAAGAATACGTTCCATGTGTTGGTGATCATATCAGGCGGCGAAGTATTGTGAGTTAATCTGGTGTGGTATGGGAAAACCTTTTTCCTCTCTTCCACCCATCTGTTCGCCGCCCGCTGACGGAAGTGCTTCTCATTCCACACACCATTCGACAGTAATAACCACGATTCCGATCATCTTTGCCGACTTCCCTTGAGCAGGCCTTGACAACCTTTGTGCGACGAATAGCATATTCCCGGCGTGCCCGAGCAGTCGAGTACGAGTTGTTTGGATGTCATCTCTCGATGAACTAAGATGCACGGTGGACATCAGCCAGGACCGCGTTAGCTTTACTTTAAATATTTTTTTTCCCTTGATATTCGAGGTGAAACTTGTTTGTATAAAATTATTGACTTCATTAAATTTTGCAAAATTTTACAGACAATTCTTGTATACAGCTCCAAGTTCAGCTTAATGTGCTGATAGTTTACCAACAACTGGGCGCCTCCATTGTATAACGCCAAGGAATAATTTATTTAACAAACTATTTCCTTTTCTCTTTTTCCGTCATTCTCTCTTTGCATGCTCATTTCACAGTGACACATTTTACGTTTCACCTTATTTTATTACACCGGATAATCATGAGTTACTTAGTTTATTTACTAGCTGTCAAACTACTGGGCGCCTCCATCGAGAAGCTGATTTTCTACTGCTGAGTCGCATTTACTTGACAGTGTTGAAAACAGTGAAAAAATTATTACTTGCTTTATAAGACAAATTTTTTTTTAAATATTTTAACAATAAAAAATTGTTATAGCCCTAAGAGATCAACTTATTCTGTTCATTCATAGTTTAACAAAAACCAGGCGCCTCCATCTGGAGTGAATCGTTGAGGAAATATTTGTTTTAACTGATTTAAAAAAAATATTTTCAAGTTATTTTAGTGCAGTAGAAATTTCGTTTTAGTTGAATCAAACTATTGTGTAAATTGTCACACCTTTAAAATAAGAGTCATCTGCTGTTTTCAACCTCGCGTTATCCACTGTACACTGTGGGAGGCAACGGAGCATCGGATTGGTCCGAAAGTGAACGACGGAAGCTAAGAACTTTCGACCTCGCGTTTTATTGAAGAATGAAAATGGTTGAATGGTGACGCAGGCAGCCGATACCAATAATAATGCCAATGGGCATTCGGAAACACGGGCCCCGGACTCGTTAGGGATGCAGATCGCATAGGCGTGTTCGTCTTTTCGTTTCGCTTTCGGCAGCTCGTATCGCTAACTTTCCGTAACGCAATTTGTAAGGCCACGGGAGCAGCGAAGGCATTCGAAAAAGGTTTTCGGGTGCGTACGGAAAATGCTTGCAAGACACTCGCACCGCTCATTCTGGTTAGTGTGTCGTAAAAGTTGCCGTATGAGCACAAGCAGATCGAGCGGGGAGAGAAGAAGTGCGACGCGAAGCGTTAAAGACCCAAACGGAAGCCGACGATGACGATGGTGACGGCGACGTGCAGGAAAATAAAACATACTTTCTCATCCTAGACACGCCCAACGAATCGTCCCTACGATTCATAGCTCCGGGACGGCACGTAAACGGAAGGTGAAAGGGGAAGGGACACGGGCTGTATGAGGGCAATTGGAACGACCACGCGTGTCTTTTCTTACTGTAGGTGATTCAATGTGTGTATTGCACGTCTCTCAACGACGGTGTTTTATTTCGCTGTTCATCTGTTCTGTTTTCGTATATCAACAAGGAGGTATAATTCGTTTAAGTTTTACATGGAACTGCTTGGATAAATTGTCATTCCAAATTTTACATCAAATGCAACGGAATCGAAAAGGATCGAATATGAAAACAATTATGTAACTCGCGTATATTTCAAGTTATCCTTTCTCTGCTACAAATTAAAATTCATGTTAACAGGTTGAGTGCCATGTCCTCCAAAAGTGGGTGACAGCAATAACCAACCTCTTTACACTAATGTAGTAGCGCACTAATATAGAAGTAAGCTATATTACACACCTACATATTTTAGGAAGCTTAGTCTTCGCTTATTTTTCTAAAACCATTTTTTTATATAGATTATCACCAGAATTTTTCAAAACTGAGTGTATTAGAAATACACAGCGTTGATCTACACGTTTTAAGTGAGAAGATCAAATATTGATGCAAAATAATTTAGACAAAACAAATCCATCCACACATTTTTAAGTTTTACAGTAAAAACTCAACTTCAATACTCTAGTAGACTATGACCGGAAGAATAATCCATTGAAATAATATAATGGAAAACCAATATTACCATCAACCAAATAGGTTTGTAAACAATTTTACAAGAAATAAAGGTGTGGTTACACATCATGCCCGCAAGTGTTTATTGCTGTAGCGCAACCAATGTTACTGTTAGTTAGAATAGATTGTACAATGTAGTTTATATGATTTTATTGCGCTTTAACACTTTGAGTGCCAAAAGGCAATTGAGAACTTGCCACGAAACTCATGTATTATTGCGCTAATATCATAGTAGGCTGTAGTAGTTGTACAAAATTACACTTAGGTAAGTTTAGTCTGTTTGTTATTGGTTTAAAAACAAGTCTAAGCATTTGTTTTATAAACACATGTTATCAAAAATGATTGTACTAAACAATGTTCTAAAAACGCCTGGTAATTAACGTGTTAAAAATGTAATACTGCTCGAGGTTGCAGCTACTTGTTTGACACTTTACTTTGTCCAGTAGATGTACGAACTCCCATTTACAGTCAATGTTGCCTAACGATACTTTCGACAGCGTTAGCTTAAATCTGCCCCAAGCAATAGAGAAGTTAGTGGTCTTCTAACCCGAGTCTCCCGAGGGATGACAATCGGCTACCGATTGATTCGAAGCGAACGAGACTGGTTTGACATGTGCGCTTTTGGGAGTTTGCTGGCCGTCGAGGCTTCCAACTCATCTGTTGGCCTCTGGCGCCAGCCTCCTGCTGCACGGTTTGCCAAATGGACAACGCTTTCTGCAAATTGGTTGCCAAACAACTTCCGATCACCGCGCCAACACGACCATTGCGACCATGCGAAACAGCACACAAACACACACACACACACACGCCGAGCACTGAGTTGTTGCCAAATTGTTCTGTTCTCACCCCCGCTCCCCTCCCCGAGCACAAAGCGAAGCCGCAACACGTCAGGGGAAATGGCGATAATCTGATCGATTATGCAAAAATTTCCATTATTCGGCGTCTGCCGTCAGCACGTACGTAGGATACGTTGTTGGCTGCGGACGCAGCGGGAGTTCTCAGATGAAATAAAGCTACACACATTCGGGTAGGATCTGCCTTGGCTCGTTAAGTTATTATAGGGTTGGAAGCTGGAACTGGTTTGTTTGATTCCTGGGTGTTCCCCTATTTCCCGGCCAACTACTGGCGCGTTGACCGAGTGTTCTAGTTGTGGACAGTCGCTTGTCATTGTTTTCACGCTCGCTCGCACTCATACACTCCAGCCCGCGCGTGCTCTTACAGCAAACGTGCCTGTTGGATGGGACTACCGAAAACGAGCCAAAGAAAAACTCGATGGAATCGGGGACGGGCTTGGGAGCTTGGAGACGACGAGCTCCGGCCGGCTCATCCCTTTCCTTGACCCTTGACCCTGTGCAGTGGTATTGGTGGCCCCCTCCGTCCAAAAAAGGCAGTGCTTTATCAATGCTGCCTGGACCGGAGTGTCAGAAGTTCTCTTTTGTCCCGAACGGTAATGCGATTTGTGCGAATCCATCGGCGTGCGCGTGTTGGGTCCATGATTTTTCCCCCTCCCTCCTCGCCCCACCGGAAGGACGCAGCCTCTTTCTCTTCCACTCTCTCTATTCATCCATCTCTACTAATGTTTCTCTCTTTCTTTCTTTCTCTCTCTTTCTCTCTCTCTCTCTTTCTCCCTCTCTTTTGCTCTTGCTTTACATCTCTATAAAGGACACACTGCTTCCTTCATCTGTCGCTCACTCTTCACACGATCCTCCAACCATTTTGGGTTCTCTCTTTATCGCTCCACTCTTTTCCATCTCGTGCAGAGCGCACACCCACACACACACACACACACACACTCGCGCACACAGTCCCAGAGCCCATTTCCTCTTTGTTTAATTTCCCCGAACGCGCACTGTCGGGCTTCAGCTATTATCAGCTGAAGAAGAAGTTAAAAGCTCGTCAGGACTCGTTTCCCCCCCCCCCCGCTCTGAAACGGCGAGCTTTCCACGCGCGGTGGCTCTTGGGCCTTTTTCGGGAGGCGGGCTGGGTGGGAGGGGGCAATCCCATTGCATAACTTACGGCGTGTTTTTTTTTTTTTGCCAACTGCCACAATTCCAAATCCGCCATTCGGTGGAGACTTCCAGCTGAAGAATGGTTGAAGGTTGCCGAATACTTATCGGGGAATGGGGGAGAGGGGGGGAAGCGGAAGGGCAATGGTAGGGAAGAACAATATCCTACCAGTCCCAGCTAACCCGCTACCTCGGAGAGTGCGGGGCGGTGTCCCCTTCTATGGCAGTTTCCGCTTTCTGGCTTTGTTGAAATTCTGCCTCGATTTTGCCGGGATTTGTGTACTACACCCATTCGTACATGATCTATCTATACTGTCGTGCATGTGTGTGTGTTTGTGCGTAGTTGATTTTCCATTTGAACTCCCCCCTCCCCCGACCTGCTGCTGGGAAAACCAGGTTATACAATGCAGTGGGCGCGTTCGCAGGCTCCCAAGAAAAGTCACTTAACGTCACTGAACATTGGTTGAAAAAACAAAAAATGGCGACACATTTGATTACCAGAGGATGGGCTTAAAAAAACACCCCTCCCCACCCCTCCCCCCATCGATGCCAATTCCCCAGCAACGCACCCTCTGTATAACGACGAGGTAATGACATGGTAAAGGGGGCGCTGAAGGATAATGTAAACATATGTTAATGTTTACACATATCCTTGATAGCCGCTTGAGTCCTGCATTGAGTTGAGTCTGTCTCCCAAAACGGATGGGTTATAGGGACTAACTTTTTCCATCTCCGTTACCCGTTTCCTAAAACCCTTTCCACTTCTTTTCTTCTTTCTTTCTCTGTTGTCTCATTTGTCCTTTCTTTCTCTCCTTCTCCTTACAAACACGCACAGTAATACACACACACACACACGCACGTACACATTCACTAATAAATGCCCCAGACCAAACGTGCGAATGGCGGGGTTGATGCAAATGGTTGACCAAATGGATGTGTGTGTGTGTATGTGTTTTGAGTATTTTTCCCTTTTTTGCTTTTTTTGGTTTTTGATGATTCTTACGCGCAAGCTGAATTGGCTACTCGCGTATTCGCGTACGAATGTTTGATGTTGGACCGTTGATGGTTGACACATTGAGCCGTGCCCCATGGGGCAGCTTCCGGGTGGTTGCGGTTGATATTTTCTCTCTCTTTCTCTCTTTCTCGCTCTCGTTTTCTGTTTGTTTTTTGGCCGATGTTTGCGCTCTTCAACGATTTGAATGTCCCCACCGCTCGGCCGTTGGTTTGATCACACTTATACACACTTTGTTTTGTTTCGCCACTTAAGACCTTAAGCCCGATGGGATGGCGGTTCCTCCTTAACCCCTACACCTGCGATCTTCGTTAGTATAAGTAAGTCACAAAGGCAAACATAAAATAAAATGTTTTTGAACCAAAAGAAACAAAGTTCCCAAAACACGGTTGATTGATTCGTTCCGAGTTCATTATCGCACTAGAATCTGGCGTTCATGCGTTTCAACAATGCGTCAAAGGGTCCTAACGATGCTCGAATGACAATGCAGAAAAACGGGGTCGACGAAACGAAAATGGCAAACCAATGTTCGGAAAACAATTGGGTTCGAGTAATGATGGTTCCGATTCGCAATCGCCGATTCCTGCCTTGTCCGCACATACCCAGCCTCACACACCCGCACACACATGCACACATTCAAGCACACGCAGCACACACAGGCAGACGGCAGGAAATGCACAAATGGCCAGCAAACTGACCAGCGAACTACTTGCAACTTGCGGGACGGTCAACTCCTCGGGATACGTACACTGGGACGAGGGCGGGGTACGGGTACGGCCACGGGCCGTGTATGCATGTCGCCCGCGTGCATACATACGCAGCGGCCAGCGGGCGCCCTTGGCTGCCAGCGGACTCCTCGGTGCTGCTGTTTACAACCCGCAGTAGCTGCACTCGCTGCGCTGAAGCCGTGAAGCTGAAGCTCCGCTACGCGTACGCTCGACGGCTCCACCAGCCCAAAAAATCCCTGCTTTGGCCTGCTGGCCACTGGGAATCAATCACGGCGATTTTTGGGGGAGAAAAAATAACAACAGCCACCGGCAGCCGTCTGCTCAGCACACGAGCAGGCCAATGGTTCACTGATAACTGAATCGCCGAGGCTGTGCTGAATGAAACTTTTGCGAGCACTCCCTCCCTGCTCTGCTACGATGAGATCGCGCCACACGCTCGCGTTCGAGCAAGGTGTAGCGCGGGTAGAAAACACACCGAACGGGGAAGCCGAACCCGAGCGCTAGCAAGCCGCACTGTGGTACAGTGTCACACTGTCTGTCGGGCATAAACGAAAATTTTAGTTTTAGAATTCTCAGTTTCGAAGTGCCTTGTTAAGATGCAGCAATCAACCCTTCCATGTCAGCACTTTGTCTGCCAAATGTTTTTAGAACACTTTTTTAGTGCAATCAATTTTGATAAAATATGTTCGTAAAACAAATACTTAGATTTAACGATACGCCAACGCTTCTCATACGAGAATAAATAAAAGTACTTAGATTTGTTAGACTTAAACAACTTACAAAGCTTTCCTAAACTGCTGCAACTATTCTAGCCTATTACAATATTAGTTCACTTTGTTTCTTTTCCAACAGACTCTAGGGGGCTCGAATCGAGCTTTACCACTAACGAACCCCTACTGTAAAACGCCGATTTTGAAGAAAAATTTTTATTTTCCATAGTAAAACATTTGTTCCTATTGGGTTTCGAACACCGAACCTCTGGCACTAGATCCTGCACCTTGACTGATACTGTCTAACTGAATCAGAAAGTTTTAATTTATGTATGATTATGATGGTTTGAAAACTATCTTCAAAATATACTAACATCTCTCATCACATCTCACATCTCACATCATACAAAATATACTTTGCATCTCTCAAAAACTGTATTTTTCCTAATGAAGATTCGAACTCACAGAACGAAGATTCGAACACAACACATGCCTTGCCCACCATACATTTCTAAGCGACAATAATCACACCAAATTACAGCTACTGATAAGACTGTAGGCGAACTAAAACTCAAAATTCTTGTAGCATTAATGGTATAGAAGAGAACAACCTTAGTATCGAACTAAGGTTTTGCCATGGAATATGCACGTTGGTCTGTTCAACACAGATTATTATTGGGATGCTCCTACATACGAAAATGTTTAGGCCAAAGGGAAGTTACTACAAAATAGTTACTACATATAGAAATCCAAACGAACTTTGTTAGAAACAACTTCGATTCTAACGTCAGCTGTCAGTTCGGCTCAGTATAGATAGCCCGATCGATGGTTCCGATAAGTTCGGTTCCTTTGACGTGCTGTGTATGCAAATTGATAGCTCGATGTTTCTTACCCGTGCTCAGGCTGTACATTTTTGGTTCGCTCGAGTAAGCGCCCCAAAAAAAATATCATGCAGAATGTTTTTAAATTCGCGCTCGTTAGGATGAATCTTAACAACTCGCATTATACTCGGAAAAAATGTCTTTTGCATTTCTCGCATCATAAACCACTTCATTATTTCGCTTTGTTGCCGAATATCAAGAAAGCAAGAAGTTGTGAAACAGTGATGTTTTTGACACCAATCGGATGCGTTGTGCATAATTTCCCATTTGAAAACTAATTTGTAGTGGTGACTTTATCCTCATTTTATATGTTAATCAAAGTTCGTATAACCATTTAACTTTTGTCAGTGTGTCAAGAAAGTTTAAATAGCTAAACTTGTGAAACTATTATTAAAACTAGTGTAGCTCAATAGATTGTCTACAACATTTCGTTTCCATCACGTATCTTGAATTTTCTTCTATTGACAACCGAACGTTATGGATTAGTTAAAATAAAAGAAATAAAAATCAGCCAACCAACGTACCATAGTCCAACGGAAAGGCCGTCGACTGGAGGCCGTTTGAAGACGACAGCAGTGAGATAAAGCCTGTGAGACAGGCGCAGAGCGAGCAAGTGAGAGGCCCCGAGAAGGCCAGTAAGCGAACCGAAAAAGGACACCGGATGGATGGAGGAGGGATGCTAGGGGTTGGTTGCCTCACATTTTAGGGTGTTGTACGCGGGTTTTTCCCTTTTCCACGCTGATGCTGGGAGGCCACCCGGTTGTGCACCGGTGTGAGTTAGGCTCCCATTGCGCAGCTGCAGCTGCGTTCGGATCGGCCGCGCTGTCGCTTCGTAACACATTTTCCTCGTGGGAAAGCAGGGCTCGTGGGCTCGCGTGGCTGCGAGAGCGAGAGCAGCAAAACTCGACAGGACACACACACACACACACACACACCCGTCCCGGACAAGGGTATGAAATGTCAAAGAAAGCACAATGAAGAGATAAATATCGGCCTTCCTCCCCTCCCTCCCCTCCCCGAAAGGGAGCGACAGCTGACGGGTTGGAAAATGATTTGCCAACGAACGAGGTGTGGAGGGGGGGGGGGGGGGGCTTTTCTCGAGCAAACCCCAGAGCAACCGAGGCCGAACGGGAGCAACTGCGTGAAGTCGGGACAGAAGACGACCCAAGACGGGACCGAACCCACCGAACACGACACAGTAAAGTGGACGAAGGGCTGCTTCCAGCTGAAAGAAGAGGCTGCAAGGAAGGAGGTGTAGCGTTCGAAAGTAGGGCGCGATGGGATAAGGCTTTTAGTCGGCAGGAAGCAGCGACGAGAAAAAGCAGCAACCCCCCACCCCCCGCCACACACACCGACGGAGAGAGCACTCGAAACGCGAAGGTGCATCACATGACTAAGTGTTTTTGGAATGGAAGGAACTCGAGCTCCGTTCGTTCCGGGGGGAGGCTGCCTTTGGTCCGGCATTTACTGGCCGCTTCACTCTCTCGCCTTCGGTCGCGCGGTCCAGCAGTGATTGGCCGAAGCCGAAGTGTTGCCTCGTCGCTTAAGGCAATCCCACTCCCACACCCCTGAGTGAGGCGAGATGGTACTGCTGCTCTTTTTGTCTTCCGCCACGATCCGCCAGCCAAAATACTGCTTAATTAAAAGAAATCAGAACGGAACCCGCAAACAAAACACCCACGCCGGGACGAGAGAGAGAGTGTGTTTTTTTTTTGGTACACAGGGTACACCGTAATCAAGCATCTCCCCTCGACCACTTCAACTCATTTTCCCACCGATAACGTGCGGCATTCCGCTCGGGGGTTGGTGTAAACATTTTACCCCTCCGAATCGATCAGATAACGCCCGAAAGAAAACTCATCTTGGGAAAGTTTTTCGCCCCGAAGGGCAACTCGCTCTCCCTCGTTTCCCCAAAAAAAACCGTCGGACAGCATCCATTTCGGCAGCAAGGCGGTTGGTCAGTTATGTAATGTCTGCCTCCGACGGCGGCTTTTTTCCCCGTGCGGAACTTTACTCGAACTTCTCGGAGCCGGGGCTTCGGGCAAGGTTGGGACCGGGGGGGGGAGGAGCGAAATTAATTTTCTCATCATTGCCTGCTTGACTTTTGCTTTGGCAGTTTTATTTCCCACCCCCCTTCTTTGTTTCGACTCTGAGCTTTGGTTGAAACTTGCAAACATGTTTTAAACTAATGAAATGTAATGCAAGATAAATGAAAATAAATTATGCTTCACACCCATCGCCGACCGCGGGGAGGAGGGTTGGAGACGAAACGCTCGAGAAGAGAACAAACATCTCGAATAGAGTTTCCTTTTTTCTGTGCTTACCAAATGCATACTAGTTCTGTTCAACAGTAGTTCAACGGCATGAGCACACAGTATGAGTTTAACGTCATGGTAATTAGTTGTAGCTCGTTCTACATTTCCCCCACACGTTGCTTGTTTACATGTTGTTTAATTAAAATCTTTTACTTCGAGTTGGTTTAAGATTTGATTTTATTCATTTTCTTGAAATTATGATACATAGATACGGTTACAAATACGGTTTAACTTTAAAAACTAAACCCCAGTTAACAAAGTCTGTAGATGTTTTTTGTGTACTTACGAACAGGTTGCTTGACGAAACTTCTGATTAGGAACACAAAGCAATAACTATCGCGTTTTACTTGGTCGGTAAATGTGTTGAAAAGCTCAGTTTGTAATTTTAAAATATTTTAGTGTATCCTTTAACTTCAAAACTAATTTTTAAACCCGATAAGGGAACTTGTAAATCCATCAGGGCATCGTGACAAATTCCGTGGAAAAATCCTAAATTCTGATAGTGTATGTTGGTACTTGAATTAATCAATGATAAGGTTGAAAACCAGTTTGTTTCGATATTTGTAGACGAAGTTTACTTATGACAAATTAAAAACAAACCGTTTTGTAGTTTAAAAATGTTCTACTAGAGGTTAAAGATAGCCAATCGCATTTATCGATTTGGTACCGAAGATTTACAATGATCAATGACAGTTAGAATGACCCAATGTGGTAAGTGTACCACTAATGTGGTTAAGCACTAGTTTTCGAAGTTAAATGGCATCGAATTACTTGTCGTCTTCTGTAAACACGCCCTGTATATTATTTATTCTTCTTGGTTTCAATATTGAGTTTAAAATAAAATGACGTTAACCAATTGATTACTCTACCAGTTCGCTATCGAAGTGTCTAATATTGTCTTGGTATTTTTTTCTCCGATACCTTACACAATAACCTTTTTAGTGTTCATCTGAATATATCTGATACCTATACGATATATCTCGTATATACTTATGTTGTGTTTGCAATATTTTTTTCCTTTTTAACAAACTTTTTTGGAATTGATTTTACGATGCTACATTTTGGTTTGCAATATTTGCTTTTCTCATTAAGGGCTTAGAAACTGTTCTTTGTGGGTTGGTCCGGTATCAATTGAGATTCGAGCCTACGTTTATCTATCAATGTCCAATTTTCTACCCGACTTAACCGCATGGCAATCCCAAACCCTCGCGGTGTATACACTCGATCGAGTTGTTATAAGACTACTTCGATTTTCTCGATTTTCACTGAATTTATTGGTAAGTTTGTTTCGCTCTCGATAAGTTTTTGGTAAAGATCTGTCAAATTTGCTTTAACAAAAACAGAAAGGTATTGTGTTAGTGTAGGTGCAATCGTTTTTAGAGTTTGTTAAATGTAAATATCCTTTTCAAACAGTTTAATAATGACAAATATTGAGCGCTCGATCACTTTTCTCATCTTTATGTGAAGACTTTGGATTTCAATTTGAAGGACCATTACTCAATAAAAAGTTCAAGCATTGATTTGTATATATTTTTTTTAAAGTTTCTAAGGAAGTCTAGGCAGCTTTAATAAACTTAAAACTGTTGTTTCAATTGGAAACCATTAATTTCTAAAAAAGTTTTATTGTTTTTAGCGATCTTTAAGGGGATTTTGCTTAACAATGGAGAACAACTGTTTGCTTACACACAATTCTTTACCAGCTCCATTTGTAAATTGTCATTTTGTAAATATCACCAAAAGTTTTTATTTCATCAACCTTCACTACTGGTCTTACAGCAACTGGACAATCATCAAATGGACTTTTATCGTTTCATCGTTTTATTACTTTTGGCATGCTTTGATGTACTATCAATTCCCGTTTTTTGAGGCTATTGAGCGGGATGTTGCCAACAAGTTATTGAGTGTTAAAAGTTGTTAAAGTCATTTTATATGTTGAATGTTATTTTAACTTTATATCCATCTATCTAGTTTACCTTTACCTTATATTATTTAATAATCTAATCTACTATCGTTGTCGCATGAGGAACCTCTTCGACAAAGTCGACCTGTTGTCTGTAAGGTGCTTATATTGAAAATGACTTCAACTCAGTGCCGTGGCTTGCATGGGGTAAGATTTGCCTGCAGCCAACCTAATGCGACCACCTATGAGGGTCGTCTTCTACGTTGCTAGTTGCAGATATGCAGGTGCACAGAATTTCTATCGGGCCTGCGTTGTTATCGCGTTACTAGGTACAGATTAAAGCCCATCTGCTCAAGGTTTTAAGCAACTTCCGTCCTTCGTCCCATTATGCTGTTGCTGTTCTTATCCTCGGAAGCGGATTTAGACTGACGATAAAGTGTGATACCGTTACATTCACAATACGCCACAATTTTCCCCGCTTGTTGTTTGGCGGATTCAAGCCCTTCGGAAAGAAACCCCCCACACACACACGCACACACACACAAGTACTTGTTGTCACACATACGAACCGGCGACGCGATCCATTGTTCAATGCGAACAATATCGTCGTAACACAGTTCGAGGCCCAAAAGGGAAAACGTCATGCGCTCGGTTTCCTTTTTCTTCGGCGTGAACAATGGGCGCACACCATAACTTATGCATAACCCAGCGTGTACGCATTCGAACCTCCTTGCCCCCCTCTTCCACCCGATCACCCCTTTTTCCACTCGCACATTTGACAGAAACCGGTTTTCCACGCTGCTTGGCGAGCGAAAGAAGACGGGGCTGAACGACATCGCGCTTTCCTCAACTTTCCACGCAATAAAATTCATTCATTCCCTCGTTGCTGCCTGGTTTGTGGTGACGCAGAGGTTTCCCGCATGTGTGTACGTATCCGGTGTGTGTGTGTGCGCCCTTTTTTGCTTACATTCGAACCGAGGCGAAGAAAACCCCATGCCCTCGGAGCCTGTTTCCTTGCGGCGAGGAAATATTTATCCATCGCTTACGTAACCTGGCTTTATTCACATCCACTTTTCCTTAACGTTCAAGAACTCAGAAACGGCGATAGATAAGGGCACACGGCTTACCGCACCGAAATGAAATGAAAAACAAAAAAAACAAGCACACATCCTATTCACGCACTCAAGCACATACACGCACCCGCTGCACAAACCAGCATGCCGAAATCAAAATCAGCAACGGATCTGCGAAAGGTAAAACCTCATCACGAAAAACCGAGGGGAAAATAAACCGCGCCCGCCTTGTTTGCGACTTACCAACAGTTCTCGAACAGTTCTCATTGCCATTTCCATTTCGTACGTGTTATTGTTTTTCTTTCGTCCCGACCGACCCTGGCCGCTTTTTTTTTCTTTTTCTTTTTTGTTTTGGTTGTTTTTGTCGTACGCTCGATTACGACGTTTTCGATTTCGCTGACGCGTAACATTCCCCATTTTTCCCATATTGTCATCCCTTTTCGGGCCCCCGCGGTTCGGTTGTTTTCTTAATTTCACCGGCAGGAAAATCAACCATCGGGAAGCGTGGGGGAGGGAAAGGAGCGATGGCCACCGGCAATTGAACTTTGTGCGCGGGGGAAAATCGGTCGGTCGACCGCAGTCACTTTTTAAAGGTTGCGCCATAAATCTCTATTAGCTGTAATCGGTGGTCGGCCCCCCTCTCGGATGGAACGGCAAAATCTGATAGATCATGCATGGCTACCCCGGGCTTGCCAAAGCCTCGGAAAAGGCAAAGTGTAATGTGTAATACAATATTGCTTTATTGATGACATTACAGCTGCGGCACTTTATTGTTTCGTGCTCTCAGCGAAGCTTTCGCAGCCTGGCAACCATTGTTCGCTCGTGAAGTATATTAGATCAGGTTGATTATTGTACAGCTATGACACGCAAAAACCAACAGACAAATTGAAGAAGGAAACCTCTAGTAAGGCAGGGATGTTGAATTCAGCTATAAAATGTTAAATCAAATGCGTATCAACCTTAAATTGGAATAGAATTTAAAAATGTTTAACACTAGGTTCACAGCATCTCTACCTTAGAAAAAACACAGAAAAAACCAAAAATATAAAATAGAGTTATATAGTTCAGAACAGTGCACTCATACTCTGTATAAAAGTAAAATTAAAGTAAAAGTTCTTCTTCTAAGTACCAAACATAGCAATATATAAATAGAAGATAAAAATGTGAAAATGTGTGTTTTTTATCAAGAAATAAAAATGTTTGTCATCAAATTCATAAAAAAACTTCATTTTTAATTTTTATTGACGTGTAAATTTGTGCTGTGCAATTCACTCCAAGTGTGAATCAAGTTTTTGTTAAATGTTTTCAAATCGGAATCTTTAAAGTTACAAAACTTCGAAAGAACACAGTAATTGAATAGGGTTCTTCTATACATGACACGCTTTTTTCGCAACCATAGCAAGTGAAATAGGAAGGGATATAAATGTCGATGGTAAAACATTCCGAAGTCATTTCAAACATAAGCCTATGCTTTACCCGAACCCGTTTGGAATTCGAATCGTAAAACCTAATCTTAGGCTGTAGCGATGGATAGCGGAGAGATGATGTAGTCCAGTGATTCCTGAAAGCAGGACTCGTGACCGAGAGTCAATGTTGTAAAACTTGTATTAACCCATTTCTAAATAGTATTAATACATTTTCTTAAACGGGAAATATCAATAAAAAGTGATATAAAATAAAATGTTTCAAAGTTTTCCTTTAATCAAAGATTGTCAGGAGAAATGAAACATACTAACCAACTACTTTTCAGGGTCCAATGGTTTTACTTGATTAGTAAATTGAATACTTGCGAAACTGGAATTAATTTAATTATTTTGCTAAAGAGTTTTTAAATTGTCTCGTCAACTACTTCATGACTTTTTGGATTTACTTTCGGATGAAATCGACATGGTAGAAAATAATGCAACTGAACTATATAAATTGTATTTTGAAGGTAAAAATTGACAACGAATATGTTATATGCGAAAATAACAAAGGAGCAGTCACCTGAAACAACGGACACCCAACGATGGATCAATTCTAGAATCTTTTAAGTGTTTTTTTTCGAGATGATGAAAAGTTCACTGAAGTCACGTTTATAAAATAGATCACTTTTGAGGGTTTTTAAAAAACATTTTTAAACGTTGCATATTTCAATCGTTTCAGAAAAAAGATCTTTTTAAATTCTGAAACTACCAGATAGTATTATTAAAAGAAAAAACATACATTGCTTATCACATTTGGATAATGAACATGAAAATACATGGTCAATAAGCTTTTAGAAAATTAAATTTAAATTATTTAGTTATAATTATGAAAATGATTACGTACGTAAAATATGTTTTACTGAAAATAATTGAGATGAATTGTAGTTTTAGCTAGCTACAAATACTATGAAATATTTGAATGGTAAAGAAGTTCCGTAGTTCATTTGACCATCTTCCATCGATGTCGGGCGGGGTTATAACTTGTCTAAAATCAAACGTTGAAATCGGCTCTTTTCCATTGCGTTTCTTAACGTGCGTAATCGAGCACACAAGAGGATACCTGAAGCAAACTCTCGCACACCGAGCGAACGGTGCTAATCCCTGGCCAAATCCCCTTCGGGAGGATTTTCGACCAACGTTGGTGATTTATCTATCGTTCTTACACTGACACACCGGCGGCTTGGCTCACAGACGCCAACCTCAAAAAAGGAGGTAAGTGAAACAGGCAAAACCTGTCCACCGAACATTATGGATTGCGTTAATACAATACAAAATACGTTTCGTCTGTGTTCCCGCATTGGCGCGGTTTTTTTTCGGACACGGACACTGAAGATGCCTTCCGTTCGCTGCGGCGGGCTCGATACATCAAATTTGGCAGCACCGGCATGTGCCCGGGTGTGTCGGGTTGTTCCAGTGGGTTGTTTCAGTGTGGTTGAGCTCGGATTGGTGCCGGGTTTGGTGCGCCCCCGCTGCCTTCCGTCCTTCGTCGGCTTCGTGGGCCTGCTCCTGTTTTATTTCAAGCTCGGGCTTCTCGGCGAACCTCCGGGGTGGAAATCCCGACACGCTCGGCTGGCAGCGCATAAATTTCCGCCGGCTGGAGGAGCCCACGAGCCCGGTGAGTGAGCCGGGGCCGAGTAAATTCATCTAAAATTCATATCGCGATGCTTTACACTCACCTTTTGCGCGACGGGCAACGCTGCCGAAGAAACCGACGCGGTGGGGGGGCGGCGAGAAATAAAAAACAACGAAAGCCCTAAAGACACATCGGGCAAATGGTTGAGTGCTTGGGCCCGTGTTGGTCCGGATGGTCCCACGAAAAAAGAGAAACGGCTAGAATACCGCGCCGTTGCCGTGGGAAGAATCCAAAACGACTAGTGCACAACACTTCGAAGTCTTCTCCGCGGCTTGAGATGCTACTTGATGATGTTTTTTTGTTTTTTTACGCGGGACGCGAGAAAGTGCACGAGTAGATATGCACGGCAGCATAAATATGTATGAAATGTCGCCGTACTTATTTCCAGCTATTAAATAGGTATACAGCAGTACACGCGTCGGTCGAGTGCTGCAACTCCTGGAGGAAGCAAGCAAGAAGTGGCAAAAAGCACGTCAATTATACCTAGTTTACAAACAGCGACAAGAAACAGAAAATGTTAGTACTGAAGTGATTCACATTATTGTTTGCTGTACAAATCAAATCAGAAAACCTTCGGGGTGTGCGTCCAGAGGTGAATAATACCAACCTACCTTTTTTGTCATTAATATAGAGGAGGAACAACTATCCAACCATTGCGGACTGGTTATGATAACACATACACTGAAGGAAAGGAGAATAGATCGATCCACATTAATACGATCGTAACCTACTGAAAAGTTGTGAAACTGATTGCAATAACATTCCAAACTGGAAAAAATACCTATTGGATATATGGATGTTAAAAAAAAAATGACAAAAAACAGGGTGATGCTATTCTTGGGGGAGGGAAACCTCTGAATCCTCAGTATATTATATCTCGCTATCCATATAAAGTTTTTGTGTCACGGTGTTTGTGTCTAAACTCCCCATAAACGGCCCTCCACATGGTTCTAAGCATGAGAATAGGTTTTAACATGTTGACTGCCATGGCTATCATTTTTGATAGCCAGCTGTCATTAGTTCTAAAAAGTTTTTGCTCCAGAAATAAATGAAAATGAAACATAAAAATTATAGTAATATTTAATATCAATTCTTTGGTAAGCTAAGTCTTTGCTTAGCCTTCAAAAACCATAGGAATAATAAATGTTATAAACTCATTTCATTAAAAAAGATTGTACTAAAAAAATGTGCTAAAAACGCTTGGTAGTCAACGTGTTAAACTATATTTCACGCCAGGAGACTACATTCATTTTTAAATAATTACAAATTTGTTTCTTCTTATATTGGTTTGTTTGTGTTGTTTACGTTCAGCTGTGCAATATGAAGAGTAAGTTCAACTCACAAGTATAAACGGCCATGGCAGCATGCGTGTTGGCAGAGCGTAATATGAAGGTGGAGAGTTTATGTAGAACAAACCGTTTCATTTCAATGAGAAGAAAAATAATATTTGCTTTTTGGTGGTGACAATAACAGAATGTGTTAAATTTCCGTATCGTGATATAAGTATGAATTATGTTTGCTTTGCACTATGATAAAATGTACTCACTTACCATTTTTAATTTCTTTTATTATTCTAGAAAAAGGATCAGATAATAATATCGCATTAGCCGTTCCGATATTTTGAACTGCAGCCATTTTATTGGATGGAAGAACATCACAATCCTGTCCTGCAGTTCTTATGCTGCCTGAAATTAACTCCGTATGGCGATTTCTTTAAACTTCACTTACTTTAACTTATTTCCTTCTATATGATTCTATAAATAATCGGTACACTTACTTATTTATTTGTTTATTTATTTATTTATTTCATTATTAATTGATTTATTGATTTATTTATTTGTGCTTTAATAACTGTATTCGATGAAATGTTAAATTTTGCAAGTACAAAACCGCCGGATGATACGATATCATTTATCGAACCAGTTTATGACTCCAACGAAGTTGTTAATTACCTAAATTTGCGCTGAAAACCAAATATTTCCAACGAACAAACATTATAAGGATAAAACGTTATCCTTTAAAAGTGTTTAAATATAAATTAAAACAAACTTGGATATGAATAAAGTAAACACAAATCAACATCCTAGTCGCTATCAGAAACAGGCGCGCCCAAAAAACCCGTGTGGGTCCCCGTGAACGGTCTACCGTCGTTTATCCCTCATCAATGTGCCGAGGATCGTTGACGGGTTTTTCGGCCCTTTCCACATCGATTGTTGGGTTTTTCATCGCTTACTATCGCATCCCTTTTACCAACCGTACCGTTCTTGCCCCCTCACCCGGGGCCTCCTTTTTCTTGTCATAGATTTGTTTTAGATTTTACCCTTCTTTGTGCCGCTTGATTCTTCAAACGGGGTTCGCTTCCGAAATCGATTTTCCCGTTGAAACACGCTTGTCACTCGCACGGTGGGTAAAGTTGTAAAAATATTGCTTCTGGTTGTGACTCACCCACATCGTGCGATGTTAACATCGTCGGTGCAAATATCCGAGAACAATTGCAAGAGGATTAAGCGTACAGGTAGTGGAACAAGCATTGAGCTCGACAACATCGAAACGGGGAAATTTCGAATTCGTTCAATAATTGATAAGGAAAGAAACAATACGAGAGTTTATACACAGAAATGTGTGCAATTGTGAGAACGGTGAACATAACTAAATGTGATTTTACCCGATTCCCAGAAATAAGCAAACATCCACTGGTAAAGGAGTCGAAAATAATTTGTCATATCAAAGCGAAAAGCTTTCTGCAAAAGAGAAAACAGAATAAGCTTAGGTTAATCGAAAGCGTCCAACCGCGTGCTAGACTTCAGCAGCACTAGCGCACCTTTAAAGACCGAACCAAACCATCGTTCCGCAAAGACGCTTCAGAAACGTTGCTCCAAAAAGCCGAAAAAACGATCAGCGGTGCATTAAACCGTAGAAGCGTGGTCGGGTAGGAAGCGATAGCGCGGGCTGTGCTTTGCATCATTGTGTAACACCCGTTGTCCGATAGCGCTCATCGATCGATTCCGCTCGTAATGAAGTTGAAGGCATGGGTGGTGGAACACCGGGAAAAGGCTGGCAGACGGTGTACGGTTTTCAGGTGGGCGGTGGAGCTGATCCGAGGAAGCACCGGGGAGCGGTGACTTGCACATCGCAAAAGCCACCGGAAGGCAACGGTTCGGGCCCCGGGAGGGAAAGCCGGCGGGACTGGTATTTTACATATTTGATGTAAAGGGGAAAACTTTTCACGAAAATCATCCACTTTAAAGGCGCCCCGCCCTTCCTCGGCCGGATCCCGGTTGACGATTGTTGGTGTTGTGATTATCGGCTACCGGAAGAGCGAAATCTATCTCTACGGGGGAGCGGGGTGAGCCGGTGGTTGGAGTGGAGCAGGACCCGAAGTGGAGAAGTAAGAAGCCAAACTGCCCTCGAGCTTTTGGGTGTTGAGTGAGTTAAGTGAATTTTCCCATTTGTGCTCCCATCCATCCATCGGTATCTTGCCTGCCCAGAGCCTGCAGCCACACAAGCTTACACAACTGCACACACACACACCTACTGATAGCCTGGTGTACCTACATGAAACAAAAGTCAGAGAGAATGTGACGAACGAGCGAAAATCACACTCAACAGTGGTGGAAAGCCACCGAATGGAGGCGCCTGGTAGTTGAAGGAGAGCGTAACGGGGTTGTCTTGGGCGGGAAGCGGCACGCGAGTGCTTCGATATAGGAGACGGTAATTGAAAGTAGGAACAATGAGCAGCCCGCGCTTTTGTTCAATCTTTGTAGAAGTAAATTAAAGGAATGTAAATTGATTTCTGTCAATTTAAAGTTCCATAAGTACAAGTCAGCGTTTGCAACAATATCATATGAACCTAGAATGTAATGAAAATAAAGTTGATTCCTCCAATTATCATTAAGCTTTAAAATATCTAAACGAAATTAGATCACTGAAGCAGCACTGACCATGTGTTTTAAAAATTGTAGAAACACGATTACTTAGTACTTTGACAGTGAATCATACACTTCAATAGCTAAAAACCTTGTACACTTTTTAATATTATTTGTTATCTCCTTGTTTGCCTACAATGCATATTTTTACTATAAAATTAATTACTAAATATTCGTCAGTGGAACTTTGAGGACAATTTCAAGGGAAAAAGAATAACTTAGGCTTTTTTCAACACAAAAGAGATTGCTTACAAACATTTTATACTGTTTTGCTTTTCGCATCTATGATGTACGGACTAAAAGGGTAGTATAATCGCAATTCCATTAGTCTACTCTTTGTTTGTCGCTTTTTTCATATTTTTGATTCATCTTTACTTTTATAATTCCCTGTATTTGTGTTGCACAAATCAAAAGCTGTCTATAACTTTCGGTAGTTTTTACAAAGAACAATTATCAATAACGTAGCAATTTAGGGGTTTTCATTAATTTTAACAAAATTACTAAATATTAGAAAATAGGAAGATATGTTCAGTTATGATATTTTATTTTTTTGTTATAGCTTAAACTTCGTACCATATCAGCTTAGGAAAATTCAAAATAATTTGTTGCCATTTCATTCCATATTTTCGCTTGTTCGAGCCAAACTTCTAATTTATATCCTTTATCCATTTATTATTCCTTCTGTGTCCTTCGAGCTAGCCACAAATTTACAGACTATTCTTAATTTATTTTAAAAAAAATTATCACCTTTGCTTTTATATACACCTTAAAACTTCGTCCCCCATCATCATTTCATCATCATCCGAGTTAATTCTTCTTTACCGATACGTGGAAAGGAGCCCAAAAACTACATTGTTACGATTGTTCACATAGATATGTCGTTACGTATGTATTATACCAGTGATTAAGTATGCGCTCAACGACATCAAACTAATTGTATTTAATTGTATGATAATGTTCAACCAATGAAAGAAAAATAATTGGTAAAGCTATTCATAGACAATGGCAGAATCATTATTTTTAATTACCAGCAAGATGCGACACACGTTGCGAATGGCGGCGATGACCGGAAAAAAGGGGAACGCATCGATAAGCGACGCTAATAAGCGTGTGAAAGCGAGAAAACTGAAAAGCCATCCGATGTGTGATCGATTTAGCGCTGACGAAAGCCGATGCTGAATTATTGATGCGTTACGAATTATACGACAGAGCGGACACTGATGTCACTAGGACTAGGGCAAAAGCCGGGCGAATCAAAAGAAAAGTCACGAAGATACTGATCAACTGGCGAAGAAAATAAAACCAAGATTATACGACTTCAACTGGTTCGCCCGAGCGTACCATGATGCGTATGTTCTAGCATAAACTTCAACCTTAAGCCGTGGGTTTTCTATTTCAATTCCTCCCCCTTCGGGCGGGTTATGTTTCAGCATCGGCGTAATTCCTTTTTTTTGTCATTCAACTTCTCAGCTGCTTGCTCAGCTCTTCTTTCAGTATGGCATTTTCTATTTAACGCCACCTCCCCCGCTTTGGTTTGTTCAAAGTTTATCTAGTGAAAAGTTATCTCCCGCGCCGTCCCGAAACAGTGAGCTGTGATCAACGCTGCCATAGTTACAGCGCTCTTCGGGGTATCTTTTTATATTCAATTAAAGTTTTGCTCCAGTACAGCTAGTAGTAGTTCGCCGCATGTGTCATGATGACTCCGGTAACATGCTCTCAGGAGATGGAAGAAAATCCAATAATAAATTATAAAAAAGAACTAACGCTAAAACTTAAACCAAGAAAAGAAACCAACAGAATAAAAAAGACGGATAGGGGAGAGGAATAACTTCGTACCATAGAAGGGTGATGTAATATGAATGGTAATAAAAATAAACGAAATTACCGTGAGTACCTACCTGTAATATTGCATCTGGGGAGTGCTCAATGTTCATCACCTTCCAGTATTTGCGGTTACGTTCACGACTTCGGTGCGAATAAACAGACCATATTCAAAGGCTACAGTGATAACTTTGAGTAACTTTGTTGAATAATGTTTGAAGGTTGACCAACGCCCTTGACAGCAAGTTTAAGAGAACATTAAAAGCGAAAATAATACTTCCTAGCGGTGCCGGCTTACCCGGTATTTCCCGGAAATTCTTCTCCAGTGATTTCCCTTCGCCGCACGCTTCCGGTTGTTAACTCGAAACAGCGGTCGCATTACAGGAGGAAATTGCTTCATGCTCGGTGGCACTCCCGGACTGGCCGATCCCGGAAGGCATGCACACCCTATCCGGCAAGCCACCTTCCAGTAAGTTCTCGCAAAGACGTGAGAAAGTCGCCGAACGAACGAACTTTACGTGAGGCGCCCTTAGGGGGATCGCAAACGGTGGTATCGGGTGTAAATAGATTTAATTTGTCCGCTGAGCCTTATGCCATCAACGGCAAGATGGACATGCCAGTGGAACTTCTTTGGGAATCGTTAAATGTTGGGAATGCGAGATGCTTCAGTTGCTTGGGAACAAAACGAGGCGACGATTGGATCAAAAAAAGACTGGAAAAAAATACAACTATTTTTTCAAATGACAATCTTTGAGCTGAATAGCTTAAATTTGGTCAAAAAGTAGCATTAGATGCATTTGTGATAAGATTTATTTGAAATTGAATTTATATTTAATATTCAAATACGCTCAAACTCAGGGCACCAGTTTATTGCAAGGCTGAAAAAGAACCCGAATCTACTTGCAGATATAATAAATGATGTTTTCTGTTTTGTGATAAAGTGATTTTATTTTATGTTTACTGAAGTATCGATTTATTATCCTGACGAAACATAAGATAACATATTTCAATGTTTAAGTTTTGTTTTAATACTTATTTTCATTGAGTTTTGTGCATTAGCAAGATATTCGTTCATTCGTTGAACTTTAAATCATTCTACAATTATTTTACCGAAGCAAAGTTTGGCGTACTTCCAGTAACAAACATAATTCAGCCTTAGGAAGCTTTGCTTAGGGTTTTAAAGGAATATAAAACTGCAATCCTTAAAAGGAGTTATTCTGCATGCAATGTAAGAATATTATTTTCGACAAAATAACTCGAGACCGGCCAATTTTAGACCAATCAGTGTTAAAACGCGAACAAAAAGCCCAGTAAAGGTGTTAGAAGCACCCAGATATTGAACACCTACTTTAACAGATCCAGCTTACGATTAAGGATCTAGTGAACTAGTCATAAATAAAAGATGTTTGTTGTTTTTACGTTGTTCTTAAATTTTCTTAACGTTAAAATATTTATCTCAAAACTTTAAATCTCAAATGTTAGATGTTTGTTGTTTATACGTTGTTCTTAAATTTTCTTAACGTTAAAATATTTATCTCAAAACTTTAAATCACTAGATGTTTGTTGGTTATACGTTGTTCATAAATTTACCTTACGTTATAATAATATCTCAAAACTTCAAATATACTAAGACACGAGCATAATCTAGGACTTTTGATGCAAGTTCCAATATTTCAGATGATGATTGTGATAGAATAGAGGTGATTCTATCACAAGATTAAACAAACAAAGTAAGTCAAATTGTAGGAAAAGGTGTTTATCATTCTGCTGCAGAATTTTCAACATAGTTTATTTAGCTCATTTCGCTTACAGAAGTAACTAAATGAATGAATGAATAAATAAATAAATATAAAAAAGGCGTTGCTTAGGCTTGTCTTTACGCATTGCTGCTTCAGCTTCTTTTCGACTTGGTCGGCTGTCCGGGGCAAGGATAAAGTTTGGAGCAGTTCCCATTGCCAAGTCCCACGAGAGTGGCACTCAGGCACTTGAGTGCGAACGTCGGTGAGCTGCACGAAGCGGTCTTGCATCCAGCGAGCCAGCTTACGCCGAAGCTGGAAAAGACGGCAAGCAACCGTGGTGAGCAGCTATGGTAGCCGTACCGTATTGGTGCTCGGGGAAATAATGAGTAGTAGTTACCTCCAAACACTGATCCAATAGCCGTGGATGGTGGTGATGGTGCGGGAGAATCGGTTTGCCCGGCACAGCGATGCTGGTAGGCAAACGTCACGGTCCGGACTGGAGCCGACCACCACGTCGATGGAGTCGAGCACGTACGCAGCCAGTTGGTTCTGCTCCCGCACGGTGTCGGGAGTGGTGGTGAGGTCCGGAAGGCCGCGCACGAACCGGCGTTGCTCGTCCTCCTCCACCTCGATCTCCGGCGTCGGTAGTACCATCATGTCCGACTTGCTCAAGGTAATGCACATTATCACCTGGAGGATAAACATGCCGAACGAGAGGTAGGCCAGCGTTGTAAGCGCGATGTCGAACAGATCCTTCAGTCCGAGCGAGCCTTTGTCCAGCGACTTATCCTCGAACTCGAACACCGGATGATGCTGGTGAAAGCGACGACGGTAACCAACATCCCCACGGGACGCCTCGTACTCGACCGTTTCGCCCTCCAGCAGGTCACGGTGAGTCTTTGCCGGTGGCGCCGGGTGTAGACCGTGCCCTCGGTAGTAGTTGGCTGACGCCTCCGAGCGTAGGTTCCGCTCGCCGTTCATCGCCACCGGATCAGGCTGAACGGCGTACCCCGTGATGATACCTTCGTCGAAGTACTCCTCCTGACCGAGCCGTGTGGTCATAGTGGGCCTTGCATCAGCATGCGCACTTTCATTGCCACCGCCGCCATTCGCCTTCGCCGATGCCAGGAAGTTCTCATAGATGTCGTCGAGTGTGGTAGTTCTGATATCACGCAGAGAAGGCATTAGCATCCGAACAAAGCTTACATCCGGAGGGATACCTACTTTGTAAGCCACTCCTTGTAGCCGGTGGAACCCTGATCGTACAGCATGGTGTCCATTGAGCTCCGCGGTGAGCCGAGCAGCATCGTCGCCGAAAAGTTCGCCACGCTCGACGGCGAGCTCATCCGCTTCGAGAGCAGCGGCTGCATTGGGTACGAGTCGAGAATCTGTTTCGCGAGGAAACCTTTGCAACGATACAGGTTGATCATGGTGCTATAGTGAAGAGACTGTGAGAATGGAAAATTCTAACGGCGTAGATCTAGATCTATCAGATCCCATTCACTGGAGCTAAACCCGTTGCTCCAGCAGTATCATTTTACTCCGATACGGATCTTGGGGTAACTTAAATACCGGATAATTAAACTAGTTTCTAATTCAACTCAACCTTCCCATAACCTTCGGGAAAGGCCACCTCTCCCATCGCTCCCAGAATGATCCACTTATCCGCGCCACGTCTTCAGCACCTCGAGCCACCTGTTTGACTCCAACGTCTCCATCCCTTCGTTTCGTTTCACGGTCTGCTTGACACATACCTCAGTAATAACTCAACGGAGACACTGGAGGGGACCTAAATTCGATGCTTACTTTTGTACTTACTACAAAATTGGAGAGGCACTTTTACCGATGCTTATCTTAACTTCGTATCCTCCTCCATATTCTGGCACATGAGAATTGACTAAATAAATAACTCTTAGGCTGTTATGCTTTTAAAACAGGTAGTTATGCCATAGAGGACAAAGCAGATTTTGAATAGGCTGGATCACTTTGGGAACTAAATGGAACATATTCGACTCCAGAGCTGACAACCTAACTTACCGATGAAATCCAAGGGTAGAAAGTGCACTGGCGTAGCTCGCGTCGGTATTCTTCACCTCACCGGAACTCGCGTTGTTCGCCGCCGTTGGAAGCGACAACCCTTCAGAGCGACTTTCGACTCCAAAATCTTGCTGCGTTGCGGCGGAACCGGCTCCGTCCAGTATCAGGTAGGCGATCGGCATCAGCTGTTCATCCAGAATGCCATCGGCGGATATCATCAGACTCGACTCGTCCGATGCCAGCACACCGATCTCCAACGGTGCCAACGCCACCAACAGCGCCATAACACCGAGCGGGATCTTCATCGGTGACATGTTCACTCTCGACTGATGCGAATTCTCCAGCTACCAACGGATTACCTTGCGTCAGTCTTACTTTAGCCAGCCATCGTCATCGAACGTGGCTTGAATTGTGGCGTAACATGTCGATGTGCCCGCTTTCTGTCCCCATTCTGAGGTGCATGTGCAACGGTGCATCCGTTTGGAACCGGGCGGTGGTCTTCTTTCTTCCCACACCGTGATGCACATTCTCTTTTGCGTGTCATTATGTGCGCGTCCGCCTTATGTTTGTACACACCGAGCTATCGTCAATCTGGTTTGTTCCGGTGATCAACATCAAATCTATGTCTAGTCTCTTAATTTATTCAGTTGACGCACACGGCAAGCTTGAAAGTTTTAATCGAAACCTTTTAGCATGAAACTCTCATACACTGTGCAGAACGATAAATGGAACACCAGTGAAAAAAACAATTATCTGACATTGCGCTCAGTTTTAGAATATTTTGAGTGGATAACAATGAAATTCGTTTATCATATCTGCAAAAGTATAACATAAACTAGGTCATTTTACAGTAAACCTAAAGGAACAGATGTGAGGTTCATTCTAAAACCAACTGAGTCCAACGCTTTTCCTCAATTGTAGATGTCTAACAATAAAAAAAACCTAACAAAAGTATTCCAGCGGTTCCAAAGTGTTTACAGAACATTCACAAAACTCGCAAACTGCGTCTAGACTTTTCAAAACCTGCAAATTTAGATTTTAAATTTTGTTGCTATATACTCTTCCCACTTAAATAAAATGCGTTGATAAAATATGCTTACGATCGTTACTGTAAGTTTGGCTAACATATTTAGTAAAAATAAACTGTATTGTTATGCGGTTAAAAATATACTATTTTATTATGATGTCTGTCCAATCCCTGAAACTCGTTCGCCATGAAGCAAGTTATAAAAAAATATTTAGTTTTGAAATTTAGTTTTTAGACAATATAGTTTGAAAATATAAGACACAGAAATAGGAAGAAATAGAGCGATATAGTTGTAAAAAAGATAATAGAAACTGTGACAGGCATCAACAAAATGTCATATAAACTTACAGAAATAACATTAAATGTAAAACGTCTGAAAATAATTTAACAAACCAAGAATTGAATCTGAAAAACAACTGTTCAAATTTATTTGCAGCTGGCAAAATAATTCGTTATTCAACTTTAAATGATTACACCGCTTGATGTCCGATTTTCAAGCTCATTTTTTTTACACAAACACAAATGTGGACAAAGAAGATATGGTAAGCGAAATACATTGTTATCAATTCTTAGTACCCTAAAACCAATCAAAGTCAGACAATTGTTCTTACTTCTGTCGTCGAATGTACCGTTTTGCTCAGTGTACTTTACCGTTTTGCACAGTGTACTCTCAATGAAAGTACGAAAGGGGTTCAACAGTCTTTCTTACCACAATCTGTTCTTACATAAAATTATTACGCGCTCTTTTGAGTGGTTGATTAATTCATTGTGTTTTATTCCTCTGACTGATTACTCTGCATGAAGGCTCTAATTTGTAGTCCTCGACGAATTTCCGGTTTGTAAAAACACTCTTCTTAACGCTTATGGCAGCGTAACTAATACCTTAATATCTTCTGAGAGCTGAAATAAGAGAAAGCCATAGGTCGAAGTAGGGTCGCTATGAGGCTAGAGGATTGTGAGCGGAACGGCAAACGAGACCGCATCCTTAAACACTTGAACGTGGTAGGCAACAATGATAAACACGTAATCCAAGCTGTTACAGTTCTCACGATGGTGGGAAGGGCGCCCAGTAAAAGTGCAGGCCACCCCACCAGCGTGGCGCGATGTTCCTTATGTTCATTAGGTGTAAGATAATTGTACATTTATCATCCCACATCAAACACCTTCGCCTTGAGGAAAAAAACCTTGGAAGCATCTCGCGCTCCGCGTCCGTCGGGGGAGGGTGACGAAGCAGCAGGAAACGTTTTATTCACGCAATAAACCGCGGGAAAACGCCCTGTTTTCCCGGCGCTGACGTGACCGACCTCCGGGGGCGTCGCGCGGGTGAGCGGACGGCGGTGGTTGAGGTTGGTTATTGGTGTTTATTGGTTCGGAGACTTCGGCGGTAGCCATTACGGTTGCACATTACTTTGCTTCTCCTCTTCGCTCGCTACCTCGCGCTCTTTCTCCCCCCTTCCACAACTCCATCGAAAACTCAAACCCCGGCGCACCATCAATCCCGGCCCTGTGACAGAATCAATTTTTCTTCCTCTTTTGAATTTTCCGAGATTCATGGTTGCGTGCTCACTTAAATTGGATAAATAGCATTACCCCATCCCCGCCGGGGTGGAAACCCCGCTGCTGGTGGATGCATCTTCCGCGGCAAGACCCCGTCGCATAAGTTTTAAAGAAAACTGCACGCCATAACTGCCTCCCGGTTCGACGGATTCACATCGTTCATCTTTCGGATTTATCTCTCTTTCTCGCCCTCGCCCTTTCCCGTGCTCTATTTCCCTACAGTTCTTGAAAATGGTGCGTCGGGAGGATGCACGATGATAGGAAACTTTATTCATTCGAACCACCATAAATTACAAACTTCGAAAATAAAAATATATGGGAAGTGTTTTGGAAATGGGATTGAAAAATTGAATCCGTCAAGCAATTTGTGCGATTACCACCACCAAGGTCCTCTAATATCAACGACAAAGCCAATAAGAACAATAGCAAGCGTTTCAACTAATTTTCTTGGTGTAAGGACTGTCTTGGTAATGCCTGTAATACTTTTTCCCTATGTGTAAATGGATTGTTAGTCCTCTCACACAGAGGAAAGGCCGGTCTCGGTTGGGATTCAAACCCATGCCAACATGCTGCTTTTCAAAAATAAAAAAAATTAAACACTATTAACAAACTAAAACATTTTATTCTAATAGAAAACAGATCGTAAACAGAGACAGATTACGAGTTAAGGTAAAACAAAAAATACGAAGTGCGTAACTTTTTCACCTCCCAAATGTTTGTTGACATTTTTATAAGATAAAACAATGCACTTACACCATTTTTAATTTAAATTTAAATTGTCCCGTCTGCTTTAATCAATTCCCAAAAGTGAACTCTTTCCATATACGTCAAAGAATTCACACTTTTGTTCTTCTTCAAAAAGCTACGAAGGAGTTCTAGAATTGATCCTTAGTTGTTTGTTTGTTGTTTCAAGTGAAAACAGATTTTTTGTTCAAAACATTAAAGTCACTTTTTATTATTAAAATACAATCCAAATAGTTCCGATGCATCATTCCCTACCTTTTCTAAATCATTCGAAAGCTAATTCAAAAAGTAATCAAGTATTGAAAAAGATAAATAAAACATTGCTCATAATAATTAATACAATTACAGCTTTGAAATTTGTAAAAAATCATGAAATGATTTCGTTGTGCAAAAAAAAACAAACAAAAACAAAATAAGTTGCTCTTGGTTTTAAGAAAATAACACAATTTGTTAAATTAAGCGTCAGTTTAATTAAAAAATAAACATTGTGAAACATTATTTCAATTAATTCAAATTAATTTATTAATAAGGCTCACTAAAATCAATGGAACGTATTCTAATTTGAAAACATTAAAAATTATTTCTCTAGCAGTTATCTTCAAATTCCTCGATGGGTTTTTTTTTCATCCAGCACTGTAATAGTGTGGCTAAATGCTGCGGGATGGTGCTCAGATTGCATGTCCTGGCACACGCGGGCGTCTGGTTTCACGCCGGGCCAACTGCTAAAACTCAGCAGCCCGGTGGGAGGATGCCGGTCGGGGTGTTTCCTTTCTTCCGAATGATTTGCACTCCCTTCGACCACTTTTCCTTTTGCCCCGGGGAGGGTAAGTGGTAAGTGGTAAGAACAGCGCGTGACATGATAATAGAGATCCTATGGCGCTGGTTTAATGCCTTTCTTTCCGCAAGGTAAACCGCGGGTGACCAACGCCCCGAGCGAAGGGCGGGATGCTATCGGGGGGTGGGGTGCCAAAGGGGAGCCTTTGGTGGAAAGCGAATGTACATTAAGCGTTAACGAGCGGCCCCTTTTTGCAGGTACCTTGGATGTGCCTTCAAAATACCGTACTTTCTGCTTTCTTTACTCGCTCCGTATCTTCTCGTCGTTTATCAGGCTTCAAACACCCTTGCTTACGATCAGTTGTTGCCTCTTTCACACCCAATTTTTAGAATACATCCTTTTCTTGTTATTTTCCAAATATTCTAACTGTTTGTCCTCCTTTTCGATTTCTCTTTTACGCTTGTAGATAGTTATCACACCACATTTGGTAGTAAATCATCGTTCACCACAGGGGTCGGCAAAGTGCGGCTCACCAATTTTTACAACAACAAACAAACTAAAAATAATCTCTTATCGATAAAAATCTTATCGAATTTGTTAACGAAATCACATTTATTTCTTCCTAAAAATATTTGTTGAAACTGTTGAACGTGATGTTTAATACCAGGCAACTTGCAAAACCTTTATTAGGCTTTTTGATTACTTTTATCTCGTCATAAAAGATGGTTCACAATATTCAAAACTTCTTTGAGCTTAGATATTTTAATGACTGAGAGAGAACTATTGATACGGTAACATAATATAAGTAAATTATTAATCTGAAATATAATTAAAAAAATAAATGATAAGAGAAAAAAAGAACAATATGTTGGAAAAGTACTAAATTTAAAAAGATAATATAAAAACGTATAAATTATTTTCTTTTTCATCATCTGACCTCGTTTTGAAAACTTGTGCCAACCCCTGGTTTAGTTTTACTTGAAGGAACGTTACAGAATAAAACCAATCATTTTCGGGAATATTAACATGCATCACGCTTATTAACTTTGGATTACCATCGGAAGTTAACATGAATACAATCAATATTTGTTGAAACCCAAACTTTCTTTAAACATAGATGTTACTAAACACAAGCACAATAACGTTTAATAATCTGTGTTCTTAAAAATAAGTTGGTGGACTAGTAACGTGATAAAATGTCTCTGTTTAGGAGCACGAAATTGTTTCTCAAATTATGAAATAATATACTTGATAAGCAGAAAACAAGTCCTTTAGCATACTTCCAAAATATTTCTTCGAATAATTAAGAATTTCATGGGGGAATTAAAGACTTTGTATGTATAAAAGAACCTAATGGTTTCTTAAGTGCTTTCAAATGTATCAAACATACATAGAAAAGTGGTAAGTTTTTGGAATGATAGGTTCCATTATAATTTTACAAAACAGGAGACAACTATCCAAAGATCCTTCCATGCGAGCGAAGATCCGTAAGCGGCGAACTCGAGTCACCGATTGAAGTCTTCCTCGAGAGGCGAACTCCTCGGCCGAAGATCGTCCGGACACCAGCACGAATGCCCTCCGTCCTTCTCTGGCGACCGTTGTAGCATGTTATTGGTCCACCGGTTCAAGTACCACCTCGCATCGATCGATTGGGAAGAAGAAACATTATGGGATGCTGGCGCGGGATACGCGAATGCCTGAGCGAGAGCGTCTGAAAACCCGGTTTCACTTCAGACATCGCGGCCCTGAGGTGCAGGGGTACGGTTATTTTTTACGTTTTCCTCTTTAGCACCATTAGCCACTGCGGGACAGCCTTGCAAGACTTCCGAGATACCTGCAGGACCGGTGCCGGTGGTGGGTTCATAACCGTTTCGTTGGCACGGAACCGGACAAACTTGCGGCGATGATGAATGACGTGACGGTTGCGATTGGTCTGTCGGGCCAAGCCGGGGGTCGAACGAAAAGGACCACCGGATCCACGACATCAGTCGACTCACTCTGGCCCATCTCGGCCTCTGGGTGCGTCTGTTTACTTTCTTCTTTTCCGTCTTCGGAACTCCAAACGACTCCATAACCATTCATCCCTGAAGGCACGCGATGACCAGAATAGCTTACGGCGGTTCACGGTTCACCACCAGCGGCCAGTTGCGGGCGAGCAATTATCGGATAATTACCTCAAACAGCAGCAACACTTCGCGCCGAGCAACACGGTCTTTAACAGGGAGTGCGCTATAACTGCATTGGGAGTGTTTTTTGTTATTGTCAGTTGGTGTACGCGTGACAACTCGACCTCGTGGAGATCCTGAAGTTTTGGTGGACCGTCACCATAAGTGCATTGTGTTTCTTTGTCTTCCTCTTGCTCTCATTTAGGATCATACATTAAGGCAATAAAGGTGATTCTTCAATGATCCTACCATTTCCCCATCTTATGGCAAGCGATCGTGACGATCTTCGCGTTAAAATGTACAATGTTTACTAACATTTTTTGGTGAAGTGCAAACTCTCTAACGCAAAACAGTGAAATGGACAGTTTAACTCTCCTGAATGAGAAGTATAGGCACAAACCTGACTCTGCTGGCCGAGATAGCGGAGATCCGGCGCAACACCGCTCTTGCGTGACTACGCCGGACAACGAGTCAGAAGACAACTCCAGTGACTGTTGCTTCAACGTGGTGCCGCCGGAAGTGGAAGTGGCTCCCGCGATGCATCAGAAGCCGCTGCCGAGTTTCTACATCGAACGGCTGCTGCAGCCGGCAACTTCGTCGGCTCAAAACGGTACCAAGGAAACGGTGCGGCGTCATGCCCGGGACTCCAGCACGGTGACGTCCGAGTCTAGCTCGAGCAGCCACCGTTCGTCTCCGGTCTCTGCCGGCCAGACGTCACCCGCTAGCGAGCGAGACTGGTGTGTTTCTCCGTACAGCCTTAAGCCCGACCCAGCTCACGGTACAAGGTTGGTTGCGGCACAGGACGCAATGGCTAAACCATCGAATCATCCAAAACCGCCAGCGGCAGCCATGCACGATCAAAGTGAGCCTCGATCAACTACCGTGTTTATTGCCTGGCCAGACGGGGAGGCTCGGGGCGTCAACTTCAACCGCTTGCAGAGGGAGCTACTGTCCCACCACGGCCTATTCTCGTACGGTAGTTGGATACCAGAACGGGGTACCACCTCGCTGCAGGAGTTCCAACCGCATCAGTTGGACCTATCTCTTACTTCAATAGCTGGCGCCGGTGCCGACCGTCAGTACTTCAACATGCAAGGCAAGTCTACAACCAGGAATATTCTACATGTTGCTTTGGAATTTTCCAAACAGGGTTTAACTAAGGCCAAATATTCCATTCTATCTCGTCAAGCAAAGTTTAAGAGTGTAGAGTTAGTACGAGGGTTGCCTTTTAAGTTTCGGGATTTGGAAAAACTGGTGATGCAATCTGTTAATTAAAAATTTTATCTTAAAGCTTGGCGTTTTTGAGGTTATACGTACTCAGAACGTTTTGACATACGAACGCTATTTGTGTTGTTAAAAAAATGTTTAAAGGTTCAATGTCCGCCAAATTGTAGAATTGGGTCGTGGGCATTTTCGTGCGATTAATTTTTGCAACTTTTGACGTGAATCGACACAGCAGTAGTGCATGAATGAACTTAATTCAACTTTTGGTGATGAAGCTCCATCAATGATCAGTATTTATCGATGGTTTGGAGATTTAAATCGTGGTTGGAGTTCACTCCAAGATGAATTTCGTGAAGGTCGTCCAAAATCAGTTGTCGTTCCGAAAACAATTGATGCTGTGCGTGAACGGATATTGCAAGATCATCATGTGACTTTTTGTGAGATAGAGACAACCTTAGGTATTACTGGGACCAGCATATACTTAATATTGCATGAACATTTAACTGTCAAAAAAATTTGCTCGTGTTGGATTCCACACAATTTGTCAATCTCTCAAAAAAAGACTCGTGTCGATTGGTCGGAAGAAATGCTCGAAAAATACGATTGCGGTGCTTCAAAACTCGTCTTTAATATCGTGACAGGTGATGAGTCGTGGATTTACGTGAATGAACCCGTAACTTAACTGCAATCGACTGTATGGGTGTTTCAAGATGCGCCGAATCCAACCAAAGTTGTTCACGCACGAAGCACTTCCAAGCAAATGGTCGCATGTTTTTTCGGAAAAACTGGATATATCGCAACCAAACCTCTAGAACAACGCAGAACAGTCTATTCTGAGTGGTACACAACAATTTGTTTGCCAGTTGTCTTCCTAGAAATCAGGAAATTCAACCGCTTTCGACGGATCACCCGTCACCACGACAATGCGAGCTCTCACACATCGGCTCAAACAACTGTATTTTTGAGTACTCAAAACATCGATTTGATGAGTCATCCGCCATATAGTCCTGGATCTAGTACCAAATGACTTCTTTTAATTCCCGTACGTAAAAAATAAACTGAGATTTCAACGTTTTTCAATACCTGAAGAAGCGAAGATCTCTTAAAAAAGACTCGTGTCGATTGAAACTTTAAACATTTTTTTAACAACACAAATAGCGTTCGTATGTCAAAACGTTCTGAGAACGGATAACCTCAAAAACGTCAAGCTTTACGATAAAATTGTTAATTAACAGATTGCATCACCAGTTTTTCCAAATCCCGAAACTTAAAAGGCAACCCTCGTATAATATCTACGGTCTTAAACAGACGATGATGGTACATGTGGAGCACGTCCTTAGTATTTGGAATTCAACATTATTTTCTACGAAAAGCTTACAATTTGGTTTCAAATCCTTCCCAAATCTTTCATACATGTTCTCATCAGAGTACTCTTGATTTTTGCAATCACAGACCCCGAAGCAACAAATAAGTTAGTCTTCCTATCAGCCCTGAGAGGTGAAGATAATATTTGAAGCCAATAATTATTGATTTACACACCCAATAATAACCCAACTGAACGAAATTGCCCAAGAAGTTATAAACGAGTATCCTTGCACAGTCGATCCAAACCAAAGGAACATGTAAATTGTCACGGCACGATGGTGATGCCTTCAGCTTTACCGCCCGCACAATCTGTTAACTGCCATATCACAACTAGCACTTGACGCCATCCGTTCCGTGCCAGCTCTGTTGACTCGGTTGACGAATTGTCACATTTAGGAACTTGTCGAAATTTGTTCCATGAAATGAACAAAACGAGACCCAATTCGCCTAGAGTTAATCGTCTGAAATGAGCGAAAAGCGATGAAACGTACGAAATAGTTCTGCACTGACCCTAGCTGACCTTTCAGAGATTGAGATGTACAAGCAAATAGAGACAACTAACATGCGTAAACCTTAGGGTAAACAACACCTTCTGCGGGAGACCTTTCCTCCAGCAGCTCCATTGTGACAGTATTGAAAAGTAAAATAACTAACATTGGAAACCTGTCGAACAGAGCAGGTTACACGTCTGCCTTTTAACGAACGCGATCTGGATGTCTTTGTCAGCTTGGATGAGGTGGGAATTGGGTGCCTGCAGGACAACAAGTGAAGTTTCTTCTTGCTCATGTTTATCGCCGACACCATCCGAAGACGTCGAGAAACATATAAGCCTCCTCGTTATAAAATCCGATCAATCAGCATCTGTCAACATATCGGAACTTTTGTTTGTGCACAGTTTTAGCAGCTGTGTACGAGTTCTAATTGACCAGGCATGAGCTCAATAGGCGTCGCCGCAACACAACACACCGATTACGAACGGTTCGATGCTAGTTCCACGACAAGTCCTCCCTGTTTGCTCACCATCAACGATCGGTGCAGTGTCACGACGTCGCGAGATGCTAACTTCCACCATTCCGCCCAGGCTACACCTGGAGCACGATAAATATATGGCAAACATGGATCGGAAACTGTTTAATAATGCTGTCTTCGGCTGCTGATGCTGCTGCTGCCTGGGTGCTGGAACGATCCATTCCGGGAAGCGCAATGGTGCGCGAGCAGCGAGGGATGCACAGACAAACCGATAATTTGACACTTAGGTACGGTTAATCTATCCAATGGGAACCTAACACAAGGCCCCGGCTTGCTCTGTTTGTTCTCGGCTCATTGAGCTGTGGAATTTTGTGAGGTGTTAATTTCGGTACCTCTTTACCCGGCTGAACGGGTTGTTTTCTTTTTCTCTGTCCTGCCCTCCTCTACTCTTTGCACAGCCTCTGCCCATCTTCCCCGCTGGGCCGATAGACGTCGTTGATTTTTCCTTTGTATTGATTATGCAGACACTGACTCTTTGCCAGTGCCGTAAGTGGTAAAAATCACACTAACTCTTCTGTTGTGCGCGTTTAATTTCACTCTTGTGAGCCATCCACGGTCTTTGAATCCTCTCTGTGATTCTCGTAAGATGAATAAAGGAAAATAATGGGAAGAAGAAAACTAAATTTCTCATCAAGAGCATCGAGCGTGAGGCAATCAATTCATTTCTATAGGTAAACAACAAAAAAGTCACACTTTACTTTAACAATCGGAGTCTTTCAGTGCCGTCACAACCCGTTTTCTGTTCTTACATTAAAATGATGACTCCTTGAACTGGTTGAAAATAGGTATACGTAGAAAAGACCACAAAAGTGAAGAAGGGTGTGAGATCAATTAAAGTTAAAGCAAAATAGGACCTTTTCAATTTTTGAATCTTTTCAAACTAACCAAACTAAGAACAACTATAATAGCCCATAAAAGAAGCAAATCTGATGAATCAATCATGGTTTTTAAACATCCCCGAATATCCTAGTCTAGTCGCTGAGAATTAATAATAAAACATTGGTTTATATACTTACGTATTTAGAGCAAGTTCTTCAAATTGAATTAGCAGAAGAATTTTGCGTTTGAACAAAATTACACGAAATATTTCCGAACCAACTTAAGTCAACCATGCTCAAAATATCTTACTATCGCGTGTATTTCAGTATCTTATCCAGAAGATCCAGAAATCTGAAGAATTATGTGCAATATTTCTTTGGTTTGAAAAAATATTTACTATCCTCATCTATCTAGAGAGAAAGGAAACTATGGAGAAGCTGGAATAAGCATTCCGTATAAGCAGTACTACAGATTATTCATTTACATCGGAACTTTGCATAACCTGCCTAAGCAATAGAAGCGTATCTTCAGGCACATTAAATCTGTGAAATCAGATACCGGTAGTTAGACAGGTCTCTTTTTAGCACTCTGCATAGCTACGTAGCGAAAATCAATTGCGATCGTATATTGAAATGTCCTATCAGATATTAGAACAGTCCAGGAAATAACATCTCCACACCAACGCACACTCTCTTCCAGGTTCCACCCTCAGTAAGCGCTACCGGAAGCAAAACCGGGAGCGGAAACCACGGCAGGCGTACAGTGCGATGCAGCTCGAGCGGCTAGAGGACGAGTTCAAGCGAAGTATATACCTGAACGTGAGCAAGCGCTTCGAGCTGGCCCAGTGTCTGGGGCTGAGTGAGACGCAGATCAAAACCTGGTTCCAGAATCGCCGCACGAAGTTTAAAAAACAACAGGACTCGCGCAACAAACGCGAGCAACGGCAGCACGCCCAGCTTATAGCCCAATGGTTGTTGCAGCCGCAGCTTTGCGGTGACGTTGGCGCTGGCCAGTTTCATTCAAGAACGCGACTTCCGGTACTGTTGCCTCCGCGCCCGGTGCTGCATCACTCGACGCTGATGCCCTCGCCCTATCTGCTGCCTGCTCCAGTGCCGTCCCAACATCGTCAGAACCGTCCGCTACTCGAGTCTCAAGTAATCACAGTTCCGGTGACGGTGCGATCACCCAACGGTCCCCCTGCAGCGCTTCCACTTCCTGCCTCTTTTCCCACCCGCATTCTAACGACCGCCGGCTTCGGAGGATCTCCAGCCGAACGAGGCATTGTGGAAGGGGAAGCCTCCAAACAGCAAGATCAGTGCTAGCGTGCAGTGATCAGTGGAAAGTAGTGAACCAATTGCTTCCTGCTGGCAGTTACAAATGGTTTTGCGCGAAGCTAGTGACACAGGGTAACAGAGTAAAGCTGTACGTTTAAATAACCTTACTGAATTTTATTTACCTATCTAGCGAAAGGCAGGAAATACACAGAAAACAGCTCGGCAACCATCACTATTTAAAACAAAACGAAAATAGGCGAGTACATGTTGATCGAGTAAATGCACATGAAAATGGAAGGCAAAGACAACAATAAACTAAAAAGCAGGAGTGTGTCGCGACCCAGCAGCATCGATCAATAAGAAGTACAGTGGTATAGTAAATAAAACAGGCAAAGTGAACAGGCACCGACTGTAAAAGGAAGTATTCAATGAATAAAAAGTGTAGTTTGTTCACGTTGTAAGACATTTATTCAGAATATATTTCCTTACTATCGATTTTGAAATTATTATGATCCTTTTATTGTTCACTGACGTCATGTGGGTTCAATACTATTTATCGATGTAACAGAAATGTGCCTTCAGTTCTTCGTAAGAAAAACATGTTTTCGTCCTATGTTGCTACAAAAACTCGCCCGCTGTTGCTACAAAAACGAATGCTGTTATCGTTATAATGGTATTTTGCTTGTATCGAGACCAAAATATTGAATAACAGTACTTTTTTCAAACGATACGACGACATAAGTTGTGCGACCTCAAATACAATTTAATAATGCTGTAATATATTTTGATGTGCTAGGGTTGCTTTCATTAACCCGGTTACCTTCCTAAAGAACAATTTTGTTGACCGATAGTTTTCGATAAATAATGGTGACAATTACATGTGTCTCTATACTACTAATACATACGATACTAACAAACCATCTTTGAATAGCTCCCTTTCGTTCACGATACAAAAAATGCCTACTAGAAAAGGAAATATTTGTCTGAGTTTGGTAAATGTTCCATATCTTCCTTTTGTTTTACTATGTTTTCGAGCAGAATTATCTCCAACAAATCATCTGGAGCTCGAATTGATAGACTGGTTGTCAGGTATCGTCTTGTGTCTTCTTCAATTCCTACTTGCATGTTCGTTCGTGTGGTCTGTTTGATAGGTTTCCTGTTTTCTTCGTTTTCTATATTTCTCTATAACGAATGAATATGTTCTGAAATGATCTTCTTGTGTTTCAATATTTCTTATGTTAGTGCACACGGTATCAAATCATTTTATATCCTATCATGTGTGCAGTAAATTCCCTGTCCTTTGCTTTTTGAAAAGTTCATCAAACGGAACGTCTTTCCTGCATCTAATAGCTACTGCTTGGAAATGTTTCCTAGTTACTAGGTTCCGGCTTAAAAACTACTTCCATATTATGGAGCTTCTTCTGCTTTAATACACTGCGTTGAATGTTTCAGTCCAGCGCCTCGGATCCAGTGTTCGGTAAGAAAAAACACAATATGGCACTACCTGTAAAAGATATAGCGAGTGCATTATGAGTTCCTGTCAATTCTCTACAGTAAACAGATACGTGGAATTGTATGAAGAGAAACTGGTGACGAATAAAACAATGATATTATGTTTTAAAGGATCGAAAGCATTTGCTCACCAAACAACATCATGGAGAAAAGCGCGACCGGTATGAAGCAGTTAAGGTCCACTAAGAACCCGAATAGGATATTTCCTAGCAGCGCTCCTCCACGTCCGAACGTAAGCGATAGTGCGGCAGCCATTACCCTGTAGGGAGTAGGTTATATGTTTAGATGGTTGTTATGGTAAAAAAAATCAGTAAACGAACATCATACTAGCCTACCTCAGATTGGTTGGAAACAAGTCTACCATCACACAATAGACGGTGCTAATACCCATCGAGGTCAGCGCTTCGAAAATGCAGGATAGAATGAGGTTCTGCGTCGAGTTGTTAACGTATGAAAGGCCAACTGTGACAGCACCGGCAACCATCAAGCTGAAAACTGTTCGTAAATAACACCATCAGATGTGTCTTCCAGAGAAAGAGGCAGAAAGATGGCTTTCGAACTTACTCAGAAAGAATTTCGCCCCCAGCCGATGGACACAAAGCGGGAGCCATAGGCTGGTAGGAATACAGGCGAATCCCAGCAGCAGCGTGTGCCAGTATACATTGGTGTCGATTTTCGTGCCGCAGTATTCATCGACCAGCGTTCCGTTTACGGTATCCAGCACGATCGACGAGACGTCGCACACCGAGACGGACATGTTCGGGTACCGCTTCTCATGCAACTCGAACCGACCGAACAGCTCCGGGAACCACACCATCAGCGTGTAGTAGCTGGTAGTGATACCGAATTGGATCAGGCAGGCTAGAACGGTGTTCTTCCGGAACTCCGGACCACAGAGGGCCTTCGTTTGCTCCCATATCTCGCCGAATATAATCTTCATGTGCTTCGGGTTATGTATGTTGAAGCTCCGTATGGAGCGATTGTGCGTCTCCATGATCATATTCCCCTTGTCCGACTCCTTGAGGCCCTCGATCTGCCAAAGAAGAAGGATGGATAAGTAAATGAATTGAGGCTGCGCACTTTTTTTTGGGGGGAGCACACGTACAGGACATTCGTTCCGATCACGGCCGGTGTTGATGTGGTAGATGTCCTTAAGAATCTCCAGGGCGAGGTGTCGCTCACCACACTCGATCAAGAACTTGGGGCTCTCAGGAAACCGCAAAAGCCATAGCCCTAGCACGATACTAAAAAGGAAAGCAGAAAAATAAACAGTTAGATTTTTTCAGTATATGGCTGATGTTATGTATCACCTTAATTCGTGCGAATAACATAGATATCCGCTAAAAATGACTTTTGTAATAGATCTAAGTATTATGCCTACTATATTCAACAGCTGTTGCGCGAAATAAAATAAGAAAAGTATGATTTTGAAACACTTACCTTGGAACGGAGCACAGGGCAACGAACAGGTTCCAGCTTCCGAACAGAGCCTTGCCATCGGCGTCCGTGAAATGGAAGTCCAGAGGTATGACGATCCAGGCGATGCACGGCAGTACGATGATACCGAACGTCCAAAACAGTTCCATCCAGCAGAGGATCTTTTCGCGGTACGCCGTCGGCTGAAACTCGCCCAGGTACGGAAAGCAAATGCCCATTGCACCGGTAATGCTACGGAGCACACGAAGTTATTAGCACAGCGGTGAGGATTTTTTGGGATACTAGGCTAACTTACGCAAACCCGTTGATGAATCGAAGTAACAAAAATATTGAAAATATTTGTGACACTGTGGATAAAACACCAATGATGCCATCCAGAAGAAGTGTAGCAATCAGCACGATGCGACGTCCTTTCGTGTCCGCCAGGCAACCCCAAAAATAAGATCCAATAACCATACCTGTAGGGGTTGAGAATGAGTGTATGAACTTATATTGTGTCTCTAACTAAGCTAGTTCCATTTATTGCGCCTCGTTACATTGAATCCGATTGTTTTCATTTCCTCCCGAAGGTTAATGGCTTTAGCAAACAAACTTATGACGCAACAAGTAATCAAAACTACAGAGTGGACTTAAGACTAATTAAATAGTACTACATTCACGTGTCGTTTAGATTCCTGCCAAAGCGCGGAAGAAGATCTCTCCTTTCTTTTGCCTCAAACAGATTGTTCTTGTATTGTGCATCTACTTTCTACCGCCATTCTCTGCTATATTTAGCACCTTTTGTCCGACATTGACTCTGAATTTGGTTACCGAGGAACGAAGGTATGATAGCGAGTGGGGGATAAGTTGTCCTTTACCCCCGCGTCTGATTTTAGTCTGCGCGATAGTGTCATGGCTCCACTCCCGGACCTGCCAGAATAGACCAGTTACACGGCAACAAACGGGCAAACCCGTGCGTAATCAAACCGACACCTACCGAGCATGGGCGCAGCTGTCAGCCATCCTTTATCTTTGGATGTCATCCGGAAGTCGCAGGTTGCCGAGGGCAGCACGAACGAGATGAGCGTAATGCTCACGGCGGTGTTGGCGTAGATCAAGCCGCATAGTGCCAAAAGCTGGTAGTGAAACCACCCAAATCCGGTCAGCGTCAGGGCCGCCTCGTAGTCCAGCTCTCCGTAGTCCTGTAGGGCAGATGGCACTGAGCATTCTCGATGTTATTTACTATGGCAAAGTTTAAATGAAGTAGATAAGTATATCGATAGGCAGTAAAGAGTATCGCATCCCTGCACACTTCCTCGTTTGCACATGGGTGATTCTCAACGTTTGTTTATTTAGCAACAAAAACCTTTGACTCATTCCCCGATATCCTATTACAAACCATCGATTCACCTCTTGGATCGTTTGCTTTGATACTTATGTCGACTCCACGAACGGAAAGATTTTGCGACCGAAATTGTCCACAGATTTTGGACTAACAAAGAGGTATTTGTCAAAGGAGATGACTAAGCAATCAATTAGACTGACAACGTGAGCAGCCAAGCAAAGCAGCAAAAACCCAACAAGCAACTCAATCAAGGCCACATCGGAAGTAAACCGTTATCTTTGTTTATTTTACTGATCGGAGACCACTTACTCATTGTAGACGAATCGGTTCGCTCCGTCTCACTTTCGTAGTATCTCAGTATCTATCTAGTTTCAAAGTAAGGCAAACTCCTGCGATATACCAACGCAGATCCCGCACAAAATGTAAGTACGAACACTTGTTCTGTTAAATCCACTGTTTTAACCGGTTGAGGTAAGTTGATTGCAGAATTTAATTTGCTCCGCTTCCACTCTTGGTTCTTCCACTTCTCTCCTAGTCCAAGTTGACCATAAAGACACCTTGTTGGTACTTTGTTGCTAGTGCTGACTACTACCTGCGATTACTTTTTCTTACACATCTTCACACTGTACACAAACCCAAAGCGAACCAAAGTGATCTTCCAAGAATTTTCAAATATGTTAACGAACAATCGATACATGTATCGGACGCAATATCGGACGCGCTGTTGACCGAACGGCGAGAACTGATCGACTGGAATTCCCTTTTGCAAGATTACTGCCTGCTCGCTGCACTGCAGACAGCTGTTTCGATGTTACAGTAGTGTTGTTTATAAACAATACATTAAGTTTCACAGTAAATGATGTACGGCAACAAAACGATAGCGAACGCGAGTATTATGCTGATGCTGCCGTTGGAGCGATGTGAAGTGGAAAGTTCCCAACATTCGTCACAATGCACCTCACTTTATCGTCAGATTTTCAGACGAACCACTTTGCGGCGACTTGAACGTGAAACGACATCGACGATGGCGACGACGGAGCGGGATGTGTAAACATTCCGTTTTGATAGTGGTTGAAGGCAGTTTAAAAGGCGTCCAATTTCTGCTCTAGAGCAGAAAAACGCACAATCGATGGGGTAAAGGGGGTGGGACCCCAAACAAGACACAAATTCTGCTGCGTTCTTTCTTTACACTCACTACCCTCGATCTTCTAGCCGGTATACAATGGCGGGTATTGAACGCACGATCGCGTCGCACACTCTAATCAGCACTAATCGATTTGCGATGGCCGATGCTGGCTGGTTTGTGCCGACGCAGGCACCTGGAATTCCGATGGCCGTAGGCGGAAACGGTTGATCTGGGAGTTCTGGAGCACTAGCAGCGGCGCTGGACACCGGACCGACCAGCTGAACTGAAGCAGGAAGCGTCTTCCATCGGTCCATCCCACGAATGTGACTGACCGCTACACCCAGCACCCAGGTCGGAAGCTCGCGGTTGGCTCGGGAAAGTCAACCCTGAACGGAAACGCCACCCCTGGCCCTGTCAAAGTAAAAACAAACCAACAAAAAAAAAACAACAACCCGACCGACAAAACGGTGGCCACTGCGCACTTGACTTTCAAAGTTTTGAAATATTGAACTTTAAAAATAAATGTTTCCCAAACCGAGACCTGGTCGATCAGGCGGCGCTCGTCGCTTCGGTGTTGGCGTTGGCCAACCGAACCGAACCGGTGCTGAGCATGCTTTTCTCACCCCAGGCCAGGCAAGATAGCTTTGCCAACTTGCATGCGACCTCGGGGGAGCCGATGAAGGAAGCGATGCGGCAGGACACGCCGGGAACGTGTCGGGGGTGCAGAACACGGACACGGGCCAACACTCTCGAGACCTTTCCTTTCGTACACAGCTGATTCATCCCCCCTCCCCGCCACCCTTTGTTCCCCCAGAGAGGTTAATCCCAAAATCGTGCGCGTTGTTTTGATGTCACCGTTACATTCCCCCCCCCCCCCCCCCCCCCCCCCCCCCCCTTTTTCCACCATTCTAAATGCTGCTGCACCTACTAAACCAAGTGCATTCTGCTTCCCGTGTCATGTCTAATCCGGTTGCTATTATTAGCACACTTCACTGCTTTCTCTCATTCGCTGCGCTTTTCCCTGCCGTCGGCGACAGGGAATTTCTCTTTTCGTCCTCGGCTACTCCACCACACACCCGGCTTAAACAATGGAATTCTTTCACCCAACCTTGCCCCTCTCTCTCTCCCCGGGAAGTTGAATTCATTGAGACGCTCTCTAGTCAGTTACTAAGCGAATGAAAAAGGGAAGAAAACAAGCGCTAAGTTACTAAGCACATGAAAAGAAAAGAAAAAAATCAAACACACTGTCGAAATCGAAAACAATCGCCAAACGATCGAACGGTTTTACTCATCACCAGAGACGGAACTTGATCCTACAGGAACTCTGTGAGATGTTAACACTACTGCAATCACTGTTCGCCCTAGGAACTAGAATGTCAAACACACGGTTTTCATAACATGGTTTTATCTTTAACGATTATATTTGGTTTAGTATCCAGTAAAGCAGTTCCATTTTTGTAGTAGGTTAAATTAACTATGATTCCTTCTCTGAAATAATTCTTTGATGTAAAATTTGATAATTTTGGTAACGAATATACACTTCAATTCGTAATGTTTTTCATTATCATTCTTTAAAAGTTGGGTAAATATTTTCTCAACAAAATGTTTAATTATTTTCTTTCAGTTCATTAACAGCATCCAGCCATTTAACCAATGCGTAGTTTAATCATCTTGTTCATCATCCTGAAGGGAAAAATGTGGTATAGCGTTGCTGACGGGTAAAGTAAGTAAGGTAATGTAAGCCAAAATGCCCCCCTCAAGTGGAAAACATTTATTTCTCGCAAACATGGAAAATGTCCCAAATTTTTACAGAGTGATTCTCTAACCTTTCTCCAACTAAAAACAATAAAACAGCATCTAACTCGTAAATTGTTGTCAAAATAAAGAGATTTGAGACCACTTTTTTAACGGCGTCAAAACAATTTAAATTGTAGGGCAAAACGACCTAGATTATGAGACAGAACGCACGATCAGAAAGTAAAATAAATGAAACTAAAAATAAGATTGAAGCTTGATTTGTTTTTTAATTTACGATCGGATTCCAATTCAGCTTCGATTTCCAATTATTTCTAAATACTCTCCAACAGTTTGATATGATAAGTACTTCAAAATGTACTTATCCACTATTTGCATGTTGTTTTAGATGTAAATTTAAAAATTCGCCATAGTCATCAAAGCAATCTAAGCAAGTAGAAACATTTCCCTAACTCTCCAATTCGTGCTGTTCGTTACAGCCTCCAAATGCTAAAACCGAGCCGACTTAATAATTTTCTATAGTCAGTTACTTTTTTAAACTTTTCTTTTCTTCTTTTTACAAATTCTTTCAAATCTATTCTTTTGTTAATCGAGGATATTTTATGTAAAATGCATATAACTTGCTTTTTTTATTTTTCAATGGTAGTATTATACCATTGCTTTCCAATTATTAAATCCTTTGTTCAACTTGGACTGCAACGAGGGAAATAATTTGCAATGGTACATGATACACACTTTTGCTAGTGAATCGCAGGCGCTTCAAATGAAAAGATTAAACCGAAACAAGGCAAAAGAAAACATATTCTGCCAAGGTTTTAAGGTGAAAGGTGAAAATTAACAATGATAAAGCAATATAAAAGTAAAAATAAAAAATTGATCCAAAAGTGTGAAAAATATACATGACAAATAATTTTGGGTGGTTTCCTAGGTTTTCAGTCCGGAACCCCCTCAAGCTCAAGGTCCTCTGCTCATAGGTAGATCCGCCTCTGGCCTAACGTTACCTTGCTTCTGGGCGTAGCGAGCATACTTCACCGAAAAGATTAGTTACTTCTCCTCGGCGTGCAATGCGTTACAACCAAGTCGTGCTGCTCGCTCAATTCCCCTTTCACGCACTAATAAGCTTCGTGGCGTCATTCTAATTAGATCTCTAGAGAATTTTCTCCGATCGTGCGCCTGTCGGTATGGCATCCCGCCAACACCCGCCAACGTTGTTTCGCCGCGCAAAAGGCCACCGTGTTGGCCGCTGAAACGCACACCCGTCCGCCCGGGGGAAGCCCAGCAAATGTCGCGGAGTGCGAAGCCGCTTTACGTCTCTCTAGGAACGGCAAGAAAGTAATCTCCTGTGATGGGAAGTAGGTCGAAGCCTTTCCGTCTTCTATCGTTATTGTCAATTTAATCTGTATTCTTTCGTTCGCGCTCGGTGGTGTGTGCCGCTTCCTAAACTCGGCCAGCAATTGTAAATTGCTCAACGAGTGTTAGCGGCTTCAGCATTTTTTCCTTCATTAGCCATATTATATATGATAATACAGCGAACGGGAGAATGACAAAACAACATACAAACAACATCAGGCAACTAGTAGTACAACACAATCAAGTGGAAATATGTTTTCCATTTTATTTTAACTGCAGCTCATAAGACACAGTTCAGAGAAAGTAAAATAAACAACTTAACTATCCTTCTTAATTGTCAAAAGATACAACGAACAGTCTTTCCTAGGCAACAAAATGACAAGAGAGTATGTTGAAATGGAAATTTTTCTTTTTGTTGCTCATTTTTTACATTCGAAAACTTAAAAACGCTATCGGATAACCCATATCCTTCTCGCTTTCCTTCCTGCGTCTTATTTTGTCACCTTTCCTTGACTACTTTCCTCGCTGGTTCTGGGTTTTTATTGTTTCTTCTGGTGACCATCGGAAGAGAAAAAAATAATGCACCGTATAGCTGTTACTTGCCGGGTGTAATATACCCTTCGCAAGGGGTTTACGTTCGCCCCCCCCCCCCCCCCCCCCCCCCCATGCCTTCCCCATTCGCAGACATCCACCAAATCCTACCCCGTCGATGGACATCGCCCGCTCGTTCGCTGTTGTGTGTACTGTTCGCTCCTTCGCGCTCGGCACGGTGTCGGTGGCAGCACGGATGCGCCCCAGTTCACTGGCTGTGAGGCGGTGTTCGATCGCACATCCGTTGCGCGTGGTAAACGAAATCTGAAGACTCGGGTGGCTCGCCAGCCAGCCAAAGCGACACCTTCAGAGCGCGTAACGGGCTTCCAGCGGTAGGTCGTGTCCACCGGAACCGCTAGTCTACTGTGGGTAGTGCGTAAAGAGTGTGTGTGTGCTAGGTGCCAGTGCAGGTTATTTGTTTGTTGGTTCAACACTTGTCGCTTCCTCCAGGAACATAGGAAGGAAACCTGACCGCCCAGAAGTGCATCCACGATCGCAAATAATATACTAAATACTTTAATGCACACTACGTGCACCATTGTGTGTTTGTGTGTATATGTGTGTGTATATAAATATATATCTGTACGCGAGCGAATCCGAGGCAGGGATTCCTTTGCAGTCACACACTGCCATCAGCGAGGTCCTCCTTTGCCTTGCCACAACCTGTTACGGGGAAAAGTTTATTCCAGTAATCTAATTAGCCGCTCCACACCATTCACACACCATTGTTTGAAAACGGTTTGCCTTGAGGAAAACCGCTGATTACGGGCCGTTCGCCACAACACGGGGAAAGTTGTGAATATTCTAAATTCTAGAAGTATCAACTTTTCAGAAGCTCTCAATCAACGAACGGGGTCACCAGGAGTAGATCGATCTACCTACTGCTAAAGTTGTAGCAAACGTCATGAACGTTACACAACCTGGTTTGTGTTCTTACTTGTGTTGATCTCATCAGCTTTCATAATCCACGGTAATTGCTTAAGAGGAAGATATTGTACACCCTAATCGTTTGCTGCGGGAAAGAAGTTGGTTCATTTACCTTCAAATAATTGGATATCGATAAGAGTGAAACAAGCGCACATCAGTGGGTGTGCGAGTTCCTAAAATTTTTCCTGCAACATGTTGTTGTTTCTTTCAATTTAGTGCGAGTGAGGATAAAGTGCATAAGCCACCACGCATGTACATAACGTGTCGTTTGTCGAAGGATTAAGGAAGAACCTTACCAAGGCCCACTGAGCAGTCGAGGCAAAGCTCGTGCAGTACCAGGGCAAACAGTGCAGCAGTGGGATATCCCCGAAAAGCAATAAATTTAAATCGCCTCCAATCAATTCCATCCCAATCCCGGGACAATCAAATCAATTCAAATGACAAACCGGCATTTGTTTGCAACGGAGCAGTAAAACCGTACGGGGGGAACGTAAGCAGGTAAGGGAGCGAAGCGGAGTAGTAATCTTCCACAGTAGACGACGACCGGACCGAATCGACTCCTGATGGAGAAACTGCACGAGTACCAGGGCTGGGCGGGACGGTGGCATGAGTGGCGCGCCGGGACTCGCCAGCGGCTCGACGCTTGGCGCGAGCGACATCCGGGCGGTGTGCGACAGTTCGTACAGGAAACGGTCCGGCAAGGCTGCTCGTTGCCGTCCGGTCCGGCCCAGCGTGGCACGACCGAGGAGCTGGGCGTCGGCACGGGATGGAACGAGAGTGCCGTCGATTTCTCGCACATCTATCGGTAGGTAAACGATGCCCGAGGATTGACTTTACATTTGGGTTTATTGGAGGAACGCCTTGCTGGGTGTTTATCAACTAGCGAAACACGGTACCTCGTTGGGGATGGCATATCTCAACAATACCAGAATGTAAGATCTCAATCGGACGATCGATTCACACACGAACTCCAGTTCCCGCGGCGTCTGGAGTACTCACGCTGTTAGTATTTCAAACCCTTACGTTCTCACTTAACGCTCTGATTCACGATCGCTTGTTTTTGATGATCCATTTTGCAGTTGTCGAGATATGCCGTCACAAATGAGATACACGGCCTTTGCCAGAGGCGGATTAAAGGTTCTAAGGGTCCCAAGCAGCTTCAAGTTAAAGCACAAAACGCATACACTGCGTAAATGTTTCCCTCCCCAAAGTGAACTCTTTCACATATGTCAAGTGAATTACAACTTTTTGCTTCTCTATAAAACCACGAAAGGATTAAAATGCAAGCATCATTGTTGTATGCTTGTTGTATCCGGTGAACATAGATATTTCCTTAAATAGCATCAAAGGAATTTTTACACTTGCACTTGCCTTCATCATTCAAATACAATCCAAATAGAGATATCATTAACTATTTTAATAGACGATCAAAAATTGCTTAGCGAAATAATCAAAAGAAGTCCAGCTTTGAAATATGGACAAATTAGGTAAAAAGCACGGGACCCCAAGCAGTTACTTAGTTTGCTTATCTTATAATCCGCCGCTGACCTTAGCACGGACTTCGACATACATATAAGTCCGGGCCAAGGCTGACAGTTGAGGTTCTTCTTCTTCTACGTCTGCGAGGGTTTACACTAGTACGGCTCCTGGGCCTTCGCAAGCTGTCCTGGCGATGTAGACCTCTAATGGGTTAAGGACAGCTGAGGTAATAATGAGATAACGATGCGAACTTTCATCATTCTCGACACGATCTGCTGGACGCAACGCTGACAGATGGCGTCGTTATTTCACGATGACCTCAAATGTTTCGCGGAAGCAATTGGACTTGAGTTGTAAAACTCCTATCCTATATCCTATCCCTGCCAAATTTCCTATTGCTTGTATTTACCTTCCGCATACTTTCAGCCGTAAGACACGCCTCGAGCTGATCCGCATCTCGGCCGCGGTGATGGGAATCGAGTTTTCGTACGCAGCCGAGACGGCGTTTGTATCGCCAACGCTGCTCAAGATCGGCGTAGAGCACCAGCATATGACGCTGGTCTGGTGTCTATCGCCCCTGGTTGGCTTCTTCCTGACGCCGGTGCTCGGCTCGCTGAGTGACCGGTGCCGCAGCAACCTGGGCCGTCGGCGTCCGTTCATCCTGCTGCTCTCGCTCGGCGTCCTGCTCGGACTGCTGCTCGTGCCGAACGGCGAGGACGTGGGGTATGCCATGGGCGACTTCAATCCGTACGCCGTCAACGCAACACTCAACGATACCGGCGGTGGAGCGAGCGAAGGTGGTGGAGGTGAGGATGGAGTGGACCCGAATCCGATACCGATTCCGCTCGGGGGTAGGTATCAGCCGCTTCCCCATCGCTCCACGGCCTCAGAGACGGAGCCACAGCTCGTGGTGGGAGCTGATGCGCCCGCCAAGCGTCCCCGACACCCGTGGGGCATCTTCTTCACCATTCTCGGCACGGTGCTGCTCGACTTCGATGCCGACGCCTGTCAGAGTCCGGCCCGGGCGTTCCTGCTGGACGTGACGGTCCCGGAGGATCACGCGCGCGGACTGTCCACCTTCACCATCATGGCGGGCCTGGGCGGTTTCATGGGCTACTCGCTCGGCGGCATCGACTGGGATAGCACCTCGCTTGGCGTCGTGTTCGGTGGTCACGTCCGTGCCGTCTTCTCGCTCATCACGGTCATCTTCGTGGTGTGCGTTCTCTGTACCGTGACGAGCTTCAGCGAGATCCCGCTGTGGATTCTGGAGGAGGAAATCGAGCGCCAGGAGCCACCAGCTCCGGCTGACCCTGCGGCCGGGGAGGGTAAGTCCCCGGACCAGGATTCCGCACTGCAGGGTCGCCCGGAACCAGCCTCGTACGGTTCGGTGGAAAGGAAGAGCGCTGTAGTCGCTGGCGGTCAGTACGACGTGCTTCCTGGCGAAAACTTTGCCGAAACTAGCTTCAGTCGCAATGGTATCAGGCCGCCGGGGGTGGAGGTAGCTGGCGGTAGCGAGCCCGCACCGAAGGGGAGCGACGCCGACGCTACGGCCCCGTCCGTCACGCTCGGCATGTACCTGCTCTCCATCGTCTATATGCCGCACTCGCTACGCATGGTCTGCCTCACGAACCTGTTCTGCTGGATGGCGCACGTCTGCTACTCGCTCTACTTCACCGACTTCGTCGGGGAGGCCGTGTTCGATGGCGATCCCAAGGTAAACGTAGCCTGTTTTGCATTGACCCAGCGGCTTACGTTACACTGACTCTCGCTTCAGGCGCTGGACGGAACGGAGAAGTACCTGCTGTACGAGGCGGGCGTCCGCTTCGGCTGCTGGGGTATGGCGATGTACTCGCTGTCCTGCGCCTGCTACTCGCTGATCATCGAGCGGCTCATCCGGCGGTTCCGCGCCAAGCGCGTCTACGTCGGCGGACTCCTCTTCTACTGTCTCGGCATGTCGCTGATGGCGCTCTCCAAGCACCGCGTTGGCGTGATCGTCTTCAGCTGGACCGCCGGCGTCATGTACTCGACGCTCTTCACCATGCCCTACCTGCTGGTGGCCCACTACCATTCGGAAGGAGTCGTAAGTCCCCGCCGAACGTTTCCACCTACCTTACTACTTACCCTTCGTTTCGTTTCCCTTGCAGTTCGAAGTGAACGACTGCGGTGTGGCGAAGCACGCCGAGGTGCCCAGCATCCGCGGCCTCGGCACCGACGTGGCCATCGTCAGCAGCATGGTGTTTCTGGCCCAGTTCGTGCTCTCGATCTGCATGGGCTCGATCGTCGCCTGGACCGGCACGACCACCGCTGTCGTCAGCATTGCCGCCATGCTCAGCTTCTGTGGGGCCATCTCGGCAACCCAGATCATGTATCTGGATTTGTAAAAAAAAAACGAACCTGCAAACGAACGACACCCAGATACTGCAATCACCGCCAAACAAAATAAGAAACGATATACATATTTACCCATTTTAAGCGGTGTTTTAAACAAAATTCTTGCCAAATGTCTTTAATTTAGTAATCAAACACACATACATTATTTTCAAATGGTGGCATTTTTTCTAACGCTTTTGCATTTCACTATAAACAATGAAAATTTAGCACGAAACATGAGGGGAGAACAAAAAAAAGCTAAAGAACCAGCATTTCAATATAAATAAATGAAGTACGAAACGAAAAAAAGAACAAAAAGACGACTATCGTGAGCATTTTACATTTGGAAGTAAGAATCAAACAAAGGTAGTCCTTTGCAAACATGTATTTTATCATGATTAACATACCCTAAATATAAACTTACAAATGCCATGCTTAAATGATATCTAAGAAACGAAAATCTAATTTAAAAAATGTTGTGAATCGATGCTTTATGCAAAAGATAAAACACCTTTCTAAAATTAAACTGCGACCAACTTAAACTAAACCATTCCCTTACTGCCCTATAACTTTTTCTGCCCCCTAAAGAAAAAGTCTAGTATAACTAAGTGTATAGTTACACCGAAGGAGAGCTAATGTCGTGGCAAGTTTAGAAAATTATGCAAAATGTTCTGTTCATCTTTAGAACTTATGAAAACCAAGCTCGTGTTGGTTTGGTTTGGTTAAATCGAACAATTCTCAACACAGCAGTAGACACGAAAAAACATATGCCCATGTTTCTGTTGATAGTTTTGAAGCGTTTGGCAAGGATTTTGTAAAAATAATGCTATAAAGTAGAGTGGTACCATTCGAGTTTCGTTCACTGTATATTAAAAACATCCTTCCATACGTTCCAGCGATAAACATTCTAGCGAAAGACAAATGAAGGCGTGCGTCTCGTGTTTCCTAATACGTAATATCGATGTTGTCATTGTTCGCCACCGTTAAAACGCGCATGCATGTACCATGTACTAGGTGTCTTTGTTGTGTGGAATGTGCTCGTTCTGAGGCGGCCTCGTGGTTGGTCTCTTCATACACCGAATCAACGTGGCTCCTAATACTAATATATCGTCCTAGAGCAAACTAATAAACGATCTCTCTAACAATAATGTACGTAATATTAAACCTTTCGCCTATATTCTTAAGAGTGCAATGGACGGAATGTGTTTACACATCCAAGTGTGTTTTTGTGCGATTGGGTTATGTTTTATACTTAATTATAATTTATCAAAACAATCGGTACAATTCCTGCAAGATGATTTAAAACACTCAATAACACAAGTTTAGGAAATAAGAGATCATATGAGAAAACTTGGTCTCGATTCACCATTGGAAACTGATGCTGGGTCGCTGAACTCTACGCTTTCAGATTATTTCGGCACTTCTCAAGAATGTCCTTCCGAATCGACGGATAATCCGGATGCAACTTAAGCACCTGCTGGCATATATCGATCGCGTCCGCATAACGCTTATTCTTCATATGGTTGAACGCCAGCTTGTAGCCAATGTTCGGCTTCGATTTGCCGCAGTAGCGCCAAGCGCTGTCGTAGTAAGCCGCCGCGGCTCGATAGTTCTGCTCCTTCTCGAATGCGATGCCTCCGAGCTCGTACGCTTTGGTGCAGGACTTGTTGTGCTGCAGGACGCGCTTCAGCAGATCGGTGGCCAGCTCGCACTTGCCGGCTTGAATGTACAGATCGGACAGCAGCAGCCAGCACTTCTCCAAGTACTCGGCCTCCTCGAACGTCCAGACGTTCTTGGCGACACGCTTCAGCTGGTTCTTCGCCCGTTGGCCCTGCTTCAGAATGACGTGGGTCGCCGCCATGCCATAGATGACCCCGATATGCTCCCGGTATTCGTCCTGGGACGCGATGCTGGTGAAATTCTGCAGCGCCCGCTCGACGTTGTACTTCTGCCGGGAGGCTACGAGCAGGAAGTTCTCTAGCAGCCGGTGATTGAGCGCCTCGTTATCCAGCACGCCCGGCCTGGGTCGCAGCTCGTTGAGCAGCCGCTCGGCGGTACGCAACGCCATCGCCCGCGAGTCCTTGATCTCCAGATCGTCCGCCCCGATGTCGGCGATCGAACCCTCGTTCGGCAGCTCGCCATCCGGATTGAGGCAGATCTCGATCATGTTGTAGATCGCCTGCTGACCCCATTCGGCATTCCGCCGGCAGTAGTTGAACAGCCGCAGCGCGCTGTTCGGATTGCCCCGATACCACTCGTACAGTCCCTTGCAGTAGCTCAGCCCGGCCTCGCCATCCGACCGGGTCGCTTCCTCCTCGGCCCGCTGCAGAAACCCACCGGCGTCCGGCAGCGTTCCACTCCGGCGCAACACCTCGATGAGCCGTGCCAGCGCAGTCCAGTAGTTCGGCTGGTTCACCAGCAGCTGCGAGAAATGGTAGGCCGCACTTTCGAAGTCCATTCGCCGGAAGGACAGATCCGCCATCATCACCAGCGCCATCTCGTTGTTGGGATCGATCTGCACAATCTGCGCACACGTCGCTTGGCAATCGTCCATCCGGTTCAACTGCATGTAGACACGGGCCAGCGCTGCCATTATGACCGTGTCGGACTGTGCATACTTGAGCGCCTCCTTGTAGTGGTGTATCATTTGTTCGTTGTCTCGAATTGCCTGCGACTGCTCGGCCATCAGTACACATATTCTGCAATCAACAAAATAATAGTCAATTAAATTATTCAAACAGCAACAAGTCAATTAAACTTTTCATTAATATTTGTCTTTTAACTAGCAAATAAAACATGCATCAAAAAACAATTTATATATAAATAAACCCCTCTAAACTAAGATAGCTAAAGCCGGGAAAGTGAGATTATATACAAACATAAAAATAAATATATAAGACATGTAGGAGTCGTCGGTCCTTTTATCGGCCAAATCTTACTTGGATAGCATCTTGTTCTGTTCGGTCGCGACACCGCTCGTATGGTCCAACAGCAAGCGCTGCTGCACCTTCAACTGGTTGTCCCTGGCCTCTTTCAGTGTCTGCAGGGAGGCGCTCAGTTGGCCAGCCTTCTCGCGTATCCGAGCGAGCAGCAGTAGTTGTTTCGTGCGCATCTGAAGCACGGTTGGATCATCCATGTTACTGTAGACAAAGAAAAATAGAGTTAATTTGATGCACTTCAATCGAACACGAAACATATTGAACAACGGATATGTTTCACTTACGCTCTAGTGTCATTAACATCGTCCGCAAGAGTCTGTTCGGCATTTTGGTACTGCTTCAGCTTAAGGTAGAGTTCCGCCAGGTCCAGTTTTAAAGGATAGTTCTCCGGGTTGACTATAGCTTCTTGGTAGTAGGTGATGGCCTTACGGTACTGATGCGTTCGCACGTACGCCCGACCGAGCTTACTAGCGAGCAGCGAATCACGCGGATTCTGCCGAAGTGCCTCCCGGTACGCGTCGATGGCATCGTCCGGCTCCTGAATGGACATGTACGCGTCGCCGAGGATGAGGTGACTCGAGGCGTTCGGGCAGTTCGCTACCAGCTCGCGAAAGCACTGGGCGAACGTGAGCCGATCTTTGCGGTGGTTCAGATAAATGTAAGCCATCTTCGTCTTGGCCTGGATGTAGTACTGATGATCTGGTTGCATTTTTCGCAACAGCTCAATGGCCTTCGCGTGGTTACCCTGTTGGATGTAAAAGTCAGCCATTGCCAACGCCAGCCGACCCTCCTCCGACGTACCACCGAACTCGGACGACACATGCTCTAGCAGCTTTAGCGCCTCCGTACTCTGGTTCAATTGCTGGTGCGTGCCGATCATTTCCAGGTAAAGCGTAAGCCGATCGGTTGAACTAAGTTTCAGATTTCCTAGGGCGGACGATTTGACGTTGCTACCGGGCCCGATAGTGCCACCGGTGTTCATACCGCTCAGATTCAAGGCACTCATGAAGCTTTTCAGTGCGTCCTCGTGCTGCTGCTGGTTTTTCAAAATAATACCATACAGCAGATGGTACATTGGGTTTTCGCGCACCTTGAAGCTGTGACTGAGGCAAATCTCGAGATTCTGTGCGGCCCGCTGGTACTGCTTCTGATCGATGTTTATTTCCGCTAGCAGCAGGTGCGCGTCGGGGTACGCGGGATCAAGCTCCTGCAAGATACGGTTAAGTGTTGCAGATGCCGCCGCTACCTCACCACCGAGCCGTTGTACCAGCGCCAATAGATAGACTGCCTCGACCAGCCCCGGGCAGGCCTTTACGACTGACTCGAGCAGGTTGGCCGCCTGCAGCAGCACTGGATGTTGTTGTTGCAGCATGCCGTTTGCCGCAAAACTCGAACCCACCGAAACCACGCCCTTCACAGGTGAATGTGTCAACAGTTCGCGTATCAGTTGCAGAAGAAAATCAGGATTGAATAGCCTCAGATACTCCGGGCCGTACGCGAGGGCTTTCAGATTCTTAAAGTGTGCTTCCGACGCCGCGGACAACAGTTCAATCGCACGGACAGAGTTGTCCGCATGCAGCCTGGCGGTCATGAAGAGCAGCAACGGATTGGCAGACGTGTCCTGGATTTCGGTCAGAAACTCCAGCTGCTGCGTCACCTGGTCGGAAATGCCACCCTCCAGCATCTGGCAAAGCGTCAGACCACAAAGGGTGTACACGGAGCTATCGTTAACCTTGGTGGCACTTTTGAAGTACGCTACCGCTTCCTTATACCGACGCTGGAGGATTGCCTGATAGCCCAACTCCGTTAGATAGTCCGCGTTGGACCCATTCACTTTGACCGCCTTTTCCACCAGCTTGAACGTTTCGGCCAGTATGCCCGGGTGGCGCCCGCAGACGGCCGCGTACAGTTGCCCCAAGCGCAAAAACAGCTCCCCATTGGCCGGTTCGATTTTCTCCAACGAGCTCGCCAGATACTGCAGCGCACTCACGCCGGCACCATAATTACCGTCCTTCACCAGCAACACCATGATCTTCACGGTAAGCGCCTCCAGGTTGGCCGGCTCTTCGACCAGAATTCGGTTCGCAATCTCCGTCGTGTGCTCCCAGTGCCAGTTGGAGAGGTGTGTTCGCATCTTTTCCACCAAAGGAATGACCGACTCGGAAAAGCGAACCGCCAACCGGTTCAGCACCGCAATCGCCGTGTCAAAGTCACTGTTCAGCTGATGAAAACGCACCTGGCCGAGGCTGGCATCGAGATGTTTGCCCCCACTCTCGAGCGCCCGATTGAACAGCTCCAGCGTATGGTTGCTAGTGTTGCCCAGCTGCAGCTCGGACCAGCCCTTCAGCGACAGGACATCCCCGTGGTCGGGCTTGAGGCGCAGTGCCTTGTCAGCGTACTCCTTTGCCTTCTCCGTTTTGCCGCTCAGATATAGAAACAGTGCCGAATAGTAAGCGGACTGTGCCGTTAGTCTTTTCCTCTCCTCCTTGAGCTTCACGTCCAAGCTGATCAGTTCCTCCTTGTCCACGATGTGGCACCGCTTGTGCGTGTACATCAAGCAGAGCGTCACAGCCATGCCGAGATCGCGGTCGTTTCGTAGCTGGTTTAGCTCCCGGATGCCCTCTTGGATACGGATTCCGTCCAAGACGAGCGCTAGGCCGTTGAAGAATCGAAAGCTTACCTCGCTGGTATACTTGGCCATCGCTTCCAGAACGGTGCGCTGCATCGTGTGGTAGTAGCGGTTCCTTGCGTGGTAAATAATCACACTGCGGTAGTCGTGTTCGTCCATTTTATCCACCAGATTCCGGTTCAGTGGTCACTCCAACGAAAACTAGACTTATTTTATCCCGATCCAGTCGAATTCTTTGAGCAGCGCTATTTGTTTATGTCCGAATCGTTGCATGGTAACGGTAAATAAAATAGCAACTACACTCATACATGTGCGCGTTCATTTCACGGTCATATCTTTTGACAACATAGCAACATTTTGTTTATCGTTTTATACCATATCCACCAGGCTCGCAGAAAATTGCAGAAGAAAATCCCTTCATAAAATTCAACTTTTTCGTTATAGTTCGATTATGAACATATTCTACTTTTTAAATAAAATAAACGAAAACTTTGTTATCTTTGTCTTTTAGAAATTGATGATCTAGACATGCGACTTCAGTTCATAAACTTTTACTCTATCCAAAACTAGAGCATGTTTATATACAGTATGGAAGTTGATTAGTAAAATATAGGAAAAGTGTTTTATGACATATTTAGCAACACATAACCAAGATTATGATTCAAAATTGTGTGAGTTCGGATCTATTTCTATTCGCTCCGATTGCTCCGAGTTCAAGGTTACTAGAACGAAGCAAATATCCCAGCAGTCTGTCCTGGAAAGCAGGTCAAGTCCGATAATAAATGTTTTATTGGCGTTTTCACAAACGCCTAGGCTATGGAATACACTAGGTCGCCAATTATAAAAGGTTCGGATAACAGCTGATATATCATTGTAGTGTCGAGTGAAATTAAAAATGAACTAACATACAACTTTCACTCACTATCTGTTTTATCTGTTTTGTATAGTTTTTGACTGGAAAAATATGAATAAGCACAATTTGAGAATTGATGAATTTCATGCGTCGGAGCACTGACAAAGCCAGCTTACAACTGCCCATTATAATCGACGTTGTACTGTATATTCTACCTCGAACCTGGAAGAAATCTCCGGAGGAGCATGCAAATTCGTTGGCAAAAACCGTATATTCTAATTTTGTCGACATGGATAACATTTTTAATCTATATTTGAATTGCATTTGCATGCATTTTCGAATTTTGGATGCGTTTACTAAATTGATATTTGCCATCACACGCCGAAACAAAAAAATTGCAACTTCTGTCTGAACCCTTTGACTCTTTACTATAAACTTCGGGGTGTATTTTTTCGGCATTTGACATTCCGCAGGTCGGCCGTTGCGTTCGCGCATTCTACGGTATTCCTTCTCCCCGAACGGGTGGTGTGAACGGCGATTTTCCTGCTCTGACACTGTTTCAATGTTTCGTAGTGCGGTTCGATCGGGACAATGCAGCGCAGTTTCTCACGCCTTTTGTGCAGAAGTTTGTAATCGGTGATTGGTTTCCGCGAGCGTTCCTGCTTCCGCCGCCCGAGAGCGCATCACTTTCGCTTCCTTCGCAGTGTGGAACCGGAGGTGGAAAAGTGCTACACACCCGGACTGGCGTACGCAAACATTTGCCCCCGAAACCTCGATCCAACAGCACGACCATCAGCAATAAACACAAACCATAACCACAATCTCGCAGCCATCAACTGGTCGTCGCGGATGCAACAGGAAGAACACAACCTTTCCCGCCATCGACGGACACTGGGATGCTAATCGTCTGCAATGACAGAGTCGGCCGAGGCGGATAAAAGTTTGACCTATTATTCCAAGGGTGTTGTTATCGCACGGGCATCCTTTCAAGGCAGCAGTTGCCTACTTACGAGAATCGTCCGTGGTTGCGGTAAAGCCTGTTAGTTCCTCTTCGTCTACTTCGTCTGCGAGGATTCACACCACATTGAATCCAGCTTCCATCGCTGTTATAAACAGGATACAACATCACTTGCAAGCTGTAAACCGTGAGCTGAACTGAATAAGTATCATACGATGCTCCGAAACCAAAAGTAACACCCAGGAATATGACTCCCAGCCGGCAGTGTACTTTGGCTACCATAGGAACGCCTTAATTCTTACCCTGCGTTGGAGTAAATCCTTGAAAAGGACAAGAAGCTGCAAGGTTAAGGCATCTCCTATCAGCAAGTGTGTCGCCATCTAAAAAAAAGGACAGCGATCGCTATGGCCTCCGCAGAAGCAGACACCATACCAATTCTTCTCATAACCGCAAATGTGGGCAGCGTTTTTGAAGACGTAAGTATCAAATTAGGTTAGAAGCTTTATTTATCAAGGGAAAAATTCGCCAACTCGCAAACTATGCTAATTGTATGTGGCAAAATACGATCTAAAACTTGTAAAGTTATGTGGTAAATATGCGGCCTGAGCATAATGTTAAATCTATGTTAAGGTACGAGTAGCTTGCTTTTGGCTTTCGTACTTTTGTAAGCCCTTATTATTTAACTTTTGTTTTGTTATGTTCACAGCACGGAAGTGATAGATTTATTGCTCCCATGTTGCAGACTCCGTCAACCCCCAAGCAATGTAGAGGCTCGTAGCACGGTGTTGTTTGCGCTAGACGCGGTTCTAATTTGCTCATCGGAAAAGTAAATCCCGCCCAGATGCATCGTAATAAATTACTCCAATACGCTGCGCGCCAGTTTGTCGGGCTTAAGTGAAGTAAATACAAACATGCGATCTAAGGATACTTTGCCCTAGCCTACCATGAAAAGGGTTAATGAAGCGCGTCGGCCAAAACTAATGAGCGTAAAAGGTGTCACCGACGGTATGCAGCCGAGGGGGTGGGAAAAAACGGGATGCTATCAAATGCAGCCCAGCCAGCCATACCAACAATGCTCATTTGAGCTTGAATTATATTTTTAATTCAAACCGTAGCGCCTGTGTGCATTGGTTGATACCTAAACACACCTATGTTTGTACAGCTTGTTCCACAAACATTTGCCATAGCAATGCAGTTTTATATCTTTTCTTTCAATTGACTTACAATTGTATGACGCATGTGTGTGAAATTTTCTCTAAACAGATGAAGATATTCTGATAAACTGAATCACATCGCTATGTTTCAATGCTCAGTTCTAACGGATGCATACAATATTTACAGAAATGATAGACAAGCCCTAGGCGTGTTGATTGTTTGTTTCATAAATAAGGGATGTTATTTTGTAATTAAGCATTCCTTGCTAATAGCACGACGCGGCGAAATCGATAGGAAGAGTTTTTTCAGATTAATTTCCAGACACAACAGTTAGCGAAGGCTTTCCGTCTTGATTCGATAAAGAAGCGTTGCGAAATAGAGCGACACCAGTCTTGTTCCACTGGCAAGATGGCTTCCGTTAATTTTGAGCACGCATAGTGCGGCTTTAAGTGAAGCCGTAAGCGAACAAAACCGGGGCCCGCAGGGGAAGATGGCGCACCGGCCTGCTAGAACCGATGCGCCCACCCCTCCACCCTTGCGCCCGCTCGCGCTTACGTGGTGTAGGTGTTTATTTTTGTTTATTTACCAAAGTTTTGCCGTACCACTTTATCGTTCGCCCGCCCGTAACGCGCTCGCTAGGGTCAGCTCGTCAAGAATGTAGAACCGTAGTGTGCAGGCGACAGACCAAAGAAGACCGAAAACAATTCAAAATAGAAGCGACGTCGTTTAGCTGAAGGCACACACAAACTCGCTAAGAGTGGACACAGCACCAAACTCGCTAAGAGTAGGGGGTGGAAGGTCGGGGCGCGGGTGAGGAGAACGAAAAACAACAAAACTACAAGAATCAAATCTCACCGTACGCATATAGCGAAGAGCAGCAAATCTTACCACAGTCGTTTCAATATTTGTTCGGCCTGTACGAAACCAGGTACGAAAACCTTCAGATAAGCTCGAAACGATGGCGTTTTTTATCCATTTTTTTGTACAAGTGTAGCATTGGCTTGACAGTCAATGTGACACAGGAGGAGTATCCCGGGTATAAGCTTTCGAAATACAATTATTCGGCAAAATCCCGGGCGCCAGTCTCGCTTTTGTCAGATGTACTCTTCCACCCGCGTGCTTCCCATAGCTTTGGGCATCTAAAGACCGCCTTAAGTTCCACATTCCACGTCGTTTTAATCAAACATTGACCATTGTTTAAGTCAGCTATATAACCAATATTGCGAGTTCATAATTCCGCCATTTCTTGCCAACATTGAAGTGGGGTCAAAAGTTAATTTTTCACTGAGGTTTTATCGACCGGAGAAAGTTTGACTCATCGCGCATTATCCAAATATTTAAACCCATCTCATTTTGATTAGTTTCTTTTTTACCACTAGCACATAAGGTGCTGGTAAATACAAATTTCTTTACCAACATACCAAACTGTCATTGATATTGCTATTCAAATTTATTTGAAATAAAATTAAGGTACACTCATTAATAAATAATCCATTTGCGATTAGTTTAATGTGATTTAAAACGACTTGGTGTGATGGCGCACCGCGTACAAACATTCTAGCTGCGTGTAGACTTAAAAAAAACACCGGAAAGCTATAAAAGACCACCACCAGATTACAATCAAAACCCAATTACCCAACGGGGAAAAAATAAAGCATGAGAGCTATGAGTCCCGAGTCCAACAGAGCGAAGAATGCTTCCAGCGATGCCAATGAAATTAAGATTTTCATAAATTTGAATGGCCATGCTTAGGTTCAAAAGTACCTTCCATTATTCACGGAAGTTTTCTTGAGCAATTAATAGGAAAACATTATATATTTCGGTCAAAATCTCAGTACACTGAGGTATTTACACTTTATCGGACAGTTGGTTGGATAGTTTAAACAATTATCCTTTTGAGTCCACCGCCACTCAACACTTTTTCCGTTCGAATTTCTTCAGATCCTTCACTCATTGATAACGTTTATATTATAGAGCTATAATATGGTGAGGTTGTAGACATTCTCCTCTACCGTCCTTAATAATTACCACCAGCTGTTTACGCACAAGAAGCCACTCGGGTTCGTACAGCTTGAGATAAAAAAGGCCAGTACCTCTACACTGAGCTATATATCAATGGCCATCACATGCGCTCCACGTCGAATCGTGTGCAGAATGCTAATGAGTGCTAATGAGACAAAACGTTCGCATAAAACGTAAACGTAAATAAAAAAAAAAAAAACACCAACTGCAACCATATACACCTAGAGCACTGGAATCTTTTCTAGCCAACCATGCTAAATTGTTCTATTTATTCCCGAGCAGCTTAGAGTGTTTTTAAACATCTTTTCATTTAATAACCGATTTACAATAGTGTGATATAACAACTTTGTTCTTTTTATTTCATTTTTGCACGTTCCTGGAACCCGGATGAAACCCCGACAGCCGTCCAAGCTGCTGCACCTCTGGCTCCGGGAGTTTCTCGACCATGTCGCCCAGCACCGGCCAGCGTTTATCGCGCTCCATCTGCAGGAGGTCGGCGGCAAGACCTACGAAAAGTCGATGGAGTACGTGCAGGAGTTTATAAAGAAGCTCTGCGAGTCCGAGGAGCTGCGCGACTACAATCGCATCCGGGTGTACCTGGACGAGGACTACAACTCCGCAGAGCATTTCACGGTGAGTCGGGGCAAGATGGAGCATATATGATCGTTGGTTTGTACTCTTCCTACGATTCAGCGCTTCACTCAATTCGAAACTTAACACTCCCGTTGTTGCGTTGGAATAGATTAGAAAATATTGTTGGTGTGAAAGATGTAAACTAATTCGGCTGGGAAGAGAATGTGTGTGCCAATCGGTTGGCGAGTTACAACGCTGCTCCTCCCCTTCCACCCTTATATGAACGGGGAGAGGGGCCAGCGATGGGAAGAATTGTTTGTCAAACGGATGGCAAATGGGCCAGTGAATACTGATGAGCCCCACGTTCTTCCGGGAGGGGGGGACTACTATGCTTGTTATGCTGGGCGTATTGCAAAACATTTGCCCGCATCCGGTAACACCAACGCACACCGGTTCAAGGGAGCGCTTTGGCCCGATTTAGTCCAGGTCGGCCACGTTGCCGAGAGACACGACGTAGGGACCAGCACCGACGCCGACGGCTGGCTTTCCTCCAATTGTTTATTTGCTTGATGTGTGTGTGTATGCCAGATTCTCGCAAAGGTCATTGTTTGTCCGATCGGCAGGCTTCGATTGGCCTCCAGAACTTGTTCGGCATGGATGGTTTGAACCATGCCACTGGATCAGGTAACACCTGTTTGTAATACCGTGACAGTCGTTTTTTTTTACCGTTACCGAAGAGAAATCGAATCCGCCCCGATCAGATGCGAAAGATCAAGCTTGTACCATCGCAATCGACAAAATAAATACTTAATACTTTGATGCATCGAAGTGTGTTAACTATGTTGGAAATTCTACATGTTAGTACCCATCACAAGGCAGACGATTACGGTTTCTCTAAACTTTATACAAATGTTAAGCTTTTTTATCATGCAAAGAATGCATTATGCAAATTAAATTGAAGACGAAAGTATTATTACTAGTTCATGAGCTGTCTATATATTTCATTAAACGTGTTTCTACGTATGTTAAATTCCATTGTTCATTAATTTTAACTTATGGGTGGATGAAAAAACAGAAGAGCTAGTGAATTTCATTTAATCAGTTGTAGTGTTCCTTTAAATAAGACAAGAAATACACAAATGATCTAATTCTGATAAGATTTGTAGGCTAAAGAATTATAATTGGATTGACATTTCTAAATTTAATTCACACCGTGAAGTATTAAATAAGATGAACAGATGTCGACAGTCAAACAGACGCTAGGTCAAGAATCATTACGTTAAGCCGAAGACACATCCTGTCTTGGGAACGCTAGTTTCATAGGAATTCTAAGAGAAAATTCTCCTGCCATTTTGCCATAAGCTCCTCCATGCCGCCCGTCGCCACATTCACCACAATCGATACTGAATATGAAATCTAATTAAGGAGAGACAAACAACAACCGGTAGAAATGGGCTGCACGCAAAAAAAAAAGAAAGAAAGTTGCACTGATTGGAGCTAATGGACAAAGGTCCAGCTCGGAAGCATCGTCTTCTTGAGACTCGAAGAAGCCGGACCGAAACCTCCATTGGGGTTTCCCGTACCGGTATGTAGCTGCCCGTCGGGATTCGATTATGAAAGCCATCATTCGCCTCGCTGATGCTGATCCTTGGGAGGAAGCCTCAAAAGGGAAGCAAACCGTGACCACCTCCTAGCGTTACCGTTGTTGATCTATTTCTGGCAAGTGGCTTTGTACGCCTTGCCTTACCATCACCACATTGATTTTTCTTCGTTCTTTTTCTTTGTAACTCTCGCATATGCCCCATTTGGCGCTGGGGAGGATCGCCAATGTTTGCTGACGGAGTTGAAGGACACGCGTTACACTAGCGTCATGGAAATGTTCCGCTGGGAACAGCGTAAGTTTTCCCCGGTGGATGCGCGTGTAACCTGTGGGCGGTTGGGTGTTGTTACAGGTTCAAACAAGCAAATATGTCACATTCCCTCTTCATCGCAACCACTCGGGGGTTGCTTTTGTATTTGGGCATTTTAACGCAAATATTTTTCATAGCTGAAATTGTTGAACTTACTACGTTAAATTTCACAAGGGTTGGGAGCATTTTTATGTTTATTTCCTATGCAAATCAAAGATACGCAACTTTGTGATCTATTTGTGACTTTTTTATGTTAAAAATATCTTGCATGGAATTTAATACTTCGGGCTGAAATGCTCTGGTCAAATCTACCACAAAAGTACATCCTATTCAATTTGACCAAATAATATCTCCTTAATGGGTTGATGCATTTAAATATTATGCCGAGACAAACAATCGGTACATTTTGGCATTGTTTTTCAAAGCTTATGAAATCGCTCATTCGTAAGAACCAAAAACAAGCAAGCACTTTTTCATGCGTCAAGTCCCATAACGAAGATAATATTTGCAAAAAAACGCAGAAAATTCGTCAAATTGACGCAATGGTACGTACACTGATAATAACAATGTGCAGAACAATGATACATTAGTATGGATCATTCAATGACGCATGTTTATACTCTGAATGCTAAATACTACAAAACTAGTGTTCGTCTTTAAATGCTTGCGGATGAATCTGGATAAATAAATTGATAAATAAATAAAACAAAAGAAGTGAATTTCATTTTAATATATTCAGAGTATGTTTTATGATATTTATAAATACTCTGTGCTTTCATGTAATTCACCTCTTTAAGCACAAAAGTCAAACATACTTGCACGGAATAAATTTAAAAGAATTGCAATAAGAATGGGAAGAATAACCATTTCTTCAATTCAATTAAGTGTTGAAAACAATTAGTTTGTGAAAGCGTCATGTGTAAAAATAAGAGCGTTTAGAGATTACCAAATTTGCTAATGTATTTCAATGTTTTGTTTTTCTTTTCCATGCAGGCACTGGGAAACTTGTACTTCGTGCAGAACACTGTCGACCATGTGTTAATGTGGAACTTTCTAACGCACGAATGGGACCCGGTCGAGGGTAAGAGCATACACACCGGAAGCATCGAAACGGTGGCGAGCAAGGAGAAGGCCAAATTTCCGCAGCAATTTTTTCCGGAGGTAAGAAGCGGTCTTTACTCAGTAAAGTTTTACTTTTGTTGACGTGTCTGCTTTCTCTCTTCCGGGTTTTTTTTTGTTTTAGTGCAAATGGTCACGTAAAGGATTCCTCCGCACGCGTTGGTTCCTGAGCGGTACGGTGTTCGATCTAGTGAATATTCATCTCTTTCACGACGCGTCTAATTTGGCCGCCTGCGAGGAGTATCCGTCGGTGTACTGTAAGAGCCGGCGCCGGGCGCTAGTGCACACACTCGAACGGTAAGTGCGAAACCATGTGTTGGACGGACTTGCCCTACCGTTCTTTTTTCCATTTGAGCACACTTTTATTGAACTCTCCGTTTTATAACGTTCTTTGCACGATAGATTTCATAAAGACACTGTTAACCGACCAGTGCCATACTTCGTATTTGGTGATTTCAACTTCCGCTGCGACACGGAAGGTGTTATTAAGGTTGGTAGTGCTGGGCTAGTGGGAGGGCAAGAAAAATTGAATTGAATTTTTTATTGATTTCCGCTCCTATCCTATCTGTAGAAACTTACCGAAGATCTCACAGTGCATCGGGTACAGAATGCGAAACACGACAGTACAAAGGTTCAGTATCGTGACGCGGATGGAGCAAACGTGCTGACGGTCGGGAAGAAGGAGTTTTTCCACAGCGATCAAAGCACGTTCAAGGAGAGTTGGGTAAGTACGAAAGTCTATTTTGTTTTAAATGTGTTTATGTCTCACTTGTAATAATTAAAATGTTATTCTAGTACTTTTAAGATCTTGATAGATTACAATCTTTGCACTGTGATATATTTGACATCACGAAAACTTTTATATTTTACGTAATATAATTACCCTAACGAGCTGTTCGACTTATCACATATCACATTTGTTTGAATAGACCGACTTGCTTTTAGTAAACAGCAAATGTATCGCAGTCACAATTAATGTAAACATTTTAAGCATTATTTTGTTGAACACATTTTTCTGAATATTTTGCTTAGAATATTGATATTGTTTTACAAAATGTGCTTTTCATTTGCTTTAGTTTGTAAGCTTATATGTGAAGAGTTGGTTGCAAATATTAAAGATTTGCTATTAAGGCCCAGTTACACGGGCCCTGCTTGAACATAAAGTCAGTATTATTAACTTGTGAAGCTGATGCAGTAGTTTTATATTTATTGTAAAACGCTAAATTTTTAGATTATAGCAGCACGATCATATTTTCGTTCTGTTGTGGCTAGGCTCAGTCCAGGTGCTAAACAATCTCTAAACAATTGATCCAAAAATAAGAATTTGTAAATCCTGTCGTATTTATTCATTTAATTTTGGAACGTGCCGTTCAGTGTCCTCATTAAACTGGATTATTTTGTCACGCATTCGAAATTTCATACCACTACAATCTCAATAAAAACAAATATAATTTGTCACTTAACTTGCACCATTTCTCAAAAGGCTATTCTGGTCAATCATATAATAACCAATGGATAGCAAAACTCTGTTGTGGATAGGAAACTCTTGTTCATGTGCCTGGTTCGGATTATTTGAATACGGCATCTGCGAGGCGTTATCAGTGTTGGAGCTTTGAAGGAAAATGTGTTTTTCAAATACAAAATATGTGTAATATTCTATTCTTTCTTAATATTGGCATAGCTTAGTTTCTATAAATGTTATAAGTACAGATACTGTCCGATAACAAAACTGTCTTAGCATGGTTTGATTTATATTACCTTGAAAATTTTTGCACCCTTTTTCGATTTGACATGTGAATGTATACGTGTGCTTTTGTATTATGATTCTTTTTCGCAATTTAATCGAATGAAGAACACATTTTGCATGCTTTGCACCGTCCGAGAACGTGAATTGTTCAGCTTGTCTGGGCATATTTACCGGGGTTTTGTTTTACATTTCACAATAACGGATCTGTAACTATTTTAAACCGAACAATTTCTGTGTGATTGAAGATTTAAGGCCTGATTATCTGGGCACAAGTCGTAGTCCGTATGTCCGTCCCGTGCAAGGTTTTTTTTTATTCTTTTCATGATAATAACAAAAATTTGATATGCTTTTTAATATTGAATTCATTATTGTGAAACATTTTTTTTTACCATCCAAGTATGCTTTCAGTTTTCTTTGCTACGCTGGTTTCTCTAGCGATCTGTGGAATAGGATTAGCGTTTTGCCTGTTTTCTTATAAAGATATGGTTTTGAATCGATTTTGGTGCGTTACTTTATTCGAGTGAGGGAAAAACCATCAAGCGTAACGTTATGAATTTTGTATAATAAGAAACCAACAAGTAATGTAGAATTAAGTTTTCCTGTGTTGTAATAATAATAATTAAATGTTTCCCTTCCTTGCTGCAGCTGCGTCAATTCGACCGAGAGCTCGATTCGCTCCGGAGCATACTGTACGAGTATCCCATCACATTCCCACCGTCGTACCCGTACGAGGAAGATCCGATGCAGCCGTGCTCGTACATGGCGACCCGCTGCCCGGCCTGGTGCGACCGTATACTGGTCAGCCCGGCGGCCCGGAAGCTGATCAGCGACAGTAATTTCAACGGCGATGGCAACTCCGGTGCCGACGGCAGCGCCAGCGGATCGCCCGTCCGCTACGGCATCATCGGAGCGAGCGTGTGCATGGGAGACCACAAGGTATGGCGATGAGGGAGAATTGGAAGCGTTCATGGGCATTCATTTTCGTCTATCGTTTTGGTGTTTCGTTCTCACTTCCAGCCAGTTTATCTCAGCACGCGAATCAAGACGAGTCAAGGTATTTTAGATTACTGTTCCTGTGATACGCATGCGCCCGCAACACCCCGTGTTGAACACCCAGTGCCCAATAGTAGTAGCGGAAGTAGTAATAGTAGTAGTAGTAGTGGTAGTGCAAATAGTAATAGTAGTAGCAAAAGCGTTACCAATATCTTAGCTGGCCATAGTAGTAACGGCAGTGATGCCGCAGCCAAAATTCACGTTCCACTTGATCGTGGTGGATCGAGCGCACACACTTCCATCCTGCCGACATTCACCTCCAATGGGCGCGGGTCATGCCAAGCTTGCTGTGCTCGCATCGAGCAGTGCCTTGAGCGCAACCTGGGAGCGCTTGAGCCGGACGCCAGTGGTGGCGGCGGTCTGCTGGGGACGGAATCGCCGTCGAGTCAACCCATCGTCAGTATAAGCGTGTTCGACACCGATAGCAATCTGAATGTGTGCATGTGCTCGCTGTACAGCAGCCAGGCGCAACCCGGTGAGCCGACTGACTGCGACCGGGCGCCGATCTGCCCGAACTGTCGCAACATTATCAAACACCAGCCGGTCGAGCACCGGAAGACGCTCATCTCGCGCCGGATGATGCTGGCGAACGATATCATCGTTAACCGCATCGACACGCACTACCTCAACACGTACACGACGCTGGCCGGGGCCGGCAACACGAACGGCGCCCCGTTGGACGGGTCGCAGCTGGTGCACCATCGCTTCGAGCCGTACACGCCCGAGAGTGCGGAGTCGCACTCGCCGCTTCCCGAGTCGTACGAAAGTAGCAAGGGTTCGCGCACCACCACGGATACCGGCACGGACCGCGGTGATGGTGACGTTAGTGCCGAAGGAGGAGCGAGCGGCGACGGTGACGATAGCGGCGTTGTTGCGGTGACGGCCGACGACGACCAGCATGATTTCGCTGGGGACGATGAGGCTACGGCGCTGTCGCTAACCGGCGATGAGGAGCACCAACCACTGCTAGCGGCCATCTCCGGTATGCCGACCACCGGGCCGATCGAAGCGGACGTAATTATCGAACAAGAGTTCCCCGTGCATCCGCCCGCAGCGAAACCGACCCCGGCCAAGCTGCCAGCGGCCACGAACAAAGGCAAGGAACCGAATGCAAAGCCGACGGACACCTCGCTCGGTGGCGGATTCAGTGGTGTCTCACCCCGTCAGCTCAAATCCCGACTGGAACGGTTGAAACGGATGGCCGACGAACGCCGGAAGCAATATGGCGAGTGGACGCGCAATCGCTCTAGGTGCGACACCGCTCGAAGCGAGAACAGCAGCTCCGGTACGCTGACCGTGCTGGCGTTGGCTGGCGACGTCGGTAGCGATGGGGGTGAGGGGGTGTTGCCCACCGCTGATGCTCCAGTATTATCGATTCCCCCGGTGGATCACGCACCCGGCGGCTGTGCAGTGAAAGCTAGTAACAATAACATTCGTTCGCAAGGCGACAGTGGTGGTCCGGCGTTAGATGGTACACTCACGGCACCATCTCGGGACACGCTGCTGGCCGGGGGATGTTGCCAGGGGATGTGTAGTATCCTGTAGTCTAGATACCCCCTCAAGTGAGAGATGTGTTGCTTCCATCCTTCCCAAACATCTCGTGAAAAAGAACGTGCGCTACACACCAATGAACGCTATCATCTGCGATGGTAGTCCAACTTACGCGGTATCACTGTTTATTTAATGAACCTCCCCAGTGCTTGCGATCGTACGCCAGAATGTAGTACTTACTAAAGAATATTCTAATGTATTTTCAAACGAGGTAACGGTAGTCAGAGAAAGCAAGGAAATTACATGATGGTTTCGAACTCAGTCACGAATAACAGCGTTAATCTGAAACGAACGGCAGAACGCTTACGCTCGCTCCAACTTGAGTACTTACATTTGCGGTCGTTTGGCGCGTGCGGAAAGGTGTATCGGTTTCGTTTGTCGTTAGGTTTATTCACATTATACTTTGTCAGGTGTGTGTTGTGTCAGGCATGTAGGTGGTTTGATCCGCAACCGCATGTTATACCGCATTATCTTCCCTATTTATTGTACGCTTAACATATATGCCCTACTACTGCTATTGCTGCTACTCGTACTGCTATTTGGTATTGGACTAGGTTTGTTTTTTTTCCTTTCTTTTGTTTATCCCACAAACATTTACCACTATTTGCACACCACGCTCAGGCGCATCCTTGTCCACGGCACGAATGTCGCTCGAAAAGTAAACGGGAGAGTTAAGCAAAAGTCGAGCCTCAATCGGCACCTCACTGAGACGGATGAAAGTAGACGTGTGAAACTATTATTTATATGGTCTGCTACAAGCAACAAGAAATCTCCCAAGAAACTCACGTTCGTAGAATTTCATTACAATTAAACATCCTTCTGATGAATTCAGAACCCCTGCATCGAATCGAACAGCTAAGAATACGCATCCGGTGAATCGAACGGTAACTAAAATGGTGCCTTTAACACTTTCCGATACACGCGCCAATACTTACAATAATCGAGGGCTACGAATCGAATGCGAATAGTTTACCCTCAAGGCAGGTCATCTTTGATTCTGGTTATAGGAAAAACTGCGTCGCGTAGGTTCACTGTGATCTGTAGGTGCCTTAAATACTTACCGATGCTTCTGACACACGCAAATACTTACTTCTTATCGGCGGGAATGGACAACGCAATTTAATAATTGACGGCACCTTAAACTGTTTCGTAAAGTACCAAAATTCCCCCGCCTTACAATCAGCTAGATTTCATTAGCTACACACACCCACACACACGCACACACAAACACTACATTCATGGTATTCCGTGCAACTACGAATGCTCAGCGGATGCTCGAACGAAACGATAAAAACAACTTAATTTATATTAGCATATCTTTTAAGTAACTTAATTAGTCCTTAAATAGAGTCATTTTTATGTTAATGGTTACTTTTTGTTTTGGTTTTTTTTATTTAAAACTCTACAAACAATGGAATTAGAATTGCATTTGCAGCAAACATCCACCTTTATGTTCACCTTCACTTGATTGTTATCCGAAGACAGGATAGGAAAATTCATACAGGACTGCCAATTAATGATTAGATTGTATTTTGTGTGTCTGAACCTTGCCTCAATCATGCCCGAATGCCTGTACCCATAGGTACGAGAACAATGTTTTTATTTTATATTTATTTGTTTGATTACATAGTACAGAGTAGTGCCGAGCTAGCTGTTTCATTGGTTTTTAGTACTCTTAATTGTGTCTACTTCACAGAAGTTATTGCGGGTCAAATATGTTTTAAACTTAGCTGTAGTCAATGTAGTATCACTTGCAAATCCTTGTCTCGCCTATGACGTTATTAAGCATTTTCAATGGCAACAACTATATTTAAGTCGAACGGTCGAAGCAAGCTATGGCGAATTCCGCTTTAAATATACAAGAGTAGCAACCAACAGTTATATGCTGCGTTTTGTTCCGTTTTTGTTTTATTTCATTGTTTTTTTTTAATTTTAAGTCTGTATTTTATTTAGTGTCGAAGTTGTTTTTTTTACTACTTTCTAAGCAGATTTTTCTTTTTTGTTTTGTTTGTTTTTGTGAAACTTATTTTTTGTTCATTAGCTCACCCCTTTTAGGTTTTTTGTTTTAGATAACCTGTTCGTGCTCATGTGTTTTTTCCTCATTTTGTACTGATGATTCCTACACTGTGTGCAACGTGTTTTTTGGTTGTGCTCCCTGGTTTGCTGAGTACCGGAAAGGCAATCCCTGATGCGACAGTAGCAACAGACAGGTGCAAGTCAACCAATTGCTACGGCGCCATTGCTTCGATATGTCACAAAACATGTCCAACCACGTACAACTGAAATGCTGGATTGGAGTTGCTACTTTACTGAAGTGTTTGTTTGTTTTTTGTTTCGTTTTTCTGCTTTACATATCACGACTTCGTTTCTCTCAGCAGTCAGCGGCGGCGTGAATCCCGGCCCGGATGGGAATGCCAGCGAGATAACAGCCCAGGAGCTGCAGGATCGCTTGCAGGAGTACACTGATCTCAACACGCGCATATACGACCAGCAGCAGGCGGAGACGGCGAGTCTGAAGGTGCAGTCGCGCTACGTGATGGTCACGCCCGTAACCGCTTCGGATGGCAACGAAGCCCCAGGGGAGCGCAGTGACCCGCCAGCAGAGGTCGAGAATGATGCAGCCCACTTCGGCGAAGCGGCCGGGTCGCATTGTGGACTTATCTTTCGTGAAACCACGGTTTAGGTGGACGCTGCCGGAGACATATAGCAATCAAACTCCACCGCTCGGGTATTGCCTTGCGCGAAAGACGATTTTGCTCTATTTACTGATTTATCATCAACAAGCATATGCGTCAACATCTCGTGAAGTCCCAGAGAGAATAGTTTTGCTTACACATCCTAGGTTCCTTTCTAAGCAGGATCAATTTTTATGTTTCAAACACAACAATAATCAATCTGTGAATTTTATTTAAAACTATGTTATTGGAATTGTTGGACAAAGAAGAGGTTTGTTTGGTTCGTTACGACGCTGAAGACTTTTAACTGTAAGAACAATTATTCACTAGAAGAATAATAATTAAATTTGGTTTCGATTAACCTTCAACATATCAACAACACCTAACCCTGTGTCTAGTATTTCAACAGCGAAGGCAACAGTACATAATATGCGATAAAAAAAAAAACGCTCACGGACGGCCGAGGAAATCAAGTTAACTTACGAAACACAATTTTCACCTGTTATAAATGTGCGAACTACTATCGAGTTATTTGCGTAGGGTATTAAAATAGCGTAAATCGAACTGATTGTTTATCAGCGGCCGATACGAACCGGTTGTCACATACTCTCTACCAAGGATGTCGTGTTGGTGTGTAGTTCGCTGTTTCCCCCCGCGGGCCGAAACCTTTTTTTCGTGTGTGGTATAGAAACGAGGGGGATAGAGCTCGTGTTTATGTAGTGGAAGTTAATGAACAATGTTGTGTCATCTGCTGGCTATCTTCAACAATAAGGCAGTAGAAGCTAGAACAAAAAAAGAAATACAGGCAACAAGTCTGAGGTAGTTGGCGTGATGCCACAAAGGCGCGTCAGAGCTTATCAATTATTATTGAGTATTGTTATGGGCGAGTAGTTGAAACAGGGATGTCGTATAATTGCAGCGCAATTCCACTTCAGGTGCATATAGTTTCTCTTACTTAATTTATTGTCCTCTTAAAACAAATATCTAGTCCTTTCTGGGTTACACCCAGTCCTTCTTGTTACGGGTTGCGTGCTTACTTTCATGGCCAAAAAAGTGTGATGAGGCATATTATATGAATCTTGATACTAGATCAACTCGTATTAGGAATACGCTTATAGTATTATGATACTCTATTGTTATTAATTTTATTTAGCATTAATGCGGCCCAAGCTTATTCGAATGAACAATCCATCCTGATGTGAACAATATTGTATCAACCACGAACCAATAACCGAATATCGTTAAGATGAAATAACCGAATGTCGTTATGATGGATTACCAGCACCGACCATGCCACTTAAATATGTTAACGCCCTGTTACGGTTGGCAGTGTAAACGAGAAATCTCTTTAACGTTTCTTTAAGTTACGGCTTTCCAAACAAGTTAAGCCATTTTGACGCTACGAAGCGAAACTCGCAAGTACTAATACTCCAATTTCAAGAGGGGAGTTGTTAAAAGCAATGTTAAATGGATGTAACGTTTTGCCGCCCACCGTAAAAGGGTGTATTTACTACCCACCTACCGGAAAAAAAACATGAAAGATGCCTTGTTTGATAAAACAGGTAATTTTGTTACAGCCAAACATAGAAAAATATCTAGCAATAGAATGAAGCAATCGTAGCTAGTCTTCTTTCCGCACTACTTTGTCTGGCTTTACCATCCTCCTCGGGGATTGCGTTGAGGTGCTGAAGAGTGAACGCGGAAGCAGCATTTACAGTATATTATTAAATGTGCATTAAGCAGCTAGCCATACATGCGGCAGTATATATAAATATATATTTAAACGAAGTGTTTTTCATAGCGAAGTCGAGTAAATCCATGTCATTAAATACCGTCAATAAAATAGAAGGGCAAAGGCAGACATTGGTAGACAAAACGTAGGCTAATAACTATTAACAAATGAAAATAAAATAACCACAGCGTTCGTTGAGTATAAACCCACCCAAAACTATGTGCGTTTTACTTAACATTGCTTGCCAGCCGTTTTGTTTCCTCTTTTAAACACATGCTAGTTAATATTTATGCTACTTATAGCAGTCGGAAGTAGTTTATCGGACTTATAGAAAGGTATCGGATTCATTTCGGATGCATACAAAAAAACAAGATAAAGGCAATCGTTAATGTGATGTAATGCATACAATGCGATTTATTACCTTGCTAAGGCAAACGGCCCTAGCTGTTTGTTTCCTGGTTTTGCTAGATGGGGTTAGCATTTTGTAATGGCGCACGAGTAAAAGAGTGTGTGAGTGTACCCACATGGTGGTGGAGGCGCATGATGAAGATCTCTCTCTATCTAACTTTCTTTCTTTTCCCTCCCCTCTCTCTCTCTCCTTCCTTCTCTCTGTTTGTCATTCTGCCCTTCATATTAATCCTTCTCGTCATAGTTATCGTTTCCCTTCTGCTTCTAACATGTCCTTCCCTTCAGGATTATCACCACAATTTTACGTACTCAGTCTCAGTGCACACTGGGTGCTAGTTGTGTGTGTCGATAAAAATAGTTTATTTGTTTGTGTATTGCTATTACAAAAACCCACACATTGTTTCCATACGCGCAGCTGTCTCGATCACGTTGTCTTTACTTGTCTGTTGTTGTCGCTGCAGCTGCTGCTAGAGTATGTCTTACTATAGTAAGCTCCTATAACCTATAGTGATGGCTATGCTTGACGGAGGACCTTTGGCTCGGTCCCGTCAGAAGCGGCGAGAGTATCGCATAGTACAAGAAGTCTAACATAGAAAATGTTCTGAACCGTTGACGTGCTATCAATTGGTCTTTCAAATTGTATTATCATAAAACATAGACAGACTCGATATGGCTTAAGCTTGCACACGATTTCCGATGTCGCTTTTCCTTCGTTTTGGCATACAATGGCGTACTAGATAGATACTTTATAAAAAGGAGTAAATTACCTTCTGAAGAGGTTACTCTGGCCTTTCAAAAATCACCCTGAGCAGACCACTTGTGAGCGATGGCCGGTGTTCTGGTTCTGATGCATTTGAAGTTGAGATAAACTGCTGAGGGTTGCATCACGTTTATAATAATCAAATCAAAAGCGCCACGATTGTTGTGCCAGCTCGAATCCGGCGAAAGAGGGCTTCCGTTGCTACTTGTGCGGCAATTGAAACAATCCTACAGAGAAAAAAATGGCACTCCCTCGTCTTTTGCTCCCTTTTCTTTTCTTTTCCTTTTTTAACAGATACGTTTAGCTAATAGTACCGTACTGGAAAATCTAATTTCTATGATGATCACAATATTTAGCACATTTACAAAACCGTTCAAACATAAATAAACGAAGAAAATAATGACCCTTTGCGTGACAATTATATCTACAGAATGTAAAACACAAAACCGACCCTTCGAACTCTCGTGTGCCTCGTCGCCGATAAGCAAAATGGAGGAAAGTATGTAAATCACAATTAATCTTCCTGACACCGTTCCTTCGCTGGGTGAACGGGGGGGTAACGCACGTTTGGCAAACCCGAACCAGTACCAGTCGACTTTCTTATCCGCATTGCAATTTATCGCAAAAATGTTTGCCAAAACGTTGTAGAAAATCAAACTATTCTAAGGTAAAGTTAGTATGCTCTCTTCTATCCTCAAAGCCAGCTATTTTTATGAAAACGGAGCAAAACTGTTGGAATTGCCTTACTCTTTCAGCCGGTTTTCGTGTTTCTTGCCGACATTCGGTACGCATGCTTTCACGAATGCAATGTTTTCGTGCATCATAAGTGTATTGGGGGGGGGGGGGGGGGGGGGGGGGACCTATGATCAAACGATTCATAGGCCCGTTCCCCCGACCGCTTTCCATTTGCGTCGAGCATCATACAGGATGTTCGATTATTTTAAACGCAGAGCACGCGTACGGGCTGCTATACACTACCTAGTTTTAATTACCGAGTTCCCTACTTGACTAGTTTTGTTTTTTTCTGTCTGTCCCCTTTCGACTGTTAATGATTTTTATAATGTTTATTACTTTGAATATAAGTAGACTGCGTAACAAATGGGAGGAGGTAGGTTTTCGTTTTCTGCCTGCTACGAAAGATCCGTTATTTATGCATTTCCTTTCGCTCCCATGGAGTACAGGTTGGCCCGACGTAAACTTTTGCTATTCGTCCGCGATCGTCTGCATTATGTTGTCTTGTTTCTTTTTCCGCACTTGGTCTTTCACCATTTTTCAATCCATCGATGGCCTGTTTAAAGTAGGTTATGGTGTATTGTCGTTCTGTCTTTTTTCCGTTTTGTTTTTTAACCTTTTTGGTACACTTGTACCTGGAGTTTCTTTATGTTGCATGGAGTCAAAAGCAAAGTAAGCCTATGCTCATTATACCACACGAGCTCCACTTGTGAAGTGATGTGGCAAAATGTAAATGCTCAAAAATTGTAATACTTTTCTCCCTCGATGAAAGTTGGCTGGACGCCACAGCTTTCATCCTCGTTTATGTACCACTACGCTGAGTAGTAGGCAGATAATGACTCTCTTTGAAACACAGATTTGTGATCTAATGTGTTGAACGTAAACCCGGGAAAGGCAGTATTTGGGAGCTTATGTTAGTTGCGCGCCTACCGAGTGTGTGACTTTAAACCTATGAGTATATGTAATGATAAACGGTATAGCTTATGTTTTTTTTTAGGTAAAGGTGTTTTTTGGGACTGCTGCAGCGCACTACTCTTCCCATTCTTTTTCATCCACACCCTCCATCCCATCCTGCTCCAGCTTGGTGTTCATTGGCATACGAGCACTTACAGAGTTTTGAATCTGAAACAAAGTTAAACCTAAGTTAAAAATAGTTCATTTGCTAAGATTTTTTAAGCCAACGGCTTTCGGCGTACCTGCTTTTGTACATGCTCTGGAGCTGCGAACGGCTTGTGAACATTATGGACCACAGGTTCGACCTTTTTCGGCGTTGCAGCAGTGGCCGACGGTTGCACTGACGACACTGGAGGACGAAACGTTACCAAAAAAGTACATTAGTTTAGTGTAAGCAGAATAATGGCAAACAGGTGGCTTACATTTTTCCATGCCGGCCGGCTGCAGACTGATGCGGGCAGGCTGGACGTTCTTGCCGGCAAACCATTCCGCGGCGGAGATGGTTGGCTGCCAGAGCACCTTCGTGTCGGGGAACAGGTCGTCCTGGAACAGTTCGGACTTGACGCGCGGTGCGGAAAAGCCCAGCGGCTCCACCGAGCTCTTGGTGAGCCGGTACGCTTTGGCGAACTCGACCGACGCCACGTCGCACTGGTTCTTCGCGAGGAAGCTGAGCCCCTGTGTCATGGTGGTGCAGCGATGGTGCGACAACGGGCATATGAACGGTGCCTCGTCCGTGATCTCGAAGCAGTAGATCGTGCTGTCGCCTTTGCCGGTGGCGAAGAGCGTTGAGCTGTCCTCGTCGTAGTACAGCATCAGGATCGAGGGCGAAACGTCCAGTCCGATCATGTGCATTGGCGTGTTGAGGTCAGTCTGCTTGTAAACGTAGAGTTGTCGCTCCGACATCCTGCAGAACAAACGAGTAAATTTAAGGGTTTCTTTTTCAAATAAATCTCATCGATTGTAGAAAGGTAACAAATTTTAACAGTAGAATCTAAAGAGCGGTGTTTTTGGCCGCAACACAATTTTCGTTTTTAACAACTCGTTAACGGGAGATTGTTTTTCAACAGTAAAAAGGCTTTTCATTAAATAAAAAATCACATCAAAGAATAAAAATAATTCAAACTTTTCTGTTCGACCAGTTCCGAGAACCAAAATGACCAGGCTCAAAATCGCATGTTAAAAAAATAGTTTAATATGTTTACGAGGAAAAATGACGCATGAAATCATTATGCGAAAATATGAAATAACTTTTTGAAGGTTGCTTAATTTACTTTCTAGCGCACACTTTTTTTTTAGCTAAAATTTTTTCTATTGAACATATAAAAGTTGAAAAAAAGTTGAATGAAATGTGACCCGATCTTTTCGTTTACATTGAGCTCGCAGATTGATGTACAGGTACGCAAATTTACTAAATAGAATCCGTTCATGGATTCGACATTTCTTTTTTTAATGACGAGGTTATACCGCATTCAAACAAAGAGCGTCAAAAGTACCGCTCCAAAGTATTTTAGCAAGATTCCAAATGAATGTGTTTTAATGTTAACCATTTGTTAGAAACACTTTCGCTTCTAACGCCCGCTGTCAATTCGGCTAAGAACAGACAGCCTGATAAAATTGATAAACCAAAAGGGAGTTTCATCGATCAGCTGATCGAGAGGATCGATGACCCTTGGCGTCGGCTTCGACGCACGAAGGTTTTAAATAGGGCTCGTTTCAGCGCGATGAGCCATTGTGCAAACATCAATTGAATAAAGACTAATTGTTTGGTTCCGCACCACAGCGGTTCCGAATTAGTTTCTGATTTTCTCTTGTTCTTTTGCAACAGCTTCTAACACCTTTCGTTGTAAATTATGGTGCAAAACGTCCAAAATGATGGATGAAATGAAGCTAACATAAATCAAATATTCCAAGATAGAGGCACGAAACACAATCTCTAGTTGGAGTAGGCCTCCTTTGGGAGGAGAGTTATAGTTATCGATGGTATATTATAAGAACGGTGGTAGTCACCCTTTCTTAATACCAGGAGGTATCACGCTACCAGATCATTACGGCATAAAGTGAGTGAGTCTTACTTGTCAAAGCACGATAGTACTAGATACTCTCCCTCCAATGCCCAAACGATGCGGGCGCCACGCGATGCCGCTGGAAGGGTTCCTTCCGAGACGGGCTTCTCGGAGCAGCGTGGTTCGTAGATGCGGATGCTGCCATCCTTGGAAACGGTAGCACCGAGCCGTCCGCACGGGCTCCAGGCGAAGGCCAGCGTCTGGTCGGTGTTGCCGACCAAGCAGTAGCGTTCGGTCATGGTGTGCAGGTCCCAGATCTTCATCGTCATGTCGCAGCTGGCCGTCAGCAGGACGTTGCCGGCGAGCGGATGGAAGCGGATGATGCTGATTTTGTCGTCGTGCGCGGCGAGGGTAGCCGTCGGCTCCGTTATCGACTCGGTCAGGCCGCCGGCCGGGACCTGCCACAGGTTGACCTTGCCATCGTCGTACGCCACCGCCAGGCGGGTCGGATCGAACGGATCCCACTGGAAGTCCATGACCTTCTGGACGCCGATGAGCGTTGGGATGACGCCGTCCGGCAGGCGACCCTTACCGGGGAGCTCGAAAACGGCAATTTTGCCGCCGTTCCCGGCGATCGGCACGGCCACACGCTCCGGGTTCGCCTGGAAGCCGTCGCACTCGCACGGCACCTGGCGGCTCATGTTGCGGATGTCCTCGATGTGTGTGCTCTTATGCCCGGGGACACCCTGCAGATGGCGGAACTTGGATACGCGCCCGAACACGGTCGACGTACGCTTCGAGCCCATGGTCGACGAGTTGGTGGTTCCGCTGGAAGGCGGCTGGCTGCCGCTGGTGCTATTGCTGCGCTTCACCGTTGCATGCGGCATGTTTTCCTTCGACAGGTCACTACGGTTGCGCAGGAAGCCCGGTTCCGTGGAGGGCGGTGCCATCAAGGTGGAGTCATCCGACGCCTTCTGATCATCGCGGTCGATTGTGGTCGCTTGCCGGCGCCTAAGGGTAAGAAATCAATTCAGTTTGAATATCTTCCATGCGCCCCCTGAGATGCTCGATCGTACCGGAGCGGTGTCGGGGAAGCTTTCTCATCCTGCACGCTTTGCGAACGTCCTTCGAACATACGTCGCCTGTCGGCCAATGTGGACCGGCCGGTGCCCATTCGCTGGAACTGCCCTTCCCCGTCGGCGGTGCTTCCATCAAACTTGTCAACCGATTCCGACGAAGGCCACGTTTCAAACATCTGTTCGTTTATTACAGAATAGAAGGTTCATTAGAGTGTGTGTTCGCACAGTTGAATTGAATTTCAAAATTAGTATAAAAATGAGTATAACCTTGTCGTTTTCGCCGGGCTGCAGCAATAGTAAAGCCGTGGTCAGCAAAGTGAGTTAGTAAGAAAAATGTTGCACAATTATTAGTATTAGTAGGTTAAAAGATTAGTAATTTTTTATCGATGAAAAAGAAGAAGAATATGTAGTCGAAACATGTTAACCAGAGGTGGATCTAACTTTGAGCGTTCGCGAGGTACCTCGAGCCCCTTCCGATGCCATTTATCACATATAATTGAAGCTCTTCCATTTATCATTTGTGTCCTTAGGATGGCAGTTTTTTTTAGTTAGTGTTTTCTGGCACTGTGATATTGCTTTATTATTGCGTTAATTTCCGCCTTGGTTGAATATGTATTCGTTTGTCCTGTTTCGGTATTTTCTTAAAATTGTTTTGATTGGTTAAGATTGATCATATCATTTGATGAAATTAAACAAAAAATTGGAAAGCGAATCGCAATCCAATTTTCAGTTGTAAAATAATTCAAACTAGCTTTAATAGAAAGCGTTAATTTAGATTCTTCTCGAGATATTTCCCATTCACCGACAGATTAGTTAATATTTTTTATATGGTATGAGACGGAGTTAATAAACATATTCTAATTGATAAAGATGATGGATCGATATGTTAGAAAAACATGAGTTAAATCAAGTAGCCGAGCGCAATCATAAGACAATGCGGGAAACATGTTCAACGAATTATAAAAATAAAACAAATACGTCCACTTTGTATAGTATTTTGTATAGAAATATTTAGGACAACTGGAAGATTTAGAGGGTCTTCGATTATCCCACCGCTTAAGGCCTGGGAATGAACTGATCCGCCTCTGGTGTTTACAGAAATATAATACATAACCCCAACAATCATCCACCTCATCCATCAGTGATACTATTGTTAATATCATGTGCACGTTATCAATAAGAGAAATATGCGTACCATGACGCGCTCTGCAGTTGAAACCCGCTGCGGGCTACCGTTGCTTGCCGCCTTCTCCCGTAGCTGGACATTGTCCGGGCCATCTGTCTGTCCCTGCTCCATCGGTTCGCCACAGTCGGCGGAAGCACTGTCCTTCGAGTCGTGCTCCTCCGAGCCGACCTGCTCGAGCGAGTGGTTTCCGTTCTCTGCCCCGTCCTTCTTGGGAGGCTGCGAACCGGGTGCCACCGGAACGTGAAACACCTTGTCCAGCGAGGCAGCCGTCGAAAATTGGGAAAATGGCTTCGGCCCAAGGCGAGGCTAATGGAGGAAAATAAGAGCAAACAAGATTAGTGAAGAGAACGAAAAGGTAGACACAACAAGGGTAGACAAACAAAAAAGAACGTATGGGAATGAAGATACAGGAAGATAGGGAATCATAGGTTATTAATAAATAAATAAATTGGTGGGTAAGAACTACAGTACAGAACTAAAAAAGACACACGGCTAAAAATAATAATAAATTACTTTGCATGTGAAATACAAGGAATAATAATGTGTTGGAAGTGAAAATCAATTCAAATAAAAATAAATATTGTATACACTAGCACCCAAATTAACTTAAAAAAACGGAACATCGTCGCAAAACAGTGCCAAATCATATAACAAACAGACAGTGGCGGAATTGAGCGCTGATAACCTTGTTTCCGGTGGATCTTGGCCGCGGAGAAGGGCGAGGCATATTATCGTTGATTGTAGCGTTGATGGCGGTCGCGTTGTTGGTAGTGCTGGTGGTGGTGGTGGTAGCTGGGCCACCATTCGCCGGCTCCTCACCGGACACCGTGCGAGGCAACGGCTTCGGTGCTGCCGTTTCACCCACCTTCTCCGTCTCCGAGTCGAACGAGGACGGCTTGGACGTTCCGTTGCCGTTGTCGTCGATTGGCAGCGCAGTCTCGCCGCAGCGAAACTTTTCGAACGTTGTACTGATCTCATTGAACTTTTTCGATAGCTCTAGCTGCTGGTCCATCTTGGACTGCATATCGAACTGCTTTAGTTTTGCCTTCATCGGCCGGGCGGACGACACTACTACTTGGGTACTGTCGTGTCCGCGCGAGTTGGTAATGTTGTTCACCAGCTCGTTTAGTGGACCTCGCAGAATCTTTGCAATCGATTAGACATAGGTTTTTGTTGTTCAAATGTTAGTTTCGATAGAGGAAAGTGAGAGAGAAAAGGGGAAGATGTAAGTAAAAGTCGGCTAGTACGTTGCTTAGGATGAAGATACCATGTTTTGTGCGTGTATAACACCACCGTTTTCATTCACAACTAACTTCGAAAAGTAGAGGTGGCTTTCTACACGGGCATTACAACAATGCCTTCATTCCATTCCAAGAGAATGTCTTTTTATATGTTTAGTAAACTATTTCTATTTTACTTTTTCCACTACTAACGTCGCAAATATTTTAGAAAACAATATCAGAACTATTGAAAAAGTGATATCAGTTGAAAAACGGGAAACAGAAACTGATTGAAACTGAATACACATCAAATCATCAAATCAAATTTAACTGGTCGGGTGTGTCAGGAGAAGGATTGAGAGTAGTGGTGAGATGCTGCGTCCGCTGGCTAGTCAAGGACCTTTTTATGGACGAGAGAGGCGACTAGCTGATGGACGTAATCGAAGGCGTAATAAAAGGGGACTCCAGCCGGGACACGTCGCATTTTTCGGTTCGGAACAAAAGAAGAATGGACACGTGTAAATGTGTTTAACACTCGAAATCGAGTAGATTGAAAAAAACGTTTTGATTGAAGTTCAATAGAAAGAAACTCGGACATCCGTTTAACAAATGGTAGATGAATTTATGATGACGAATCGCTTTTTAAGAGATAAATTTAGAAGACAATTTCAAATTTTACTATTTTTCAAAACAATTATCAGATAATTTTGAATAAATAAAAGTAAAAGGTTGATGAGACCGAACAAGGTTAGGTAAAATTAAAATTAACTCATAGTGACTATCACTTCGTAATGTTGATGAGGCAGAGATAACAAAATTTCTTTTAAATCAAAGAAACGTAAGAAATGTTTGGGATGAAAATATCGTATTTTGCGTTATAATAACACATTATTCAACCACACTTATTAAGTAAAACAGTAGAGGCGATTTTATACACGGGAATTAGTTTTACTATTAGTTGTACGATGTAAGAAAGTGTTTCGACATAATTAAAAAAAAATGTTAGAAAATTAAGAAAATGAAATCCAAAGTTTAAAGAGACCGAATAAGACTAGGTAAATCGCAAATTAACTAAATATGACTCGATCACGAACAAAAATCAATTCAAAAGATGAATTGTATAAAAAAAAGTTGTTTTAAGGAAAATGGTTTGAAATCTTTCGGGTAGTATTTTACAAAAGTTCACTGTACACACGCAAAACACGGTCTGTGTACCAAGTATTCCTTAAAATAGGTGTTTTAAATGTTATTTTGATTAGTTTTTTTTTTACCAACCTATTGGTGTACGCCGAAAGTTAAAACCGAATAAATCAATGAAATTGTGAAAACTTACAATGATTGGAGCATCCCCTAGCTCACGCTTGGCCGGATCGAGGCTGATCTTCTTGACAGTTGTGTTTGCCCCGTTGAGCCACTCGGGAGCGGTCAGGTCGGTCTTACAACCGGTTGTGTCGGGGTACAGATCGGCATGATAATCCCGGTAGGACTGCAATCGAAAATGTGACAGATTTCAGAAGGTGCACATTATATTAGGATGTGTTCGAGGCACTTACCTTCCTCGGCACCTTGTACGTCACGGGAATGACCGCGTTCAGGGTGAGCTGCATGATACGATTCACCTCGCCTTCCATGACTTTCAGTGCTCGCTTCGGTGCGAGGCAGACACCGCGGGTCGTTTGATCGCCCGAGTGTCGGATGCCCTCGATCAGATGTGGCTCCTTGTCGGTCACCTCGTGGTAGGTGATGCCCGTGTCGCCCTTGCCGGCCAGGAACAGCATGTTCGTGTCCGGGTCGTACAGCGGCATTAGGACGCTGGTCGAGGAGTCGAGTGAGAGCACCTTCTCCGGCGTGCGGTAGTTGCGCAGATCGCGAATCATGACCTGGCGCAGCCGTGACTCATCGAAGCCGGTCGTCAGGACGCGGTTCTGATCCCCGAGCCAGACGATCCGGGAGTCGATATGGTTCTGGTGGCTCTCGGCGTCGAGCGTGATCGGCGAGGCAATGCGTGGGTCTAGCACGCGCACAAACTTGTCCTTACAGCTCGTCGCACACAGCCGGCCATCTGTCTTCCAGCTGAGCGACTGAATCACGTCCGGGTGCTCGTCGTTGACTACAAAGCAAACAAATACACTGGTGAGCAAAGGATTGGTTTCGTCGGAGCGGAGATCAGATCACTTACAGAATGCCTCCTGTTCCTTGATCAAGTCCCACAGGAGGACGGAATCGCTGGCGGTGCCGGTTAGCAGACAGTCGGCGGTCGGGTGGAAGCTCACCGTCTCCACCTTGCGCTTCTTGGTGGAGAACGTGCACTCCGGCGTCGAGGTGGACTGCTCCAGGCCCTTCTCTGGAATGTGCCACACCTTGACCGAGCAGTCGTGTGAGCCGGTCGCCAGCAGGCCGTCGTGGAACGGCGAAAAGTCCAGGTACGAAACCGTGTCGTAGTGGGCCTGCAGCAGCGGCAGCGCCTTCCCCTTGCGCCCGTTGTACGTGAGCGGCAGGACGGCCACACTCGAGCCGACGTGCTCCCAGTTGAACGCGATGAAGGCGGCAGACGCGGCGATGTTGTTGCCGTACGTCTGGTACGAGCCGACGATCAGGTCCCGGAAGCACATGTCGAGCGTCGCCGCACTCGGGGCGGCGTTCTTGTACTTCGACGCCTTGAACCGCCAAGCCATGGTTGCAGGGCTTACTACGCGTACCGGGCTGGGGGGTGTGTCCCGATTCCGAGCTCTTCACCTCGCACTATCTCTACGGCCGTTTGTGACGTTGGGCGTCTTCAGGCGGTTCCGGCGCGTACCTTGATTGAATCGGGGTTGAAGTTGAATGAGGGCGGTCCGTCCGGATGACTCACAGGCACAATTTACACTGCCGTTGATGTGACGTTGCGTTGGTCTGCTGCAAACAAAAGCACCAGTTGCGTTTTATCAACCCTGACCGGTAAATAACTCACTGATTAAAAACTGCCATCCAGATTAAGGCCATGTGGAGGCGTTTAGTTTAAAAGCACAAAACTCAATGAAACACGAACGTAAAGTATGAAGCCCGTTCTATAAAGACAACGTTTTTTTAAAAAGGGACTGGATATTTGTTGTTTTATGTTTGTGCCTTCTTGGCGCAAATGTACAAGATATGTTACTGGAAGGGAAGCTACTGCTCGGAGAAAAGAGCCTTCCTGTGTGAGGAGTCGCTGCTCATGCCTCATGCAGCGGCAGTAACAATTGTTCCAGTGAGATAAAAAAAAAAGCTGATACACACACAGCGACTACGGCGCAAGCGCACTGCATCCGAATGACACTGCTGGACAACAAGAAAATGAAATTTAAAAAAAAAAGCGAAAAAATGCATACGGCGATAGGCGTCGCCGCTACCGGCACCAAAGGAGCCACTGTTAAAAGCCAAGATGGGTCGTCGATAACGCTAAAACTGGCCGCAAAAGGGAGTGAGAGAGAGAGAGAGATAGAGAAGCTCAACCGGAAGACCAAAAGCGGTCGTTTGGAAGACGGGCAGAAGAAAACAACGAAGGAGAAAAAGGAACGCACGCACGCACGCACACGGGATGCGGCAAAGGAAACAGTTAAAAGGACCCGACGCGAACCGGGCAGGAGGAGAAAAAAAAACACACACGGAATGAATGAAACACAAAGAAGGATGGTGCTGCTGCAGCTGCATATGGTTTGTGGCAACTTTACCGATTGATGCCCGTTTTTTTTTTTTTTGCCGTACACACTTTTATCTCCCCGTTGCAATATGTGGTACGTGTGCGTGTGTGGGTGTGTGCCCGTGTGGGTGTGGGCCGAAGGGGATGACGAATTTGACTGCTGATCGAAATTCTTATTTTTTCCCCATTTGTTTCTCACTGCTTTTGGGGACACTTGGGAAAAGAAAAGCTTTTTCCAGCCGTGGAAAGCGGAGGGCACAAAGGAGGGAGCATTTAAAACCAACCAAAACCGGACGATTTGGTAGGAAAACAGGGTGTTGCACTTAGGTTTTCCATTGGTGAGTTTGAATAAAAAAAAAACGAACCGGTCGGTAAAGCGTTTTCCTGCCGGCATCGTGTGGGGGTTTTCCTTCGCTCCTTCCGAGCAAGGATCTTCACACGCACCCCTTTTTGGTAGCATAACTTCACGATTCACGATAGCTAGACGGCAAACCGCGGAGAAGAAACGTTTTTGTTTCCCTACTCCATTACTTACTTAAGGCTCCGTTCCCTGCACACTTTCTGTTTGTTATCGCTGTTGACCTGTGGAAAATTCGGTTCCGTGCTTTCCGTCGTTGGTTGCATCAAATTGCACCGGGTTGGGCTACACTGGTGTTTCGGTTTTGATCGCTGACGGGTTGGCTTCTATCTCGTGCCGACCGTGTTCTACCTGCTAGCTGGAAAACGTAGCGCCAACCGTACACTCCATTCAACCGTACATTCAAGACAACGACCGATTCGCCAGTGAGCTTGCAATAAGCCCGTTTCCCTTGGCGACGCGCCTGCGTTTGCGCCTGTGTTGGTGAAGGGCGGCGTTTTTTTTTTTAAGGACCAACCCGGCATTAACCAATCAACCAACCGACCCGACGTACGCATAGGTGACTGTGGCAAAAACAGCCAAACATTAATGTGATGTTCTTTGTACCTACACAGGCGCAACGGCTACACACCCTTCGGGGAAGGCAGTGTGCGTTCTCGGGGTGCACATATGCATATGTATAAACAACCCCCCGTGAAGCATGAATGGAGGCGCTACAGCATATTTACGGAATAATTTCCAAATCTGCCATCTTTAAATCACACATACTTCGTCGTACGATTCGGGGGCGAAAAGTATGCTCAACCATTTCTTAGCCATTGAAGTCCTTGCGATACCTATCGCAGGACACTTACTTCGACGGCGTGAATAAAGTTTTATGGGATTGGGTTTTAAATTATGTTTTCTTTTGTGATAACAATATGTGTGCATGCCACATCAACATCTTATCACGAGTTGTGTTTGACAAATGTTAATGTTTGCTAATAAAGCTCCTAACTTTCCTCGCATGTTTGTAGGAAAGAAGTCTCCTCACAGCTACATGCATGTGAGCATAAAAACCGAAACCGAATGAGCGTCTCATAAATGGATGTGATAAGGACAAAAATAATGTTTTTTCAATAGCTTACAACAGTTCAAGAAATACACATTTATTTATCACCGTATCGTGCCGAGATCATAATTCACTGCGATTTTTCGTGCCCGCTCGGTAAGGTCACTGACGAATCTTTCCCTTCCACCGCGCTGTCGTCCGTCTTCTTTTTGGCGAAACGACAAACACCTCCAGTGCAATCGAACGGGAACTTGGTCGTATCGGCTGGAAGGACGTTTCCGTCTTTATCCTTCTTCTCCCACGGATTCCAGTACTTCAGCAGGATCGGTTGCACGAACTTGTGCCAGAGGTATAATAGCACGGGCACGATGAAGCACGGCACACATACCATTTTCGATCAAGTGATGAGTACCTTCTTATTTACAACGAATCGATCAGATCGTAGAATACTTCGTCGATGTTTTTTTTTCTGTTTTTATCCTGCTGATCTTGCCCGAAACAAAGAACACTGACAGCCTTCTGGTACGGGTAAAGCATAACAAACGTCAGATGATTGTGACACTTGGCTACAGTATTCGAATCATACCACCGCTTCGGTTAGCCGCGAGCCATAGATTCACTTGAAAACGAATTATTATAATACAAAATAAGTTACAACGTATGGAAATAAAGGTTAACTTTGAATACAGAATACATTTCCAGCCTGACGCTGTTGGCGAACGCTAAGTTGCAGTCAATCACGTGGCAGTCACATAAAAAAAACTGGCATATGGGATTACTTATAGAAGTAGACAAGTTGTTGAGACTGAATATAGTTATTGCCATGCAATTCGTTCTTATAAGAGATAGCCCTTGCCCGCAAACCATATTAAAATCCACCACCCGTTCTGTCTTGACGCTTTATTTATTTATGTTTTTCGTTTGTATCACATCGAGTTTATTTCATTACCATTTTATGCTAAATATTAGTGTAGGGTGCGGGCTAGCAATTGGTTTAGCGATTGTATTAATTTTGATGCATGAATTAAGTACTATCCATAACCGTAAGCGCAAACGACACTGCGAATGCCGAAAATCCCAAATAAACGCCAGCGAGCTTACGGGTCCATCCTTGTCTGCACAAAATGCTCGAACGGAACCCGTTGTAGCGTTAGTGAACGGCAATTCATTCTGGGATTTGGGCTTTCTTAACGTCATGCGCGCTAAGTTTATATATTTCCTGCACCGTGTGTCCAAGCCTATATTGTTCAATATCAATCCATTTTCGTTTTTATTTCATGCCTCATACCACTTCTACTGTACAAACGCTCAACATAACTGTTGGCTTCTTATTCGTTTTCATTCATTGTATAAGAATTTGTTAGAAGAATACGTGTATGTACATTCGAAGGTTAGTAAATATATAGTATTTTGTTTATACATACGGATGTGTATATTAAATGTGTTCATAGTTGTTATGTAAAATTGCCTTATATCTCAGTGATCCGTTGTCATAGTTCGGTTTCTATCCTCAATGCCCCACCCTGTTTTCATGCTTTAAAGTGTGCGCGCTTAGTCAAAGCTAGCTGCGCTAGCTTTTTACTCACACTGTAAACATTCAAAGGGTGGTGCCCTAGAACAGATTAGTGTTACCACTCTATGGTTGATCTGATTTTGAGTTACACGTAGTACATTTACACACATAGAAGAAACATCACGGCTATGATGGGGGCTACACGTCACGACAGTAGCAACGTATTGAAAGTATGGTTTATGCTTCCCCGTTGATGCTTTTATAACTCCTTTCGTTTGATCTTCGATAGCGAGTGTAGTACTCTACAATACTTGATGCCTCTAATCCCTCCATGGTTCACGCCTAGGATAATGTAATCACCTCAGTTCATAGTCAGTCGATCTTAAATTATGACTACGATGCTTGTGTGTGTGTTCATTTGGTGCAATAGTATGGTAAAACTTATCTATGCGATTCAGTTATGCATCTGCTAATGTTTTCCACCAGTTCTACTAAATTGATATGTGCTTTCTACTGTACAACATCCAGTTTGAATGAACTTATAAGAAAGTTTCCTAGAGGAAAGAAACATTTACCACATTGCATGAAATCAAATGATACACAAACAACAAACTATCGCTTTTATCACTTTATGCCGCACCTGCTAGAGAGTTATGAGTCGGTTAAATATCCAAATTTTGGTCCAAACATTGGATGTCCTCGTAAGAAAACTTATTTTTAAAAGCGAAGCAGGCATTTATCTATCGAACTATAGCTTGTTGGCTTATGGAAGCAAAAGAAGACCAAACCAATGTACAAATGTTTGATGCGTACTCGTAAAAACCAGACCTTTTGCAGAGTGAAATCACATTTGGGAGATAGCTTTGCTAATATTTCTAAAATTCTTATATTTAATCAGTGCGATTGATTTTCGTTTTCACTACCTCCGTTGCCGACACATGCTTGATATTTTTGCTAGTTGGTACGCTGAACATTTCGGACATTTCTATAATGTATTGCGTCATTTATGCGTTTTGTCTTGCACTATGGCACATGTTTAGAGACAATAACAAATTATTGTACACGAGCTAAGTTATCTGGTTAACATTCTCTATTGCACCAACAACAGCAGTCCGATTGTTGCGATAAATTTATTTTAAGAAAGCACATATCCGTATTCCTTAATGGGCGCAAAGATAAGCGGTTGCTTTGAGGCGACTGATTTTAAAACTGATTGGGTCTTCATAACAGAGGATCTCTAATGAATAATCATTTTTTAAGGTTCTCTATTATTAGGCGGGTCGGAATTAAAACCATATCCGTTGCTTCCCTATACCCGAGGATTCCTCCTCGTACGCAAAAAGGGAGAAAACCTAATTAGCCCTTAATGGGTTACGCATGACCAAAGACGGTCGTTATGCCAAAGAAGAAGAATATTATGCCGTCGGCTATGAAGGAGTCTAGATCCAGTACTTATGTTATTCGTTGTATTACTAACAATTCTATCATCTAATTGTAAATATGTTACATCAGTTTTTTTTTTTCAAAACATATCGAAACATTCTAGGTCATGGATACTTCGAAGCAAAAGAATATATAGGTGTGTGGAAACCATAAAAAAATGATAGCATGGATCTAAAATTTCGAGAAGTTTACGAAAGCAAACGCGGTTTGATGTTTTTTTTGCACATCGTTTCATACACTCTTTTGCTTCACATATTTTCACTTGTCCGTCCATACACACATTCACCCAAAAATTAAACTCAAAAGATAACTCATGAAAAGGTAAAAAATAATAATATTTATATTTTTCTATCAAATGTTAATTTTAGATATATCTTCGCTCTCTCTTTGATTCATAACGGTATTTCTGGAATTACCCACGCTGTCTCTTAAATTCAGTTTTTGGTAAACATAATGCATGTTCCTATCGCGAGTTACCTTATTTATCCGTGCCTCTAGCACGAACCTCTAGATTTTTCACTGACAGCAAAAACAAATCGATTGTTTTAGAGTAATGGTTCCATATTTCCAGCAACACTTACTACTTACTCGCTCACACTTGACGGGATAAACTACGGTAAGACTATGCTCTCAATATTTAGTTGTTTTGTGTATATGAATGGCGAGTTTTTGTAATAGTTGTAATATGATTGTGTTGTTGCATTTTAAATATATATAAAAATACTTTTAAATGTTTCCATTTCATTTGTGTGTACAATAAAAATAGATCACGTGTCTTACGATTTAAATAAATAATCTGAAGCATGATTCTTCAATGCCAAACCATGCATCATCCATCTTTGCAGATGGAATGGACCAAAAAAAAAAAACAAACAAAAAGAAACAAAATCATTCCAGCCTCAGCGAACAAAATGCGATAGGCTATACAATTGAAAGCGTTGGCTATTTCTAGGTGATCATATGTGTTTCTATAATACGTACTCCTTACGTAAATTTCTACTCTCTTTCTCTCGCATTCTCACTGTTACGTTCTTTGTTTCTCTATTCGATCTATCTATCTTCAGCCAAGGAGTTCCGCATTGATACAGTAAATGCATTTTAATGACCCTATCATACCAGCCGGCTGTGCATGGCGAAACATAAATGTTTGCATGTGCTTTGCAGCACAATTTTATCATTGGTTTCTACGTTACTTTCTAGCGATGCTGCTCTCACCTTGACACTGGCGCCTCGGTTTTCCCGACGGTGATGGAGAATGTTTTATGTTAGACGTATCCGCGACGGCTGTTTCTTCGCAATCAGGATTGCCGGATTTGCGAACTCGAGAACCGCTAGCATCCTGATGTTCATCGCTACCACCACGCAGACAGTTTAGCCGATACTAATTGACATTTGTTTTACGCGTGCCGCGCGGTTTGATTGTTTCTGAAATCTGCCACATCGCATCCTCGTCCAAATAGTGATCGAAGTTGTCAAAAAAGCCAATAATTCGTTCATTTTTCTTGAAGGGGTAGGAACTGCAAAACGAAATATGGAAGACATTATTAAAATCAAAATATCGTAAATATATTTAAATATAGACAAACCCTTTCCGGAACCGCTTCATGTTAACTACAATGTGATACTGCTGCCAACGCTTCGAGAAGTTTGTCGAGCCGTCCGGTAAAAGATCAGGATTGCCAATGTGGACAAAAGTTAGGTCTTGCAGCACGAGCCCACTAGCGGGAGAGTAAAGAGATTTGAGTTTAGATTGGTTGTTTGCTATCGTCATCTATAGAAGTTGTTCGTACATGTATGGTATGCAGGGAGGATTCGTCTCAGCAAGTGCTTGTCGGTATGCACGAAAGCTTGAACTGGAGTCGATCAGCGCGCAGTACTCCTTCAAGCCTTCTGTGATGGTTTTGTGCCACTCGAGCCTGTTTGGAAGAGAGAGAAGAATTGTGCCAAGGCATCGGTCATTTACCCTTGTGCTGTGTTTCTTTCTAGACATACCTTCGAATCGGAGCCGAATCGAGGGCTGAGAGCAGTGCTAGATAGGAGTTGTAGTTGTTTATCTTCCGTAAGTGCTTCATGATTTTGATAAATTTGATGACGTGCTTTTCCCTATCTTTGGCATCGTTTTGCGAAAGTATCTGCGTTCGGGCCCTAATTGAAAAGGAAGGTGAAAACCGTCAGGAGATTGACATTGATAACGTCTTTCGACGACATAAATGATTTCCTACCAGTAGGACATCTTGTTGAAATGTTCGGTGAAGCGCGTTAAGTTCGGCGAACGCTCCTCGCATTGCTCTTGCGCCCAGATCAGAACCTCCGGTATCTCTATTTTCTGGAATAGTTCCGCGTCGAGCAGTGTCATCTGCTCCGCAATCTCGGCTGATTTTAGATCAAGCAATGTCGGCGGACTTGATATGAGTGAGCGTGGCGAAATAGACTGCACATTTAATGAGGTTTTCTGCTTATACACGAGCGCTTTCTCTATGAGCTTCACGCGAAGCAATTTGGCCATGTTCAGGTGTCCGGCGCTCACCAGCTGGTAGTCAAAGTTCATTAAAATCACCAGCAAACGTTCACTTAGATCCGGTGTACTGCGGAAAGATAGATAACAGATAAATTTGAAGGATGCTCATCGCGGTACCTATCTTGTTGTAAGAATGGTTATACTTACGTCAGATCGTTTACAACTCGCACTAGCAATGAAAAACATTCTTTGGCGGCTTTCTGTTTGGCATCATTTATCTGACAGTGGTACACGGTGTAACGATGAGACAACTTTTGAATAAGTTCCAGCGGTGAGATAAATGTGCGAAATGTTGTGATAAACGCTTCGCCGTAAGCTGTAGAATTAAATGAAAGAAAAGTCAATAACCGACGCCCAATCAAACGTACCCTCACGATTGTAAATTGTTACAAAATTGATTGAATGAATTGATAATTTTGTTAAATGTAGCTGCAACCAAAGATAATAACGTAATAATCAAATGACAAGAACAAACAGACAGTATACGTTTCGATAATCTTATCGAAAACAAAATGTATATCTGCATTTAATTAAACCAATTCAAAAAGCTTGTACTATTCTACTGACTGATAAAACTTCCTCTTATACGAGAAAGTAACAAACACTCGAAAATATAAATAAAACAAACGTCCAAGAAACCTTTCCGGGCGGAAACAAAATGAAAAGTCATCCTATAAGAAAGACTCAAAAATATAACCCAAATGACCACACGATCCCTTCATTATTACATGAAGAGACACATAATGTACCAGAGAGAGGAGATATTTGTTAATACAAACAATAAAAAAACAAATCGATTACTAGCTACCACATTCCATTCACATATTCAATAGGTATATTGGTTGCATTTGAAAGATGAACCGCTTACCATCCTCTAAACATTCGTCTGTCAGTTGGTGTCGTTAATAATATTACAGGAATGAAGTAAATGTGCATACACATTAATAGGGTTTGTTTGCGAGACAACAGTGAGACCGAAACGGACAGAAATGATGGATGTGTGTTTTTGTGAAAGAGAAAGAGAAAAACAGATACATAAAATAGAAACAGAGAGAGAGAGAGAGAGAGACAGAGAAAGAACGAGATAGACACACACACAAAACAGGTGAATTGTTACAGTTACAGCTTTTCGTTTGAGTCCAACTATTAACTGACTGTACCACAATACGCGAACTGCCGACAATGAAATGAACCAATAGTGGAAATGGGTTTACAAACTCTTACCGTCGGAATTTTTCTGCACCCTGGTGGCGTGTATGATAAGCGCATCCGGATGACCACCTTTGACGTCGGGTCCGTCCTCATTCTCTTTCTTGAATACCAGGTGGCTGCTTACATCCAGCTCTTCCATTAGGTTAAGCGGCTGCTGTGGCTGCTGATGGTCCATTAGCGCCAGACCGTTCTGCAAGATGAATAATCCATGTAACAAATATGTGCGTAAACCATTCTTTTACCTTGCTCGGTTATAGTTCACATTATATTCGAGCTACACACAGATTTAAAAAATACATTTAGCAATCAAGTCTCTAGCTGAAGTCTATGGTATGTACTTAACGGGTTTTCAAACCAGCTTCGTTAGTATGCAGATATAAACCAGGGGCTATTTAAACAACTTGTAATTAAGTGTTGAGGGAATGGGTAAATCAACAGGATCACTAGCGATTGGAAGCTAAAACCTAATGTCTACGAAACTAAGATAAAATAACATTAACATAATATAAAACATACACTCGGCATGTTTCACGATTTTTTATCTATCTAAAGAACTAACAAAGCGTGCCTTCTAAGGGTATCAAACAATTCTTAAGTCAGTTTTAGAATGTTTTTTTTTGGATCTAAACTGCTATAAAAATTAATTCCGTCCAAAGGTTTTTCTGTGAAACTCAACTCTTTAACTTGTTCACAATTGGCTGCTCTTTAGGCAGCTTCAATATGATTCAATATCCAGGCATGTTGATGGTTAGAGTATTAAATAAACGATGCTGGACACATGCAAAATCTATCGAAGTAAAGTATTGCATAAAAAATAGTAGTCGTTAGAACAGATGCTTTTCGTCCATTTGACAAACAAATATTCACTTGAAAGAACTGATTGATTTTTAAAGATGCAAAGCTTGCCGGCGTATGTGGTCGTAAACATTAGGGGGTTAATTATTACGTAAACAAATACATATAAAGCGCACCTTGTTATTTCGCCTAAGTATCACCTCAACCTCGACCTCGTCCTTGTCACTGTTTTGGTCATCATGGTCACGGGCCGATGGATCCGATCCCGTCGATGCGTACGACTCGTAGATCGTGCCGCCGGAAGGAACAAGCGCCAGCTTGCCGCCGCTACTGCTACCGTGTCTATCGGAGCCCTTGTTATGCAGACTATCGTTTAGACCACTACCATACTCGAGTTTGCTACTTCTACCGCCGTTGTTATACTGGCTGTGGGCATGTTTGGTGCTGCCGTCACTGCTGATGACTAGAGTGCTGCCGCTGTTGTCACCGTCGCCACTGTTGGGGCTGTTAGTGGTATGCTTGAGATTCGGTTGGGAAGCGGTGTGGGAGAGATTAGCAGTCGGGGACACGTTAGCGATTAGTGCTGAGCTGGATCGGTAGTCCTTTAGTAGCAAGTAGTCTTCCTCATTATGGCCGCCTTGCTTGGAGGGACCAACACCGCCACAACCCCCACCTCCAGCACCGGGTGCTAGCTTGTTAGTGCTGGTGTTGCCTTCAATGCCGCGGTTGATATAACCAGGTTCCGATGCGTCAGAATGTTGACCGGGACCACTGACAGCTGCCACGGTAGTTGGACCAGCGTCACCGGTCCCAACCGACACGGCAGGTCCGTGCAAGGAGTGTCCACTGGCATCGGCTTCCCAACCGCCCTGTAGTACCTTGGGTGCTCTGACATCCAGCGTTTGATTGTAGACCGATGAGGTTGAACGGGAGGCATTGCCGCCTCCCGATTGCGAGGACGTTAGTGATGCCGTTGATGGTGAGGGTGATGTGTTGATCGTTGATCCCGCCGGTTGCGGGAACTGATGGGAATGATGGTGGTGGAGCTGTTGTTGGTCCTGGAATATCTTGGGGCTGGCGGGAGGCGTCGAGATGATGCTCGGTGTTTTACTGTTGATGCGTTGACGCTTCGGCGGCAAAGCTGGGGGCTTCATGACAACGTTTGGCGAACCAGGTGGTGACACCGATATTGATGCCATACGCGAAGGAGATAAGCTAAACAGTTCATGTGAAAAATAATTGAATTACCATTGTCATTCCTATTCGCTCTACTATATTTTTTCTTCCATTCGCGTCTTTCTTACCTCATTGTTTGACTGTGAGAAATGCTATGGTTGGTACTGCTAGTGCTTGTAGTAGCCTGCTCGGAGTGTTCCAGATTGTATGTGTGCACCGAGTGGCGCATAAACTCCGAGTTGTTCTGTGTCGCGCTGCCGAATATCTCCATATACGCCATAACTGTAAAATGCGGCGAAGCACAACCATTTAACATTAGTGTGTTACATATTCACCCCCAGTTCATTTAATTCGCTTCTGCTAAAACTAAGTATGTTTCACAGTTTCCAACATTTTTGATTCCACATTACGAAGCCAAAACCGAATAACGTGTTTGCAAACCATAAGAGCTTAGGAAACGAGACTATAGAGACTATTCACTACAGGGAAAAGGGTGCAAACGCGCTACAAACAAACAGCACTTCAACGCAAGATAGTAAGTTTCGTTTGTTTTTGAAAGTATGTTTCACTGTATGTTCGCTTCTGAAATAGTTTTTTTTTGTATCTAGTGATTTCGAGTAAAATTTTGCTTGGTATTCCATGGAAGTAACTGGTGTGTGCGTGTGTGTTTTGTATATTTGGTAGGTTGACATAAAGAAAAAGTAAAACATGTTTGAATAAGATACGCGCTTTCTATCAATAGTATTCCTATCGTGGAGACGTGTGTGGCTGCTGGGGGAGACTAACAGTTGGATCCAATCAGTGTTGTCTATTGCTACAAGCTATAGAACATATTTTATAGATAGCACAAGAGACAGAAAAGTAGATAGAAAGATAGATAGATAGATAGATAGATAGAGTATATAGGAGCGAGATACAGATACAGAGAAAAGTGACGGACAAGAAGCACGAGACAGTGGCCGAAGGGGGGCCTTAAAGGTAAACGAGAAAACTTCAAGGTGGATGCAATTGATATGGTACAGGAAGGATGATGTCCACAACTTACCTGAATAGGCAACACTTTGAAACACTAAAGTGCGCGCGTCGCAACATAAAATCAGATTAGAATGTTTTGACCAAAGAATATTGCTTCATTTAGAATCTTATTTATAATTGAAATGGTGGACAGACAGTGAGAAAGGGATATTGTTGTTTGAATCACACACCACGCCAAGGTACGTCCCTTTAGCCATCGGATAGAGACAGCTCGAAATGTTAAATACCCAACACACACACACACCCACACACACAGACGCGCGGACATATGCAAAAAATGCTCCACATACATCTGCTAATGATATGTTTTTGGTTATTATTTTAGTTACCCGAAAACAAATTTCGAAATTCCATTTTCAGACTATTTTGATTGACCATTTGATTTACAAAATTTGTTTAATACGCCAATAAGAAGAAGAGGAACGATTCGCTCCTTTTTTACTTGCAGATGAGTGGACCAAACACAAGCGCGGTGTTCAAAGGAGGATGCACTGGAGCCAAGGGGAGCTTGGTGGGCGTGGAAGGGGAATGCGCAAAAACCGGGATCCATCCCGTTGAGCATACTTACTATGCTTTTTCTTCATCGGCAGCGGTGGCGGTTCCTCCGGAAAGGGGTTGATGATGTGCCGGGGCTCGAAGAGACTGATATGCTTACTGGGCAGGTTGTTCATCATATGCTGCCGGCTTTGCGACAGGTAGGTAGGCGAGCTGTGTATCGGGAAGTGCGAGAAGACGTCCTGCGAGCTGTGGAACGAGGAGAGAAAATCGGGATGCAAGGTTAGTTCGTTTTTTTTTTTGCAGTGTTGGAAGAGGCTAATCAATCCATTTTGGGGCCTCAAAAGATTTTTAACAATTTTACCGCTTGTTTTTCAAAATACGATCCTTCATGTTTCTGAATATGAATATTTTTCCTAACTGTGGGAAATATTTTATAACGACTTCTAATTGATCTAAACGGAAAATCTCACGAGAAGAAACCAAATTAATTCAATTATATTAATGATGTGATTTTCTATTAATTCTATAAATTCAACAACAGTTTCATGTCTACCACAATTCACATTTACTTTTCCACTATTTCCATGATGCTGTAAATCTGACTTTAAAAATCATCACATTCACTTAAGCAATCTAAACAATTTAAAAAATATACCTTTCTATCCGAACTAAAAACTGAAAAGCATTTCGTAACGTAAAAATCCTTACACGAGACGGCGTAGAAGTTTCATAATGGAATGGCACTTTTAATGCTTTTTTTCTTCAAATAAATTGCCTAAAAAATCAAATCGTTTCGATTGTTGATTGAGGAGCTTTTATATGACCATTGTTCATGGTCACACCTTAAGTGTACGGGAAACGCATTAATTTGCCGGCAGATACAATAGACATGAGAAAATCAGACCGAAAAACTAATCGGTCACGGCGTTAAAGGTTAACATGAACATGAACATGATAAAGCAATGTTTAAGTATATAAAAAATCTAATTACAAAACACTCGTAAGAACATAAATGACAAAAGGAAAAGTATGAATTGTATGAGATAAATATCGTCAGTGGTTTCTTTTCTCATACCGTGGACCCTTCAACCCGTCTCTGAGTGTTTTTTTTCTTCTTAGGCTCACCTTCTTTCTGCGTCTAGTTCGTCCACGTTATCATACTGCGATGGGTGACGTTCCTTTTTAATACTGTGCGATCGTGTTTTGACTGGCAGGGCGGGTGGACGTTCCAGCGAGCCGGATGTGCGCGGAAACACATCGTCGGAGCCGGCCAGTGCCGCTTCGTCAATGCTGCCACTGGGACCGTGGTGAATCTGCAACTGCTTCGCGAGGCTGCCACTGCTGGTGCTTGACATCGACGTCACCGTCGCTGCCGAGGCGATGGACGCACTCTCGTCCGTTGCCTGCGTTATGATCGTGTCAATTTTCTGATGGAAATGCTTCTGCTGCTGCTGCTGCTCGGTTGTCTTGCTCGTCACCTTGACTTCGTTCAGGCTGTCGATGAACGACTCCGACTTGTGCACGTACGACGAAGACGAGGACGACGACTGGCTGCTAGCGCTTATTTGGTGATGGTGATGGTGTTGTTGGTGTTGATGGTGGTACTGCTGTTGTTGCAGCAGCTGCGGATCGCGCTGGCTGACGCGCTGCGAGTACATCGACTCGAAGCCGGACTCGTTGGAGTTGCGAATGAGAGAATTGCTGCCACCGTTTCCACCGCCAATGCCTACCACCGTTGCGGTGGCGGATGTCATCGTGCTGATGGCTACCGAATCGCTTTCCCAAGCCGCCCCTCCACCAGGCACCAGCATCCCGAGGCCCGCGGCCATACTGGCGTCATTGACGGCGCGCAGTTCGTCCTCCTCGCGTGAATGATTGAGCGCAGAGTCCAGCGAGCCAGCGCTGGCACTGAGCAGACTAGAGTTATCCTCGGGAGAGCGCGAGCGCAACGACATTCGATCGAGCCCGATGCTTCCACTTCCACCACCACCAGCTCCTCCACCACCACTCACACCACCAGCACCACCACCTCCCAAGGTGCTACCCTGGTGCAGGTGGAAGGTCGAATCGGCGGAATGGCAGCAGTCGGAGGACGAAGCCATCGTCATCGTGGCCGCAGCTGTCGACGTGGTGGTATCGTGGAATGAGTGGTTCTTCGCGTGGTGCCCCTTGCGCTTCGGTGGCAGCGGTGGGGGCGGCTCGTTCGAACGATTCGGGAGCGGCGGTTTCGGCGGCGGTGGCGGGCTCGAGTCGCGCAGGATGCTCTCGGTGCTGTGCGACGCGCGCACCGTCTTCAGCGACGTCTGCTCGAGGATGTCGCGCTCGCGCGGTGTCAGATGAATGTCCGGTAGGGACGTGCGCTGACTGATCGCGTCGACTGGCGGGCGCTGGAGCGTGTTGGAGCTCGTGCCATTACCACCCGCGCCCACCCCACCGCCTCCGCAGCTCGCCTGCAGCGGTTTGTCGGAGATTTTTTCGTTCGCCAAATTTACTAGATTATTAATCGCGTTCTCGACCAACTCGACCACCTCCTTTACGTTTTCCTTGCTGAGCGACGGGCAGTCGTCACCCTCCTTGGTCAGCAGTACCTCGTCGCACAGCTTCAGCAGATTGCCGAGCGACACGTACACATGATTGGTTGCGTTGATAAATGCCGTACTGTGTTCGTTGAGCGTGTACGATTGAAGCGCTGGAAACGAGCAAACAGAGTCAAGCATTAGTAAGCAGTGCGTAATAAACACCCGCACCGTGTGGACCTTAATACCTACCGGTGTGCACATTGGCGATCGATTCCAGCACGACCGTGCCGTTTCCGGGCAGCATCTCCAGCTTGTTCTTCAGTATGACATCCTTGAAATGCGTCAGCGCATTCTTCACCTGGCGCACGTGATAGTTGAGATCCTGTACCGGTTTGGTCGGCTCGTCGCTGGTGCTCTTCCGGCCACCATAGCTAGCGCAACTTCCGGCTCCACCGGCGCCGCCACCGCTGCCGCTGCCTCGTGGACTGTTCGGTGAGTGAGATCTGCGGAATTTAGCCGATTTGCGATATGCGATCGAAAAAAGCATATTAGAAACAACAATCACTTCGCGCATCAGCAATGGCGTTCCGTTAGTGTCGGGGGTTTTTTTTTTCTTTTTGCTCTGTCGTGTTAATAAAAACACATCACGACCGAATGTACCGTCCCGTCTGTGCCTTTCTTTTCACGAACTGTTGCGAACAGTTGTACATCACTTGTTTCCACCAGGGCCCGAGAGTACACGACGCCTGCTACTGCCGTGTATGTCTATCTTATCGTAGATAAGCAAACAATTCACCTGCCTGATACTCGGTTCGCGTTTTGGTTCGGTGTCCACCGAGGTCGTGGTGTTCGACCAAACGGTCAACAATGACGGGCAGTAATTAGACAGATTCGCATGATTCGCTGCCCCGCCAAGGGTTGTGCGCAGTCTATCAAGGTTGTTTACGTTTGCTGGTAGATACTTACAGTGACAAGAGTGACTACCCTAGCAGTTTATTCTGACATTCTCCGGTTTTTAGGTGAGCCACTAGATCCTACGGATGAATCCGGTGCTTACCTTGTCATCGTGTTGGTCGGTGTGCGTATCTGTGATATCTTCTCCAGAAAGTCGTCCTTGAAGGAACGGGCCCGGCGGGCCAGCTTATTGCCGCGGATGCTTCCCTTGTGCCCGGAAGAGCCCGGGGCACCCGGAGTCGTAGCGATGGTACTACCGTCACCCGCACTCGTCTCGTTGCCACCGCCGGCTGCAGTCGGTGTACCACCGGTGCCGATCCCCGCCGTCGATGACGAGTTCGAGCTCGTGCCACCGTTGCTTCCGCTTGCACTCGAATTGCGCCCACTCGAGATCGGGGTGGACGTTACACCCGGCACGGTCGTTGATTGATGGAAACTACCGCAATCGTAGCCTGCAAAGCAATGAAGGTACAGGTAAACAGTATTAATCTTCGGTACCTGAAGTTTGCGCGAAGTGATCTGAAACAACTCTTATACTGTTCCCTTAAAAACGAAGGATGTGATTATTAAAAACTGGGAGTTAGAAATGTGAAACAGAAATATTTTATTGGTACAATAAGACCACCTTCTGTGTGACCACGATCTCCTCGTTCGTAACACGTTACTTAAAAAGTGTTCAAAGGATTTTATTAAATCAGCCTTAACAACCCACACCATCACTTTTCTCATTGAGAATAGTAGCTATCTGCTAGAAGAAAGAAAGATGGATGCATTTCAACATATGTACTCGCATTTTAGCAACATGAATATCATATGGGAGCCAAATGCGGAATGTGGGTTTCATTCCAAAAAAAATCACTCGTTCTCAGCATTGTGTTTTTAAAGATGAGATGTGGTATACCAACAGAGCACCAAGATGAGGCTGCACAACAGCTTTGTAGTTGAGCAACCAGAAACACACAAACACACTGTGTTGTTCCGGAACAGGATGTCCGATCTGTGTACCTTCCGGTTTCAATATTTTTCCATAGGAAAAGCACGCCTCAGCACGGATTGCTCACATCAAAGTAAATCCGCAATCTGCACAAACAATTAGTTGCGATCCGTAGGTTGTGCATGGTATGTTGTGTGCTTCACTGGCCAGCCCAGATGTTGCAAAGAACACACACTGGCCGAATATGTTTGCAGAATCGATAGAAACGCAATTTTTTTGTCGATGTTAGTCCACCGGTGTTTTTGCTGCCAGAGCGCTACAGCGTAAACACACATGTGGGTGTAGCCCGGATGTGTGTACGCGAAGGGCTATAGTGTGCTTCAGGTGTTTTGGGAAGCCCTAAAACCGGGACGGCAGACAGACACAACACCCGGGCCCGGGCTTCGCACACACGTGGAAACGCAGCATCGAGAGATGGAGCTTCAAAGACCGTCCGGGGTTTTTTTTTTCGGGTATCTGTCGGCTCTCCGGCCCCGTTTATATCCCGCGGATGGTTTGGGAGCAAGAACCGCCGCGGATCCGTACTGTGTGTGGCGCGCAAGTCATGCGGTGAGTGTGTTTGAGTTTGCTCGCGCTCGCGCGCGCACCCTTCCACTCCACTCGCGCTCCCTCCACGCCCCAGCAACAACGGTGACGCGATCGACGATTATATGTCCAAACATGGATAAAACGACACTGCTGATGCTGGCGTAACTATTGGGCTGTTGGAGCGCGTAGCCGTCTCCGGTTTTTTGGGATGTGTGTATACAAAAATAGCTCAGCTCCCAGCATCGTCGTCGGAGCTGGAGAAGCGTTGATTTTGCGTCGCGCGCCACACCGAGGGAGATTGGATCCGTTCCCAAGTGGGATAAATGAAATAACAAAAAAGGGAAAAAGATATACCCGACGATCAGTGTTAGAAATATCCCTATCAGCAAAACACACGGTATGAAAGGTGCACTGTGCAAAAGCGCGATACAAAACTATCGAAACTAGCAGATCACACGACCACTTCCAAAGGTGGTCCCTTTGCGCGATCGAATTGTTTACGGGAAGGTTTTGATCGTTTCGCTGCTGATCGTTGGAATGAGTTGTACAAATTAAGGAAAAACAAGCACAAACACACACACACACACACAGAGTACGACAGGCGGGTGCCGTGGAAGTCTGTTGAACCTTTGTTCGGCCGCACAAAACCCAAACGATCACACTACCATCACGCGCGAGTTTATTGCAGTACGACGCGACGGGGCCTTACCGCGAGATTGGCGACAAAATGCGCGACAACCTTAACCCACCTTTTGCAACGCCCCGCGGGCGTGTGTCTTTGTGCGCTGTACGTTTGGCTGTTTGGGACCGCGATCGACGTCGTCCGATCTACGGCTCTCCGCGACACTGACTGCTGCTGGCTGCCACACGGCTGACTAATGTACCACGAATGGTTACGAATCCGAAACGCCCCAGAGCCCGCACCTAGCGGTCAGCGTCATCCGTACCGCGTACTCCGGGACTGCATCTAGCGAACATGTGTGGTGACTCTCACACATGCTGCACAAGTCGATCTCCCTCCCTTCGCGGGTCGGATATCGCGCTCCGGCGGCGCTCTCTTTTTCGGCGGCGGCGTCGGCGGCGGCGCCCGTGGAAGTGCACACAAACACACATCTCACCGAAAAACGGCGGCGGCGCCGTGTTCGGAAGCCGTGAAAATTGATATTCCGTACCGAGCCGGTCGCCACGGGTTTTTAATAAGTTCATAACAAACCAAAACACCCCCTTCGAGCGCGAAACAACGCACAAGTCCATATTTGTTCTCGTGCGATAAACGATAAACTGGCCGGCAAAAGTGCCAAAAAACGATTAAACGACTCCGGCAAACCCAGTGCACCGGTAAGTTTATCAAAATTGTTGTGGGAAAAGTAAAAATAACAAGGACTTATTTCGATTTCAGCTCGCGACACACGAGGGAATGGAAAAAAAGAGAGAAACAACGCAAGAAACAGAAACACATCACACCACACGAGATAAATCCACGCTCCCCCTTTTTTCGCGTCAACCGTAAAGATCGTTTCTTCACGCGGCTTTGCAAAAAACACATGGTGTCCTTTTGTTTTATTATGTCTTAATTTAAGAGAACAAACTTACGCATGTCTTAAGCATAGACATCACATTTGCATCACAGGAAGAATCTCAACGAATATTTCTATCTGTGAGTGGATGCAGTTCTTTGTGGCTGGTTTGCAACGCACGTCGTGTTTAGTTGTAGGGGAAAGTAAGGCTAGATGCCCCCGGTGGGGTAATATGCATTGAATATGTTCCTTCGCGTGTCTAACACATCCTTATGTAGATTTCACGGCTCTAAATGTAGATACAACAGGGAAAATAGGAAAAAGCAAATAACACTAGAAATCTTGTAAGATTTCCCTACAATAGTTTAAGCGATAACAAGTGTTAAAAACAAAAATCTCTTATCAAGCAAATATTCATGAAGTACTTTAACAAACAAGTTCTATCAAGTACAGCAAGATACTTAATGTATACTGAACAGAATTGGATTCACAATTCATCACTCATTCTGGTTGTGGAGACAAAAAAGAAAACTCCCTCATCAAAGGACAATATGCACCGTGGGGCAGGATACACTGATGTAAATGTTAAAAAAAACACTCAAAATTTCCTGTTAGAACTACATTTAACTAGATAAAGTAACTAAATTTTGTAATTGTATATTCTTAAAACAATATTAAGTCACGACAAAAACCACTAATTAAATAATTTTTCACGGTTAACCACAATTTTAAATTAAACGTGATAGAAAAAGTACTGAAATTCTTCGTTTATACTACAATCTGAGGGGGGTTAATATCGGTTTTGGTTAGTAGAGGAAACGGTGGAATATCGATCTGTAATATTTTGATTATTTTTCTTGAACAGTTTGCAAGAAATAAAAGTATTCCGATTACTGGTGCATATTGCCTCACATTCCTTACCCATTTTTGTAACTGAAAGCGAGGTTTGAAATGATTCATCGTTTGAACAGAACTAATATGACAACCTAGAAGCAATGAAAGGAGAAAGGACTGAAAGTGGACTAATATTCTCAAATAAAAACATTAAAAAAATACCAAGCTTTTAGCGAATCCGTTCAGTAGTAACGTTTTTTTGTGTTTTAACGGTATCATCTAACATCTAAGATCTTTTTATCGTCGTAAGAAAACGTAAATTCAACCTGAAGTTTGCTTCCGTGTTCCAGCACCATTACAAACGCTTGTTTATGTTATTAGTGGCTCATCCCCGCGCATCATCATAAAAAGTTAAGAAACATATCACCGATCGGTTGCTGTTAATTGAAAGAGCTGACCACAATAACCCCACATATGACACACGCCATTCTTGGGAAAGGGCATGCACTCGCTGATAGCATATACATAGCCGGGTAGACGCTGCTTGCACCTACTGATAAGAAGGCTCAATCATCCAATCCAACCCAATCCGCCGTTTGCATATTATAAACAAAACTTCTCGCACTCGCGGCCTTAGCGGTGGAGGGAGGAAGGGAGGGGGATGTCAAGTGGAGGGAGAACATCGCGTCGCACGCTTACGGACCCCTGTGTGCGACCTGCGAGAGCCTACCACTATAGCTTGCGCTAGAGAGTGAGTGCAGGGTTCCACACGTTTAATTAATTAGTTAATTAATTTCTGACGATGTGCTATAAGGCGGCTTTTGCGGTGGCGGCGCCAGGCTGAAGATGGCAAGAAGATGGGTAACAAAACAAAAACGGGCAGAATAAGAAAGCCACTAATCAGCGGAGCGGTCGAACCGCGGCGCGCGTCCGGTTCGATCCGGTCGATGGAGCTGGGAAGCTGGCGGCTTCATGCTATTATCATGTATGGAGGAGCGATACTCATCCCGCGGAACGGATGTCTTATGTAAAGCGAGCCAGTTAACACGCGGGCCCTCCCCCCCACCCTGCTCCCACGGAACGAGATTTTATGGGCAATTTATACTTTTATACCCCTTCCCCAAAAACGTCGATGGGGTAATGAATGTTTGCCGATTTCAGTTTTCAGTTCTCTATATCTTGCTGCTCTCGCCTTATTCGTCACACGTCATGCTTTCCCGGGCGTTTACACAAGTTATCGCGGCGAAGCGGGATGAAGGTATACATTTTGGATAGACAATATCGGTAGAAAATCGGCCTAAGAATGCCGAAGAATTGGAGAAACTGAACCCTACTCCCACCTGCAGGGGTGGCTGGGGTAATATGCATCCTTCAGGCAAAATACAGCTGTTTAACTAACATACGGTCATCCTGTGAGTTTGAAAGCTCTGCATCAAGAGAAATGAACAAAACAAAACAAAAACGAAATAAAGATTAAACAAAAACATCACCGGATCGGATAAGTTCTGATGTCATTTTGTTGACCATTCGGCTAAGGAATGAAATGTTTAATACTCTTAATATGAATCGTCACCGGGGAAAATGCATTCCTTTGTAAACAAACTGATTAATTATTTTAGATACTTAGATATTTTAGATTTTTTGTGGTGATTTTTAGCTCTTTATTTCGATGCGTCTTGCGATTTATGCAAAAGAAAAATTCATGTGTTTTTTGTGCAAAAGTTTTAGTTTCTAGATTGAACAAAATTATTTGTCAAAATCAACAACCACTAGTAAATTTATTTGAAAACTTCTCAGTACTCCTTAAGTGGTACATATTGCCCCGGGAACCCCTATCAACTGCCTCTAATCGTCTCTTCTTTCTCTCGGGAGAGATTTTGTTTGTGTATCCCCCAAACCAGCGATGTCAAACATGCGGCCAGCAAGAACGTTGGATGCGGCCCGCGACCCCTTTGATACAATACGTGCTAAGTTTTGATTCCTTGAGTAGCCCTTTAAAGTCGGTTGACAGGTGTTCGTGATACCGGGAGAGGGTGTGTCAGATTCGAAATTCGAACCTACGAATTCTGGAACGGTGAAGATCTTGTGCTCGTAGCTGTGCCACCAATTTCCCCTATCTATGAGCCACTAATTTAGCTACCCGTTAATCGGACAGGTCCATAACTGAAGACAGTCGATAGTCCAGATCAAAAGAAGCCCGCGTATTGAAGGGCCTTACTGGAGGAATACGAAAGCAATGAGCTCGCGATTATATCGTACGATAAGGGTCGCAGATATGAACGACGACATGACACCTGACATAGGAGGTTGTGACCAGTGACCGCTGGGAAGGCTGAATTGATAGAGACGCAACACCACTCCGCTGTCTGTCCACTTACTTGTCTGCTTGGAGAGCGTGGCGGCATCATTATCGCCATCGTCCACCGACCGATCCTCGAACGAGTCCGAGCGTCGTTTGTACTGGAATCGCTCACTCCCCACCAGGGAGTCCCGATTCCCGGCGCTTCCCAGCACTTCCGGCGAGCCCTGGCGCTGCTGGGTGAACGCGACGTTGTACGTGCAGTTTGTACCCCCGAAGAGCTTCGAACGTGGTGGAGTCACCCCGCTTCCCGAACGTCGCGGCGTGAACCGGGGCGAACCGAGAAACTCCATCACGTTAGCGGCCAGCGTTTTGCGCTTCCGTTCGTGCTCCTCGGCGACCTCCGACCCCCGTCGTTCTGGCTGCTTCTTGGAGCGCCCATCGCGCCCTCCTTCCTTGTCCGCCAGACACGGATCGGGATCGATGCTGTTGGCACTTTTGAGGATCACCCCGTCGTAGCTGGCAGCGTCGAGCGTACGGATCTGCCGCTGGTTCCGCCGATTTGTCTGCTCGAACACGGCACAGTCGTACAGGAAGGAGTCATCGAACCCCGGCATTCTGCCTCGGGATTGCTTCTTTCACTGAAAACTATTCTGCCACTCTCACACAAACACGTCCATGGTACGATTACGGCACATTCACATTCGAGCCCAATTCCACGCGAAACTTCTATCCTTTGCTGTGAGTCCAAACTAAAATCTAGAAAACGGAGGCGAAAGCAAACCATTGCAGGTCATCCTTACGACACTAGAACGAATGGTTGGCAATACGTGGGAACAGGGTGTTCTATCCTGAATGTGTCTCTATATTTTACTTCAAGAGCTCCTCCGCATGCACTCTGGAAACTCTGGAAAACTCCAACGACACCAGGGGCATCAAAGAAGCCTCTCAGTCGTAAATCCCTTTTAAAATGTAAGGAATTTGTAGGAACGTCACGATCAATCCTAGTCAGGCAGGTCATTCTAGTGGAGAGTATTCGCTGGTACAAAGCCAAAGTTTAGTTCAAAAAGAAAGGAGTTTACGCCATGCAGAATTCATGACTGGTTAGTTTTGCCTCGCTATCATGAATAGTTTGCAGTCAATAGCTATGTCTTGCATCGCAATATTCTGGGAGACCGCAACTAAAAGGGCTTACACTAGTGTCGGTGGGTAGCAAGTATGCCTCTTGGAGGTCTAACATCCCCAACAAACCACTCTTTATGTGGTAGAGAACCCTGGTTTTTGTTGGCCCAGAATATCTTGGAACCAGCAGCCATTTATGTGTGGTTGTGAGAGAGAAATAGATAATCTGGTGACGGCTTGCAGGTCAGATATGCAAGAAAAGACGGTGAGCCTCTGATCCTTAAGGTCGTAACCTATAGTTTCCACCGTAGATTAAGTGAGTCGAGATTTTAAACCAGCTTACATTCAAAATGAGAAAGCATCCAACAAAGTAATAGTGAAATTTGAGATTGATGTGTTATGATCTAGTGACTCATTTCAATAAGAATCAGAATGTATATGCCTCTCCTCTTTTTGGCTTTTTTTTGTGCACACGGAATAACATTTTTCTCTTATGAGCATAAGATCACTCCACTAGAACGCTTTCCGCAACGTCTATTTCGTTCCTGTGGCTATTCGTTTTAGTCGCGCTAAGCTTTTATTGAAATGAATATCTGTAGAGGTTGAACAACTTTGCCGGCTGGTCTACGGCCTACGCAGCTTCGACTTTGTGGCCATCTTCTTGTTTGACCTTCTGGCACATGGAGCAATGGACGCGCTTCGTTTCTTGGCGTTTGCGGGCGATTCTAAGCGAAACGAAAGCGTTTAGGAGAAACGAAAAGAAAATAGACTAAAGCGGAAAGAGTGCTGGAGTTGGGATTCTTCGTAATTTTTAACTGCTTTCCGCGCATGGGAGGGCTGGTAAATGTGCCCAGTCGTAGCCAGAAAACAGTTAACGTGATTCAATAATCCATATCGCCTCAGTTTTGCTGTTTTGTTCGTTGCTCTCTGGGCGAATAACGAATGCGATTGCTTCGAGGGTGATTTCTTACGCTCGTCTAAGCTTCTGAAGAATCCTGGCTTCAAAATAGAGCAACCGATGCTACACCTGGTGGCCTTGCGTTACCCTGAGAACCCTATTTCATTGCGAGTATTTTCCTTTCGACACGCTAATCTCTGAACATCTTGTTTACTACCAACGAGAACTAAGAGGATAAGCTAATGACATTTGGTACCTTGCCAAGTATATTTTTTTCTGTAAAAATAAAGTAACATTCAGCAAATGACTTGTAATAACCTATCCTTCTTCAACCCTGAATCCCTTACTTATCCATGGGCAATGTTTAAAAAATCTGCACGGATTCCTACGGGACAATTTCGATCGTTAACTTCTTCCACAATAGCAGGTTTATTGCAAATAAATGTGAAGGAATTAACCCGATCTCCCAGTTCAGCGATATATTTATCGTTGGGTCATTTGAAGCAACCTCTCCGCTGGAAGAAATAAAGAAGCCGTAAAACGGGACAAATCTTTTCAACTGGCGCTGTGTGTAATCGGGCAAAAATGCAGTTTGGGTACGATCTACTCCATCGCCAATGTCAACCCTTGCCTTCCATTGCTGTTCTTTAGAGATTAAATTTTATGCATTTTCTGATTCCACGGCGAATCGTTAAATCAAACAAGTTCGGTATCATCGTTAAAGCAAACTAGATGGCTCGCCTTTCATAAGCTGGGGCGGAGAAATTAACGACCCTGCAGAAGGGGCAATTAATGTTATTATTAATAAAATTTTTGTTCAGTAAAGATGCAAAGGCTAATCCTGCTATCTTCGGCCATTGGCATGTATGGCTACTACTCGTCCTTCCACGAGAAGACCATATACATCGCGCAGTAAGGGCTTATCGTGTTTATGGAGAAGTGGACGTACAACCCGTTGCCAGCAAACCCAAACGACGGGGTGTTTGAACAGAAATGAAAGTTTTTTTCCAGCTGTGGTTCGGAAATTCGCCAAACCCCAACTGTTGAACAGCTGGAACAACGATTTTCCTCCGCCTTCAGGTTCTTGCATGGGACGACAACTCCCATGAGATTGAAGGAACACATTTCAGTGCCAGGAGAAAAGATTCTATGTCGTATACTGACCTAAGAAAGTCCGTGTCAGAACTAGTATTAAGAGAAGTTGGGAAGCGGAGCCGCCAGATTTGGCAACAATTAAATAAGCGTGAGGTAAACATTAGCAACCCTCATGAGTTGATGATCTTCGTCAAGTTATTGCAACTGATTGAAGTCGAACGGATCAGTGCGTTGGAGGCGGTAGGCATATAAAAATAGATTACGATGTCATAGAGTATCGTCCAGTCATCCAAGAATACACTCTTTTACTCTCAGTACACCGCCTATGTGCCCTACCCTTACATCCTTATTTTCCTCCCAGCGCGTCCTGCTGATGTTCTTCGCTCGTACAGTAACATCACACCAAGGAAAATAATAAATTATCGACACATTATCGAACACCGTGACGCAAGGCGCGACGACAGGCGACGAGCTAGGAGTGTTGGAAAACAGCAAAAAACATCGCCGCTACCCTGCAGTGGCAAAGAAATTACGCCGGACGCGGATAAAAACCCCGACTTCAAACACATATCGGACGACTTGCCGTCCGCCGCAAAAACACACATGTCAAAACAAGAGGCAAAGAAATTGCGTATGGCACACGGGTGGAATAACAACGGAAGTGCACGCTAGCGAGTGCTGCGCGCTTCGAAGTCCAACCATTCCCGGCGACCCAATGTAAATACATCCTCCCAGGAATGCCAGTGATGTCATGAGGAAAAATGAACCTCAGGTCAGGTATGACACGCATATCGCGATAGCGGCGATGGTTACTGGATTGATCGGTGCGCGCGCTAAAAATATCTTTAAAACAAAGAATCGTTCATTCAAATATCGCCGACGATCTATAGCCATAACAACTGGCGGTGAAAGATAATTTGCGAAAGTTGACCGTAGGCCGCCAGTTATCCGAACGATCCGCCGCGACAGTCTTGAGAGGAAAGTGAATGTTTTATCACAGGAGAACAGAGGCCCCTTTTGAGGGCCGGGATGACAAAGGATCAGATGTCAATATCTGCGTAGTTCCAGTTAAGCACGTTAGGAGTGGGGGAAAAACGAGAACAACACACGGTCAGTGCATTTCAGATGCCAGACATAAACAATCCTGGCTAGCCTGATTTCCGATGGTCTCATTAACGCTGGAACTTTTGCGGCTCGCGTGTCCTCTTGATGAGCTGACATACTGTCGCGCGACAATGCTATCCCGCCACGCCGCCATTGCCATGGTAGGTGAAGAATGGATCGATTGTTTGTACAACGGGCAAATGAGTGTGACACTTCGGAATGTCATGTCAGGATCCTCGAGGTCGTTGGTTCGAATCTCAAGTCGGCCCCCGTCCCGGTATTCAGATTCAGATTCAGATTCATGACTCTTGGTATCGATTTCATAAACAATTGTTAAGGGATGACCTCTTCTGTTAGTTTTTTGCGCTGTATCCATGAGCTTCAAAGAATGATCAAGATTCTTGAAAGATCCATGAGAGATTAATAAAAATTTACGAAAGTTCCGTAAGATTCGCCTATGTTTAGAGATTCGAATCTTCAAAGAACCGAGAAATGGGTGAACGTTCATTGACATTTATCTGCAGACATTCTGTTTAAAACTCTACATTCAAATTTAGTTCATTCAATTGACTGTCACTTAAAAAAATGTCATTCGATGCCATGACATTTTCTTGGTGAGATCATTTGACGCTAATTGTTTCTGGTTTCAAATTTTGAAATTTCAAAATTGGAATTTCAATTTGATTATCGACAAATGTGATTTACATTATGTACAAAAAATTCAAATTACATCATCAAGAAATTCATTTGAATGTGGAAGCGCTGACGGTCACTACAGCAAATGAATGTCCTTTTATTCAATTATAGTTTTAGACGATTCACGTAATAAATCACCATTCGTTTCATGATCGAGTTCACTGTCATTAAATGAACAATGATATCGATATCGACGTTTTATAACACTGCTTAAGACCTTCATAACCTTCATACAGATCACGATAACTTTTCTCTGAAAAAAGGTAAACTTAACGACATTCCTAGTGATGTCGTGCCATAAAAAATAATTAAAAAATAAATTAAAAAATATTCAATTTTCGTTCGTTGAAGGGAAGAGAAATGTCTAATGTAACTCCACAAATGCCTGTTCGCCGTGACTGATATCGCAGAAGAGAAAGGATTCGCTGGTTGCTCAAGAACTGTTGGGACGTTGTGATGTCACGTTCGCTTCACGACACCTTTGGATGATTTTATCTGTGACAGGTTGATTGCATATTGGGTTTTTTTTTCTTTTTCAAATGCCTTGCAATGGTTGAATGATGCTTCTTATTGGACGAATTGGAGTTCGAGGCACTAATTGCCAAATTACACGGATTCGCTCACAAATTTCGATTCGGGCAACCACTTAAAGACACTCAACCAAAACCGATGCACCCACTGAATGCAGATATATGCACGTAGTACACACGTTCCGTACTGGGGAGGCTTTCTTTTTTTCCGAATGCTTTCTTCGCCCACCCCTTTTTTTCTCGCCCTAGTTCAACGGGGAACAAACGGATTTGCGGCTTTTATCCTGCGCGCTGCGTAAGGTGCGCTGCGTGACACGCACGCAAGGCCACTTTCTTCGATAGCTTCACTTTTGATTTCCGCGACGATCGTAGAAAACAAAACACCGTTTATGGCGGCACGTGCAAAGCTTCCGAATCGACGATTATTTACCCTAAGCGGTGGGTTTGCGTGTAAAGTGATAAGAGACCACTCCAAGGAGCGCCGATCGACGAACACGACACCAACTCGGCGATTGTTGGTTGCTGAACTGAAGCACCGAGTCGTACACCTGGCTTCCCGGACCCTGATGGACGTCCGATCGATCGCACTCGAAAGCTCTAACTGAACCGGCGACCGGCGAACAGAAAGGCAGCAGCCGGCACCAAACGCCAAGCCCACGTTCATCTGCACGCTGGTCGATAGCTGGTCGAACTGTAGGAGTGTGCGAGACCAGATAAGAGTTCGCGCGCGCGCGCGCGCGAATTCGAATCTCAGCGCAACTCGGAAGCCGTTCGGATCCGCAATCGGGTCGCGTGCAGACGAAGGCATGCGAGAGAGAGAGAGAGAGAGAGAGAGAGCAAGATAGACAAGACAGAACAGTGAGATGAAAAACAACGCTCGCTCGAAGGGTGAAAGCGAGAGTGAGGGGTGATCGCGGATCAGCGGAGTGGGAAGGGTAAAAGTAAAACAAAGGGTGGAAAAAAACGGGGGAATCAAACAAATCGCGAGATCCGTGGCGTGTCCACGCGATCGGCATGTGTGCGAAACATGTGTACGAGAAAAATCAACCATCGACTAGCTGACCACCGATGAATTTTCCGGCTGAGATCAAAAACCAAAGTGAACCAAAGTGGAGTAGACTCGGGTTTTGGACACAAACTTAAAATCTAAACCGCCGAGACGGTTGGAACCATCCATCGTCGTTGCTGTAAAGCATCCACGCTCCAGTGCGGGTGTATAATGGTGTGCAAAATTTGTCGTGCTAAAGCAGGCGAACATGCCAAAACCTATTTGTGGCAGCAAATATTCGGAACACGCCTAGAGATGGAGGCCACATGTGACATTTCAGCCGTACTGATCTGCTGGCGCCCTACGACATACGATCCGAGCTCTTCCTCCCACGATGCACAGTGGGATGAGGTAGAACGACCAAGTGGACATTTCAAATTTATGATGAATTTTTCAATGACGTTTGATTGATTTTCAAAACAAAATCGAATCGAAATCGTAATAAAGAACAATCTTCACCCTGGACATCCAGATGGCGCTTATGTGTGATGTGCTGATCTCTTATGTATATTTTTGTGCTCGTTGTTTTAGTTATTCTAACTTCCTCTTGTAACATGGTTATTGTCACTATAGAATTGTTTTTTTTTTCTGGCTGCATTAAAAAAAACAATCCAGATAGGTTAGTTGCATCATTTCATCATTTTCATTTCATACTATATATTATCATACTATGCCTTTCAAAACTCAAAATTATATGACCAATAAGTCCGAGGCCCTAGGCAATGTCCTTTTCACCATGCTTCGAAGCATTGCTTTAATCAGCTTCTTTCTATTCGATTGGTACGAATCATAGGCTTGGGTCATACAAATTTCAAAATGCTCAAAAGGCTGTATCTCAAACAGAGGCAAACTCGGACGGCTGAAGTTTTCAGGACTTATTGTTTAATCATATTAGTTAATGTGGTAAATATTTCCAGAATATACTTTGATACTGTTTTTTATTGACAAGCAAAGTTTGGAGACCTTTTTGTCTCCATTCTTCGACAAATCAATAAACATTTTAAATAAAAATGTTAATGATTGCTATTACATTTTTTAGGTTGCCTACCTGACCATCATTAAAGCTTTATTACCATTACTAACACTTCACTTTTTTTCGAAATGTCCCCTACTTATCCCACCGTACGATGTCGTAGGATATTTGCAAATGCCGGAATGCTCACATTGAAGGGTTTTGCGTCTTCTTTTGTGTTCGCACTCCAATTCCGGCGATGTAGATCCAGCCCTAGGCTGGGGTTCTTATTTAGGAAACAAATTGCCATCTGGCGTCCCACGATACTTGCGCTGTTGGACAAACGAATTGGGAGATGACAACGACGACCTCGACCAAACGATTATAACAGAGCCAAATACGATTTAGACCGCACCAGCCGTGGGTTGTGCAGCCCGAAACGATCATTAGAATGTTCTCGTTGACTTCTGGTTTTGGTAGATTGGGAGTTTTTAATAGTTTGCAACAGGTAACCTGACTACGGCATCAGAGCAAGACGCGGTTGCCCGTGGGAAAGAGCGCTAGTCTACTCAAAATCTATAAACATTATTTTGCGTATGTCGTATTTAACATTAACCAAAACTCCCAAACGAGGTATAGCTTTTTTCCCGTATCGCCTTTTACTGCGACAACGAAAACAACGGCTTGTGAAGTAAAACCGGACGCTTCTCATGCTGATGTTTTGGTTATTGAAATATGGTCCAGCGCTGGGTAACCGATTTCGATAAACGGGCTAAAACCGAGAGACAGCGAATAAATGTTGAGCCTGAAAAGTGCTGAGAAGCATAGATACATGAGGGGGATCAGCCTGGCAAACACACTCCGCGTAAAGCTGTGAATGCTATCTGCATCCATTTTAAACAAATAATGCTTTCCCTCCCTCGCAGAAGGGCGGCCGCACCTGACCAGGCTTATGGTGTTGGAAATGGCGTAGTTTAGTTCCCAGCGAAACGGAGAATGTAGCAGAATGCCAGGGTGGAATCGCCGGTGGATTCCACTAGCCCGGGGGGTTTCGCACGATCATTTCATCGAAAATGGGGCCGCTTCTCCGCTGCGGAGGATCGTATTGCGTGGAAGTGCACACTGACATAGGACGCAGCAAAACAACAGCTTGATCCAGCTGGAGACATTCGCCAAAAGACGCATCACGAAGGGATTTCGTAGAGTTTGGATTGGTCGCTTCGTTATTGTTTACGGTCCACGACCTGTTCGATGGAAGGTTTGACGTTTAGAAACTGGAGCACCGTTTAAGCGCCCGGCTTCACAGCTGGAAGCAACCGTTGGCGTTGGTATCCTAATGCGTTTCCGATCGCAATAATGGTAGTTGGAAAATGCAATGTTTACACACCCACCGACCAATTGGGATGCAAAATAAATGCTACCAGCCTGTGTGCATCCTTCCTAAGCCCTTCTGTCATTCCACAGCGATGACGTTCGCGGCATTAAAATAATTAATCGAGTTATTCCAAAGGAACGGTAGCAACATCGACACGAAAATTAAAAGAAAACTGGAGACGTGACGAACGATAGAAAACCTAGATTACATGATTTTTCATTCCGGAAAAAATTACCCGCCCCACACCCGGGGCACCACAGAGTGTGTGGAAAACGGGATGCATCCGCTGTTGCTGTGTTGTGGATTGTGCGCTGTGTGCGCACATCATGAAAAGTGTAGAAAATGGGTGGGAAATTGATTCACTGCACTTTACATCCTGCTCGCCTTGTGCCCTCCAGTGTCCTTCCCGCTATCCTTGCTGGGCCTTTCTTTCTTCCTTGGCGTGGTGGTGGTTTCGGTGTACCCGTTTGCATAAAGAGTTTTCCCCGGACTTTTCCCCACGGCGGATCGATGCCGCTCTATCTTCGCTCTGAGCATGCAGTTTCGTGGAAAAGGGCTGCAGTTTTCTCGTGTCAAACGCGTCCATCGTGCGCTTCTCGCTTCCTTTATCCTCCTTCCTTTCAACAGGACCACCCTCTCTCGTATGATCTTTCGTTCGGTTGCAACCAGCAGTAATTGCACCAATTTCACCCACAAATGACGTCCATTGCTGTTTCCCGGGACCGAGAAATTGCGAAAATAAAAGACTAGAGGAAAAGGCTGACGAGTGTAGTGATGGGCAATTGTTGACGACTCCTACGCCGGAGCCGAATTCTGGCGACTCCGAAACTTTTTGTTTTAGTTCCGGACATGTCTAGTGCAGGGATTGGCACACGTTTTCCAAAAAGGGCCAGATGATTTAAGAGAAACCGAAGGCGTGGACCGGATACTTTAAACGATGCTTTAATGTTTTCAAACCCTTTCTAATGGAGAGAGGAACTTTCTAAATCGCAAAGTTACATAAAAAGTGGGAAAAGATAAAGTATTTAAAATGTTATCGATAAACATATAACAGGAACACCTCGTTAAACAATTTTCATCTTCATTTTTGGGAAGAAAACAAACCTGGCGAATCCGATAAAAATTGGGATGGGTTTTTTGTATGAAGCACTAAAATATTCTTACGGGCCGGATTTGGCCCGCGGGCCGCACTTTGCCGACCCCTGGTCTAGCGTATAAGTTTATCAGTTAGAGTACAGATTCATAGATAAATAACGGATAAGATCATTGTACTATCTTGGAATTAACGATAACCAACACAAACATTCGTAAACAAAGTTGTAAATTAATAAATTAGTTTAACCATGAGTCAAAACACATTAATAGTTATTTGCCGTAGCTAATCGTCGGAAAAATTCTGACCAAGTTCTAATCCATGTGATTCATAATTAAATTCTTATAAACCCTCAAAAGAATATTTTCTAACAGCAATTCATACCAGCCAATCTCTTCGAATGCAATTAAAAGCAATAATCCTATCTGTGTACCTACATCAACCGTCAATATTAACTTCAAAATTGATATATTTTTGGACTTCCACGGTTTTCGAGCCCACCTAAACATCTGTCACTGTCATCTAAACAACCACCAACCGTAAGTAACCAGTTGACGTATAACTGAATTCGTGAGACCGAACTAAATATATGCCAAACGTTACTTAACATGTGACACCTTAAACTTAAACGAGTGCAACAATAACCCTAAAGCGATAGTGGGAAAAATACTTATTTAGAGCTTTTGCAGTAAGTTTGTTTCGTGTGCATACTAAACCCTATGCAAGTGAACTCCTCGCAACGAAATGGGCAAAACGTAACTTTCTGAACATATTTAGTTCGGTCTCACGAAATCAATTGTATGTCAAATGTTTACTTACGGTTGACGGTTGTTTAAAGGAGAGTGAAAGATGTTTAGGTGGACTTGAAAACGTTGCAGTACCATCATAAAAAGCTGTGGCGATGCAACCTCTTGTAGCAACCACAGCTTCATTCCAGTAACCTTGGTTGTGATCCAGTCGTTTTGTATCATGAGATCGGATCGGATACGTGTAGGTTCGAATCAACGCGCTCATCCCTAGATCCGTGGGTGGATCGTCATCGGGGGAAAGTTTAAGCACAGAACAAAAAAAAAATCAAAACCTTCGAATCAGAGATGAAGCGGAGCAATGTTGGCCCACTTTCCATCATTCTAATGACTCTTCCGTCGTGCATTCATCTTTACTTGAATCAATATTCAATATTGCATCCAGTAGCAATTCGATTCGTTTATTTGAACGAGTGCATTCTGACGGATTCTCGCGCGCTTTTAGATCCCTACAGGGTGCGTGGGATGGACCTTTTGAACTCGGAGAGAAATGATGCAGCTGATAGCAAGCAACTGTGATAAATAGGTGAAATTATATACTGGCAGAAAAGATTGCTAAACGTGTTCACTCGCCAACGTGCTTTGCACTGAGGATGAAACAGGAAATCAAGAAGGAAATGTTCGTCACAGGAAAAAAAAACCTTCGACTTGGGCCAAGGTAAAGCAAATTTAAATCACAATCGCTTGGCGGAAAGGCTCCGAGTATGGCACGTGCGGGCGTGTGCATAGCAACGGCCTGACGTACAATTTGAGCGCAATTGAAGTGGTATCGTATTCCGGACGTTTTTCCTCGTGGAAACCTGAGCTGGTCAGTGTCAGTGGGTCGGTCACAAAGTCATATCTACGAAGTGACATGAAGCAATGTTTCGCGGTAAAAACGAACGGATATCCGCTGTGCAGAACCGCTCGGTTGGAAGGATTTATTATCTGCTGGAAATAATAAGGTCTGTAAAATGGATCCCGGTTGCGAGACAGAGTTGACGCACGGATCAGGAAAACGTTGCATGCACCTTCCAATTATGCTCTCTTCCGCGATCCTCCGAATACCGTCACGGAACGACGTTTAATTTGATTGATTCACTCAACGTTCCAAACCGGCCAGTTTGTCGCCGGCAGTCCATCAGAGACGTTCGGAAAAAAGTTTCCCATTTTCTTGGTCTAGTATTATCCCCTTCCCTGGCGCCTGGTGTCGTCGAAGAAAGAAGCGATATGGCTTATGGTATCCAATTAAGAGCGCTCTTTTTATAACGGCTGGCTCCAGGAACCCCAGGAGTTGGGGCAGACCTTGGACATCCTAGCGGCACACTGTGCATCCTTGCTCGTGGATCTAGTTTAATTTTCACACCTTCCAATCGCTGTAGAAGCAGCCACGGCTCTAATACTGGTGAAATACAGTTAGTCTTCAAAGTATCCGTACGGTGAAACTACGTCAACTGGTGAAAGTTCTGCGGGAAATAGATGTACATGAAAGAATTGCACGTAGCCTAGCCTTTATACTTCCGAGACAAACAGAGAAAAACGCTAGGAAAATACAATTCAGTACATTTTGATGCCAAAAGAGTGTTGCTCTAATTGACGAGATAAAAGTAGCTAACTATTTCTCCTAACAAGTAATACACTTTTTATTTCGAATAATATTCACTCAAGAGTGACCCACTGCATGATGTTGTAAAAATGTTCATGATACTGCCAATACCTTCAGAAGTGAACCATATAGAACATATGTTAACAACTGCTCAGTAGAAATTTTGTGGTAAAAAGGGACATAAAACGTAACACCATTCGAAAACAACCAGGTAGAAATGATGTCTTGGCACTTGTAACCTAAAACTATAGCAAATGTTGGCCACACCTAGCATTAAATACAACATACTGCCACAATAAACAGTACAATACTCATTCGAGAAATTGAGATAAAATAACTGTAAGTTTTTTGCGCTTTTTACAACTTTATCCACACCTGAAGTATTTTATGGATGGAAAAGAAGTTTATTTAACATATGATATTTAAATGTTTGTCCAAAGTCATGTATTAGATGTGATAATAAGACTTGATGCTAAAATTGGTGACTGTACGGACACTTTATTGGCGAACTGTAAGAGGTTGCCCAGACACATCATCACCACACACGCTTGTCCGGCTGCTGCTGATGAATCGAATCCCATCCTTGGTTCGAACGAAACTAGCGTCACATTATCGCATCGCAAAAGAGGGAAAAATGAATGCAACAACCATTCCTCTCCCTATGGTGCTTTTCACAGAAGAAACTAGTGGTTACTTTACACCATGATTCCCTAACGAATGAAGACATCTGAAGACAACTAAACCGAGCAAATAAAATAAAATTAAAAAAAAAACTTATCCCATGCTCAAACATCATGGAGGAACTTAACACCATAAACATATAAGGATAGGAAATGTCCACACGGTTGCCATGTTCCACTTCCATAGGTGATGGCTTAAGACGCGTTTGTGTTGTTCACGCAAATGTTCACTTGAGGCGGAATGCTACCAGGCGTGAAGCAAAAAACACAAAAGGCTTCCCCTCACAGACACCTCAAGCGATTTTGGAGTGAAATTGATACGCTTGGTCTACGGCCACAACAAAAAGAAAGAGGGAGAAGAGTAGAAACGGAAAGGGTACAAAAATATAGCTTTTATATAGTTTAAATAAAAAAATAACAAAATAAAACAAATGTTAAAATCTTGGCCCACAACTAAAAGAAAGAAGCATAAGGGTAGAAATGGAAAGGGTACAAAAATATATAAAACTTATAGTTTAAGTAAACAAATAACCAAATAAAGCAAATGAAACTAAATAAAATACGGAAATCCTGGCAAACGGAGAACTTTTTTAAGGACAACAACACTGCCAGGCACTAAAACATTTGTCTCCGGTGACCTTGGAGCATGCAAACAACTCCTTGGAGCGTGCGGAGGACCAAGAAAGCGGAGTGAGTGCGAGATGAGATGATGCATCCCGTCTGTCTGTCGCTTTTCGGCCACGGTGCATCTTCTGCTCGTGCTATTTTAAAATCCTTCCCACTCCCCCCCCCCCCCCCACACCCCATTCCATCGTTCCCTCACCCACTCCTCGTGTACGTGCTTGGGAGTTTGCTTGTTGAATTTAAACCGCGCTCGATTGTCGCGGGATGGGATGACAATCGCTCAATCGCAAACATTGTTACAGCCGTTGGCGGACCATTTTGCCTATTCAGTAGGTAGGTGTTGTTTTCCTCTAAAGCACCAAGTTTTCAAATAGTACTTCAACTTTTCGTGCTAAACACGCAACTATTTACATAAAGATGATTGTAGTTATTCTAGATGGGGGTCCGCGACAGCCGAGCGGTAGCGCTGGTTAAAAAATCGGCTCATGAGCGCCGGGGCTCACCACCTCGACGGCGTGGGTTCGAATCCCAACCGAGACCGGACCCTCCTCTGTACGAGAGGACTGACTATCCACGTACAACAGGGAAACAAGTCTCGTAAGCCCTTAACGGGGGCAGGCATGACCAAAAGGTCGTTACGCCAAGAAGAAGAAGAAGAGAAGTTATTCTAGATAATTAAGCTCTAACATTTATGCATTAAACCGCAAACTTATTTTTGCTTTCAACATAAATAGTGCCATTTACCATACCTTTATTACCCTATTTATTAAATGAGTTTATATGACGAAATATGTCCCTTTTAAGCAGAAAACTTTTATTTGTCGCAATGCTTTACCAAAAGAAAATAATTCAAATCTTCACATTGATTCTCTAGTCTCTTTTCTACTAGCAAAAATAATGGAAGAAAAAAATTGTGAATCAAATTCTATTCAGTATTATTTAAGTACTATATTGAGGTACTTGATGAGTACTTGCTTGATTGGAAATTTTAGCATTTAACACATGTTATAGCTTAACCTATTGTAGGGAATTCCTACCTGATCTAAGGCTTAATTTTAAGAGTAGTGTAATTCCGATTAAGATTCGTTAATCGTGTGAATGATTCTTTGCATCGTTGAGGAGATTCATGAATTTTTTAATGAGAGATTCATGAACTCAAAAGATTCATTAATGTTAAAACTAATGACCAAAAACTGGCAAAGAGACCCCTGTTGTTGCCAATGAAAGAATCATTAAGATTCGTTAACGATCCACGAAAAATTCGTGAAGATTCATTAAGGATTCGTCAGCGTTTGAAGATTCGAATCCCAAAAGATTTGTGAACCAATCTAATGAATCCAACGTGAAAAATTCGCCTAAAGGTTCATTAATCACACTACTTAATTTGCTTTATCCCGTTTTCTCTGTTAAATCTTACAGTACAGCCGGGAAATTCACATATGATGTTTAAGACACGCCAATGAACAAATTGTATTACACAGCAACTTCATTTACAGTGATCTCTCGTTTTTTGACACCTTATTTTGACACCTGGCCATATTTTTTCAATTTGGAACTGAATTTTATTTTGTTTATTAGTTTACATAATTTCTTTATGTAGGCCACTTGTGGCATAAACCTGAAGGCAAAACATTACTTTCATGTTCAAATGCATGCTAAACAAGCAAATTTCGCCGGAAATCTGAGAGAAAAACAGATTACAGCGCGACAAAAGTGGATGCACTAGAGACAACACTGGTTGTCGTTGAGACAAACATGGATGCGTCACGTCCAAAACAGATTCTCCGGGGACAAAAGTTGATGCGCTCAGTTCGTTCATTGGTGGGTAAAATGAAGCGGCAACGACTGCAGTCCATTAGAACGACACACACACACACGCACACACAGGTGCAGGTGCAGCAGCGCAGCCGGAGGCTGCCTGAGTTGCAGAATGGTGGTGTCCCCGGGATGTTAAAAGGAATTTTCATTCAAAGAGCTTAAAATACCCGGTAACGAGCTACGATTTGGTGCGTGCGTGGGTGCGTGGGTTCGTGCTTTCTGTGTGTGTGTACCGGGTTCTGATACTTCTTTCTACCCACTACCCACCTACTCCACTACCTGTTTTTCCTTTTCCCGTCTCCTCTCCCGTGTGCGCCATCATGCCAATTAGCGAACTAGATGATGATGCATTCATATCAATGATCCCCCCGTTCGGATTTGCTGAACGGCTCTCGATGGTAAGTTTTCCGAGCAAGCAAACTAGCCTCCCTCCCCACCCCCCCCCCCCCCCCCCCCCCCAAGCAACCCCATGCACCATTCTTGCTCCACCGTTCCGGTTTCCGGGAACGTGCTACAAAAGTTCAGCGTTGGTCGCGTTCGGATTCAATCATCGTTGCGACGGTAGTTAGTGAAGTTTTGGCCCATTCACCCACCCACACACACACACGCGCGCGCGCGGGCGTTGCAACACCGATTGGAGCAGCGTTGCGTCTTCGTCGAAATGGAAGCATTTTTCCATCCGCTTGTGCGCTTCACGGACAAGATAAAAGTTGATGCTGGTGGCGGGCGGGCGAGCGGGCGGGTTGTTGGTAGAGGGGTAGCGGGAAGTGACCGTGACCGTGAAGCAAGAAATAATGAAATGTCAATCGCGACCATTTTTGCGGCACCGGAAGATTCTCGGCTCGCGGTGCAGTTTTGTTCGGCAAAAGTTCTTGTAAGGCAAACTTTGTGCACTCGCTCGGCTGGAAGGAAAGCGGCCTGCGAACTGCGTATCGTTGATTGCACGCGGCCGGAAGTCCTGCCCGAAGACGAGAGCGGATTAGTTCCGATGCTGACGGATCAGCAAACGTAGATCATCCGTTTTTATCAGCGGTTTCTTGCTTCCGCACAAGGCCATTTCAACCTAACATTACACACTTACAGGGTTTTGATTCATATAATGGAATGTTTCAATACGTAGAGAGATCATTTCAAAAGCATAAGCGGGTATTTTCAATCGGTTCAGAGAACATTGCAATCATATAGGGTAATATTTCAGGCAGCAGAATAGTGCAACCGGTTAGAGGAGCAAGTTATCAACCTCACAAAAGTCTTCATTTGTTATAATGTGTTTGTTTACTTTGATCCGACCCCTGTACGTTCACGCAAGAAAAGTAAATTAATTACTGTGCATTTACTGTGTATATACCCGTCCATTAATTTAATTAAATTTTGTATCTGCGATTTTTGCATCCACTGACACTCGTTTGTCAAGAAACGAATTTGGTACGACAAACGTGGCATCGAATATGAGACATTAACTTGCAACTTTGCGTTTACCTCAGTGGATCGATTGTTGTTTGGTCGAGAATATTGTTGTATTTTAGTTGAAAACATCTTATACGATTTTCAAATATTTAATCACCCAAAGTTATATCATTCCTTGGCATAAAAACAATGAGTTTCGTGAAGTTAGCAGCTCCCTCCGCGAACCGATGGTTACAAAGCTCTCTCGATCGATTGAAAATATCCCCTTTGCTATTGAAATGTTCTCTTCTACCTATTGTAACATTCAATTATATGGATCGAAACCCTGTATAAACAAACACACACACACAGACAGAGATAAAAACACACATTCTCGTTCTGGGCTGGGCATAACATCGGTTAACGATGAATCACGGATGCTTGTTACTTTGAAGGGCTGCATATACGGGGGACTGGGTCCGACCTCGACCGTGAACAATGCGTCACCCGTGGCATCCGAGGAATCCCCCCGGCGTTCGGAGTTCGGTTCATGTTCTGCTGCACCGGAAACAGTTCCGGACTCGACCGACGGCCAGTAGTGCCGAAATCGTTGTTCATGCACATCAAATAATTTCATTCCATTCGGGGACTTCTTACTGGAACGACGTTCCACGACATGTGCCGTCGAAAAGGGCGGGGGAAAACCCATCACTGTGGCATCCGTTGAAAGAAAACTATCCTACAGCATCGCACCCCGAGAGGTGGGCGGTTGTTATCGGTTTTTCGAAAAAGCGCCAGGCACGATAAGAAGCCCGCTTTTATTTCATTTTAAAACTGCTTACTCAAAGAAACAGCAACTTGTTTATAAACATCACGTAACTCGTACTTTTCATGCCGTGTTTTAGAATCAAACCTGGATAAGGATTCGGTTGCATTCGGTACAACAACGGCCTACCAAGTGTTTGTGTTTCGGTTTGTGTTAACAATAATCTCCTTCTTTTTCCGATAAGTTGCAGGTTACAATGTGTTTTCCCGAACCCGCCGGATACGTTCTTCTTGTATTGCACACTTTGACTTTTGTGAACTGTATTCTGAGGTTTTATTTGATTCCAGTTCATTTGCTTTTACTGCAATTTACTGCAAATACGTGCATTCTCGGGAGGGCATCCTTTTTCGTAAATCACTAGTCAGTCGGATGTTGGCCGTGGAACGGGTGGCTTCCGGTTTGGGGAAGGGAAAAACAAGACCCGACCAGGGCAAGCTGGTGATGAAAGTTTGTACCGTTCTCGTCTGCCGTCTTCCCGCTTTGCCTTCACGTCCAAGTGGCATCGGTGCCCCTGGTGCCTCGAGTTTAATCGGAAAATCGTTCCCAGGACATCATCATTCGTGCATCACGCCAACGGCCTGGTTTTTAAGATGGGGTATGCCAGAAAAGGATGCGTTCTTCTGGTGTGGAGGGCATCGTTTGACACACAGGCACAGCACCGGAATACATTTGCCGTTCGTCAAACATTTCCTTCCGGGCAAACGGGCACGTTCGGTTGATTGATGAATAATTCTCCGCCCCGGGGTACGGGGGAGGAAAAACGTGTAAAAATACATCTCCGGTGTGTTTGTGTGTGTGTGTGTGTGTGTGTGTGTTGTGTGTTGATTGGGTGAGGTTGATGAAGGTGAGGATGCTGGGTGACGCGAAAATCATAGCATTAACATGTTGCTTCCCAGCGTCACCAACGAGTTGAGAAGGTCCGGTTGATAGAAGTCGCACACACACACACACACACACACCTGCTCCATCCTCTCCACAGCTTCCGTCCACGCACCCACTTCTAAATGCATACCACCATCCCCTCGTTGCATTTCCGATGCGATTGCATTCGTCACCAGGTTTGCTTTTCGAAATTGCTTCCAGGGTCACGGTCAAGGTAGAGAATGTGTGTAAGTATGTGTTTAAGAGTCGACCAGGAGAAATAGAAATGCCCAGACGCTGATAGTGGCGTTAGAACTGATAATGATGTGTGCTATTCAACAGAATCGGTAGATAACATCAGATCCTTGTCCACAAACCTCCTCCCGGTCCCCGAAATTTACTCTAAAAATGTATTTCGGTCGTATTCTAAACGCAGAACACACAGATTAAAAGCATTTTATCATTGTTAGCATGGCAATATGCATGGCTACCTTGGTTTCGAAAATAAGAACCAATCCGACTTATGCTTGTTTATTGAAATCAACAAACTGGATAAATACCCCAAATAAATAATGTTGGATGATCTTTTGCAGTTTTGGGAAACATTGTTGGTTGTGCCGTCAAATTTTCAACAAATTTTCTATGCAGCCTTAACATTTCCTTCGTAAAACAAACAAATCCATACAACAAGATAATGCGACTGATTAGGTGGTCTTATTTGATCTTCCGAACATGTTCCAAAACTGTCGGGAACGTTTGCACTGAGTGACGAATGGTGTTGATGGAAATTTTACTAAAATAAATTCATAACCTAGAGTAAGCGTAAATGAAAAACCAACTTGCACCTACCATTTAAGGCCATCGAACCGAGTCCGGCCCGGTCATCCTTTGGCGTTGCCATCGTCGTGTGCCCGTTTGGGGATTCGATCCCGGTTAAGTCTCGGTCGGTGAAGTCTCGTTCGAAGGTTGATTGAAGCCCTTTTGCCGACTCGCAGGATCCAAGCGGGTTTCTAGACACTCGGAAGGAACGTACACACACACGCGCGCGGGGAGATGGGGGGTTGTTGGCGCCAACCACTATTCACTCATTTACACCCCCGGGAGGCCGGCTTCAAAACAGAGTTCAACAGCGGTTGTGCGGGATAATACTATTTTGTTTCCATCGGCGACTGACATCGGGGCCCGCATCGGCGGTCGCACTATGACTAATAATACTTGGTGGGGCTAAACGGTACGATCCGTAGCTGCTCGGTCTCGTCGTAGCAAAGCGTTTGTGAGATTTCTGGGAGCTCTCGAGAGCGAGGGGGTGGGGGACGCACACCGAGATTCACAACGAGCTAGCATTGCGCGCACATGCTCGGTCGCTAGGATTGTTTAGGCGTCGCAGGCGTCTCGGGAGGTCCCGCGTAGTGTGGCGTACTTTGCCGGGCCAACGGCAACGTGTTGGTCCGAGGTGGTCCCGGAACGCACTCTGTTCGTTTCCTACGTTACACTTTGGACATGCTAAAATTTTCGCGCCGTACATTGCAACTGGTCGGTGCGGGCTGCCTCATCTACTAACTGCTGCGTGCGGTCGGATTCACCCCAATGCACTCTCTCTGTGTGTGTGTGTGTGTGGGTAGGTGTGCTGTCACTGTCGAGGGTGATGATGCACTGCACTGCACATGCGGGACATCTCTTACATGACTGGGCAGGATGAGTAGTATTTGGGGTAATTATATTGCGCTCCTGACCGCTCAGCAGGTGACGGGACTCGCTCTGGGGCTTCTGATGCTGTGGCTGTTGCTGCTTCTGCTTCTGCCATCGACGAGGCTGACGATAGAGTCGAGCATCTGGAACGACGAAATGGAGGACGCCCCAAACTGGGTGAGAGCAAGAAAGAAGAAGGATAGAATTGTTTGCCCGCTCGAGGGGGGTGTGAAAAACACCCCTTTCTGGACGTGGCGACAACGTGAGCGAGACGGGCAACAGATAACGTGCGCACGTGAGTGTTGTGAATGGAAAACCCTAAGGAAACCGAAAACCGAAACTGCATCTCCAGGCAACACGTTTGTCGTCGGTGCCTTCGGGATGAGATGAAAAGCGAGCTGGGGATGCAAGGGACGTAGGGATTGGTCACATTCCACGTCGAATGTGTAGCCGTTTGTCCTACGGTTCTAAATGGGTGGCGGGACTTGATGGTTGCCCCTATAAACAGCAGGATTTTGCAGGATTTGGATTTTCAATTTTTCCAATATAAAATCCCATCTGTATCCTAGTTTTGGGCGCGAGCTCTCCCGCTCTATTATTCTCCTACCGTGTATCCCTATCTCATGGACTCTCTCTCACTCTCTCTGTATGTTTTGCTCTGGAATCTCCAATACGCACGGAAAACTGCACGGAATGAGCTTTTCACTGATTTTTCCTTTTTTCCGCAACCATCGTTTGGCCGCTTCAGGAGCAGCTGAATTGAACAAAAAAAAATGAAATGAGTTTTCGATTACTTTTGATCCTTCCAAGTGGCGGTTTAGAGCAGGCTCCAAGGAGCAAACGACAGGCGCGTCCCGGAGCGCGCGCGGATACCGTATGCATTAATCATCGCGCCATGCATCATTATTATCTATCGTTGACTTTTCCAGGGGCACACTGCACTCACACGCGCACAAAAAAAAACATGCAAGCAAACCGAGAGGGGTTTTCCTTCCGCTACAATGAACGCGGACGGGGTTTTGGAAGCGCCGCTGGAAGCTTTTTTCTTCGTGGAAACGTATGACCACGGGAAACTCAGCGTATCGGCACACGCAAGGTACGCACCGTTAAAGAAGCAGCACCTCCGTCGGCGATTTTCGATTTGGTTTCATTCTCGAAGTGAACCGCTACGAGGCGGTCGTTAGCGCGGCCGGTAAGCGCGGGGACGAGGCGCGTCGTCTCGTAGCGACGGAACGGGCGTACCACCATCGCCAGCCGTTCTGCCCAGCACATGCTCACATCGGATTCCCCGGGTACGGCGTTTTTAACACACGGGCCCGTCCTCGCCGTCGTCGTCGTCGTGCTTTGGTTTTGCAAAATTGACGTTTTCGAAGGAAATTCACAAGCCCTTCTCGCACACCCTCGCGCGGTTTGCTCGTCGCACGCGTCGTCGATTCAACCCGCACAGATTTACAGCAAAAACACACGCCCGAGAGCGCACTTTGCCACCCGACCAGCGATGGTTCCTGGTGTTTGGTTTACAGCAAAAACTTAGAGACGCCCGTGCACGAGTACGGCACACATCCGCATGTTGTTGATACGACCGAACGCGACTGCTGCTGCACAAACGTAGCGACGGACGCGACGTGAACGAGCTTGTTGGCCGTGGCTTGTGTGCGTGCAGGCGTCAAAACTTTCAGATTTCCTCCGAAGCAACCCTGACGCAGTGCAGGGAATGCAGATATCGTGGTGGGTTCACACCAGCAGGTTGCTCCATAAAGTAGAAACAATTTAGAAAACATTATAGCTTTTTATCATCTTTCACATAGTGAAACAATATGTGATATAAGTCACAAAAGTGCCAATCGGTTCCCATAGGTTCTGTTTTGTTTGCGAATCACACCCATTGCGGTTCAGATCCATCATCAATTTTGACAATCAATTTTCAACCGAAACGATCTGGATCCTAGCGTGATGAAAACTTCAAGGACTATTTTTTTTAAAGGCTCCTCACAGGACAATAGAATGTTGTACTTTTAGTGGCCCTCATTAAAAGATATATTCGGTGGATTTGGTGAGCTATATGACTCGCAAAAGCAGTGAGCTATTCGACTCGCGACACAGTTGAATCTTTCAGGGGGATTTAGATTTATTCTCAAACAAGTATATGCTTAAATATATCTGCCTAAGCGTTTGCCAAAGCGGACGAAATGATTCGTTTTGAGTTCCAGCGAGATTTATCACAATGCGTTATTCATTTACCCGCCACTATAAACCGCCACTCGTGTACACCATCTCTACCTTGAAGGTTTTGTACGAAATGTGGTACAATCATGGCAAGCAGCCCTGCAGTCTACAACAGCCGGAAGGCGATGTTTTTCAAATGTTGTATAAATTGAGTGATGGGTTTACACGATGGTTACCATCGCGATTTTTCAAAAAGGAGGCGCTATGTTTACTGTAACAGCGAGCATAATAACAACATGCAGCTCATCGATTTTGTGCACTATTGCTCGTGTTTTATTTGCCAATCGGTTCGTTCTAGTAAACACTGGGAGCTAATAAGCACCGGTGGTTCACCATTCCTTCGGTTGGTGAAAACGTACGAGTTTAGAAACCTTCCTTCAAGGAAATCGCCGGTGGTAAACAGTAATTTTATTGATTTGACTATTGGCAACGATCCGTCCAGTGCTGACCATGGCTGCGGTGAACTTTGTTCCGTTGAATATCATGTCGTATTCAATGAAAGCTACGGGGTGCCTATGCTCCTGTTCAACATCTACAGAGAATGTAAGAGGCTTATCCTGTGCCACAAGGTGTTTTAGCTAAATATCATTTTCTTTGCAGATCTAGGCAGGATGAACATGGAAGACACATGGGATGCATTGGAACTATCGAAAGAAGCGAGTTCGTCGAAGCAATATGAAACGTTGACGATGGTCGAACATCCTTTGCTGTTTCGCCCGTTTCTGTGTCTTCATCCGTGTAAAACGAATGACATACTGAGCAGCCTGAAATCGGGCAACCCAATAATAACGTTTTTATCAACGTACGGGCGGTTTGTGAATCTAAACGTTTCAGATCTGCCAACATATGACTGTGAGTTTGGAGAAAGCTGACTTTGTGGTTTCGGAGTAAGGTAGCAGAGCGTATTTTGTATGTTTGCTTAGCTTTGCAATTTCTCTATGTTTTTCATTCACTAATTTTTGTTTGTCGTGCTTTACTCTAGGTAGACTTGTTAGTTATGACGAAACGTTAGCTTTTGTAATTGAGCCAGGATTGATGTATACCAAAGATAGATACTAGAAATACCCATTCGTTGGCTGTGAAACACTGTAGACTAAATAAAATGCCATGGTTCATTCACCAAAACCGTACTCGCGTTTTAGTAAGAATGGATTTTGAAAATTTCTTATTAAATATTCTCGATCAGCTGGCGCTATTGTGCAAGAAACGCCTGATTTTGACAGCATCTCGATTGTTTGCGTTGTTTGTTGTCGGTGAGAAATGTCAAAACAGCGGATGAAATCATCTGCCAAGTGCGGCTACGGTGTCGATCGCTCGGTGACGAACAGAGCGTACCGAGTGAAACGTCGTTGATTTCCAGCGCTATATGGCAGCTCATTATCGGCTGGAGTTTGTAGATTGTGCTGGAGTTCATAAAAAGTCGTTCGGAAACTGAACGCGATCAGTCGATCTAGCGCCTTACGACCCTGAGGTTGCACGCTGAACGTTGCTTCACATTATCACCGGTGTAGTTTGGTGCGTCTGAGTTAGTTAAAGTTGTTACCATCCGGCTAGCAAATAACAAAGGCAAATATGCAATCGGAAAACGAAACCTACCTCGGGCTGGATTTAAGCACTCAGAAGGTAAATCTACGTTCAAATATACAAACCTTCATACGACCTTTCTCTTCTCCGTTATGGATCAGCCCACGATGATAATATGCCCTTCCGGTACTGGTTAACGCAACGTGCATAACGTTGTTTTACAACAGCCGTTATCTGGGGGGTTGTTAAAGTCACCTGCTCAAATTAAACTTTCCTATCAGTGGCTATTGCTCGCCAGAGCTGAGTGTTTCAAAATAATTGATTTAATACCACCGTAACGTAGGGCCTTGTCCTACCGACTATAAAGTTAAAGTTTGTTTTTGTTTTGTTCTTCAATAATCACTTTTCCGGGTTCCGTTGAAACTCTACTGATAGTAGGACATGTAACGGTTCTTATGATCGACCGTTCTTCTTTGGAGTATACAATCCATATTCGGATCTGTCTCTATTTGTAAATGAACAACTATTTACTAATATTGTAATGTGCAATGAGTTGAGATATAAATGAATGGAAATTGAAAGCATGTTCTTATATGATTATTTATTTACAGCTGAAAGCAGTCTTGCTAAACACAAGATTAGATAATGTTGCTCATGCGGAGGTTAAATTTGATTCTGATCTACCAGAATTTCGAACGACTGGCGGTGTAAATGTTGGATCTTCTAAAAATGAGTAAGTTATTCGGAATCTTTAAAGTGTGAACGATATTGATTCTATTTGTTTCTTGTTGCTCAATGTTTCTTTAAGATTTTTTGTACAACCAGTCATGTGGATCAAGGCGCTGGATATGGTTTTGGACCGCATCGTTGTACAGGGCGCGGATCTGAGCACGGTTGTGGCACTAAGTGGATCCGCTCAGCAGCATGGGTCGCTGTACTGGTCCCGATCGGGCATTGAAACACTGCGCAACTTAGATGCGGATAAATTTCTGCATACACAGCTGGATGACTCGGCCTTTACGATGCATCGTACACCGATCTGGATGGACTGCACGACGGCGAAGCAGTGCGAAGAGATGGAAACGGCTGTAGGAGGTCGCGAGAAGATGGTGGAAATCACCGGCTCTCGTTGCTATGAGCGTTTTACGGGCCCGCAGATTCGCAAAATCTTCCAACAACGCCCCGATTGCTATCGTAACACCGAGCGTATCTCGCTCGTGAGCAGCTTCCTGGCATCGATATTCCTTGGCGATGTGGCACCGATCGACTGCTCCGACGGGTCCGGCATGAACTTATTGGATGTGCGAACACGCAACTGGTCGGACGAGTGCCTGGCGGCGTGTGCCCCGGACCTGAGCGCGAAACTGGGTCAACCAGTGCCGGCGGACACCATTGTCGGCACGGTAGGGTCATTCTTCGTGCAGCGATATAATTTCAACCCCGCCTGCAGGATCGTGGCGTTTACCGGTGACAATCTTTCCGCTCTCGCCGGAATGAACGTTGGTCAGGATTGGCTAGCGCTTTCGCTCGGTACCAGCGATACGGTCATGATGAAGCTGGACACGCCGTCCAATCTGCAGGAAGGACACGTACTAGTGCATCCAACGGATGATGGTTTCATGGGCTTGTTGTGGTGAGTGTTTCGCGATTTGCGATAGGATTATTGGTTGATTTTGATTCGATTTTACTCCACCTCAGTTGCATGTCATTGTGTTTTGTGCATGCTATTTCATCTTCCACTACCAACAGGATGTGTTGTTTAACCTTACCCTTTTCCATTACAGCTTCCGGAATGGCTCGCTGGTGCGGGACATATTCAAGCGGTCGGAAGCGAACGATAACTGGGAAAATTTCAGCGAATTGCTTGACTCGACACCGCGCGGTAACTTTGGCAACCTGGCGCTTCACTTCATCTCGAAGGAGATTCTTCCACCGGTTAAAGGATCGCTTCGCTGGAATAAGAACTCTAGCCTGGCTAGCGTGGAGCTAGCGAAGGGCGTCCTCAAGTATAGTTCCTCGCAGACCGAAATTCGTGCCCTCGTAGAAGGCCAAATGCTAACGCGGAAGGCGTACGCGTCCGAGATGGGTTTCAGCTTTGGTGAGAATACGAAAATTCTCGCCACCGGTGGCGCCTCGGCCAATCGATCGATCCTGCAGGTGGTCTCGGATGTGTTCAACGCGCCGGTCTACATCCAGAAAACGACCGAGGCGGCTTTGTGCGGTGCGGCGTACCGGGCCAAGTATGTGCTGAGCGTGGCTAGGTCGAAGGAGCAGTGCGACCGGACACCCGGTCCGGGATCGTACTACGATTTTATAGCCGAGCTGCTGCCACACTCTGTGACGCGCGTGTGCGATCCCAGCAAGGACAGCGAGGAAATCTACGGGGCCATGGTTGAGCGATACCGTGCGATGGTAAGCTTTATGCTGGAGAATCAAGAGTAGCTTCCGGCTGTCCGCGACGTACAGCAAATCGGTACGGCAGTAGGGAGTTGGAGAGGAAACACATTTGACATTTAATCTTCAGGAGAAGACTGTTAACGCTTTGCTTAAGCTAGTGATGATTTTGTTATGACGTCGGTCCAGTACGTACACATTCCATTTGTGGTGATAATAATAAACAGACAGATAGAGCTTTTCTAGTTATACAGCTATACATGCATCAATTGCAACACATATGTATATTCGTTGTTTCTTTACGTAACGGTTACCTTGTTCGTTTCTTCCTTGGTTCTTGTTCAATGACCATTTATTTTGTTATTTGTTATTTTTATTAACATACATTGTCCACCTTAAAGGTTTAATAATCTTGCGCGACTTATTAACTAACCTTAACTAACACAAAACCAAGGAGAACTGCTGGAGAAAAGGGACAGAGGAAGAGAATGGTGATGGGGTAAAGGGAAAATCTAGGACGAAGAGGAGCGCAGATGGGATCGGAGAGTGTTGTTGATTGCTTAACTCAGAGCGTATATAGAATAGTAACGACGGATTCGAACACGTTGCTACAAGCGCAAAGAAGAGAGATGCCGCGATAATTAGAGACTGAGGATCTGTCCCCTTTTTTGGTGGATGGGGCAAATCCAAGAAGTTTTCCAGATCTGGGGGAAAACACCAATAGTAAGCGAACGCTCGAAAAGGGAGCTTAGTATAGGCGCCAGACACGAATTGCAAAGTTTAAGGACACAGGCCGGGATACCGTCCGGGCCCGGTGCATAAGATATCTTGAGCCTACGGATTGCACGCTCAACCCGATCGACTCCCACCGGAAACGATGTGACGTGTATAGCACCGCTGGGGGTGCCCAATAAGCCCGGTGCCAACTCAGACCGGCCCGTAAACCGTAAAGTGTGGTCAGACCAGGGAGGGGATGGACGGGGTTTAAGGAAAGGAGTGCACGAGGAGATTGCCTGAGTTAATACGGCGTTGAAACCCGGCACCCCTTCGTCGATGGTCGTACAAGGAAAAACAAAAGATCAATCGACGCGGGAGAGGATGCCGTTTAACTTGCGGAAGTTGGTTTTCGCAAAGTTACGGAGCCTGGGAGTGTTGATCCTAGCTCGACTAGAAAAGCTAGGTTGAGAGGCGCAGCTAGATCTATCGGCGTGTGGTGTGGGTCCACGGGCAAAAGAGGTTCGACGGCTGAAAAAACACGGCAGGAGGCGACGGCAGCTGAGTTCGCAAGTACAATGTCCGAACTGGCGATCGTTCATGTTGCGAATTCCACTCAGCTGGTGAAGATCATGCAGGTGCAGTAAATCGGTGAGCATGGAGGCGGCAGGTGAGGCGACGCAAGGAGTGAAGTGCAGGACAGGTGGTCGCTAAGTGTCCTGCGATCATTACTGAGGTAGGGCGGGATGTAGATGGTGCCGATGATGATGTGTTGACCGCCCACGTACACATCGATCCAGACAGCTTCCAGTGAGAGATAATTAGAACGCAGCTTGTGCGAGGGAAGGCGATGAGAGCACGCAATGAGCACTCCTCCAGCTCGTGTGCGTGTAGAGTTTGCATTATTCCGATCGCATCGGTACACCGTGTATTGGTCCAGATCGAAGAATAGGCTGGAGGGCAGCGAGAGGTCAAGCCAGGTGTCGGTGAGAAGCACAATATCGATTATCGAATATTGATACCGCCAGTCGAACATCGGAGCTTTTCGTGCGCAGACCTCGGACATTTTGGTAGATCCAGGAGCCACTTCGTGAGGTGCGGGGGGCGGGGGTACTCGGTCGGGTGAAAATTTGGTGTCGCTGGCCAGTAGACTGCTGTTGTGATGGGATGGTGACAAGATGGTGCTTGGTGAATCTATCCTTCTGGCTGGTACTGGAATTGTTTGACCATGCCCCGAAGTGCCCATCTCCAAGCCAGAACGATCCTCAGAGGCGGTAAGTACACCATGGGTGGTGCTTCTTCGATTTATAAACTCCTTGAAGACCACAAGCCTTCAGTTTGTGCTCCAGCGACAAGCCGACCTTGAATGAGATAAAGGTCAGGGTGCTGAGCTCCTTGTTTAGCGGCACCCAGTTTCACAACCGTGGCATCGTCAATACCCATTTGCTTGGTGACAAATGCTTGCATCTCCGAAACAGTGGCCGCTCGGCGGCAGTGCGAAATATAGAGAGGCAGAATTTCGGCGTTTCCGGCGGTAATATTATCGCGGCATGAGATGCCATGGTGTTCGGAGGTGCAGTGCCAGTGAGAAAAGTGGATGCTGGTTCCACAGCAGGAGGGGACGGGGGAGATCGATCCATCAGTCGCCGCTTCGGCGGGTTCAAGCGTGGAGTAGTGATAGTGGTTGAAGCGGTGGATGCATGTGTTTAGTGAAATCGTGGTGCGGTTGGATGCGTTTTTCGATGATGTTCGAGTGACCTACGGCGGTTATAACAGTGACTACGCCGGGTTACTAATTGTGGAACAACGCGAGTAAAAGAAGGGCCTGACGGAGCGAAAGAAGGTACGTGTTAACTGTTCGATAGATGACAACAGAAGTGATAACTTATTGCGATCAACATAATGGAGCTTTATTTTGTTGCATATATGGGTGTTCGGCAGGTTACCAGGCTACCAGGTGATCAAATAATTTCATCAATTATGTATATATATAAACGTATAACGATAAGCATAGCCTCGTGACAAGCTAGGCGTCCTTCCTTCTTTTGCTTCGGTGGCGGTGCTGTGCAGTTTCTTAGGCTATTGGCGGTGCATGTCGTTCTCGGTGCCCTGTTGGTACGTTTGTTAGTATTTAATGGTATTGTTGACCGGGAAGGAGCGTCGCAGCCCCATGCACTTCTCCCGATCGATGAACAGCGCATCGACCTTCTGCTTCAGGTTGCTCTCGAGCTGCGATTTCGTCCGCAGCAGCTGCTGGTGCTGCGCTTCCGCCTCCTGCAGCTTGCGATGCAGAGTGGCAACCGAGTCCTGAATGGTGCACACCTCCTCGACGAGACGCAGATGTGCGTTATCGCTAGGTTGTGTTGGGAATAGAAAATGGACAAGAAGATTGATTTGAATGCATGGCCATCGCTCGGGTCATGGGCATTGAGATGCCGCGCATCTTACCGGCACATTTCAATTCCCGGACGATGTGCTCTCGCCTCCAGACGCGTCTGCGCTACCTTCATCGGATTTGATTTGTCGTTAATCGCCTTGCGCAACAGCTCGATGTGCTTCTCAACGTCAAATATCTCTTGTTGGGTCTGTGGCGAGTGATCAAATGGTTATTGCATGTTAAAGTGGACTTTCTTTCTATCCCGTAGTGTTCCCCTCTTTCCCTACCTTGTGCAGATGTAGCTGCATTTTGCTCTTCGCCTCCAGCATCTCCGACGCCCGGTTGTTGAACGCGTTGTTCGTGTTGCTCCAGCAATCCCAGACGGAGGTGGCGACGGCATTGATGAGTGATTCCGCGTCGCTGCGCAGCTGGCAGGATTTCGAGCGTTCCGAGTGGGAACTGGAAAGGGGAGATCAGGATGGATCAGAACTCTGTTCCGTGAACATGGGTTGGTCGGACCCGGGTGCAGCTTACTTGTTGATTCGCGTGCTGCTTGAACCGGACCAGGTGCCTGGGGTGCTGACGGTCGGATCGTACTTTTCTATGCCGCCATAGTAGTTGATACCCCGGCTGTAGTTGTTGAGCTGTCGAGTGGAAAGGATACCTCGCAGTTAGTGCAGCTTATTTGCAAGGTTTCCGTGTTCTTAATTCTACCTTTGCTTCTATCGTTACCTCCCCTATCTGGTTTTTTTATACATATCTACCACCATGTGTACTATGCTTATGAACCTTTCTTTTTTAATCCAACTCAGACGGACTCCTGATCATTTATTCCGACCCTCGAAGGACCTGTTCTAACATTCTAGCTGTGTGGTCACTTCTTATTTTTTTTAAATCCCGAACTGGAATACCTACTCTTGGTATAGCTTCATATGGCTTGCGACCAGCTCATTTTTCAACTGCATTGATTGTCTTACCAACCATCTTATGCGAACCTAAGTGCCTGGTAGTGTGTTTTAACACACAGTAAACTGAGTTTAGTCCAACACTTCTGTGGACATAACGCACTATCTCGATTGAATTATCGTTTACAGCCTCATCATATCTCTCCTGGACGGTTTCTTCTTTCCGACCTCTGTCTATCCTCTGTTCACATTTCCCGGTTGACCTCTTAAACTGTTCGTGGACGACTATTCGACCTCTGACAGCTTTTCTTGCAATCGAATTGCTGTTTGATTTCTTAGTTCAATGCAGACGACTGCTTACCCCAGCCTTACGACTTCCAAATTCATCGGTTGAGCCCCCATATAAGGTTTTCAGGTTCCTCATGACTCTCTGAACCTATCTATATCTTAACATCCTCAGTCTCTCATACACATCTGTATGATTATCACGCCTAGATTTCTTTTCACATGCAATTCGCATGTTTGGCGGGGTTAAAAACGGTTGGTTTGTAGTAGCACCTACCTGGTGGCAGATGGAGTCGATACCGAGGGCGGACTCCTTGTGACTGATGTCGTCCTCGAGCGAGTGTTGGGCCGCCCGGCAGTCCGCCAGCTGCTTGGTGATCTTGGCCAGCAGCTGGGACAGCTTCTCCTGGCTCGCGCGCAAGTTGTCCACCTCCACCAGCAGACTCTTCTCGACGTGGTCGTGCACCAGCTCGATGCCCTTGCGCGACTCCCGGTGGTACAGGCACTCCTGGGCGATGTGCAGCGGCGGCTCGAGGTCCTGCAGGGCCTTCTGCACGTTGCGCTTCGTGTCGGTGAGCTGGGCGGACTCGGCGATCAGCTTCTCCAGCTCGGTCGTCAGCTCGTTGCGCCAGAACGTGATGTCGGTGATGCGCTCACCGAGCCGGCGGGCCGCGTCCCGCTGCCCCTGGGACGTCTTCTCGTCCGTCTCGCGCATCAGCCGCACCGCCTCCGAGCGCACCTTCTCCGAGTAGTTGCGGTTCTTGTCCGCGTCGGCGTACGTGCACACGTTCGAGGTGGTCCACTCGTTGGGCGTGAAGCGCGTGTAGAGGGCGGAGCGGGCCGCATGCTGCGGGTTCCGCTCGAAGCCGGTCACCAGGTTCGGAAAGGTGACGGGATCGGCACACATGGCCGACGGTGAGTAGGACGAGGCGACCAGCTGATTGGTGATGGGCTGCTCGTGCAGCGGCGTCACTTCCACCGCCTCGTACCCCATCGTTGGCCGCCACGGGTGCGAGCGGGGCGTCTGGTAGAACGTGCCGGTCTTGGCCGGTGGGCCCGAAATCTGCTCCATATTGTGCGTGGCATGTGTGGTCGTGCTCCAGGGCTGAGGTAGAAAGGAGGTAGAACAGAAAAATAAACATCAACACTCGAACTGTCAACCCGAGAGTATTGTATTGTCCTTTTATTTGTATCCTACAGCTCACAGGTACGCCACACCACACACCTGCTCGCAGTTTGGCATTTGCTCAAAGTGTAGAGATAAGGTAAAGCCGCGTTCACATCTCTTAAAATTAATTATAATTGGAAATTACGACGTGTTCCACACCGCGTCGGGTGCAGAAGGCGGGCGAACGGTAAAGAACCGAAGCCAGTGCCACAACCGTATCGATCGTTTTCGTCCTGTCGGAACCCCAGGGGATGGTTTGAAGCTATCTGCGGTTTCAGTTGCTTGAACAAATGGACGACTCCGGCTCTTTCCGATGACTACGTCATGGCACCGTGCCGGAAAAGAGGGACGCACAAGGGAGACCGACCTGGGAAATGGTTTAGCGGTAGCCAGACTGTGGCTTTGGTCCCTCTTTTCTTTTTTTTTTTTGTGTAACTATTCCACTGCTCGCTCATGACCCTCGCAACGCTTCATCACTCCGTTCGACTTCTTGCCCGTCGGAGTTCCGTCGTCGGGGCTCGGCCAGTCAGCCAGTGATACACAACATTAGGTGAATTTTACCATCGGCTTCGGGACGGCTCGGAAGACTGATGGTTAGGTGCTGCTGCTGTGTCAGACACTCGCCGCCAACCGTAGAGGGATACCTTGGGCAGGTTCGGGATAGATTGCGCATCATTTATGGCGCTTCTTCCCCTCACTACTTCGCCGCCATGCAATAGCATCCGGAAAAGGGCCACATCATGGTCATGGCGTGTGGCAGCGGGTTGCGGAAATGGACGGGTTGTTGTCGGGACGATGCGGTTTGCTTCAGCCACCGGACCGGAGCCAGCCAGTCCGCAAGGGAATTGTGCGAGTCACGACAAACAACGGGGCGGTGGGAATGGGGGCGGAGGGGCAAGCTAAACTGCAAAAGCGATGTGAATGAAATATGCAGGCAGGGCAGCCATTTCGAGAGCATGCTGTTGAGCGCTTTCATGTTCAAGGGATGTGATTCCTTCCACTGCCGTGTCGCCACCGGCCCAAACACGGAATGCTAATGGTTCCCCATCGGTATTCTCCAAGACTGCTTCCGGGATGTTCAGGATTAATCACCCGGGGTTCGGGCAAAGGCTGGAAGCAAAAAAAAAAAAAAAATGGCAATCTCAGCTACCCCGACCGGTGCGCGAGCAGTAGCTTAAATAAATTTTAAATATAGCGGCGAAAGTTGTGAAAATAAATAACAACTAACCAGCCCCCTCCGCCACCCTCCTGCCGGGTGAGAAATGGTTCAAGTTTTGCGGAACTAGTTCCGCCGGTACTGAGTTATGATCCTTGGTGGTAGTGGTCGGTGGCTAGATTGCTTTCATGTCACGCAGTATCCCCTCGCCCTCCTCGCCTATGGTTTTGCTGCCTTTGCTGTTTTGCTACGGCACAGGTGCACCTTTCGCTATATGCATGCCCGTTGTTGCGCTTGCCAAGGATTTTCGATTCTGACCCTATATTAACTGCACTCACACACACTCACCCATACTGGCACTTGTAGAACAAATTAACGATAATTATAATTGTTGATTATCGTGCTCATATATTTTACGTGCCGTGGGATGGGCCAATTAAACAGAGTGTTGAAATTTCAGGTCTGATAATCGATAAGGTGCAGCGGAACTCCGGACACACCGAGCCAGAAGCTTTGCGAGTGTGACCACCTTTCATTCTATATAATGTCCCCGCTCGAATAGGTCACAGTAAACACACACTTCGGCGGGAGACCAAGTCTCACTAGGATTGTCAGGCCAATGCAAAATCGATAAACCCTTCTGTTCACCGGCTTTCAATAAGAATTCGAAAACAAAAACGTTACATCGACATCGAAGTCGGTATTTTGTTTTGCTGTTATTTAAATAATGAGGCAATTTTATATAGAACGAGCGAAGTTGAACAATTTCTGCTGATATCTGGAATAGTATTTGTCTTACTGCCTCATAGCCTGCCATTTTGAATATAACGAATAGATCTTCCTTTAAGGACACTAAGCCACGGTTTGGGACTCTGATCCTTTGATGATTCATGAAGTTCTCAGGGACTGAGGACTGATATTAGGAAAAGCCTAACATTGATGTAGACTCACCACATTAAATTGAGAAGTACATAACATCGGCTATTTCTAATGCCACCAGAGAGTGTTCGTTATCTTGAAAGAAAGGAGTTTAAAATCTTTTTCTAAGACATACTTTGACACAAATTCTATTCAAACAATGATCTCAACATCTATAGTCATGTCAAATAACATGTTTGCTTATGAAATTATTCATGAATTATTGCGAAGAAGATAAAAGCAAATTTGAAGAAACAAAAAAAACTCTAAATACTAGGAAGACTGTTAAGCAACACTGTTCGTTGATTTTGAAGACGTCGTCAAACAAAATTAGTCAACGATGGAACTTGAGGGTCGAGGAAGAATTGATCCGCCTCTGATTGTGAGACTGTTGCAGGAGTAATAGACTACAACGGGAAACACAAATGCTCTTCTAGTTCTGCTCTGGGTTGCGCTTAAGTTGTAGTGTAAGAATTTGGAAGACAATACGATCGGTCGCCATTTTTGATTTGCAGCGTTTTGATTTACGTTGAATTTGTGCCTAGAGGAGTTGCTAACCAGTTCTAGCCTAATTTAATGTCTTCCACAACGAGCCTTCGGCTTTCTAATGGGTCGATGCACAACAGCTAGTTGAATTTCAAAGCCCTCAAAAACTTCAAAATGGCCCCCAGATGCTCTCCTACTGTAACCTGTTTTATCGCCGTAGCCCAAAAATCTTTCATTATACAAAGACGATGATAAGAATACGTAGAATTTGTACGTCTCTTAGGTTCTCTGCGACGACTGGATGGTAAAAGTGTATTCGAACCTACCGAGCACGCTGTACGTGGACTGGCGAGCAACGGAACACAACATCACAAACACAAATCTAATTAATCAATTCAATGACAATGTTTGCAGAAAAAAAATGAAAGAAATAAACAAAGGAACGAACAACCGATAGAGAACTAAAACTATTGCTTCCACCCCGGGCAGACCGTTTTGGCAATAATTCCGATGGGTAGAAACTATGACCTCATTTTGCATATAATTGGAGCAAAATCCTTGGCTGTCAAACCGTCAGCAGACGTCGCCATGGCAGCGGGAAACCGCCGTTGTTTACACGGAAAAGCTTCTCCTTCCACCTCGCTTCGGCAGTCACGAAGAAAAACGTGCTCTAGGCCAAGAATACTTTTGCCTCGCAAACTTCTGGCCTCGTTTCATGGCGAAGCACTTGAACAGATATACACACGCATACACACACAAGCACATGATCACATGTTTGAATGTTTCAAGAAGGTGATAGTTCCTGTTAGTCCCGCTCCTTGCCGGAACTGCGTCATTGAGGATTGATACACGACGGCACTGTCCGGTCGGGAAAGATGATTGCTAACAGAAGTGTGTGTGGTCACCACAACGAATGCTTGATGGACATTTACTTGCACTTCGTAGGCCATGGCTGGCGCTGGTAGGTTGGTAGGTGATGGTGATGGTAGGGTTGAAGGTCCGCTCGTGCGTCACTTAGAACTCGTTCCGCAACTCAGAGTAGCACACCTATGCGCGCCACTTTCATAGTCTACACATCGTCTACACGGCAAGTACTGGCTAGCAATAGTAGGCGAATTGATACCAGGATGGGAGAACCTGGTATAGCTTGGCTTTCACGAGCTCCCGACGCTCCTTCCTGGCAGTGGTTGACACTCAGATGACCGCGAATTTGCGAGCCTCGTCCAGCTCCTTTGCTCCGAAACGTCCCAAAAATTCGGACACGTGGCAGGATGAGATGCGTTTCACGGGCGGAGTGTAGAGATCTGCCGGAACCTGACGGCGTACACCGATCCGGAGCGGCACGCTCCAGCACACTGCCTTCACCAACGATCGCTAAGCGAATGAGCCGCGGACTCAGTGACCCATTTGCGTCGCTGCAGCGCCCGCTGCTGGTTTCGAGACCTGGGCTCTCTATTTATTACCCGCTCGGCTGGTTGTCGGCTCGTGTCTCGGCATGCCGTGCCCTGTCTATAGGTGTTGCAAATTTGGGTACGGCTCTGCGCCTCCCTCACGGTTTCGGTTACAGGCTACGCTAAAACCTACATTGCCGGAAATAGGCAGGAGCTGGCCTGCCTGCCAAGGTGTTTGTCGAACGGAAAGCCAAACGGTTTCGAGCGGAATTCTCATGCCGAAGAACCACCGAACCTTCCTCACCCTCGCCCCTTTGCTCCACGAGGGTGGAGTCGTAGGCAGCCGAGCTAGGGCTGATTTATGGATATTCGGAGCGCCGCGAGCCGGTCGGAAGTCGACATCAAACGGGCAGCGCAGGAAGAGCGAGTGAGAAATGGTTATGTTGTATGCACACTTTATGATTGTATCGTATTGTTTCCAGTGCGTTGCTTCCTACCTTCCACCCCCCCATACCCATCGTAGTGAGCAGTATTTCCGGGGTTTTGCGGATGCCTCGCAATAATCCCCAAGCAAAGGACTCCCCCGTGTCGCCGGTCGGGGGATAGGGTGGGAAATGGGAATGGCGAAATCAACAATCCACAATCGATTGCCCTCCGTCAGGCCGCACCGCCAGTGTCGAGCTCGAGGCCCCGAGTAAAGTTTGTATAATCCATACTGTCAAGGAAATCAACGGGATTTGGCAAAAGTTTACATAGGCCCCGCGGCGCGGAACGCTCGATGGTGACTCCCCACGTGCGGGAATTCCGTAGGTCCTGCTACTATGAGTGCGGCACTTTGAAGGTTCCAGCTGGGATTGGTATGAGCTTAGACAGGTTTGGTGCAATGTGTCACGCCGTTTAGGTTTTTCCAGCTACAATTGGCGTTGCCCGGGGCAAGAGCGTTGTACAGCATTTCTCGGCGTTCGGTACCGAAGGTGCAGTATACTTTTGAGAAGGATATCGTTGGAGAGATCATTTAAAAAGTGACCGTTTCAAAACACTATATTAAAATCATAAAACAGAGCGTTGCAAAATGGTAACTACTGCTACAAAGCACTGTACTCTAGTGTTAGGAACAAATAAGTACCACCAAAGTCTGGGCTTTGAAACTGTACTGAAACTACAACTACAAATCTATGAAACAGTAATTGGAGTGTAAAAAATGGCTTCCATTTTCTTTGGACGATTAGTCGAAATGGCAGTATCCAGACATTAGTTGAACACAGATATAAAGAAGAAATTACATATGTCTCTTGACTAATCTATTCAATCCTGGCAATGTGGAGAAGAGAAAGAGTCCTCAAAATAATAGCGCAAGGATAGCTGATAAAAGCATGCAGCTTGTTAAAATCTTACTGCAATTTTAGCACTAAACATCGATAAATGCCACTCCTTTTAGAGAATTGAATTAGTCTGCACAATTATCACACCGATTTAAATCTTTCAATCCTTCAAACAGAGATGATTCCCAAAGAGGGAATGAGTTTGTAAAAGAGTCGCTAGTTGTCATAACGATTTGAATCCGAAGGGAGGAGTCAATACTGAAGTAGGAAATCGAATCCCAAGAGTGAGAAAAACAGTTACTAGTCGCTACAGAGATTTACATCCGCAACAAGGAATCGAATCCTAACACATCATTATTCCACTTTCTTTCTACTTTATTCGCTCTTTTAATTACTCTTATGGGATTCGAGTCCCTGTTGGAGATTCGAATCACTGTTTGAGATTCGAATCCCTGATTGAAATGGAGATTCGAATCTATAGCTCAAATATCTGGGGTGATGATTAACTATTACTTAGGATTCAAATCGCTGTTGCATCTAACAACTCTTATACTCATTCACTTTTTTGAGATTCGACTTTCTGTTCAGTCAAAAAGAAGCTCCAAAGAGGATTATGCTACTCTCTCACTCATTCTTACTCAGAACGCGCATCACTAGTACATTGGCAATCGTTTTGGGAACTAGTTTAACTATTCTCTATAACCCTATTCGCTTACCTTCTTCTTCAGGCGCAATAGACATTGTCATTACGATTTTTCGAGCTCACTTTCCATGGGATTCTCACTCAACTTTGTGAATGGAAAGTTTCTTAACCATTTTTCACAGTATTTGGCGTTTACTTTAATAACAGTGCCTCACTATGCAATCGGTAGGATTGTGATTGTTTCAATGGGTTGATCGCTTGAAGGGAAAGAGGGTTGCTTTTATCCTTCCTCGATTTGTAGTTCTTAAAATATTTGAAGCACGTGCATTGACGCCGGAAATACCTTCCGTTCCTGATTCCGCTTGCGGAAGGTGGTTCTTATCGGAAACAATTCCACCAGGGAGATAAACTCTCGACCGCAGCGACATCGAAACGCTCTTTTGTACCGCGCAGAGTTTGGAAGAGCACCAGGGTGTTTCCACTGGTGCAACTTTTCCTTGCTAGCTACAGCTTCCTAGCGTGTCGAGCTCGAGTGTTGGTTTTCGTAGCCTTGGACTGGGGAAATTCGCACTTCACAAGTCTTTAGGCCAACCGACATAGTGTGTTGTCTGAACGAGTGCGGTTGATCCGCAACCTCGAAAGCGAAGATGCTTCGCTGGACTTACCAACGGCACGCTGGACTTCCGGCTCGAGTGCGTGAAGGTGTTGGCATGCAGTGCCTGCGAGGGCAGCGCGCTGGACGCGGTCGCTGGTGCATCGTAGTCGCTGGCGCCTTCCCAGCAGAGCATCCCAGGTGGGTAATGTGGCGCTGGCGGCTGAAGACACTGCTGCACACTGCCACTTCGCTGTTTTTCCCGATTGATGTGGTGCGCTGGTCTGCGCTGCTGAGTGCTAGCCGCGAACCAACGCTCAAGAAACTGAACTGGAACCAAACACGTCCGTGTCCTGAGCTAGCTTCGGTTCAGGTTCGGTCGCTTTTGGTGCTAGAATCTGTTTGTTTTCTCTCTCTCTGTGTATGTGTGTGTCTTTAGTGTGCTGTTGTTTTTTTGATGTATCGTACTGCCGAAACCTCACCCCATCCCAAACCCTCCCACTCCCAAACCCATGTTTATTTCGTTTCCCCCACCCACCCTCCTCCTGCCGTGTGGCTTTCCCAAGCGCTGCGGTTATAGTCAGCCATGTTTTTCCCGCTTTTCCGCGCAGAAAGTGTTGCGAAAACAAAGCGCCACGGTTTCCGAAACCTAGGTAAAATAGGACAATCGATGCAGGCTTTGAATCGAAACGGAACCATGCTAGGGGTTTTGTAAGCGGAATCGAGGTCAACTGCGATTAAACCCGCCTTTTTCTGCCCTGCCTTGCCTTGTTCGCGGCCCTCCCCCTCCCTCTCCATACGGGTTGTGTCTACCTTATTTCTTTTGCACGAGGTTTTCATTCGTGCAGTAAGCACGGCTTTCACCAACGCACAATGGAGCGACTAGAACCAATTCTAGGGACAAAATTACCAATAAAATATTTGTCAATTTTTTTTTTGGTAATGTTAGTATATTCTGCAAAATAATAGTTTATATCCTATACATTTTCTATTGTGATAGTCCTGTGCAAAACTAACATACTTCAAACGCTCATCATTCATATGGTTGCCTACAGTATCATTTATATATAATCCATCTATATGCAACGAAGAGCTGCTATTAAAATATTCTATCATGTAAAGTCTTGGTTTTGAATTTGCTAAGATATGGTCAGGGTTTGTTGATTTGAGTGTTTAAAAAACAATTTCACTGCATAAAAGATGTAGGAATTCATCTTGAGATTATCTAAACTAATTAATCTGATGGTCCAAGACATCAAATAAGTTTGCTATGAATTGAATCTTTCCCATTGCATATCGCCAAGGAATCCTGAGTCGAAATTTTGAGATATATCTTTACACTGATTAGGTTGAAAGATCCCAGTTTAAGAAACAACAGAAATGGATTTGATAGAATATGCACATACTGCGGTTGGGCATCTACCAGAATCTTACATCTATACAAACGAAATCAAGAAAAACACATTTCCATAACTTAGAACGACAATAAACCTGATACTCTGATCTGTTCCTCGGGTAAGAGTTGGGGAATGTGGATTGGATTTGTGCATTTTGACACTAAAAGTTGAGTTGTGTTAGTAAATGTGTGCTTGTAGTTTTCAATAGAGAGTTGGATTGCCAAAAATAGTGCACAGAATGTGTCATGATGGAGTCGCATGGTAGTTTTTTTTCAACACGTTGACTGCCAGGTCACCCAAAAGTGGATGTCAGCAGGAACTAGTTCTAAAAAGTTGTTGACCCATAAATAAACGAAAATGCAACATAAAAACTATAGTAATATTGAAAACAAGTTCTTTGGGAACCAAAGTCTTTGTTAGGCCTTCCAAAACCGTCGGTTTAACACGTTGACTGCCAAGCGTTTTTAGCACATTTTTTTAGTACAATTTTTTTAAATAAAATTTATTTATAACATTTACTAAACCAACGATTTCTGAAGGCTAAACCAAAACTTAGCTTCCCAAAGAATTGATATAAAATATAACTATAATTTTTATGTTGCATTTTCATGTATTTATGGGACAAAAACTTTTTAGAACTGAGTTTTGCTGTCACCCACATTTGGGTGATATGGCAGTCAACGTGTTAACAAATGTTGTAAACAAAATTTATTAAAAAAGATTGTACTAAAAAAGTGTGCTAAAAGCGTTTGGCAGTCAACGTGTTAAATATTCACCCATTATTTGAAAAAGACTTGACTTTGATGTTTTAATACTTAAAACCTGGAAGTATATTAGCTCTCATATTCGGGTAATTTCCTAGCCTCGTCTCAAAGTTTGAGAAAACGTTTTTCATTTTGAGTGAAGCCAAAGATGACGTTGGTAATTTCATCCCGCTTTTGCCCCACTGTGCATCGCTGACATTTTTCGATACTTCGTTTTCTGTTTGTTTCGCTTGCCATTGTGCTGTGGTGTCGTGTTGGGGTTAAAAATCTCCGGGGCGATGGGCAATTCAGGCGCTCCAGGGAACCGGGAAGGTTGGTGATAAGCATTGTTTCCTTGCCGGAGGAACTAACTCCCTCCCTCCTTCTTCCCCCTTCCCGCCGCAATGGGTTTCGTAATTTGGTCCGTGTTTTCCACCGGGGATTTTCTTGTTATCGCGCAGCAACGGACGCAACGAGCCGCTATCTTCCGCATGGGGAGGATGATGATTGGAAAAAAAGAATGCTGGATCTCGTATATGCCACCCCCCCCCGTCACCTTCCCAGCTTCAATGATAATGAGCGTGTTGTGGAAGCTTACCGTCTAGGCACATTACACGACGGTTAGACGATGTAGTGCAACACGGGCTGTGGCAGATCGAACCAGAACCAGATGAACTCTCCGTTTGCTCATGGTTTTATCAGTCATGAGAACCCGGTGGAGCACGTAATGATAATTTGCCTTGCAGCTTACGTTGCAGTTGAGGCATGAAATGCGTGTCTGCTTGACCGAACCTCCTTCCAACCAAACTACTCAAAACAAGAAAACCGTGGGAACGAAAAATGCTGCATCTTGGCCGCACGATAACCAATGGCGGGTGGTTAAAATATAAATATAATATTTGAGGCGTACAAGGGGGAAGAAAAAAAATGAGAAAGAAACGAAATGAAGAACTCGTAGTGATTGCTAGGCTTCTGTTCAGTGAGCTGTGCAGCACACCGATTTCCCAGCAACACCCGTGGGTTAGGGCTTATGGTTCAACAACTAGTGCGCCTGCAAACCCTCCGAGGACCGGGAAGAACTTAACGAAAATTAAAAAAAGAAGGTATGAGCAAATAAAAATAAATATAAGTTAAATGAAACATAAAAATCTGCGCCCGAAGCGCCGCCGCTTGAAGAGATTTATTTTCCGGCGCATTTCGCATCCTCCTTCGCTTGCTCCCAAAGCGGGAGGGATGGGGGAAGGAGGGGGGGGGGGAAGGCGTCAAAACGGGAAAGGCTGATGAAAAATGCAGCACACAGGAAAAACACTACGAGTGAAGCCCTGGCAGCGCCATGGTGGAGCAGATTTTTTCCTCGATTTCCTCCCGTTTTACAAAAACCCATTTGTGACGCGGTGTGTTTGTGTGTGCGCGCGTGTGTGTGTGTGTATCGAGTGTGGTGTTGGATCGAGCGCACACGATGCGGAAGGGTTTTTGAGTTGCAGCAATTTTGCAAACCGGTTAGAACTGGTTGCATGCGTTTGGACGCAACAATTTTTGCAAAGGTGCGGACCGTAAGGGTAGCTGGGGTAATATGCACCCCCGGATGCGAAACGCATCGTTTCCAATATGTCAAGAAAATAGCGTTTTGGTTGCGAACAAAAAGTAGTCACCCTGCAAGTGTGAGCTAAAAGTTTGACATCAGTAGAAGCGTGAAATAAAAACGAAATAAGAACCTCTCCAGTTGGGATATGTTCTGATGTCATTTTGCTGACCACTCCGCTGAGTCATTAATATAGCAAAAATCGTTGTTTTATGCGTGACTTAAATAGTTCTGTTAACACGCTGACTGCCAAGTGTTTTTATCACACATTTTTAGTATAATCTTTTTTAATAAAATTTGCCTAACACATTTATTAAACCAACGATTTTTGAAGGCTGAGCAATAACTAAGCTTCCCAAAGAATTGATTCTAAATATTACTAAAATTTTTATGTTGCATTTTCATTTAATTATGGGTCAAAAACTTTAAAGAACTAATTGCTGCTGTCACCCACTTTTGGGTAACATGACAGCCAACGTGTTCATGAGAATCTGAGCTTCAAACTGCATGTAGAATTCTCGGTTAGTATACAGAATTACTCGTAGTTGAATTGAAAATATGTTTAACTAAGACCGGAGGCATAATACAGCCCGTAGGTCGAAGCAAACTACATCACTTCGTTAACAAACTGAATAAAAATGCATTCATCGTTGAGAATAAAAAGATGTTGATACATTAAAAGCATTGTTCCTTTGAATATAATTTACTTCGGTGATTTAAATCATAGGCAGTGTTTAAACTTTTCAACTGATTCTAATTTAGTTATTTGAGCAGCGGGGCATATTGCTCCTTTGTTATGGAGCATTTAGCACCAGCACAGGTGCGTTTTGCCTCAATCAGATGCAGATCTACCAAAAATTGATGTTTGTAAATTTTGTTTTCGTGAAAATTCGTGGATTAAAACATACAGAAATTCATCTACAGGTTACTAGTTCTAACCTCAACGAACGAAACGAATTGATAAAATCAAAATTACTAGTACTTAATTGAAAACTCATTATTCTCCTAAGGTGTGTGTATTGCCCCAGGAATCCCTACCCTCGTATTGCTCGTCGCTCGAAAGGCCGCAGATGGACGACGGCACACAGACCCTCACAAACACACACTAGACAATCCCCTCCGCATTCCCGTGCACCCGAACGATGACAGGATGGAGCGAGGATGAGCCAATTTGTCCCGGGCCATGGTGTTTGATGGTCGATGGGCGAACGCGATGGGCAGTCGCGTGTACAAATTGGTGTTTTTTTACATTGGTGGCCGAAAAATTGGTGTGCCCGAAAATGCGCACTTGGTCAGCGTAACGGTTCTCCATTACGCCAGCCGCCATTCTCCTTTCCATTCCAGCACCGCACACAGGGACAGGGAGTTTCGGTGTATCCAAATTAATGGTTAAACCGCTCGCTGCGTTATATTCGTGATGCCTGATGATGTCTCATTTCACTCGCAGAATATGTCTCTTTTCTACAACCACCAGGTTTCGTCCAGGTGCGTTGAGGGATTTTGCCACCCTGCTGCTATGAGGATGTCGGAACGTTATCAACACGTTGCACGTCGCAGAAAACCACTAAACCACATTCGATCGGGAAAGGGGGGGGGAGACATTCCATTTGTGGTGAACCAATTGTGCACCTCCTGTCGGATGCATGTTCAACTTCGACTCACACTGCGGGAGGGAAAACATCTTGAAGAAAGTAGTGGATAGTGAGGTAAGGTGTAGTATGTTTAGTAAACTTCACGGCTCTACAGTAACATTTGACGGAGAAAACGAGGCACAACAAATTGAATCTAAAATCATCATGAAACGTTTTTAAACTATAATTTAAGGTATTATACATGTTGAGAGAGATATTGCAATTGAACAGGTAGTTTTGGAAAACTAGTTTGCTCTCCATAATTTGATAAATACCTGCTAAATTTTCCGTAACAAATACAAAAACTGTTAGTAAATCATAGCGTGCCAAATATCTTATGAAAAATCATTGAAAGTGCGCTAAATGAGAGTCCAGTTGCTATAAGACTTAAAGTGAATTTTAGTGAAATAAAAACTCCTGATGATTTAAATGTGAATGTGATAAAAGGATAATTGTAAATGGAGCTATTAAAAGCTTAAATTGTGTTATCCATTCATAAGGACTGTAAAAACTTTATAAATATTTATTCAATAAAAGAATTTGACTAAAATTTGTTCAAATTGCCTAGATTTTTTTAAAACCTTTGTCAAAAATGAGTAAAAGCGGAGGTTCGACGTTTTTTGGGATAAGAAAAATGGTTGATAAGTGAGCACTAACGCGAAAATAAATAGAAAAACTTAAAAAAAATGTTTAAAATTAGACTGTGGCACCATGTAGCTTAATTTGACTTATGATTTGTAGTATTGACGAACATTGTTATAAAACAGTTGAGTTGTTGTTGCTTGTGTTGTGCTACAATAATGATGTGACTTTCATATGTATCCTTATAAATCATTTTTGGGTCCGTTTATTAACATTTATCTGGTCTGCTACTAATAGTTTTAATGGATATTGACGCGGATGGATGGAAACAAGAGCATTAATTCACTAATAGAGGCATTGTATTACATTGATTGACACCAATAGAAGCTTTGCATGACATATTGCGTTGCTGTACAGTATTTATACCCGAGCTGGCCTATCATATTATCTGAGGTAAATAGAAGAGTTTATATTGATGAGCGAAATATGAGTTTGCTACCAATTATTCAATAAATTTGAAAGGGAAACTAATGTTTATTCCACGCCAGCACACAAAACATTAATTAGAAGAGAAAAGGCTGAATTTCTGACTTCCTGGAAAAAGGATGAAACATGTTTGACTCATCTTTTTAATTAACTCAAATCAATGTATGCCAGATCGAACTGTTCAGAGCATATCGTTGATTGCGAAGGATTTTTCAATTTGTCATACTCTTAAAACTATAATTATCTATTAACTTTCAACATAATATCACAAGGTTTTTTGGCATTCCTCTATTTGTTCAAATAAATTTAGTAGTTTTTAGTAACCAATATTTGTATAAAAAATTACAAAATTCAAGGAGGTTTCAGTTGGATAGAATGTAATTTACAAACACCCTGAGAAAAACTATTGCCATAATCGAAACAGTTTTAGTTCCAGACAAAACTCGATCGTTTGCCAGCTTCTGATTAAGATGCTTCAGATGAGGTGAATCAAAACGCACTAGCATTGCTAATATAAGCAGTCTGAGTTCCTTTTACATGCTTTTTAGGTAGTTAGTTAGTATGTCTGATTATTTTGAAATATTTCACCTCGAAGAGTATTCACAAAATAATTTCTTTTGAAGAATTCACTTCAAACAATTAACAACAATTAAACAAAATTATTTTAAGTAAAAGTAACATTTATGATTCAGAAAACAGCAGTAACACTGTCAACCACAAAGTTAAAAGTGTTTTCTCCTCACAACTGTTCAAAGTCGTACGCGAAAAAGAACCTTCCAAAAACATTGCCAAACGAAACATCTGGAGCTTTTCCTTTTTGTTAATTTTTATCAACATAATAATGATTCAAACTGTAAATATTTGTAATGTTTTTATGGAGTGCAATGGAAGAAGTTAAAGGTTTACGCTCAAGGAATGCAACCTGCCTCACCTTACCTGGCATCGCAAAAAAACCGTACTGGTTTATCGGTGACGTATGATGACAATCAGACACCCACATATACATGACGATGTGTAGTGGGCGATTTTCCATATGTTGTTTTTTGTTCGCGTATGTATGTATTTGAAAGCTGGCGGGCCGCACAAGTATTCCTCGATTTTCTTTCCTCCCCCCCCCCGCCCCCCCCTCCCCCCCCCCCCCCCCCCCAATTTCGAACAATGGATTTTATTGCACGCGATGGAGGCGCCTGGTGTTTGGTGCAATTCGCTAGGGAACGACCCCCAGGCCCTGTGGCCTCAAAACCCACACAGAAGGGTTTGATGGTAGGATGGTAGGACGCAAAAGGTGTAGGTGTAGGAGAAATTTCCCTGGAAAGTGGTTGATTTGGTTCCGTCGATGCGCACCCCGAACGCTGGAAACGGAAACGAAACAAATTTGTGTTGGGGGTGGGTGTGGGGGAGGAGGTGTATGTGGGCCTGAAGCTTCTTTGCTCTCCTCTTTTCCTCTTTACCATCCGTTTCCGTCGCCATGGAGGGAGCGAGTGATCTCCGGAAGCAGTTCAGATTAACCAATCTCTTTCGTTGCGCGCTACAAAGCCGTGAGTTTTCCACCGGAAAGCCTCGCCGCGACCGGTTGGCACCGCAACAAAATGCCACGACGTGCGTAGCAAGCGCTTCAGATGGCGAAGAAGATGCGCTTCGCGCGCTTTCCCGCATCCGCGCGGCGTGATCAAAGCGCTTCCGAGCGGTGTTCGGGTGGGGAAAAGGAAAATGTTGGCATGAGAAAGCATGCATAGATGCAGAGAGGAGGGAGACACAACGCAACGGGACGCTGGCGGTGCGGTGACGCTAGAGCACACGGATCGCGCCCCGTTTTTCGGTCTCGGTTTGGGGAATTACTAACGATAAGTAAAGCCTACAGGCAAAATCTAATAATGTCCTGAAAATATCTTCAAACGTGATGAAAATGCTGATTTCGTGGCCGCGCATTCAAACCGTTTTGACTACTGCCGCATCCGCCCGGGCTGACAATAGCTTTTCACCGGGGGGGGGAGGTGGAGCGTCGGACCCCGGGACGTCTCCACCGCTCGGCTCGGCCTCTGCGGTGTAGAATGGCAATTTCTTTAACCTCATAATTGAGCAATTCCCATTACGGCCCCCGGTTGAGCCGCACACGTCAGGCCGCTGGGAAGAGGAAAATTGGCCCTCGCAGGTTTTCTTCGACGGTCTCTCGTACCTGCCCGGGTTTCACATACAAACACACGCACGCAAACGACAACGTGTGGAAGCTGGATCGTCGTCGTCGCCGTCGTCGATCCGCGTCGCACCGAAGACCGAAAGGTGCAACGTGTGATGGATCGTCTGTTGATAGTCGTCCCGCCGTGGTTCCGCTCCGTTGAGACCGTATCGGGGCTCAGCATCTCCCGGGGCCCCCTAGATGTTCCGGATCGCACGAGCGATGGCAATTTCGTAAATACGCTTAGAACGCCGCTTCCGAGAAGCGGCTGCCAGTCAATAGGCCACTAATGAATTCCGCTTCCGAGCCGCTGGATGCCGGGTGGGCTTATAGGGGGGAAAGGACGGGCCATGCGGTAGACGGTTCCGACCGACAAAGTTCCGGACACTCCCGTTCTTCCACTGGCCCATGTTTTCATAAATGGCAGAAGCCAGCAGAGCGGCAAACCGCAATGCTAGTGCTAGGCGGCGTATGGTCGTGAATCTAGCGGATGGGATTAAGCGATACAGCTGTGGGGGCCCTCTGAGCCAACCATGGTTATCAAACTTTTGTCCCAAAAGGCTTCTGCTTTTCTGTTGAACTAAGGTCCAAAATATTTGCCTCCAATGCATCAATTATTCCCTCGAAGTGATCTGTTTTTGTTCCACTTTTCAATTCTGTCCTTCTCTAAAAATGGGAGAATTTAATATGAATATATAAAGTTATTAAAAATACGCTTTCAAAATTGTTTTTACAACGGATTGAAACATACCTGTCGATAGGCACAAGTTAGTTTGATTGATGTTTTGCTAGAATACCAAATGAGCGCTTCGCACAAATCATTATCACCTTATTTTACCCCCAATTTGCGCCTGCAGGTATGCAAATGGTGATACACGAACTCTTTACGAGTATTTGAAGCAATGTGTTGTCGACACATCGATAAAGCTGCACAGTAAGAGTTTGTGGCGACCGCGGTTGGTCTACCGAAAGAGAAAGTTTGCTAGAAATTTGTGAATTTAAGGAAGCTCGCGGGAATTTGCATCTACAAATGTAAAAACTGTGTTAGGGCGTTGCGTATAGTTTGAAATACACCAGGAAGTTCTTAAACTGAACGTGACATCTAATTTAAAGGGTTCACGCAAAAGGTGAATACATCCCATTGCATACATCTAGGTGCTTCGTCTCACAACGGGTGAAGCAAAAATGAAAAACACGTCTTTGGGGCGAAATTTGGACATGTTTAGTATAGCTACAGTTTGATTGTTATGAATCTACGAACCCGATAATTATAACTGCTGCAATTGATGTAATTGGTTGAAAATCTTTTCATACAAGAAATTGGTTTCGATATAAAAAAACTAAAAACTCGAAAACTGTTTAACACAAAAGTTACAGAAAATTGTTGAAAACTTTGTTAGTTTTTAAGGTGTGATGTTTTGTTTTGTCAGAAACTGTAAAGAGCGTACAAGCTTGTTTAGTATATGTTGTTGTTTCAATAGTGAAATTCACATGATTTTATTATAAAAAACACTTTTCAGATAAATATTTTACAACGACTATTGGCGTTTAAAGTTAATGTGTAACCAAATTCAGAACCGAAGAAGCAGTATCAGTCTAATTTTTAGTGTACGCAAAACTCCATACCAAAAAATTCTAAAATATATAACCGGCTGAGGAAGAAAAAACGAAGGAAGGGGAAAGGGGTTGAGAAAGGGGTTATGATTTTTACTCTTTACTTGAGAGTTATGTTTTGATTTAAGAGTTACAATAACAGCATATTTAAAATAGTTATTTGTTCATCAATCTATTGCATAAGCCCGCTTTGATGAATATGTCGCTGTTATTAGATTACAGTTACGGCCAATGGTGGATATACCTATACATGAATTCAGGGTTATTTTTATTAGATCCATGTGTGAGTCCAAATTTTTAAGTCAAAGATTTGTGCATTTTGAAGGATAGTTTGGTGCATGAATAGTGAAAACCATTTTCTCTTCTACTAAGATAAATTAAACTCTGTTCAAACCAGGGTCTAAAATTTGTTTTAATCTTGCCAGTGTCCAATCGGCCTCCCCCGGGCGGGGTCCGGCCCCGGGGGGCTGCAAAACCGCAACAGGCTGGTGGACTGACGTTGTCACTTTTCGCCACGGGCGCGAACGTTACCGAATCCGAATCGGAAGCGCCTCGAGACGAGACCATCGTGGTAGCCCACAGTTATGCCCACGTTATGGTATTTCCGGCCTTCCCCGTCCGATGTATAAACCGCTCGCCCGCTTTGCGTCCGAGCACCGGTTGGATGTTTTGCCGAGGGTGCCAGTTTCACTGACGCCTGAAGACCTTTGGGCAACGATGGGGCTGTCGATAATTGTGTCGCTACCGGTCCTACACAGCGCTAGACGCTCCGGATGGTTGGTGGTCGGTAATCACAGATCGCATGAAACTGTACGCCTGATTCCATGCTTCCGTCGCACGTTCCCTTAACACTAGAATCGAAATTGGGGTCATTTTGACCGCAACGTAATTTTTGATTTTATTTTAAAAAAACACGGTTGAATATTTTTACAAAAAAAAGCTTTTCTGATAATTCAAAGCTACATCTAGTACAGAAATTTCAGATGTTTCTGTTTGACCAGTTCCGAGAACCAAGTTGACTATCTCTAGAATTATTTAAAGAGGTCATTTTGACCCCCATTTTGAAAACGCTATAATTTTACTATTTTTGAAGATTTTTCAAATCTGTTAACTGTTATTTTTTTGTATCATTGTTAACTGTTTTTGAGGTTTTTAGTTTTTTGATGCATTTCTTCATCATTCCGCTAGCTCGGGGTAAAGAAAAAAAATTGATTTTTTCAGCTTTTATTTATTCTAAATCTACCATGTAAATCCAGAAAAAAGTGTGCGTTTGACAGTTAGTATGTTGTTAAACTTTCAAAAACTAAACCCAAAAATTTTGCAATCACAAATGACGCCATAAGTTGGCCTCAAAGATCGAAAATAATGAAAGTTCCCGTAGGTAACGTATCGCGCATAAAGCTCCGAAATGTTCGCGTACGGAATAACGGTACAAAGCACTATGGAAAATGTTAAAATCTACATCTTCAAGGTCAATTTGTGGCGTCATTCGTTATCGTACGAATGTGAAATTAGTTTTTAAATGTGGCCTATTTTATCAGCATTAAAACAAACACTTTTTTTCTGGTTTAATATGACATAATTTGAAAGAATAATAGTTGAAAAGGATTAAAATACGACTTATGTCGATCTTTTTTGCTATACACCGAGCTAGCGGAATGAAGAACTGGTACATTAAAAAATTAAAAACGCCAAAAGATAGTCAACAAATAGACTAAAAAGTAACAGTTTACGGATTTGAAAAATTTAAAAAAATAGTGAAGTTATAGCGTGTTTATAATAGGGGTCAAAATGACCCCTAAAAAGCATTCTAGTAATAGTCAAGTTGGTTCTCGAAACTGGTCGAACAGAAAAATCTGAAAGTTTTGTTAAAGATGTAGCTTTGCATTTTAAGAAAAGCCTTTTTTTCAGCCGTTTTAGAGATATTTAAAATGCGTTGGGGTCAAAATGGCCTCTATTGGGATTCTAGTGTTAACGAGACAGATGCACCGATTAGGCATCACTGTAGGACACCTTTTGGGTTCGAGTAAAGTGTATGGTCCCCAGAATGGTGGGTGCCGTTCTTCGGTGGGGTAGAAATTACACCGGCAAAGCAAGTATGGATGCTAGTGCCTTGAGTGTGGACGTGGTTCGTAAAATGGATGCTTTACTTTTGTCGGCATTTTATTTCAAACAACACACACCGCTTCAACCCAGGAGCAACTTGATGCCGATGATTAGCGTTCGATTTTCCTCGGACGGAAAGTTTGCAACTCCATTGAACCTTGATGCCTGCCTTTCTCATCCTTCCCGCACCTGCGGTTTGTGCCTGGACGGTTTTCTGAAGACTTTGAAGCACCCATCGTCCATCGAGTGCAGGGCCCTGCTCCGGTTACGCCGAACGGACCGGCCGATTTGTACCCATGTTCCTTCGGGCAGTCGAGGCAGCGTGGGATGAATTTTCCACGCCAAACGCCCCCGCCAGCCGTGTTATAAATTTCCATCATTACCGCTGTCAGCGCGTCGGTGTCGTGTGATATTTGCGGTGGAAATCTTATTCGAAACACGCGCCACACGCCAGCGAGCCCTTTTCGGCGCGATGAAAGGGAAAACAAATCGACCTCATGCTCATGGCCCGAACATTTGCTGTGGAGCCACCGGAATGGAATGGAGCAGTCAGTTTTCAGCATTCACAAGGCACGTTTGCACTGCCCATCGCGTTTGCAATGACATTTCGATCGTTTTGCGTTCTTTTTCCCCTCCCCACCCCTCCCCCGCGTTTGCTACGATGTTTTACTGCCGTAGCATTCCCGGTGTTTTCCATTCCAGTGCGGGGCGCAATGTGAGCAAAGCGCGACATAAACCATTGCATAAAATATGCCATTTTAAAATAGCACGACCGTAAGCGCGAACACGAGCTGGTTGTTGATTGAGTTGCGAAAAACAGGCAACGGGTTGGTTTTTTTTTAAAAATTGGGCCTTTCAACGAATAAAGAATCCCGCAAAATGCAACGGGCTCGAAACAAAAACAAAAAAACACACACCGCCTGTAATAAGCGTGCATAAAGTCAGCATTGTTTTTTTCGTTGTTGTTTGTAGCCTTTTTTCCCCAGCCCCGCTTTGTTCAGCGCAAAATATGCACTTTAAATTAACAAAAGGGAACAATTTAACTTTCGCTCGGTTTGTTTTTACTTTAAAATTTCAAGGTTGGCAATTGCAATTAGGCTTTATGCGCAAAAAAAGGCATAAAACGACTCACATTCAATCCCAAAGAGATGGAAGTGTTGATCAAGGCTTTGATGGAAAGCTTTGACGTGCCCCCCCCCCATCGGATGGAAATGCTATCCGGCAAGGATGAAAGGACCACCAGCTGGTACTTTGAATTGGTAAATATCCATAAAAAAATAAATAAAGAAAGAAAAAGTGAGAGGAGGAAAGAGAGAAAAAGAAAACGAAAGAGAACAAAAAATGCAGGCAGCCACTGAAATGCCCTTCAATTATGCAACTCTTTACCATTTGCATCACTGATAGGTGCAGTCATCAATGGGAGGCATCAGCTCAAATGTTTTCCCTTCGCAAAAGGCAGGTAAAGGGGATTAAGTGGGTCAGTTGGGTAGACACCCGGCTGGTTAATCGTCCAGGTTTTCACGGAACTGAACGGGTTCTTTAACTGTTTGCTCTGCGCGTCACTGCGAACTTAAGCCCGAGCACGCCTTGCCTAATTAAATGGAACCAAGGGCGGGGGTGTTGGGGGAGGGGGAGGGGGGAAACAGGAAAGGGACACGATGAATAGTGATTGAAATTAAAATGAAGGATCGTTTCACCATGCATGGCAACGCATCATCGAGATGAAAGTGCAGTGCAAGATAAAAATAAAAAATTCGTAAAAAAACACGGAGGCTTAGTGTTTAAGAGTGGGGGGGAGGGGGTGGGTAGAAATATACAAAGAAAGTGTGAGAGGGAGCGAACATTAAAGAAAAAGAGAGAGAGTGAGAGAGCAAAAGAGAGAGATATGTTTGCAATAAAATAATAATAAATCATCACAGAAGCTGAATTTATCTCCGGACATGGTTTGCAGCACAACGAATGCACATGAATAGTGATGTAGATGCTGAGAGAGAATGAGTGAGTGAGTAGAATCCTACCATTGAATTGACTGACTTAAATCCTCACGAGTAGCTTTCATAACATTTTCCATTTTAAATGTACGTTTTTATTGTGTTACTCTTTAGTCATCACAGAAATTTAAATCCTTAACAAAGATCCGTATCCCAAAAGAGTAAGCGTGTGAGAAAAAGATTTGCTAAGAGTTGTTATTCTCATCACTACACATGACTAGAGTACATATACATACAAAATCGAAATAAAATATCACAGTAGAGAAGAGAAAATGAAACATGATTTTTATCTTATTATCTGTTGTATCCTTTGGCGAATTTTCTTACGAACCTCACGTTTGAGGTGCATATTGAATGGAATCTTTTGATATTTATGAATCCTAATGATACTACAAAAATTAATTAACCTTCATACTTCGGGAAGGATTCACGAAAGATACACGACCCTGCCAAAAACTCATGGATCTACTTAGAATAATTTATCTTAAAAAGTTAACATAAATCTCAGATCGTTCGTAGAATTTAAAAAAAAATTAAAACATTGCTGGAAAGATAAAAGTCTCCTCTTTAAGCAAAGCGTGAAAATTCACTGAGGCAATTGGAAAATGCATGCATCGCTCATTGCAATCTGCGCAACCCGACACTATTTCATTGTGAAACGTAAACGGAAAACCGTAACCAGTAGCTAAAAAGTGCATCGGGAAATCGATTGCGGCAGCACCGGGCAGTCCGGTTGCAGTTTCGGTGCACAATTTTTCGGCGGCTTCGAGTTCGTTTACGGTAAAAGTCTCCCCTCCCCATTGTTCCCTCCTTCCCCCTGCCAAAGGGCCCTGCGGTGCGTTTCGAGTGCACCTGTCGTGCCGTGGCTCGGGAGGACTATAATTGAAAGCAAAAAACCATTGGTAAAATTAAAACTGAGAAGGGAAAAATAAAATTACCTTTTAATCAAATTAAATCAAAAGCAATTTCTGGGCCAATCGTGACGTTGGCCAAATGTTATCATACATTTTATGTTAATTGATCAGGAAAGGATTCAAACGAAACGGATCGGGAGAACGGGGCGGAAACAAAAACCCAAATGAAAAGGCGCGATGTGAAAGGATAATAAAGCAAGTGAAGTTGCATTTGGAAAAAAAAGGAAAACAGAGTGCTTCTGATGTAGCAGCAATACATGCGGTGTGGTACCGTGAACGAAGGGCATGTGCACCGGTTTCAATCATGACACGATTTTTGGACGGCAACATGCAATATACTAAAATCGGATGTACTAAACCTAGCATTTTTTTGCTTCTAATTTGCGATACGTTTCCGTTCTTAACGATTAATTATTTGACATGATAAAATCAGCGAACCAGAAAACTGGTCGTCGAACTGGCAAACACTAATGCCAAATCAACAATATAAAAGTTCGCACACGTCGAACCAGGGATGATCAAAGTTGCAAGGCGCCCTGAGAAGCTCATACTCGTAATAATCTTTTCTCACAATTCAAAACAGACACACATGACACAGACACACATACACGTTCAGGAACGGTTAGGCAGCTTCCTTCAAGAGGCGTTGGATAAAATAATGAAACATTCTATACCAGGGTTCGACAACGCCGGGTCCATAAGGTGAATTTAAGAAAATTCCTCAGCGCTTAAGAAAACTCTTGTGTATCTTACACAAAATTTCCATTTTCCTCATTGTTGTTTATGACTTCAATGTTTCGTTGGAACTGTTCAATGACGTGTTCAATGGCAGGAAACTTTTACTGTTACGCACTGTGAATCTCGTTGGGAGTATTAGTATGTTTATTTCGCAATTATACAAATGCTACATTCACGGAATTAAATTCTCGATACCATTAGGGTACAAAACATTATTCCCAATGTTCAGAACTTTCTGAAACTGGTTTATTTCAAACAAAAATACTAGAAAGTTTAACGGCTGGCTTATTGTCTGATGCAAAATACTAAGAAAAATGTATCAAAATTAATGGATCAAAGTAACACTTTGAAGTATATTACCTTATCGCTTTGTTTCATTCCAACTAACATTTTTACAAGTTTTATCATGGTTTTCAATTTTTCAGATTCAGAAATTAAAAGCGGAAAGAAAATTTAATTTATGGAATTTAATATGTTTTTCGAAATATTATAAAGCGCTACAATAATTTGACAATACTTACTGCACTATGTTTTCCAAGATACAAAAATCGTTTTAGGGATCCAGAAATTTAAATTTTAAATTTTTTACAGATTGCTTATTGTAAATACCGAAAAGGTTGACATACTACTGTGTCCAAAAAGTAAGGTGACATTGGATGTTAAATTTTGCGCGCCAAAAATAGCCCCTTGTTTTTATTTTTCGTATGTCACTATGCATGTTTTTGACAGCTGTGCCAAGTTTCAAGTCAAAATATCAACCCGGCTAAGAGCAGCAATTTTTTAAATTTGGTGCTACCTGTGTAATCCTCGTTGGGTAAAGATGTCTAGCACGAGCAACTTTGTTGAGCAGCGCTCGTGTATCAAATTCTGTTTGAGAAAGCCTTAAATGCACTGTACCACTTGTACACTTGTTTTTTTGACATTGTTTTGTCAATGCGGTAATGTCGTTTCTCAAACAGAATTTGATACACGAGCGCTGCTCAACAAAGTTGCTCGTGCTAGACATCTTTACCCAACGAGGATTACACAGGTAGCACCAAATTTAAAAAATTGCTGCTCTTAGCCGGGTTGATATTTTGACTTAAAAACTTGGCACAGCTGTCAAAAACATGCATAGTGACATACGAAAATAGGTTCATCCAGACGATGGCAATCTTTTCGTCAATCTTTCGCACACATTCAAACACGGTTGTCAGCAATGTGCAAAAATGGCGGATTCTATCCATACGATGGCAATCAATGTTCATCAATGTTTCCAACAATGTTCAAGGTTTCTAAACATTTTTCATGGCATATAGTTATCTTGGTAAAATATGTATCAATAGAAAGTAATAACAAATGGTAACTAGTTAACATCACAAAAGTGAATTTAATTAGTGGCATGATAGAAAAACTGAACCAACACTTGCCCACATGAAACTGACACGTTCTAATTAATAATTTACTTAAGATTCGTACAGCATATAGCTTGGCTTCGTTACCTTGTTGAATGCCAAACGGATCGCTGTCAACATTGCTCGTCAATGTTTCTAGCTTATCCATCGACCCATGGATAGCTCGTCAATTCTTTCGGCAATGTTGCTTGGCACACACATACAGTCAACGAAATCATGTACGAATACGGTAAACGTCAACATTGCCGAGAAACATTGCTGTCGTCTGGATGAACCTAATTAAAAACAAGGGGCTATTTTTGGCGCGCAAAATTTAACATCCAATGTCACCTTACTTTTTGGACACAGTAGTATATGTACTTGAAAATGAATAATTACATAGCAAAACTAGATACCTCTGGCTAAAAGATTGAGGTCCGACCCTGTAAAAACCGTTTAAAAATTGTAGAACTATGTGATGACTGAGCAAATGCCTCGTTTGGTGCTAATAATTTTAACATGGCATAGAATAGGCAATTTTAAAGAAATTTTATTGGAATAAGTAGTCTTAAAGATTCCGTCACAAGACTACATTAAGTCTTTATCATAGACATTATCATTGATTGGTTTCAAAAGAAGTTTTCGTTATGAACATAACAAACTCTTCACTTTGTTAAAAACTCAGGCTTAGAGGTTGATTTTATAGCAACGTTTAACACGTTAACTGCCACGTCACCCAAAAGTGGGTGACAGGAGCTATCAGTTCTAAAAAGGGTTTGATCTATAAATAAATGAAAATTCAACAACAAAAACCTATAATAATTTTAAAAATAAGTTCGTTGGAAAGCTAAATATTTGCTGTTAATTCGAAAACGGCCGGTTTAACGACTGTTAAAAATAATTTTGTTTTTAAATATTGTACTAAGAAAGTGTGTGAAAAAGGCTTTGCAGTCAATGTGTTAAAGGGGTTTAAAGTAGGTGAAGGTTGAACACTGTTTTATACAACAAAAATCTTCAATATTTAAGTTCTTTTGCGACCATTTTTAAATCGAGAAATAATTTACTACATTTCTCGATTCAAAAATGGTTTAATATTATATCAAAAGTAGTTCAACATCCTTTGAAGCTTTTTCCTCCGTCGGAACACGTGTGGCGACCCCTGTTCTACACCGTTCCGGTCGGTGTGCATGGGTCAAAGGCGTGGGTGTGCTGAAGGTGAAATGCCATTTCTTGCATCGAAGCATGCACCGTCGGAATGGCACAAGCTGAACCGGATTACTTGCACTCCGTAACGTACCGTTTTTGCGGCTCTATGTGTGTGTGTGTGTGCATGGGTTTGTGGGAAAAGGACTGAAAAAGGATATGCCCTATCATGCCGACGGCCGACGTCGGCTCGTCGGCGCCATCCATGAGAGGAGGATCATCATGTGTCAGGGCTAAGCAAACCTACGAGGCGAACGGCACGGGAGGAACGAATTTCCCCATCCAGTCAGGCAAGGGCACCGTCATAATCCATAAATTCTACACTGTAGCGCAGACGACATCTGAGCACAATTTATGGGCAGAACTCGGCAGCCCTGCGATCGGCTGGCGATGCAACTGGCCCTCTGCAAATTGAATCCTCTTTATTCCGGCTTCCGGTGCCATCCGTTCCGGGCTGGTTGTGGTGATGGTGGAGAGGGGAGGGGGGAGACACTTTTAATCGTTGATTTTCCAGCGGGCGTCCAGAAAAGAAAACTTTAAAAATGAAAACTAGTAGAAAAAAGGGAGGTAGAGAAAGAAAACCATACGCGACGTCTCGATAGTATCGTCGAGTTAGGAAGCCGATTAAGAGTGTGTGGGTGTGAAAAGGGTGTCATTTGTCTTTTTCTCGCATCGATGGGGGAAGCAAGGATCACGAACGGCATCGATGGTCCACACAGTGTCGGTATTTGGCCACCAAACCCCTTTATTTTTCCGAGTGCCGTTTTTTTTTACCGGCAAATGGTCGCCGATGAATAAAAATCACGAATAATTGGCTGCCTCGAAGCTGAAGCCTCGCTGTTAGCGAATCGCCGGACCCGAAAGGTCAAGCCGGGCCTGGTGTGAAAAGATGGTTTTCCCCAAAGCTGGGGCACGGTACTACACAACAAAAGTTTCAATTTTTCCAAGCTTCCTTTTGTTTTGGAGCTGTTTCTTTTGCAATGGGTTTTCTTTTGCTGCGATTTCTTTAATATTTATATCCTTTACCCTTTTCTCGGGTGCTGCACGAACTCGTATGAAAACCACCTTCACACACACCCACACACACACACACCGAGCTGTGGACAGACACCAACCGGGTGGCATATTTTCCAGCGCACACCTCGTGCTGACCAACTTCTTTTCGCCGGTAAATAAACCAATCGATACATCGGTTAAACCGATGCCTGCCCCGCCACCCGCCGCTACCGCGAGCTCGAAAGGGGCACACAAAGACAATGAAAGAGAAATTATAGCGTGACATGATAACTTTCGCCAACATTCACCCCGACAAACTCTCCCGGTCCGGGCCAAATTGCTGCTCGAAGCTCGATAGTTCGTAGCGGAGACTTTTCCGAATCGAACGTGTCCTTGTGTGTGTATGTGTGTGTGGTAAAGGGCAGGCAGGTACGGGGGTGGGGGAGGCGAACTCGACCGATGGTGAAGTTGGTGTTGTTTTTTTTTCATCTGTTTTCCCTTTTGGAAAAGTTTTCGTTTAGACGGACGAAATTTATGAACACTCCTTCGGTGGGCAAAGGCACGCCAACTAACCAGAAACTGCCAGACGATTGCAAATGGATGCACAGAGGAGGCTGTGGGGAGGGGCGTTGGAAGGTGCAAAACCACGTCGGACGGTGGGACTGTCCGCTGCAGACACCAGCTCGCCAGTGGAAAGCGGGAACCGTATCGATGTTACTTAATTGAGAAACAATCAAACCTCACACTAGATTTTATTGGAGTTTTCCACTAGTTGCAAAATGAAAAGAATTTCACCGGTCGCTTTTCTCCTTCCAGCAAGGACCTGCTGCAGCTTGTGGAGTGTTTTTTTTTGTTTTGTTTTTGGATCTGAGCGCCCGATGAACTTTGTTCGTGTGTACTTTAGGTATTTGCAACAAAGTTACCCTTTGAAGTAGGCAAATGAGACCAGTTTTGGTAATGAAAGTATTTCTTTACGGCGAAGCACTGACGCAGCACTCCGGTGTGCCAGTGAATGAAACGAGTTGACCGGCTTTTCCCGTTTGAATGTCACTTTTTTCCCCATTGAACGTTTGTTTTTTCTGCTTTCACAGGCAGGACAGGTTAAGTTGCAACTCAACGCTATCATGTCTGCATCTTATCGCAGAGTACATCGACGCACCGTAAAGGGTCTTTGCTGTTTTCCTTGTGTTGCACAGTGGCACAACCTGTTTTGGATGGGATCGTGTTGATTTTTCACATAGTTTTCGGTTTTTTTTGTTGAATGAATGAAAACTCATATTTAGTGGATTTGTTAACGATCTTTTTCTACCTCGTAATACACTTTGACACATACAGTTTGGCTTCTATTTTCCACTTGTTTCAGTCACTTTGACTTTGTTTTGATTTGATTGACATTTTCATAGCTGATGTTATGTTTTTACACTTGTTCAAAAGTTTGACCTTTTTCGACAAAACTTTATAAGAAACACTTTTAGGAAGCATCGGTTGACATCTAGTTGTGGACATTAGTTTCTATTTTATGATATTTAGTTGTTTTGGGAGGTTTTCTTCTTCTTCTTCTTGGCGTAACGACCTCTTGGTCATGCCTGCCCGTTAAGGGCTTACGAGACTTGTTTCCCTATTGTAGTACGTGGATAGTCAGTCCTCTCGTAATTGTGAGGTTTTATTAGTTACAATTATGGCATATCCGAAATTGCTACTACGAAAAAAACTATAGAAAGTCGTAGAGATTCTTTGGTTTGTGAATAAACATTTTATGTATTTTTATGGTGTGCCGATTGTTTGCCAAAGAGAGTGCAGAGATTGTACATGTTTATTTTGTTTGGCTTAGTCAATCTGAGTTTGAAATGTAAAATTTAGATAATTTTACTAAAAATCGGGAAACAAGTTAATTATTTGCTGAAGCTGATTGAAGGTGTACGAGCAAAAGTTCGTTCCTTGGCTTACAATCAAATGGAAATACCATCTCGAAATGTAGTAGAAGATTACGGCACCGACAACTGAACTGAAGAAAAAGGTTTGCATTAAAAGCAAGTCCGTATCATTATTTTAAAAACGAGCTTTGACATACCGGAACATACTGGAATTATTTTTTAAAGTTCTTTCTTTGTGCAAATATTGTTAATATACAGGCAAAGTCATTTCTTTGCATATGAGGTGCAAGTCTATATTTTCAGAAATATATCAATTTTTATGCCGAAACAAATATTTGTTAGACTCATCTAACATCAACTCATTTTTTCTTTTCAGTGTTCAGTTCTCATTCACGAACGACAACTCTCACAATTGTACATTGAAATCATTATGTACTACTGTGGAGATTTTCTTACGAAACTATCCTTCTTTCGCATGGTCGAAAGATTTTGAAAATTGGTTTTGAATGATATGTCAAACCGAAAGACCGGACTCTGGGCCACTGTGCGCTGCTGCGTTCGTCCTTCGCCTCGGAAAATACAATCATTTGCACGCTCACGCACACACGCCCGGCGCGGGCAAATGTGCTTGTGTTCCGGGCCGGAAACCCATTCCCCGCTGAGGGTCATTCTTGTTAGTCCTGCGCCCGAAAGAAACGACCTTTCGGTAGCTGGCAGCTTACGCTCGGCAGTAACGGTTCGCTTTACGCTCGACGACGTTTTTGCCTATAGGTAGGGCTCGCTTTATGCATATGAACGATAGGTGTTTCTATTTCTTCGCAGTTGCTTCTGTTTTTTTCTTCTTCTCTCTCGCCACTGTTGATGTAGCCTCGGCGGATGGATGAGCATATTTTGACAGTCGCAATCTGGTCCCCGGCAACCTTTGCCTTGCGTGTGCGACTGTGAAGTTCGTTCCCGCTTTGTGTGGCGTTCCGTTTCTTGTTTTTTCGCTGTCCCAAGACGATTATGAGTATGCAGATGAAGCAATCTTTTCAAATTTGTTGTCAACGATGCATCCCGATGAACCACTCTGCATGCATAAGCGATCGGACGGCGCCACTCGGCACAACGGAACGGCCCTTGGCATCCTCATCCCACGCGTCATTCGTTATACGAGCCAACAGCTCGCACTTGGTCAGCGCTTGCTGTAGCTGTTGTAATAGTACACCGGCACACGTTCCGTTTGGTTTGCGAAGACGAAATCCGGCCCTTTTGCCGGACGGGAAAGGGAAGAGAACGATGAAGGGTTTGATCATCCGGAAAACCATGTTGACGCCAGAAGGTTACATTTTTCGGCGTGAGCCTGCTACCGACTTGCGGAAGTCCATGCGGCAGGTTCACCGAGTATGTACACTTTGTTCTGCTGCTGTAAGACTACCTTGATTTTTGGGTTTTTGGTTAAAAACTTATATATTAGTGATGAAGAGTAAACGAGGACCCGTCCGAGATGCTCATCTTCCTACTATTTTGCATTTGCGCCTAAAGGTATGCAATGTGCGACACATGCTCCGGTATGTTGATTGTGAAGCCGAATATTCGATTCAAATACTCATAGGTCGCAATTAGCTTATAGGGACTGTAGTTATAATATTGCAAGCCCCAACCGCTTCAGAGAATCTACCGGTCATCTTTGTTGCACATTTCAATGTGCGGTAAACACCGCTTCTTTTGCAAGGTTGACAGCAGACAACCACAAGTTTGGAATCGGTTGACATTCGGTACCACTCAGCTTGCTCGATTCCCCCGAGCCACCGTGGTTGGCAATTATATGCTTGCGGATATCCTTCTACCGGTTCAGGCTTTCTCCCTAGCGCTTTCATCAATCCCTGTACCGGTTGGGGCCGACAATAATAAAACCGCACACCTATCACCCATTGCATACCTTTAGGTACTTCGTCGCACATCAGGTGTAGCCACAACCGAAAAAAGACTCATTTACTCTTTTTGGAGTTGTAAAAAGCATAGTAGCAGTGCAATAGTTTTCGATTTATTTCCATTTTTACGTTGATGTATGTTTTTTATCATTAAAATTAGAAAAAGAAAATCGGTTCGATTATCGTTTCCGCATTGTGTTTGAGGTTTGCTAGCTGATTTGCTGTATGATATTTTAGAATCAACGTAATGTGACATAATGTAAGATTCGTGTAGTATCAGGGAAAAATGTAATAGATTAAAAAACCACCAAGTGGAGGAAAAGAGATCAAATCAAGTTGTGCTTAATATTTCAACAACAACCAAATAAGCTATAATGCCTTAAATTTAGCTTTCTATTTGAAGTAACCCAAATTTCATTTACGATACCCAACAGCAGAATAATAAAAACTGAACTAAAATATTAAAGAGTCTTATATAAAGTTGAGAAAACGGGTCAAAGCGCCAAAACTTACAGAGATATGCACAGAAAAAACTTTCGACCTAGGTTAAAAACAATACAACTAGATCGGGAACCGGGTATGCCGTCGTGACTAAAAATTTCTTACATTGACAGACATTGTTATCAATAGTATGAGTTAGCTAAGCAAAGGTGTATGCAAATAATGTTTTGCTGCTGAACAACTTTTAACTTCGATTATCCCAATAGATATAGACGTACAGGAGTGAATATAGACGTACTCTGAAAAAGAAATAAAACAAACAACAAAGAAATAAACAAAAACATAAACAACCATATCCTAAACACTGATGTGCTAAAAAAGCGTTGGCTGACATTTACTTACAAATTTTGCAGCGAAAACTTATGATCAAACCTAGAATAATACCATTGGAGCAAAGAAACCAATGGATGAAGATAAAAAGCTGTATTTTTCGGACAAAGCTGTTTTTTTAAACATCAATAGAAGTGAGATTATCATTTGTCCTTCATAACAAACAATGTAATAGACTCTAAATTTATCTATCTATATAAAAGAAGGTACATTTTCGATAAAATAAAGATGGTCTTACAGCAACTGGACACGCTGTTTACTTGTATATTATATTGAACAGGGGTGTGAAAAGTCCCTCTTGATCCCTCTCGTGAAAGTTAGATCCGATCAGCTGCCAACGGTGGAGTTCCAAAACTATACCGCTTCAACCGAGAGAAGTCGAATCTGGTCCCGCCACGGTGTACGATGTACGTAGTTTATTGTGCTGGTGAACAAGAATCAATCAGACGCTGCAGCTTCTAACACGCATGCTAGAGAACGAGGGCGTACTATCACCCACACCATTGCCTAGAGGATTACTCTCACGGGAGTGTTAAAGGGAAATTGTGGACGCTTTGTAGCTGGCCAAGTAAATCGAGGACAAAGTCCACTAATTAAGTAACCCACCGGTAGTATTTCGCTAAAGGGCTAACACCTTACAACCACACACTCACACACACACCCGCTCACATATGCTGATAGTTTGTCGGTTTTGGGGATCGCAGGGTTGGGACAAAAACTTGCCCAATTCTTGCATTCAATTCGGCAATCATGGAACGGGGGGGGGCCCAACGTAGCGGGGCTGGACGGGTTAAAGGATGAAGGGTGCAAAGACTGAACATAACACTTTCTCGCATGGGCCAATTGGGAGCAATTAATTTAAATTCGATACGAAGTGCTTTGTCCGAAGTGCTGAGGCCGGTACAAGGCGTTTATCCGTTTAATGACACTCCTTGAACCTATTAAGTTAATAGTTTTCCTCGTGGTCGGCGTCCACCAACACCACCGCCTCCGGCTCGCCAATCCGGGGGTCCGGTGTAGTCCCGCAGCACCCCGTGGGCAAGTTATGTACAATTTCGGCCCCGGCTACGGAGAGATTGTCCTGTTTATGCGATGTTAATCCCGTGATTTACATTAACGAACAGTTTCTTTGCGGTGCGGCTTGGGGCCGCATGGCACGAAGCGCACAGAGGGGGCTGCCATAAAGGAAGTGATTTGTCTTCCGGACGTCCGGACGCTGGGCATACTCTGGCCGGGTCCTATGGTCACGGGCCCATCCCTCCTAAGTGGAGGCCAGGGAAAGTTTCGAATCTGAAAACGGTTCCAGCTTGCAACAAAACAAGGAAAGGCTTAAAGACCTATCCCTAGACGTAGGCTGGCGGGATTTAATCGATACAGTTTGAGATGCCCCAGGAGAGCTCTAACCGTACGGATGCCTTATAAGTATACTTTGTCTATGTCCTGCGTTCCTATGTACTTCTCTCTTTACTAAACCCACACACACCTGATATCAATCAGAGTTTGAGTTAAACGGTGTTTAAAGACACGCTCAGCAGTCCACTGGGGTCAACCGCATCGATATCTGGGACGTTTCTCCTATAGGAAAAGTGAGTCTAGGAACACTGTAAATCCTCGCTGCAGATAACCCTCCTCTTCTGGACATGGTGGAGGTCTGATTTTAGCTCCCATTGTGAGTCTTCGACTGACTCCCGGTGGCGGCGAAGAAAATGTGACCGCGAACTCCAAAACATTCTTGGGTATAAATCTATCTCCCGCGGAGCTCCAACGAAAAACCTGTGGACATTCCCCTTTTTGCAGCGGACTCTTGGTTACCCGGGATCTGCTTTCGGTTTCAAGTTGCTCAGATTACCGAAAAAAAAAACAAACGGTGGCCCACCCGTTGGGACGAGGACCTCAACACCCATCGTCCGAAAGCGGCAAAACCGAAGTGCCGGGGATGGACAGAGAATAGTCGCAGAAACTGGGGCGCACCGGCGCACCATTGGTCTGCAACGATGGATCCCGGGAATCCCCCGCGCACCGTGTAGAACACGAAAATAAATTTCCTGGTAATTTATGTTGAATAAATTTCACGTGTATATGAGAAGCGGCCATAAATATTGTCTGTTTCAACATGAATACGTAATTTATTTTCACGCGCCGCACTCGAGCCTTGCCCAACTATATCTCGCTTACTATCAACACACATTAACACGCGCGCCCGTTACTCGCTGCACGGATGTTTCACGCTTTTCTCGCACGGCACCTCTGCTGCTGCCGCCGTGCCGCACACCGTCTCTGTCTCGTCCTGTGCTATTGTTCCGGCCGGACTTGTTGTCGTCTCTGAGTGCTCCGAATTTCGGGTGTGGGCACTTGCATCGAACACCGTGGCGCTGTAGTAAATGCGGTGGTCCATTTCTTTGGACAATTGATGCCATTGAATTGTTGGCTGACGTAAAACATTCATGCCTTTTATCCGCGTCCTGTGTTTTAAAACTGCCGATAGGGAGGAAACAACATGGATAAAGAAGTGGAGTGAGTGGTGGGGCAGAAGAGAGAAAAAAAGAGCTGGCAGTGTTAATTTGTCCATCCAGGCACATCGAGACGCGCAGACTGGCGCTCTGGTTGGATGCTATGAGGGAGAAAAATCGGAGTTCGAGGTTTTCAAAAAAAAAACCCCGCTTATGTAGAGTGTCCGGTTTCTGGCCCTACAGGAAAGGGCTAGTTTTTGTTTAGCTTCCTTCATCAAACGAAACCCGGGCCCGGGCAAACAGAGAGCCTCGAGTGAGGTGTGAAGCACATGTGCGCACGTTGAAGGCGTATTTGTCGAACTTGGTCGGGACGGTCGGACGACAGATACCTAGGAGCAGGACTCGTAGAGAGACGAGCGGCGATAAAGAAGCAAAACCTATGCCACGGCTAGAGGCAGCTGCAAGTGACAAAAATTGACAGCATACTTTCGTTGGTTGCTTCGCTACCGGTAGTTTGAAACCTCACAGTGCAAGGGCCTCGTCTGGGGATGCAGGAACATGCTCCGCGCAAGGGCACAGTAATTTGGGTTTTCGTTGGGAAAAAGTTAGCAAACCCAAAAATAGCTATCATTTTATGCTAATGAAACTTTAATTCGTTTAGTATAGTTTCAAATGAGAGCTATAGTGCTCTTGTTTTTAGATTACAATTATAACTAGAAAGCTATCAGAGAGGATTCCAAAGGTCCACTTATTTGGACTTCACCATACGGCAATGCTTGGAAAAGGTAGCAGAGTTGTAACAACATACTTTCAATTTCTGAATTGCCTTAAGAGCTAAATACGATAGCATGGTCATTGGTAAACTGTGTCAAACCAAGAGTTCTTTTGGAATACTGGTAAAATTAAATAGTCTGGTTCAGGTGAATGAAGAACTTTCAAATACCTTAGTTACCAACATAGTACTACCTTTTGCTACCGTTAGGATGGTAGAGATTGTAGTCCAAAACTCAGACGTAGGACCATCTTCTACCCAGTAAAAAGTCAGAACTTCGGTGACCATCAGCTACACCTCTATCCAAACGTCGTCCAGAATTTTACCTATTTTGGTGTCAAAGTTTGGCACCGACAACAACATCCGATAGAACTCTTAGAAGAAAGGTGAAGCTTATGATATACAGGACATTTACAGTCCCGCTACTCACATATGCCTCAGAGACGTGGACTTTGTCAAAATCTGGTGAAACCCTCTTAGTCGTGTTCTGAATTAAGGTATTCAGGAGGAGTTTTGGCTCTGCGACGACCTCACTGTCGTACAGCCAACCAAATTTATCCTTTTACATTTTTTTTCTTATGTCTATACTTAAGACCTTTGTCGACCATATTTGTTTTCGAGAGTTTATAATCCGAGATACATGTTTGCAGTATATTTTTTTATTAATTTGTATATATATTTATCAATAGGAGTTCATTTAAAAACGAATTCTGTTATTTTTGCTGATTGGGATAAATTTCCAATTACGAATGTTAATATACTTATTAGATTGTGAACTTTTACTGTCATCTTTGCCCAGAAATTGACTGTCAAAATAGGCTCTTGCAGGGCGTTTAACATAACATTTCCTACTTCAAATACCCGTTCTTAAGTGTTCGTCAATTTTTATTACTTTATTTGACACTGATCAATGCAATTGAATCAAATTTTAGTTTTTTATTATCATCATTTAATCAGTACAATCCTAAAATTTGTCTGTATGCTGTATGTATTCTGTATGCGAAGTTCTAATTATTACCATTAATCTTTTGATTTTTCACGGTCGCACAATACATTTGAAATCGCTCTCCAATCATTAAATCTTTTAAGCAATTTGGACTGCGACGAGGAAAATTCGTCTTCAAGCAGCTAAACAATACTTTTGCAAATGAATCGCTGACACTTCAAATGGAAAGGTTAAACCCAAAAAGGAAAAAGAAAACTAACTCTACTAAGGCTTTAAAGATGAAAATAAAAAATGGTAACACAATATCAAAGTTTACCAGAAATGTAACTAGAATAATTATGTTTGCTATATCGCTCGCTGTCCGTATCCAAAAGAGAAAAATATAAGTTTCAAATAATATCGGTGGTTCAGGCTTAGGGTTTCAGCTCGGGGTCCCCCCCAATCCGCCCCTGCTCCAATCGCGGTGATTTAGATAACCCGATTAGATTTCCAGCCCAGGGTCTCTCCCTCCGCCAGAAGTAGCTCGTTTGAAGAGTGCTCGTTGCAGCCGGCTCGTAAAAGAAAACTTGTACAAAATTATATCCACTAATGTGTCATCTGCAACAAGGTGCCTCGGCCTCGGGCGTCTACTTCTTTTCCCCCCTTCCGCTCTGTCGCTCCCTTGGTCCTCCCCCCCCCTGGGGGAATGGGCATTCCTGGAAGCCGAAAACATCTTCGGAAAACGCTGCGGCTGAGAGGTATCGGGGGACAAGTGGTGAGGATGGGGGGGGAAGGGAACAGTGCACATACATACACATAGAGAAAAACAATTAAATAAGGTTGCGGGTCCAGTCGGTCGGTCGGTAGCGGGTTCGGGGAGGATGTTGTAAATGTAGCAGAGCGAGAGGCACTCCCACCCGCCCACGTGGGTTCCCAACAACTGGTGCGCCGCTGAGGAGCGTATACGGTAAGCGCTCCATTGTAAGCGACCCGTAAGTCCGTGACGGAAGCAATAAACGACAGCAATGAACAGCAGAAGCACTTATCCTTCTTTCCGTGCAAATATCCAATGTAGATGAGCATAAATTTTCATCCCACTTCCGGCGACTTCCGTTTCGCTCCCGGTTTTCCCGGCTGGCCTTCGGTTGGGGTTGTCTGCCTGCCTGCCTGCCTGCCTGCCCGCCCGTCCCCTGGGCCACCCTGCCTTTCACGTGCAGCTACGGGATGTGTCCTTTGACCGTTCATTTTCCGCTGTGTGTACGCGCGCATACATTTCTCCGTATGCTTGTACTAGGTTAGTCAATAAGTTTTGAAACTTAACAGCTTCTTTTTTGGAGGTTATCATTTTTTATTGCTCAGCGTAGTCTCCAAGAAGATCCATGCACTTGGTCCAACGATTTCCCAACTTTGTCATGCCTCTTTGTTGAGCAATTCTTTCCACGAATTAATTTGTTTTAGATGTGAAAACAGCCAGAAATCAGAGGGAACTAAATCTGGCGAATGGTGTGGATGTTTCTACAATTCGTAGCCCAATTTATTGAAATTCGGCTCATTGTCTTGGTGAAAAATGAGTTTTTTTTCTTTTGCAAACCGGGATTTTTTTCAAGTACTTTACCATTAAACTGGACCAGAAGGTTACCATAATAGTCAGAGTTGATTGTTTTACCAGTTTGAAGATTATATACCAAGAAAATCCCTTAACTGAATCCCAAAATACTGACGCTAACACCTTCTTGATCTTTCAAAACCATATCCTGTACTTTTTTAATGCTTTCTGGAGTTTATAAAAACTTTTTGGACGCTTCAACGCTTGTATGGCCACGCCCAAACTTCAAAATCTTAGGTTAATGAATACGGTTCTCCAATAAGGGATTTTATATCCAGCATATTGGTTAAACTCAACTGTCAAATATTGTTTATAAACAAAGTGAAAACGACAAGCATTGACGACAATTTTCCCCTTTTTCTGGTAGATCAAGCCTCACTCAGTTGGGACCTTGCCGAGAACGCTTTTCTCGGACAACTTTCTGCACTTGTCTGCGACAATCAGATAATATAGGCCTGCTTCAGATAGGCATGTGTTGCATCTTCAGTGGTCTAAGAAACCAAGACAGCACCTTCTGGACGTAGTCTTTCAGAATACGTAGAATAGCAGCATCCTCGCATATCTATTTATCAGATACTCACTACTTTTTCTGTAAAAACGCTCCAAATTTTACTTACCGACGCAATTACCACAACACAACGGTAAACGTAAAGGTAAACAAAAGTAACTGGACTGTCAAAAATTTCTTTTATTTTTCTATCGATGATTTGTCAAAATGCCCTTCAAAGGACGATCAGTGTATTACATTAGACCATGTCTAAAACCAATCGGTGAATGGTTAGAAAGGAAGGAGAAGACTACAAAACAAAGATAAATAAAGATAAACCTTCCAAAACAAAGAATTTAACTACAGCCTTTTATTCAGAGATTTTAAATCATTGCACAACGCTCCAAAAAGTCAACTTCCAAATGACATTTGGAGCAAGTTCATATGAAAGCAGCATAGGAATTTTGGATGTTGTACTACTCCAAGGTTGTCGCTGTCAAAACTTATTGACTAACCTAGTTTGTGTCCGAGTGTGGCCGTTTGGGCGTTGGGCGAGCGTGCTCGAGCTCCTTTGTGCTTCGCTACCTCGTAGGGGTTTTTATTTCTTACTTTCTTTCCTTCCTTCCTTCCTTCCTTCCTTTCACTGCTGTTCCGCTTCTGTTCCGCTGCCCCTTCACCGCCGGATCAGGTTTTTGGCTTTCAGCAGTATATCGTGTTCCTTCAATGTAGTTTATGCCCATTTTTGGAACCCTTTTCGACTGGCCCTGTATTTTCCCCCCTTCCCCAGTGGTGGTTTGGGACGCGAGCCTGCCACGGCTTCCGGTCACGAAATTGTGTGTGTGTGTGTCTGAGTACAAGAGATGGAAGCAGCGCCGGTCGTCCTACAGGGACCTAGGGAGGTTTTGCCAGCGTTTCGGGCGAAAGAAAGTGAAGCCCATGACGCTTCCGCAATGCGGATGGTGATGGGACTCCCGACGACGACGACGACGACGACGACCTGCGAGCATCCGTAACCTAATTTGTTTCCCCGGGCCAAAGGGGCCAAGATGTTCCGGCATTCCACGAGCCCATCATGGCGTCTAGCGACGACGACGACGACGACGACGCCACCACCAGCGGAAGTCGGTCGGTCGAGTTGCGCTTTCCGTAGCGGCCTCCGGCGTACGTGTGCATGCTCGCGCACCCAGCTGCGTATGCCTGTGTGCCTTATATATGTGTGTGTGTGTGTTTTATACCAGGAAGTCGTTTTCGCGTGTGGCGTAGTAACTGGCAGCGATCAGCAAAACCATTGCACCATGCCAGGAGTCGGCCGCCTGTTGAAAAGTGCCGGTGCATTCAGCTGGCAGCCGACCGAGCGGCCCTTCGATTCACGGTGCACTTTACCATCACATACACACACACACACACCCTCAGCAGAGCTGTACACATGTGATCCGACCTGTTGCATAAATTTAATATGAATTTCAGAATTTTATATTGCCTCCGTTTACCACCACCTTCGCCTACAACCGGCAACCAGGGTCCACGTCCTGCCGCTTCTGCCAACAGTTGGCGAACGTTCGCGGAGGGCGTCAGCGTCGCGGCCCGAAATGTGACAACCTATTTTGAAGGCGAAATAAATTCGGCTGGTGTCGGGATGGACAACGGCACGGTTACTGTTGCTTTTGCCATTCTGCCTGAAAGGAGAAAAATAGGCGAATCAAATCGACTTACAATGACCTAACTCACTGCCTCGACACAAGGCAGGGGAAAAGGAGGGAAGATAGGTAACAATGGGGCAAGAATCGGTTGCATACGGTTTTTGCAAAAGTGTTAACCCTAGAACAAGAACTAAAATCACCATAAGTAAATGTGCAATTTCTACCCTATGTATGATAATGCTTTTATCATTCAGTGATGAGGAGATTTAACACTAGAATACAATGCTTTGGAATCTTTCGATAATGTTTTTACCGCTTTGTTGTAAGGCTTTTATCTCTCCTATTTTTGAAGATTGTTTCTAATCCGTAATTGACTTCTTTTTAGAATATTTCATACTTTTAGCATATTTTATATATCGACTATCTGTTGGCGCAGTTAATTTTGGATGCACCATCGATCCACTAGCTTGATGTAAAGCTAAAAAGATCAAGTTGAACGGAGTTTAACTTTAGTTTTTCCAAATTGACCATACAAATGAAATAAAAGTGTGTGCTAAAAAGCTACAAACAACAAAATTGACCTTGGGTTTGCAGAGTTTTTAATTTTTTATAGGTTGTTTATGTTCTTTACTTTTTAATTTTCCATAGGTCGCTCCATTATTCCGTTTCGTCGTTACATTATTCACGCCATTCACGTTCCATTTATGATGCCATTCATGGTTGCAAAAATTTGATTTTAGTTTTTAAATATTGCTTAATTTATTAGTTTTTACGGGGCATACATTTATTTTGAATTTATAGTACACATATTGTAAACATAAAAGTAAAAATGAACTCAAATTTGCTCAACTTCTCCTTACACCAAGCTAGCGGAATGATGGAGAGGTGCATCAAAAAACGAAAAGCGCACAAAGATAGTCAACAGCTATACTAAAAGGTAGCCGTTTTTAAATTTTAGATATAATCAAACATATAAAAGTTACAACGTTACAAACAAAAACTAAAAAGCAACGTAGGGATGGTCTACTTGACTCATGGAACTGCTCGCACATAACTTTTTGCTTACATTTAGCTTAGTAGGGCAGCTTATTTTAGCTAATTGTAGGGCATTTACTCTTGCAAGAGAAAATTGAGCGAAAGTGCGTATGGCGAGAGTTTCGGTGTTTCTTCACTTATAATTATCTAGTGTGATATTTGTGACATTTTTCATTGTATGGAGAATTATTTCTCTCAAGAGTAGAAATGGGTAGCGAAACCAAATTACATTTTATTTGCTATGTTCAAAGTTTGAAAAGCAAAATTGTTTACTTTGTTCACGTCCCGGTTTCGGTTTGTTTACAACTCGAATGACAGCTAGCGTCTCTGTTGCATTTAGCTTAGTTTTAATTGAGCGCAGGGCATGCAAAAGTTTTTGCTGTTGCCACAATGTAGACAAACTGTTGGCAAGCGTAAACGGCAATCTTTGAAGTAGGCGATGCGAGAACAATATGTAACCTGGTGTGGTGGGGTAATATTTACGTACTTTTTTGTCACTACATAGCTATTCCGGCTTGTTTTATTCTGTGAGTATCAAATGAATATGGTGTACATAAAACTTAAAAAATTTCATACACTCATAAGGCAGAGTTTTACAAAAGTTAAACGAAAGGCTTTATTTCTCATTGTTGCACAATTTTCCCCTCTTTCTCCTACCTGCTTCCTGGGTAGACCTGGGGCGAAAACTGAGCTACTTCTCGTCGCACACCGCTCCAAATGTTCGCTTGTCAATGTAGAGCCCGTGTGACGTTGTGTCGTCTCAGGGCGGGATTTCGCTTCCGAGATTTCCAGAGATGCGTTAAGATCAGATTAAAAAAAGAACTCCTCGCGCGTCCTGCTCCCTGTGCTCCTCCTCTCGGCCTCCTGGTGGAGCGGGGCTTATCATCCCCTCTCACCACCTCCCCCCCCCCCCCTGCGCTGCTAACGCTCGGCGTGTAGGTAAATAAGCTGTCACTTTTATCGCCATAAATCATGGTTATCGTCGCCACATCGTGTTTCATCCTGCGTGCAATAGATTACATGTAACGTGTCAGGTAAGTATGTGAGGGATTTTCTTGATCTGCGATTTTTTTTCTATCTCTCTCGCTCTCTCTCTCTCTAGCACGTGAGCGTGCTCGGTCAGTTTGCTTTAACGTGCTCCGGAGCTTGGAGCGAGGCTCAAAAATGGCGTGGGGGGCTTTGTCAGGTGATTATTTAATTTTTCGGCGAGCGCTACGGTGCGCCACCGAGGCCATCGCCGTTGTGTGTGTGTGTGTGTGAATTTGGGTCGCTTTGTCTCAGCTTGACGCCTGTTTTCTGTCAGATTTTCCTGCTGACGCGTATCCGATCTCATAATGGCACGCCACCTGAAAATCATCTTCACTTCGACGACACTCGATCGTTGCAGCGGAACAAACGAAAGTGATTGAGTACGTGATTGAGCAAATGCAGCCCGCAACCCACACACCCGGACGGCTCCCCCACCAGATCCATCAGCAATTCGCCGTAATTCCGCGAACGCAGAACGAACGAAACGGGAGACGAACATCCTCTTGACGGTCGTTTTCCCCCGTTTTTTTTTGTTGCCTTGACGTTAAGCGCAAGTTATCCTGGCTCAACCCATCGTCCTGACCCCCAACCGCCACACCCAGCATCCATCCAACCGGCGGAGTGCCGACTTCCGATGTTTCGTTATTTTATTGGAGTCATTCAAAAGAGCATTAAACATAAGTGGCTACTTATACACGCCATTGTCCGGCAGCTGAAGGGGGGACCTGGATGGGCCACGAAAGGGAAGACACTGAAAGAGCGGAGGAGAGAGAGAGAGAGAGAGAGAGAAAGAGAGAGAGAAAGAGAGGAAATTGTAGTGATTATTATTATGAATCCACACACTCCATGGTGTGAAAAGCGTGTCGTGAAGCTGTATTCCTTCCATTTAACCATTGACGCATCCCGGTCGAATTTGTTTTCCACCACCTTTTTCTCCACTATTTTCCGTGTTGGACATTCGAACATCGTTAGTTGGACGTTTTTCTCGCACGATAAAATGCAAACCGGTTTAGTCGACAAATCAATGCGAGGACAGTTGATTTCACAGATGAACAATTTCCTTTATCTAAACATACACAAAGTGATTAAATTAAAGCGAAAGGTATGGAAAGCAAGTAAGGGCAAGTGGGGCAAGATGCCCCAGTGAGGTAATAGACACCGGTACATTTGTAACTGAATTAGGGCATTTAAAATAAAATAAAGATAATTGAATATTTTCAAAGGATTGTTTAAGACATCCTTTGAGAATTCTACGAGCCGACCGCAAGGTTTAACAGAAAAAGGATAAAAAACATTGTGTCTAAGATCATGTTCAATTTCTCTACAATGGTTTAAGCTGTAACAATTGCTAAAACAAAAGGTAGCAATGAAGCAGACATGCATAAAATACCTCAATATGGAACATTGAGTAAATGGTTGCATTGTAGATGAGGACACGAACATCCAAACATCCTCACTAGAGGGCAATATGCACCGGTTTCTGTGGGACAGAACGCACTGCTATAAATGCTAGGTAAAACGTTCAAGATTTCCAAACTTTTTCAGTATGTCGCTGTATTGACTAAACTAACTCAACCTTGCACGTATTCTGCATTCGCAACTCGCAAATTTATTTATTTTTGATATTTAATTGAAAAATCGTATGATTTTAAATTCATTGCAGTAAAACAATTTTTTTTTATTTGGAGTTAGAAGCATATTTAAGTGAATGTATTTCTGAGAGCACTATCTGGGCCATTTTGCCCCACATTTTAAAATAAACGCGTGGACAAGATTGGTCTTATTTCCGTGCTGATAGCAAAGTTGGAAATAGAAAAGAGAATCAATATTTGCAAATCCGGGGAGCATTTTGCCTCACATTACCTTAACCGAAATTTATAACTGATTGGTGCTGGAAGATGAATGCAATCTTTTACTGCATCAAAATAAAATTTGACACTCAATTGCTTTGCCTTAGTCTACCGGAGATGTAAACGAGCAAAAATTTCATTCCACTGCAACATTTTTGTGTCACTTTTAGCAATAAAAATCGTTAAAATAGCTGGTTAAAATATGCATAATAATCTTATTTCGCTTGTTTACTTTTTCCCAAAACTATTTACGTTGTTTTCATCTTGAATTGTAATCATACAAACTACAACAACCAGCTTATAAAGGTTGTTTTGTAAACAAGAGGTATAAGTCCTTTGTAAGATGCGATGACAGATGCGTCAAATCTCGCTGCATGAAACCTTAAACAATTATTTTTGTGCTGGAAATAACCCATCGGCTCAAGAAATGCAGAATGTCTTTCAATAAGCAACGGTTTTGTTATTTAAATGGCATTCTAACAAATTTACTGCTGTCGTTGAGAGTTTTCCACCTCTTGCATTCATTAAAGTCACAATATCCTCAATAGCTGGACCTCCTCGACATTTACGTTAAGTCGGCCGTTTCGTTCGTAATGGTGTCCATGAAAATCGCCCTGCAGAGCCGTCCGGGATCGTCCACGATAATGATGGAGCGATTCGATGCTGAAATAATCTTTAATGACTTGACTTGAATGTCTTGCCGAGCTCAGAAAATTAAATAAATAAATAAACTCGTTCCGATCGTTACAATAAAAACCGACAGCCCACTCTCAGCGCTGCATATGTAACAGCTTCGGGGGCTTTAATTTAAATGATGATGGCGTTTTGCATAACGACCGCTCGAATTCGGTCGCCCGAAATCGTCGTTATCGATCCCTTTCCGTTTTTTTTTTTTGCCGATATCGGGACTCGATTTCGGGTGGGTGGTTTTTGAAATTCGTTTTTCCCCCCGGGTTTTCGAAAATGACAAATAATTCCACCCATTTTTAGTGCCTCCCGGTACCGGATTGAACTACGGTGTGAAATGGGGCTGGTTGGAATCGATTCAATTCACCACCCCTCCGCCCCACAGCCCTCCTTGTGGCATTCCCTTTTTCGACAGTTCTGTGGTTCTGGTCGGTCACAAGTCAATTAAAAATTCTATTCATCTTATATCCGAAAATCGTTACTCAGCATATTTAAAGTGTGTTCCACTCGAAGTTCCAACACCGACCATCGACGGTGAATCGTGCCATAAAACGCGCACCAACGAGCACCCGAATAAAAACACTTCCCGCACTTGAAGACTGAAGGACAAAATGTGTGCGAAATAACAAAAAACACAAAAAACAAGAAAAAAACACAAGAACAAAAAAGGAAAAAACCCAAAACACAAAAGCAGACGAATAGCTAACGTTGGTTGGTGCCAGAAATCATGTCCCGGACGATTGCTTGGGCACTCGGAAGCTGCAATGGATCGGTTCCGCACAGTAACTGGGAATTAACAGCAATCACAATATTTTTCTCGGCAATAAAAATTGATTTATTTCGCTCGCCGCTATGATGGACACCAACATACGCACACACACACACACGCTGAGTGAGTGAGAGAGGGAATACTCCATCCATTCACACATGCCGAATATCGTCGTGGTTTTTGTGGCCTGTTAACCCGCGGTATGGAGGGGTGGTGTGGAGCGGGGAGTGGAGTGAGGGAGGGGAAAGGTGCAAGGAGATGCTGTGCTGTGTCTCTGTGTGCTGGTGGTTGAACTTCCTGTTTCCAATTGATCGACAGTGAAGCCGCCGTGCGGCCCGCTTTTACCGTGATTGATTTTCGCCGGATGGTTGAATTCTGACCTGCTTTTCCTAGCAATGGGAAATGGGAAGGGGGAGGAAAAGTAAAACAACAACAGCAGCACCGGGACAGCGAGAAGGGAAAAACGCAATAAAAATAAATAATCTAGTACCCTTTTGGTGAAGTGGTTTCGTGTTGTTGGTTGCGAGAAAACAAGGCGAAAGATGAAAACGCAAGTAACAAAAAAAAGCCGGGAGAAAAGTGGGTGATACAGTTGAAAACGAAAAAAAAAAAATCACACACACACACACACAGTAGTGGCAAAGATATGAAAAATGGGTCAAAATCACTCAGTGTTCTCCCCCTCGCGCTCCCACTCCCCTCTCGCACCTGGGAAATGCCCGCGGAATGCGATCCCGGAATTCCAACCCTTGAAGTGGTTTGGGGTTTTCGGAACGCCAACCATTGCATTCTCACGGGAGAAATATTCCGGCCAGCGGTGTTCGATTCCGGCAGAATCCAAATCAAAATTCCACAACCTCCCACCCCTCCTCCGCCGGCCTGCTGGTGCTCAATAATTCAGCGGCTCCATCCCGGGACTGCACGGCTCAATTGACTCGCGGCGCACACAAACTTTTCCCGGATGTCGCACGCGGGGCAACAAAATCGCTAGCCAACAGGCGTGGTGGGAGGGGAGGGGATTTGCTGCCCCTCGGTCGAACGGCCGGGTTTTTCGGACGGTAATGAGAATGTTAATGGGCTTCTGCCGAGTTTGTGGAAGCCATTAATAGTGGCCTCAGCGATCGGACATCAGCATCCGGGCGGGCAGCCTGTTGCCTTTGATCGCGCAGCTTTTCATCAATCGAAGCGTCCTCGTGGCATGTCATGTTCGATTGTTAGGAAACGCTTATGCCTTCCGATATGGAGATGTACGATTGTTCAACAATCACACCTTTTTTTCTCTTTCTCCCTATTTTAGGGATGTTTTTTTCGGGTGGATCAAGTGCTTTCGAATCTTTCTTCCATTACACCAAGCAGGTGTGTATTTGTGTTTGCGCCGGAAATACATCTACGATGGAGCGAAGTGAGAATAAAACTAAATAGATATTTTTGAATTTATACAAAATGAAGTTTTTTGAAAGACGAGATGAAACTAAAAGAAAACGACACAAATAAGAAAGACTCTTTCCTACCAGGATTTGGGATATGACTCATAAAAGACACGATTTGTGAAAAACCGGGGTGCAAAATGACAAATTTGGAAAACTATACAAATAATGCAAAGTGTTTCCGATAGCTTCAATGAAATAAAACATTCTTGGTAATTGTATATCTATATAAAACGCTGAACTTGATGTACACATTGGAACAGCAATAAAAAGATATAATTTATATAAAAGTGGATCAAAACATTTTACAGAGAGAGAGAATGATGCGGATTACGTTACTTTATAGAAAATTGGAAATAAAACACACATGAAAAGTTCAAATGCACAAAACCCTTGGCTATAGTTTTGCAAAACAAAAGAAACTGTATTCTGTATTCAGACTGAGGGGGATCAGGTTTTTGTTGATTGCAATAACTCATACATAAACAGTAGTATTTCCTTGTCAATAAAAAATATTCGCACAGCAGTTCTTTGTTTGGAGATGTTAGCCACGTTAGATTAGAATCATGTTCGAGAGGATAAAACTTTTAGTAAAAACTTCAAGAAAATAAAAATATTCGTTAGTATAAAACTAAGTCATGCATGTTTCATTGAAACCTGACTTATGAAAATAGTATGCAATCCAACGATCCAAAGAACATAAAAAAAATTGTTGGCAGTACCAACACGGAATATCCCATAGAAAACATTTTCTATGTAAGAATCGTGTATGGTGCTAAAATAATGTTTTTATGTGCAGAAGTGAAGGCTACTCAATAAATCTATTTTAAAATACAGTACTAGGTATTTATTTATTTATTTTTTTTTTGTTTATTATTTAAAAAAAAAAAAATAATAAACATTAACTGCTATAAATGGTCCTAAACAATGTGGTTGTAACTTTTTCTACTTTCGTGTATTAAGTATACTTAATCTATTTTAGATATAATTAAGGGTTAGGGTAAATATATGCACCAACTTTTCTTTTTTTCCTTTTGCTCAATGAAGATTTTTCGTGTTATTTGGTTAGATTTTTTTCATTTTAAATTTCATCTCGTGAAAATATTGCTCGTGGATGTACCCTAGTTCCATCCTCTTTGGAGAAGTCGTGCGGAAGTTGAAAAAAATCTTTATAAGCTTCAATTTCTAAAAGAGAAAATGTGAAATAATAAGAAAACATTTCGCAAAAAATACAAAAGATAAGTGCCATCTATACAAACATAATAACTGAAAAAACTTACCTTACCTCCATCGCATTATCTTTTGTTAATTTATATTTCTGTTATTAAATTAAAAATAGACTAGCTAACTTTAAGCGCTACATGGCAAAATTGTTTGAATTGGAATTTTACCCCGACAATCAACTCTATTTGATCCATTGTGTAAGGTATTCTTCCGGATGGAAGCCCATGAGGCAGTTTTGTCTTTTCCCCTGATAGGATTTGCTGCAGTTTTCCTTCTTTCTTATGTGGTGATGGTTTTCGGTTGCATCGACTGTGCTACTCTTCCGCTGCTTTCTCGTGCCACACACCTGAACCGGTCTCCTCCACGGAGCATGTAATAACTTGGGTTTTCGGGTGCATCGTTGCGTGCTACGGAACGCCAGAACTTTCACTACAACCACTGTTGACGATGACGCCGAGGTTGATGGTACAAAGCGAAGCAAGAAATCCCATACGTCGAGGAGAATGCGAATGAAGTCTTTTCACGCGGAAGGCACATTCAGAAAAAATGGGAAAAATGCAACTCCCAGCTTTATCCCCCGGACGCAGCCAACAAGCGATCGTTGCTTCACCGTCGTCAGCCGGGCATCACATATGCATGAAATGTTTACTCTTTCATCGAAAAATTATCATTACGAACTGCGAAGAATGAAGCCGGTGCTTGCGTGTGTGTATGTGTGTTTGGGAGGGGTAGTTTTTCACTACGACTTTCCAACCCGTACGGCACATGTTTTGTTTGACCCTTTTGCGATTCGGTCCTGACGCCGCGAAAACTATTCGTGCCGGAAAGCGTGTTTCCATAGTTCGTCGCGTGTGTATGTGTTGATCCTGATCCGTTTACCGAGCGGAGAATGGCGCCAAGTTCCATCGCCTTCCAGCATCGGCCCGTGAATGGCGCGCGATGCATAGAATTTTCAGCATATTCCAAACTAATCCCGAACGGTACCGCTCGGAAATGGAAAAGCTCCACACTAGAGCCGAGTACAAGGGCGAGTGTATGGTGCTACAGGCACGCTTCACGCCCTGTACATGCCTTTTTTTCGTAAAGCGATCAGAACAACCGAAGCCCTCTTACGTTTCACCAAATTTCACCGTAAAACTCCTTCAGTTCGGTTCGCGAAAGATTCGCCTGGCGGTGAGTTAAACATGTTGCACTCAGCAACGCCCGCCAGCGGAGCGACTTTGTTTTGGCGAATACAAACCACCCGCGGCCAAACCGGGGTCGACGGAGCGTTGCGGGGTAAGCCAGCTTACGTTGGAAATCAATTTTGATTCCGTCGATAATCCGCACCATTTGTCGCGGGAGGCAGCTTTCTGGCCGGGGGAGTGTTCGAGTTTTGAGGACAAATATTTTAAATAAGATAATACCAATCCAAGCCGAACCGCGGTTGAGTGCGAGCCGAAAGGGCACCGGAAAAGAGCGGGAAAAAGAGAAAAGCGAACAAACCCGAAGGGAAAACAGTAAAGAAAAAAAAAATTGTGTGGAAATGTTGAAAATGAAAACACCCAATTCCATCAGCGGAAAGTGAAGTTAAAAGCCGGATCTGGATTGACTTTTCATTTACACTGACCTTCATCCCCTTTCACTCTGCCACTCTCTTTCTCTCTCTCCCTATATCCTGAATCCTAAAGTGTGACTTTTTATTTTTCTATTTTCTACCTTTGGATTGAGTTACTGTTGGATGTTTTTGCAAATTTCTATTTCGTTGTTTTGCTTTTCCAACCAACGAATCGAGTTTTTACCATTTTTTTTTTAATGTTTTTGTCGTTCAGCACAACCGCACACAAATTGTCAAGAGATTTATTATGCGTCTGGTAGGGGTTTTCACAAACGTTTGGAGTGTTTTATGTAGAGTTTTATTTTCTACCAAACAAAAACCACTGGTTGTAATTCCTTTTATGCTCTCTGTTTTCGAAAATGCGTTTGTGGGAAATGCACAAAGGAAAGCCTATGAAATGGTTTTGGATTTCTATTTCGGCTGGTTGTGGGAAATAATCGCGTTATAATCGAAACAATTATGTCATCCGCGCGATCATGCGATAAGCGCATGATCAATCACGTCATCCGCGCGATCATGCGATAAGCGCATATCAATTATGGCAAATCCCCTCCATGACCCGGAAGATCGTGTGACGTGCCAGACCGCGTGCTGGAATGTCAGCTTATCACCGCGTGCTGGTACGTCACAGGAGAGAGCGCGTGGGAGAGCTTTCGCTACGGGCAACTCTCCCACGCATAGGGAAGTGGAGGGGAGCGATGACACCTATAAAACCGTCGATCAACGGATCGACGGGCTCTCTCTCGCTTTTCTTACGTATACCTACGAGTAACAAGCTGCTACGTGTCAATCTAATTAAAAAGTGCAAATAAAGTTCCTTTTAACCTAGTAATTACAACGTGTGAATTCTTCGTGCAAAACATTCGCTTTCGCTACGTGCAAAACACTCGCCCATCGCTACGTGCGAGAACATTTTGGTGCCCCGAGTGAGGAACGTGAAAAGTGCTAAGTGCAAAATTCTGTCACGACTTAAGTATGAATAACGAGAACGAAAACATCGTGGCCGAGGCCTTGCGGCTACTTACCGCCCTAGAGGGCAGCGTAAAGGAGGTGGCCGCAAGCCTCGATGCGAAGATGAAACCGGAGGTGGCCGCCGTGAAGGTGGACATCTTGGCGTCCCTGTGGCGGGACGGGAACGCCGCGCTGATGCGCGTCGAAAGTGTCACCGGCCCCCATCCGCGCAGGGGCCCCTTCACGGAGGCTTATGCGGCAGCCATGGCGGCTGCAACCAAGCGCCGTGAGGGAGCCGCCTCCAAACCGTCCATTTTGGACACCACGATGGCGGGGCAGCCATCGCGAGCAGACCACCTGCCTCGCATAGAACTGCCCAAGTTCGAGGGCTCGCCCTCCGAATGGCCCGCGTTCTCGAGTCGATTCGAGAAGCGCGTGGCCGGACTTACGGAGGACTCCGATAAATTCGCCTTTTTGATAAAATGCCTCGAGCGGTGCGACATCGCGAGGCACAGTTGTGAGGCATTCGAAAACGCCGGAATGCCGTTCGCCCAAGCTTGGGCCAAGCTGGAGGAGAGATTTTATAAGAAGCGGGTGGCATTTATGGGCCACATCCGCAAAATCCTCGAACTGCCCAGGATGAGCTCTCCGTCGGCGAACGCGTTGATGCGCGTCATCGACGTAGTGGAGACGGCCGTGGCCTCAGCCCGCCAGATCGCCGAGGCTGGCGATTCCACCTCCGTGGTGGAAGACGGGCTGATTGTCGCGCTCGTAATGGACAAGCTAGACGCTGAAACCATTGCGAGCGTGACACGGCGTGCGGACCAGCAGCTCATCCCTACGTGGGTTGAGCTGCGTCGCGAGCTGGATGGGCTGGCTAATAAAATTTATTATCAGCCCAAGCGGAAGGAAGATGCGGATCGAGCGCGTGGAGCGAACCAGCGAGCAGCACGGACGGTGCTAGCTGCAACCGTCACCCCGAAGCCCGCTGCCATCGCCTCCAGGCCTGCGCGGAAGGCGCCGGCGACCCAGCCAGCCGCTGCCGCCATCGTTCCCGCCAGCACCAGTACGAAGGTAGGAACGGGGGGTCAGGGGGCTGGGACGCGACGGTGTTACGCGTGTGACAGGACGGGCCACGTGACGACGGTGTGCCCGGAGCTGCGCGCGCGGTCCGTAATTCAGTGCATCAATTACATTATGGACCGCCGCAAGTGCATGAACTGCTTCTCGAAGGACCATCCGGCCAATGCATGCCCGAGTGAGCGGAGGTGCCAGGTGTGTGGCAAGAAGCACCACACAATGCTCCACGTGCACTCCGACCCGACGCCGGAGTGACTGGCCCACTCCGTGCCCTCACTCCGCGCCCGCTCCGTGCATCCGAACCCCAGTGCCGTGTCCCGCCGTTCCCGCTTCGTGCGTCCTGGCGTGTGCTCCGTGCGTCCTCGCGTGTGCTCCGTGCCTCGCCCCCCGTGCTTCGTGCCCCGTGTGTGCTCCGTGCTTCCTCGTGCTACCGCGCCGCCCAGTGCCTGCTGCTTGCCGCCTGGTGCCCGCGCCGTGCCGAGTGAATCCAGCTTCGTGCCCCGCCGCTCCAGCTCCGTGCCTCGCCGCTCCCGCTCCGTGCCTCCTCGTGCTACCGCGCCGCCCAGTGCCTGCTGCTTGCCGCCTGGTGCCCGCGCCGTGCCGAGTGAATCCAGCTGCGTGCCCCGCCGCTCCAGCTTCGTGCCTCGCCGCTCCCGCTCCGTGCCTCCTCGTGCTACCGCGCCGCCCAGTGCCTGCTGCTTGCCGCCTGGTGCCCGCGCCGTGCCGAGTGAATCCAGCTTCGTGCCCCGCCGCTCCAGCTCCGTGCCTCGCCGCTCCAGCTCCGTGCTTCCTCGTGCTACCGCGCCGCCCAGTGCCTGCTGCTTGCCGCCTGGTGCCCGCGCCGTGCCGAGTGAATCCAGCTTCGTGCCCCGCCGCTCCAGCTCCGTGCCTCGCCGCTCCCGCTCCGTGCCTCCTCGTGCTACCGCGCCGCCCAGTGCCTGCTGCTTGCCGCCTGGTGCCCGCGCCGTGCCGAGTGAATCCAGCTTCGTGCCCCGCCGCTCCAGCTCCGTGCCTCGCCGCTCCCGCTCCGTGCTTCCTCGTGCTATCGCGCCGCCCAGTGCCTGCTGCTTGCCGCCTGGTGCCCGCGCCGTGCCGAGTGAATCCAGCTTCGTGCCCCACCGCTCCAGCTCCGTGCCTCGCCGCTCCCGCTCCGTGCTTCCTCGTGCTACCGCGCCGCCCAGTGCCTGCTGCTTGCCGCCTGGTGCCCGCGCCGTGCCGAGTGACTCCAGTTTCGTGCCCCGCCGTTCCCGCTCCGTGCTTCCTCGTGCTGCCGAAACGCCCAGGGACTGTAGTCTGCCGCCCGGTGTCCAAGCTTTGCTGAGTCACGCAAGCTGCGTACAGGTATGTGCCCGTTCTGTTCCTTTAAATGTCACCGTGCCGCCCGGTTCCTGCTCCGTGCCTCTTCGTGTTGCCGCGCCGCCCAGTGCCTGCCTCTTGTCGCCTGGTGCTCGCGCCGCTTCTAGTTCCTGCTCCGTGCCTCTTCGTGTTGCCGCGCCGCCCAGTGCCTGCCTCTTGTCGCCTGGTGCTCGCGCCGCTTTTAGTTCCTGCTCCGTGCCTCTTCGTGTTGCCGCGCCGCCCAGTGCCTGCCTCTTGCCGCCTGCTGCTCGCGCCGCTTCTAGTTCCTGCTCCGTGCCTCTTCGTGTTGCCGCGCCGCCCAGTGCCTGCCTCTTGTCGCCTGGTGCTCGCGCCGCTTTTAGTTCCTGCTCCGTGCCTCTTCGTGTTGCCGCGCCGCCCAGTGCCTGCCTCTTGCCGCCTGCTGCTCGCGCCGCTTCTAGTTCCTGCTCCGTGCCTCTTCGTGTTGCCGCGCCGCCCAGTGCCTGCCTCTTGCCGCCTGGTGCTCGCGCCGCTTCTCGTTCCTGCTCCGTGCCTCGTCGTGTTGCCGCGCCGCCCAGTGCCTGCCTCTTGCCGCCTGCTGCTCGCGCCGCTTCTAGTTCCTGCTCCGTGCCTCTTCGTGTTGCCGCGCCGCCCAGTGCCTGCCTATTTCTGCCTGCTCGCGCCGCCCCGCGTTCCTGCTCCGTGCCTCTTCGTACTGCCGCGCCACCCAGTGCCTGCCAATTGCCGCCTGGTGCTCGCACCGCACCTTCTTGTTCCTGCTCCGTGCCTCTTCGGATTCATTCTGCAACCAGAAACTGTTGCCTGCCGCATGATGCATACAACATCCCGAGGAGATCCCGCTCTGTGCTTCGTTCCGGCTCCGTGCATCATCGTGCTTGTCCTGCGCCTCGTCCTGATGAAACCATCCCACAGGGTGGTAATGCCCCCCCTTCGGGCTCCAATTCATCGAATGATCCTGCTGCCGATTCTTGCCAATCAAGTCGTGCCTTGGTTGACATTTCACCAACGGAAGACATCCCGCTACTGGACAACTACGTGCTGCTCGCTACTGTCGCGATACTCATCCAGGACAACATGGGGATGTGGCAACGGATCCGATGCGTGCTCGACTCCGGCAGCCAAATCGAGGCAATCACCAAGAATGCGGTCAAGCGTCTTGGATTAGCGATGCACCCTGCACGATTGACGCTGAGTGGCGTGGGGAGCAAAATCCCAGTAACCCAACAAATACGAGCGAAGATTACGTCGATTGACGGCAGCTGCTCTGAGGATGTCGGATTCTTCGTGATTCCCGGTCTCAGTGATCAACCGGCTCGTGCCATCAGACAAGACGAATTGGACCTGCCAGAGGCCAAGTTCCTAGCAGATGCGGAATTCTACCATCCTGGAACAATCGACGCTATCTTAGGTGCCAGAATATGCTTCGACGCACTCAAGACAGGGCTGCGTCGCCTCCCAAATGGCTTGACCCTCCAGAATTCTAAATTCGGATGGCTCGTGGGAGGAATGCTACGTGACACGACTTCAGCCGATCTATACGAACACAGTTGTCTAGCTACGTGCGTCGATGACCTAAAGGAGATCCTCGAACGATTCTGGAGAATCGAAGAACTCCCAAATGATGCCGCCGACTCCACGGTTTGGAAGTCTCACGAACTAGAGACGCACTTTAAGGAGCATACCACCATCGCTGACGATGGACGATACATCGTACAAATTCCCTTACGGGGGGAGCTAAACCAGCTGGGAGATTCAATGGGGCAAGCAAGACGCCGCTTGCTAGCCCTAGAAAGACGTCTCGCCAGCCATGAGCCCACCTACGCAGAATATCGAAAGTTCATGCGAGAGTACCAAGAGCTGGGCCACATGTGCCCAGTATCAACGAAGGAGCTCCCCAAAGTACGCTACGTGATTCCCCACTCTTGCGTGGTCAAGCCAGACTCGACTACCACAAAACTACGCGTTGTGTTCGACGCCAGCGCGAAATCAACGACGGGAATCTCGCTGAACGACCTCCAAGCCGTAGGACCCGTGATCCAGCCTGACTTGTTCCGAATCTGGCTAGATTTCCGTACTCAAACCGTGGTGGCGACTGCCGACATCGTGAAGATGTACCGTCAAGTGTGGGTATCCGAGCCCGACACTTGGATGCAGTGCATTCTGTGGCGCGACAAGCCAAAGGACACGATGCAACTATTCAGACTCCTCACTGTTACGTACGGTGAGGCTGCTTCGTCTTATTTGGCCTGCAGGGCGTTGTTCGAAGCCGGGGAAGAAGTGCGGACTTCCGATCCCCAGACAGCTGACGCCATCCAATCATCGTTCTACGTGGACAACCTTTCGTTGGGCGCATCGACTCCCGAGCAGCTACGTGAGCTTATGACCAGCGTCGAGCGAGCACTCAACATACGCGGGATGCCATTGCGAAAGTGGGCATCTAACTCACCAGAGATCACCAGTAAAATCCCGGTGGAACACCGCGATACAACTGTACAGATTGGTGAGAAGCAGGCCATCAAGTTGCTCGGCCTGGCTTGGTGCCCTACAGAGGATACGTTCCAGCTCGTAGTCCAGGATGAGTTCTACGAGCCTTTGGGTTCATTGGAGAAACGACGTTTAGCATCCAAAGTTGGCAAGCTGTATGATCCTATCGGGATCCTCCAACCAGTGATAGTCACCGGAAAGATTCTGCTACAAGACCTCTGGCGAGATGGCTTCGGATGGGATGAAGCCGCATCACCTCGCATGATCGAAAGCTGGAACGGATTCGCCAGCCACCTGCCGCTTCTCAGACAGCTCCCAATCCCAAGGATGGCGCTGCCCAGCGAACCTCAGGACGCGATCATGTACGGCTTCAGCGACGCATCTACGAAGGCCTTTGGATGCGCCATATACCTTCGCTTTCTGGACGGTGAAGGAAACCCGCAATCTCGGTTGCTGTGCTCCAGGTCGCGATTGGCACCCATCGAAGAGGTGACTTTGCCGCGACTCGAACTGCAAGGAGCTCTGCTCCTAGCTCGCCTTTATGCCAAAATAAAGGACGCCTTCGGCACCCGGATAAGCCAAACTCGTTGGTGGACTGACTCTCAGGTGGTACTGGCTTGGATACGTTCCGACAACACCAAGTGGGGAGTCTACGTTAAGAACCGGGTGGAGAAAATTCACGCTGCCACGAATCGTCTGGATTGGAGCTACGTGCCGACGAAACTCAACCCAGCAGACCTTGTGTCCAGAGGACTTCCTGCCAACAAGCTTATAAACAGCGAGACTGCGAGTTTTTGGCTGAACGGACCGAGTTTCATAGTCAATGATGAAAGGCCAGTTATGCCTCAACTAAACTACGTGACTGCGTTGGAGGAAGCTGTCGACGCTCCTCTATTGTTGACGGCCATGGTGGGGAACGATTGTGATGACTTGTTATCCCAGTATAAGCACCACAACTCGTTCATCATGACAAGACGACATTTCGCGTGGCTCGGTAGAGCAATCTTTAACTTACGCGCACCCTCATCCTCCGTGGAGAAAAAATCAGGACCCCTTCAGCTCGACGAATTGGAGTACGGACTCCAACTGATAGTACGGGTGATGCAAGCTACGTGCTTTCCCAATGAGGTCAAGGAGATGCAAGACTCCGGGTCAGTTACGCCCAAGGGTTCGATGCAGCACCTCGACCCAATAGTAAGGGATAAGATCATCTGCGTACGGGGACGACTAGGAAACTCGGATCTGGCTGACGAAGCCAAGGTTCCTTTCCTAGTACCAAAGTCGCATCCCTTCTCCCGCGTAATCATCCGCCATTTGCACGAGCACAATTTCCATGCGGGAACTGAGCTGATCATGGCCGAATTCCGTGCGAGATTCTGGATGCGAGACCTGCGAAGAACAGTCGTCGGGGTAACCTCGAGATGCGTAATTTGTGCCCGAGCGCGCCCAAGACAATACGCCCAGCAGATGGGACAGCTGCCGTCGGCTCGCGTCAACGTGTCTCCCGCCTTCACCCACACCGGCGTGGACCTGTGTGGCCCCTTCGAAATCGTTTCAAATGCTCGATCAGGCAAGCGTAGAACGGTCTACGTTTGTATCTTCGTGTGTTTCACTACAAAGGCCACGCACTTGGAGGTAGTGGAAGATCAGTCGACATCGGCGTTCATCTCAGCTCTATTACGATTCGTGTCCCTACGTGGAAGACCTGACACGATCTACTCCGACAACGGCCGCAACTTCGTGGGAGCTGCCAGAGAATTGACCCTGCTTCGCAAGACTCACAACAACCGGGAATTCCAGGACGAAGTGGTGAGCTTGGCAGCGGACAGCGGAATTCGTTTCTCGTTTATCCCTCCCAGGAGCCCAAACTTCGGAGGGCTTTGGGAGGCCAACATCAAGGTGGCAAAACGATTGTTCAAGGCCGCCGCAAAGGGAGCCCAGCTGAACTTGGTAGAGCTACAGACGTTACTCTACCAAATTTCGGCCATTCTCAACTCCAGGCCGCTCACCGCAATCCACTCCAGTCCGGAATCGGTAGAGGCACTTACCCCTGCGCACTTCCTCATCGGACGAGCATCATTCACCACTCCTGCCCCGCTTGGAGACGATGACACGGTCGGTGTCAAAACTCGCTGGAAGCGAGTCCAGAAACTCGCTCAGCAATTCTGGTCCCGTTGGCGAACTGAGTACCTTGCTCAGTTGCGTTGTAGTGCGAAGTGGACGAAACGCACTACAAACTTGCAGACGGGCCAGATCGTGCTAGTCGGTGATGACAACCTACCCGTTGGACGATGGCCCATGGGCCTGGTCGTCAAAACCTACGTGGGACCCGACGGCATCGTACGTGTCGCTGACATACGAACAAGCAGCGGCATCTACAAGCGCAACGTGAGGCTGTTGGCACCCCTCCCAGTTGAGGCCGCTGAAACGGAAGTATCCAAGGAGCATTCGGGCGCACCTGACTCTTCCGTATCCGACGCAGCGCCAAACGAACAACTTGAGGGATCAGCAGCGCAGTGTCCTCCTGACTCGACTCCTGGCTACGTGCCGCCGACGACCCCTGAGCATGAGGACGACCCACCACCTACGTGCGGAATTTGGGACGGTCGCCAGCGTCCCAAAGGGGGGAGGAATGGTTGTGGGAAATAATCGCGTTATAATCGAAACAATTATGTCATCCGCGCGATCATGCGATAAGCGCATGATCAATCACGTCATCCGCGCGATCATGCGATAAGCGCATATCAATTATGGCAAATCCCCTCCATGACCCGGAAGATCGTGTGACGTGCCAGACCGCGTGCTGGAATGTCAGCTTATCACCGCGTGCTGGTACGTCACAGGAGAGAGCGCGTGGGAGAGCTTTCGCTACGGGCAACTCTCCCACGCATAGGGAAGTGGAGGGGAGCGATGACACCTATAAAACCGTCGATCAACGGATCGACGGGCTCTCTCTCGCTTTTCTTACGTATACCTACGAGTAACAAGCTGCTACGTGTCAATCTAATTAAAAAGTGCAAATAAAGTTCCTTTTAACCTAGTAATTACAACGTGTGAATTCTTCGTGCAAAACATTCGCTTTCGCTACGTGCAAAACACTCGCCCATCGCTACGTGCGAGAACATCGGCCTTAACACTAGAGTGCATTACTTTGAAATCTAGCCTTAAAGGGTTTTAGGGGTCATTTTAACCGCTTTTTATAACACACTTTATCGGATCCAAATTCCGCTAGCCCGCGGTAATATTTTTCCATCGATGTGAATCGAATTTTAATCCTTTTCAACTCCTTTTTTTTAATGTTTCAAGTAAATTCAGAAAAAGTGTGCATTAGAAAGCTCATATGTTAGGCCACCTTTAAAAAGCAATTTCACATTCTTAAAATAATAAATGACGTCACAAATCGACCTCGAATATGTGGATTTAAGAATATTTCATGGGTTGTTTCCGTTCTGTGCTTTATTCCGTTGAGTTGGCGTTATCTTTTAAGTCAATTTATGGCGTCATTTGTCACTGAAAAGTGTGATTTTTGTTTTTCAATGTTGCTAAAAATACCCAAATTACCGCTGATTTGGGTAATACAGTTTTGAATAAATAAAAGCTGAAAAAACTTAATTTCGACCTGTTTTGCTTTACACTGAGCTAGCGGAATGATGAAAAAAAAAGTGCATTGGAAAACTAGAAACGCCTAAAGATAGTCAACAAACATATTTAAAGTAACCAAATATACTAAAAAGTAACCAAATATATAAAAAAGGCAAAAAATCGAAGATTTGAAAAATCTTCAAAAATAGAAAAGTTATAGCGTTTTAAAAATTGGGGTCAAAAAGACCTCTAAAAAGCATTCTAGGAATAGTAAAGTTGGTTTTCGGAAGTGGTTGGGCAGAAAAATCCGATTTCTTGTTTTATTTGTAGCTTTGGATTTAAACGAAAGCTTTATTATTTTGTTAAAATTTTCAGCCGTATTCGGGATATTAAAATCGAAAATTGCATTAGGGTCAAAATGATCCCAATTTCGATGCTAGTGTTAACCACTTTCCCGAATCCAATGAAAGTTTGAACGCCTTTCCACCGAAATCCTGGGAGACAAATCCTTATTGATGCATTTCGGTCGAAATTTCCCATTGGGAGATATGTTTACTGACCTAGGTGCCCCCTCTTCCCCTCCTCTACCCCATGCCCGTTTCCGAATTCGCGACCACTAATAGGAGCGGAATGTTTTTCCCAAAAAATGCCAATAACATACCGCACCAGCTGGCGCGGCACCGTTTTCGCGGCATTCGTGATCCCAATTTATTTGCAAAACTAGCCAAAGGAGGGTGGGTGGAAAAAAAATTGCCTCACCTCCACACACACACACACCCACTCGTGGAATATTGAAAGAAAAATAAATGTCACACGATCCCAAAGCCGCTTCCGTAAGCGGGAGGATGATTTGTCAAGCAAACGATGCTTATTTCACTTCAATCGAAACCTTTGTTGTCGTACTATCCGTCGATGTCGTCGTCGTCGTCGGCGAGGAGCACGGGAGAAAGTTTCACTTAGGCGTGGATTTCCATCCCCTTGCTTTCCTTTCCTTTTTCCCTTCCACTCTCGCGTTTCGCTTCCCATTTTCCCGAGCAACGGGGTGACCGGTTTTCCGCTTTGTGCTGTGTGCCCGGGAAACATTTTGGCTCATCAATTCAGCCCGACCTCTTCGGCCTCTTCGGTCTCCTCAGCCCCGACCCGTTTCCTTGCCGGGAATGGGGCGAAAGAAAAATATGAGACATTCAAATCCGGAGGCTGCCCGCCGGGCAAACAAATAAATAAATCAATCTGGCTGTTTGTTGTCGGCCGCGTTCGATTCCGGTTCGCGATTGAAGGCGGACGCGATTGTGGGCGTAAATATTTTCGCCAAACCGCCCGATGGAGATGAGACACCAGTCTTTGTTCTCCTCCCGTGCCCGTGCCCACCCGGCCCGCTTTTCCGGACATCGGAGGTGGATTGTTTGGGTTTTTCAAACATTCCAAACAACTCTCGATATTGAACTAATAATATTCACATCACTCTCGAGCGTTTGCTTGAGCAATATATATATATATCCCTTTGCACCCTTCCGCAACTCCCTCTCTTTCCCTTCATGTGGAGTTCATGATTGATTTTAATTAACGCTCGCTCATTTGTTGTTTGCCTTCAAAGCAGCTCCCAGCTTCATCATGTGCCTACTTGCTCATACACATTCCGGTATTTGTTCGTTTGTTTATTAGTTTGTTTGTTTGTTTGTTTGTTTGTTTGCTTGGCTGCTTGTTTGTTCGATTGTTTGCTCGTTTTGTGACACATTTGGCACCGGATGGCCCCGAACAATCGAAGTTCGTTTTGGTAGAGACAGGAAACAAAAATCTGCATAAATCAAACACACACCTCAAATGTTACCTCAACGTTGGCGCAGCAATACTTGGCACTCAGACTGGTACAAAAGGAGCTATGATTCGGGAAGTTTATAATAATATACAAAACTCTTTTTACTGCTTTTATGTTTTAGGAAACCAAAGTACAATATAATTATAACGTGTTTGAGGATGACCTTGAACGATTGTCTTCGTTCAGAAAAAAAATCGATGGGAGGGGTCTTTTTGGTAATATTAGACAACTTCAATGCTTAACTTAATGCAACCGGGAAATTTGCTGAATTTGAACAATTGCGTTGTTTGTTTACAATCGCTGTCGCATATTTTTCAAACTGACCTAAAAAGTTCAACACTTTTTATTTTTTAATAGTTTTGCTTCATTTTCTTGTTGTAGGAAGCTTTAAAAGTATAAATGCTGCACATCAATAACCATCATTTTTATAATCATTTTAAAACCAAAATGTTTAAACACATATAACAGATTTTACAACAAGTTGTAATTGTTTGGTTTTAAGAACTTGTAATCGATCCTGCATGTTCCATGCATGTCCTACATGCAGTAGTGTCATATAGTTGTTATGTTTTCAATAGGAGCCCTAAAATTCAAAACAAGTATTCTGTTACTCTTGCTAACTCGGACACATATTGCATACCGAATGTTAATTGATCTACTTGGAAAATAGCAGGGGAAGAATTGTTAGTAGTATGAAGCCGCCGTGATTTGTTTTATAATTTCCGATCAGATTTAAATTTCAATTTAATTACCAATCATTTATATATTAACGATTTGATGTGATGGGAAACTTAGACTTCCTTTTCGACTATTTTCATGTTGTTGTGTATGTAATCAACCATCCATATGCACTTTAGAAATCTTAAACTGTTAAAATAGTTTCTTACTATCGGAATCTTTCAGTTCAATATGACCGTCAAATCTACTACCCTCTTAAATACTTTCCTCATTCTCATTTCATTATTTTCTTCTTCTTCTGACAAATGCAAATTGATTTGATTGTTAACAGAGAATGTCTATGTAAAGTGAAAATAACTAACATGAATCATGTTCTCTTTTTATGATCGTACGATGTTTTGGAAACCGCTCTCCAATTAATAAATTCTTTTATCCATTTGGATAGCGATAAGGAAAATATCTTGTATGGATAACAGTACAAATATTTACCCTACTTCAAACGGGAAAATCAGACTGAAACAAGGCAAAAGAAAACATATTCCACCAAGGTCCTAAGGGTGGAAAATGGCATCAATAAAGCAATATCAGAATGTACCAAAAATGTAATATGAAAAAATATACATGAAATATAAAAATAAACATAAGTGACAAATAGATAAAAGCAAGTGACAAAAATACAAAACAGATGAGTGTGTGCATTAAAATAAATACAAAACAAAGCTTCTTATGATGGAAGAGAAGTGAGAGAAACATGTAAAGAACCCTTGAAAATCTGGTTTTTACGTGAAAGGTGTGAAACACAGCGATATGATTACCGTCTTAGTAGTGCTCCCCCTCGGCTGTATGCTAAACTCCCGCAACCGGAAATCGTACGTTCGCGCCTCCCGATCCGCGCGTGTTCGTTGGAGTGGTGGAAGTTTTTCGGCACGGAACTAATTGCTTCCACAAATAAACGCCCGGCTGATTGGAGTTGGCAAATGAATTTCCTGACCCTTTAGCCCATCACACACTTCCGCCCGACATCTTACAAATAAACGTTGATACACACACACACACATACCCACTCAGCGGTATCCGGATCTAGGCAAGTGGTGTTACCGCTCGAATGAGTAACTGCAACGCAGCTTCGGCTGCTTTGGTTGGCTGAAGCTGGAGTAGCCCGTGCAACAAAGTTAGTTGATTAAGCCTCTTCCTTTTTTCCCCTTTCATCCCGCTCTCCTCGATAGTACTCATCACTCAGCCGTTCAATCACGCCGTCTGGTTCGACCGATCCAATTGGTGTAAGTATTATAATTTAATATAAATCGTTTGCTCGTTTGACTGCGCACACATGATCAATGCTTGTGCGAATCGGGAGGTGGAGGTGGTGGGGAGTGTGTGGGGGTGCCAGCCAAAGCATCAGATAGTGATAGCATGCGTTCGTGTGTGGGGTAGCGTGCCATAGAAAATGGGGATAAATCAAAGTTTGCCCCAAGCATACCACGTTTCGTTCGAGGGGTTTTCCTTTCCGTTCGCTGCTTTCCCCTCCCAATATGGCACTATTTCCGGGGTGGGAGGTAAGGTGGGGGGGGGGGGGGGGGGGCGGATTACCGCAGCAGCTTGCTTATCATAAATGGCCAAGTGGCTAATGTGCGCCCGAAGACCGACAACCGCCATACTTTTATTCCGACCACACGCCACGGTTGAGACGTTGGTTTTCCGTTTTTCGTTCGATTATTTTTCCGCGTCCACTTTCACCAAAGAGCCGTTTGCCCGGTACGACACGAGTCGTAGTTTAGTTTTTATTTACACAGCGGAAAATTAGGAACCGGCCAACCGATACGGAAACATCAATCGTCCGTGAAAATGGGATAATTTATTCGATTTTACGGACCATCCAGCATTGCACCCGTCGAGGGGAGGTTGGGGGGGGTGGAAAATCTGGTGGAAAACGGTGTGGTAGCGGGGAACGAGCTAAGTGAGTCTGAATAAACTTCCCTGACCTGGTGGAAAATCCGTGAAGTAAGGGCGAGTTTTTCGGTCTCTCTCACTCCTCAGGGATAGAGTTTCTTCACCTTCGGCTCCACCTTTGAGGTTCCCTTTCTTAGCGTACGGAACGCACGTAGTACCCTCCCCCCCCACCCATCCTACCCCAAGACAGTCTAAGGAACCGATCCGAGATTACCTCTAGCGTATCCGAGTCCGGATCAGGTTTTGGGTCGACCCCTGAAGGTAGCCACAAGGTGCCGAAAATAGGCCGAGTCACACACACACACACACACACACGCAATCTCGAACCCAGCAGCATCCTTATCTGAAAGCTTTCGCGCGAGCGCTTGATGAGCGCAGCGATCCCAGGCGAGTCAGGTTGAGTTAATTTTCTGATATCAATCATCCCCCACACTGACCAGCAGGGGGGTTTGGGTTTGGAAAACCGAGTCGAGGGGGGGGGCGTAGGGCCAAATCTTTCCCAAGACGCATCCAGCGAACAGGGAGAGAGTGAGAGAGAGAGTGAGAGTGAGTGGGGGGAATATATTTAATGTGATTTGTAACAAACGGAATTTGGCACACAGCACACGTACGGTTTTCTTGACATGCAGTCTCGAGATTGTACAGATAAAGGTTGGATGGTGGAGAGCAAAAAGTTGGAGAGGGAAGGTAGGTGGAATGAACCGGTGGGGAGGGAGAAGGGCAACCTTTATTTTCCCGTCCGTTGGGGAGTTATTTTAGAGGCTGCTTTGAGGATGCTTCGGTTTTCCCCCTGCTGGAGAGGGAGGGGGGGGGGTCCACGTTACCAACCCCGCACCCCGAACCTCTGGTGGACATGGTAACGACAGTCCATGGCCAATGGCAAGCGGCGTGCATAAATATCCACCACCGACCGCACGGATGACGACGCCGAATCAGATCAAAAACCGATTTTACTTTTCCCTTCTGCATCGGCACCCACCGAGGGCGCTTAACATTCCACCCACGCCAGGGTGCCTGTAGTGGCTACGCCAAGGGTGCGCGGTGTGTGTGTGTGGGAGTGTTTGGGAATGTGGCCGTAATCTGTTCGCACCAACGCTCGGCTTCGTGTTTCGCTGGATGCTGCACCTTTGCGTTCGAAATAAGACGATGGTCCCTGTTCGGTTCTCTTCCCTCCTCAGTCATCTGTCGCTTACACATACGATATCAAAGACACGACCGCCTACCGATTCCGAACCGGATTCGACGGATGGCGATATTGACAAATTTTCCTCCGGTGGAGTGTGCACACTCTGTCCAGTTGCTGTAAACAACCACTTAGGTTTTCCGGAGTTCCAGAGAACATATTGGAAACCGGGTGTATATGTAGTACTAGTGCACACACAGTCGGATCTACCTATGAGCAGAATAAGCGTGTGCGGGGGCCTCCGGGCTTGAGGGGACTCCGAGCTGAAACCTTAAGAAACTAACGATATTCTTTCTTACTTATAGTTTTCACTTTTCAATCTGGACAGCGAGCGAGATTAAACCTAATTTTTCTTTATACTACTTTATCATTGTTAATTTTCATCTTGACATCTTTGGTAAAATATGTTTTCTTTTCCCTTTTTTAGGGTTTAATCTTTCCGTTTAAAATTAATCAAAGGGTTAAGTAATAAGAGACCTATTTTAAATGTATTGTGCGTCCATGAAAGATAAAAAAAACAGTGGTAGTTATATGACCGTTACGTACAAATTAACAATTAACAAAAGTATAGACTTGAATTAATTCAAAATAAAAGAAAAAAATGAAATCATCGAAGAACAGTGTTACAAAACAATAATTTTGAACAGAACAATTATGTTAGCTAAGTTTACTTTTTTCTAAGCCGTAAGGAATAGCAAGATTCGAATAGTCAGGGAATTGTTTTTGATTGTTTAGATTGGGTAAGTTGATTTTTTAAAAGTATGTGAAAATCAACAAGTAAATAGTGGCAAATGAAATATGAATAACCTAATGAATTTATTATAATAGTTGGAAAAGGATTCTGAATCGAAATCAGTTCGGAAATTATAATATACTTTAAATCATAGCAGCTTTAAAATACAGCATTTTTTTAAATTCTTCACCTGATAGATCAATTAGCATTTATTATATGATTAATATCTGAATTAGAAAAATACGGAATGCTTTTTTAAATTATGGCTATTGATAAATATAGCAAACTATATGACATTAGTTTAAATAAATACAGTAGATTACAAGCTCCTTTCAAACAAATAAGTCTAAGTTTGTTTTTTTGGTATAGAAATCTTTTGGGTTATGGTAACAGTCATACAATCCCACAGGACATTTCTAACAGATTCTCTCAAAACTTGCTCAACGCTGCGGACTGTAGCTACTTCAATCTTCTCTCTTTTTTCCATCATCTCTATCTTTTCCGAGACGGAGTTCCTTGATCCTACACTACAATCTAAATAGGGGTCATTTTGACCCAAACGCAATTTTAAATTTCAATATCTCAAACACGGTTGAATATTTTCACCAAAAATAGATTTTTCTTAAAATAAAAAGCTCCATCTAAAACAAAATTCAGATTTTTCTGTTCGACCAGTTCCGAGAACCATCGTAATTCTCGCTAGAATACTTTTTTGGGGTTATTTTGACCCCTATTTTTAAAACGCTATAACTTCTCTATTTTTGAAGATTTTTTAAATCCGTGAACGGTTTCTTTTAAGATTATTTGTTGACTATCTTTTGACATTTTTGGGTTTTCGATGCATTTTTTCATCATTTCACTTGCTCGGTGTAAAGCAAAAATAGTTAAAATTGAGTTCTTTCAGCTTTTTTGTATTGAAAATCTACAATGTAAATCTAGAAAAGAAGAGTGCGCTAGAAAGCGAGTATTTTTAGCAACTTTTGAAACTAAAACCGTTCTTTTCAATAATAAATGACGCCATAAGTTGGCCTACCGTAAACCCGCTGACGGGTGGAACCGAAACGTAACTAGTTTCCCTGCCAACAACGGGGCTGAAAATAAACCACTGAGGGAACGCGCGGTGAAGCTTACTTTTTAAAAGAATTCATGTGCATTTTCCGAGCAAATGTGCAACCGTTTTGATGAGGTTAGGTGAGTCGCTGGCTGGTGGAAAATAATTTCAATCTGTGAAGGAAGGGAAAAAAACAAAAATAAGGGTCCGTTTGGCCATTTGACAGCGGATTGACTTCTTAGGATGGGTTGGTTTTGCTGCGGTTTCAGGAGTGGCGAACCCGAAAACCTGACTCGAAAGACCCTGGGAGGAAACAAAACACCGTCCGGCGATGAGGTTGCAGTTTAATACACACACACACACACACACATAGTGGAAAAAAAAGCTAATCGGGTGGCTTAGCGAAGGGATAAAAGGAATCACCCGGGTCGCCTCATTCCCTGGCTTTTGCCCGCTCGTGAGTGGTTTGGCGAACAAGAAAACCCTCTATCCATTGAGCCGGATTGTAAAGGAGGGAAAAACAAACCAAAACTTCCCTCCCCCCCGCACCCAGCCGGCCCTCGCATCGAACCGAAAAGAGGATACATTAGCAAGCGTCGCGGATAAAAGCGGCTGTCTCACGACCGCGATTTGTGGTTCGCTCAAAGCTTTCCAAAGAGGGTGGGAGGGGGGGGGGGGATTGTACTGCAAGCTGTAAGCAGAGGAGGAGGGTGGGCTGGGCAAGGGAAAAAAGAAAATCCCGGTTGACCACAATGAGACTCACGCTTTCCGGCGGTCCGCCAACCTTTTTCTAGGGCTCTCTTCTTCGCCCACGGGTTTCGGGCATGAATTTATCATTTTACGAGCAGTGTGGGGAGGGGCGCCAGCGGGGGGGAGGGTGACCGATGGGCGAAACCTTGTGTGCAACATCGGTTAGTCACTCCATTCGAGCGAAATATATTTATGAGCGCCCATTTGCGATGTTGGGTGGGAAATTAATTTATCCAATCCAAAATGGTGGGGAGTGGGGGTGAGCATTAAGAGCAGATCAGCTATGCAGATCATGAACCTCTTCCTGGGTGGTTCGCATTTCACAACTCCTCCCCCCCCCGTCCCCTTTCTCCATCCCACTGTTCTTTTGCTTGGGGGAGGGAGGCCTGGACACGGAAAATCGTACGACAATGGCCGACGGCGACGACGATGGAGGATGTGGTTGAGCGTGCGAGGGAGGAGAAGGAGGGGAAACTTCGGTTTAGTTGCCAACTTTTCGTCGTCCGCTTGGCCCGGGATCAAAGCTCGGGCCTCTGATTGCCGGGTTTGTTGAAAAGCATCTTTCGGCTCCGGAGCACGGAGCACGGAGTTTTCCCTCGGAAAAATCGTGCAAGGTGCGGGCGGGGGGCACCTTGGGGAGTCGTGCTGGGTTGGCATGGCACCACCCTGGCGATGGTCAAAGGGGTCGGTTTTTGGGGTCAAAATATCGTCGTCCAGCAAAAGGGGGTTATTTTTTCGAGCACACATTTTTTTCATTTTTGGTTTTCCCTTTTTCGTATCCCGGGGGGGGCCCCCCCCCTCCGGTCCGGGGGAGTTTGAGGCTTCGTGCCTCAGGTGTGGTGAGGCCGGGTGGACATGCGAATCGAGCCGGGTGGGGACACGGGGACCTAAGACGAGTGCTCTTACGCGACAAATCCTCCCGGCAACAAACAACTTCCGCATTGCAGATGCGAGACGGAGTTTCCTTGCGGTTTTGCACCGAGAGCCTTTGGGAGGAAACCCGATAGCCACCGGCGAAAAGGGACGAGAAGAAGCAGACGAAACTACACCTCAGGCGCACTCCTCTCGCTCCCTCTCTCATTGACGTGCGGACGGCCTGCAGGATGGTAGGGATCGATGTAGCTGTCGATGAGAGATCACGTCACCGAGACCGAGACCCAGACCGAGGCCCCACGTACCACGTTGCAACACGGTCGACACATCAAACGGTTTGCGGCCTCGGCCTCGTGGCCGGAACGAGCTGTATTTATTTTATTTTATTATTTCTCGGAATGTCAGTTTTGATCCCCCCCTCTTCAACGCGAACACCCCGTCGTCCTGCGGCTGACCGTAGGTTGTTTAGCAATAATTCCCCCCCCCCCCGGTTGACAACACGACTGACTCTTTGGACGACTCTGGGGCGATGATGATGATGAGCGGCATGATTTGTTAGACGTTCGTTCGTTCATTATGGATGGTCGGTTGCGTTGCAGCCTCAAACCATTGCCACCGTATCGTCATGTGCGGATGCTGGCAAATTTCGCCCGAAGAGAAGGACAGGAAAGAAAAAACAACACATTACCATTTGTAGATTTGTTCCTCGCATCGTACGTACAGTCGTTGCCGTTAAACTTTCTCACGAAAGCAGGAGGAGAATTATCTTGAAGTCACATTTTTTCCCAACCACTTTTGTCCCAAAAGCATCCGGTTTGATAGAACTAGCTCATAACAGCTTCGGTATCTAACACACATGTGTTTGTCTCGCAGTCATTATATTTTTTTCCATCTTAGAACAAGAAAATAAAAAAGAGTGATATTGTTTCTAAACTTCCAAGTATGGAAATTACAAATCCGTGTTTGTCTCGTGTCTGATTTTTATATCTAGCCGAAACATATAAGCAAATAAAAAAGACATTTTTCTGCTATGTTCTGGAAGGTTTGTGTAAAAGTCGCGATATCTTTGCTTTAAGTTATACAAAACACTGAATACAAACAAGAAATTGGTAAAAAATCTGCAAACCCATCAAGAAGATGCTGGCTTTATTACACGCTTGGGAGTTTTACTTCCTGAATAGTAAAGTTACCTACGAAAGAGGAAAAAGATAAAATAGTTGGAAACGCATCGTTAAACTTTGGTAAATATTATTAAACTTATTTTCGTTGAAATTTAATTTTCCACATTTTAATTTTAGTTTGGTTTACTGTTAAGTAATTTCTTGAAACGTGATTGAAATTAATCTTCTACTTAAATTATGTTGAATGTTTTTTGTGATACTGCCATACTCTCAGCAACTAAAACTGCTTTGTTTTCAGAAGTTTCAGTATTCCGAGCATTATTTTATTTCTTAATGGCTATGAAATTGTCTTTGTTTTTTAAATGTAGCTATTTTGTATGCAATGTAAACGAACTTATGCGCCAGATTTCAAACGAGATTCACGAGATTGGGAAATGAAGGATCAATAATGCAAATACGATGAAAAGACTAACAAAAAGTATACGAGGAAGTCATCTCGTATTGAACACCTCGTTCAACAGTTTTGATTTTAATTTTTGGGAAGAAAACAAACCTGGCATCGTGAACAAACCTGATAATAATTGATATAGGTTTCAGGTTTCAAATTGCGGTTAGTACTTAACTGTTATAATGTTGCATAATGTTCTATTTGTAGTCAATAATATTCTTTAATTTTTACTCTGTTTTTAGCTCTCTCTCAACAATTCCCTGATGCTTCAAGTCCTAATATAACCAAACGACACATTCTCCGACTGTAACTTACAATATCGGATCACTTTCATTCGGGTATCAGAACTTTTATCAAATTATATAAAAAATGAAGTGGCTCGTGTCTTTACGTCTTACCGATTACTAAATCGTTTGTTAACCTGAATTGAACTTGAAGCTGTACCCTTGGACACCAGATATTGAATGGCATGTTGAAGGCGTATTTACAGTTAGCGTGACTTGAAGCATCTACCAGTCATTGAGATGAATTCCAAATGAGTGTTATGCTAGTAGTAATCTTCATGTAAACATTCGTGCAAAACAATCAAATTATTAGATCTTGTGAATATGGGTTTGTTGATTCCTTAATCTTGCCATGCCATAGATCGAGGGTACCTGGTGCGTGTTAGTTGTTTGCTGCAAATCTTGGCATTAAACGGCTTAAAATGCTGTAAGTGGCAAGGACTGTAAGTAGATGACTAGGCGCCTCCATCGGTAGTATGAATGACCAGGCGCCTCCATCGGTAGTATGAACAACCAGGCGCCTTCATCAGTGTTGTGAGCGACCAGGCGCCTCCATCTGCTTTTTCATATCTAGTAAACGGAATAGATGGCTTTTCTCAAGGCTTCCGCACGCTCTTTGTAGATGACATAGCTCCACTCTCCTCTCGAATGATGCCCAAAAAGACACATGTTCACAACCAAGCGTACCGCATAAGGGGTTGGAAAATCATATCAAAGATATTGACCAGGCAGCGGTGACATATATTTTATTGCCAACCGGGTTAAGTGGGTCATGTTTGTGTTCGCCTTCCTTCCCTTCCCCCCCTCTCCTACCACGACTTAGGTGTTAATCTTCGCTGCACGCGCAACAACGGCGTGGTCCCGACCAAACGGTGCAATTAGGTAAACCCACACAACTTGGCGACGTCGTTGAAATATGATATTTAGATGGAGGTGGATGTACTCCGACTAATACTTAGAGTCCCCCTCTCCCCGTCCCGTCCGCTGGCCACATTTCCAGGATAATTTTCCAGCACCAACCCTTCTCCCTCCGCCCCAGTGACGCTATTTGGAGCAATTATGGATTGATGAAAAATGGATGCTGGCGGCCGCAAACAATTTGAATAAAGTAAATCATCCCGTTTGGCTTAGGGATTGCGCACTTTTTGCCGACCGTTTTTCACCGCCGGTGCCGGTTCCCTCGTTTTTTGCTACTACTTTCCGGTCGGTCGATGGCTATGACCTATTATTGTCGCAGACAATAACGATAAAACTAACATTATTTTATGTAAAAACGCATCCCATCTGCAACCAATTAAAGCGATTAGCGAATCATAATAATCGCCACCCTGGATGCGGTGCTTCCTAGGAGGGGGATCAACGAATGGTGGATGGTAATTAATCGATTGATGTAAATCGTGGATTGCGTGTCGTGGATACCTGCGGGTCACAACCGTGTGGGGCAGGCGGGGGTGTTACCAAACAGGATCATAAATATATTTGTGCATTCAAAAACCTAGGCTCATCAGCGCACAATAGGGAAAATGCAATCATACGTAGATGAATAGTATGAGAATATCTGTAATAATAGTGACATGTTAACTAAGACCGATTGAAATTTTAAGCCCTCTAAAATAAAAAAAAGGCCTGGGGAGCCACTTTTAATGATGGCTTTACGCCGATCGTTTTTAGAGTATTTTAACGTGAATCTTACACTACTATGGATCATTTAAAAAAAAAACCTATCCATAGTTGATAAAAAATGCCCATGTAGAATTACTTTTGCCTTCAAGAGATTCGTCGAAAAAATGCAGTTTCTTTACTTTGGTATTGCTGAAAGGTATTTCGACGTATCAAGTTATAACAAATAAAATACGTATAATATTCACCAATTTTCAATCACCGCATGTACTAGGATCGATCATTAAACTTAATTAAAAAAATTCAACTAATATAACAGATCATTTCAGCTTCTAATCACAACATGGTATTATGAATAGATAGGACAAAAACAATAGATTACGGAAGTAAAAAAGGAAAACAGAAGAAAAAAAGCAAAAGGAAAAAAACTTAATCATGAACACAAAAACTAAAACCTCACAAATTAGTACTATATAGCAACTTAATGTTCGGTGTTTTTGTTCGTGTTCGACCAGATAAAGGTTTTTTCTGGGTTTTCTTTCGCTTTTTTCAAAGTATTTCAAAGTTTACTTTTTGTGTAGGCATCGTCGAGTAATTGACAGATCTTAACGAAACATCATCATGCCATCAATAGCAGTTTTCCTTCACATTATCTTTTTTTTTCGAAACATTTCACGGTTAAGTGCGGACTTAAATGGACTAATGGAATACTTAAAAGATAAAATCACTTTTCTTTTCTTGTTTTTTCCCAACATTGCTCCAGTCTGTTTACCTAAACGTATAATTGTTTTCAATGAAGTTGTTTTTCATCGATCATCAATAGATTTAATATAATCAAAAAATCACTTTTATCACCATTCATTAAATATCATTTTAAAAAAATCACATTAAATTTCTATAACAATGTGCTTGAATGATAAACTAATCTAATATCGTGTTGATTTAATACCCTTAGGTGTAAAAACGAATTAAGATATCAAAAATTAGCTTATTGAGTGTTGTTAAAGGCTTCATGTAAAAAACAACTTTGACAGTGACCAAAACACGTGGAAAGAGTACCGACGAAAAACCACTGATTCGCGCTAAAACTAATTATGACCGCTTGTTCCATACATGTTCCCCATTGTGGTGTGGTGGGTGCATAAGTTAATAAAAATCGGCGCTCTAATGAACAGCCAGTGGTGCTTGTTGTTCTAGAGCCATCTATTTGGATGCACTCAGGCAAGTGCGTGGTTCTACAAACTCGATGACTTCGTTTGTAATTGAAAATATTTTCGGGAAAATGTACTCTCCCGGATGCGCATTCGGCCGGAAACGGAGAAAGGGGTTTGCCTTTCGACGTGGGTAGGCAAACGCATCTCCGCGCGGTATTACAATGAGCCCAATCAGAAGCCCAATCATCGGTGTTGGCTGGCCCGGAATGCCGGCATATCGCCCGCGTCGTGGCGAGGAAAAGAATAAACAATAAAAGCAGCAACCGTTGCGCGGCAGCAAATCGCGTGGTCACGCAACAATGGCCATTTTAATTTGTAATTATGTGTGGGCCAGCAGCCTTTGCTGTGGGCATCCCTCGTGCAGCCAGCACACACACACTCACCAGGTGCGGCAATGTGCCGTGTGCGCCATCCGATCCGGGCGAGTGGTCGCCGCCCGGCAAACCCGAATCAATCGTCGAAAGCGTCGTTGGAAAAGCGCGAAAAACCACGCGGCTCGTTTTCCGTGCGCGGGTTTTCCGAGCCGGCAAATAATCAATCAACATAATAAACCACTCGTTGCGGATAAAACTCTCGCAACTCGTGTCCAGTGTCCAGGTGAAGGGGTTGGCGGGGTGGAAGAAAGGGAAGGGGGAGGGGCGCATGGCCTTTTGCGAGTGATAAGAACATACGGCTGGCCGTACGGCTTTTGAGTACTGGTTGAAAGCTTTCAAACCGGGTTTGGTCACGACACGACACTCGCCTGGCGTAAGCTTCATAAAAGCGAACGTTTAGTCGCCGCAAGCAGTGTGGGCTCAAGGAAAGGTCATGTATAGGTCGTACAGACACACATACATTCTTACATACAGCATATCCGACATATTCTCTTACAATTTTTTCCCGAACCTTAGCGAAGACGCTACTGTTACAGAACTTTCTAAAAATAATTAATAAGGCCTACTCTGTTCACAAAATTTACTAAAAGTTCTCTCTGTTCTAAAAACAACTAAATTTTTTTTCTTATCATAGCATTATTCGTCTCTGATAAAAATAAAAGGTACCGAAATGATATGAAAAACCCTGGAATGTTGTAGAAGAATTCATATAATCTAGCAACTAAATAAACGTTTTTGTTTAAAAGGAACATTGGGTTTTACTAGTTTGATGACGAAGTGGTTTAATTTAACCTTAAATGAGAGGTTAAAACCGTGCAGCATTAAAGCACTTAATATTAAATTGCTGAACTATACAGTACTGATTAGTTAGGTTTTAGTTTTTGTGTTCGTTAATAAGTTTGTTTGCTTCTGCTTTTTTTCTTTTGTTTTCATTTTTCACTTCAGTAATCTGTCATCTTTTCCTAGCTATTCCTAATATTACGTTATGATTAGGAGCTTTAATGAGCGGTTCTATTTCTTGAAGATTTTAAAAATAATTTTTATTCTTAAAGAGTTTAACGAAAAAGTTTCAAATAGTTTGACTTATTTAACTTTTTTATGTAGCCTTGCCTTTTAGTGAATTGATACTCCGCTCAAAAGGGGTTAATATTACTTAGAAAGCATCAAATCATCGGTTAAAGTATCCGGCCTTCGCTTTCAGGTTCATTGAATCACCTTGCCCTTTTTAGGAAATATATTCCGACCCCTCTTTTAAAGGAATATATTCGAAAAAAGTCAAATAGCACTCATTTTGATAAAAAAGGTGGTAATGTCGACGCTCAATAGAACAAACAAGCTGAAAAATAGAGACAAACTGTATGGGAAGGATAATAACGTGTCTTGAACAATGCGGAAAACGCCTTTGAACACAGATAATATGAAACAGATCCAAAACCGGGTCTTTTGTCTTATTTTTTATTCAAGAATTGGCCCCGGAGTTCATTAGATCTCAATGCAATAAGAGTGGCCGTATGTGCTTTCAACTAAAAACAAATGAAATATGTCCAGTGTAACCCGGTTCAAATGAATAACTATATTGAGTGACGGATTAAAATGTGTTGGAACATGTTAGAAGTAGGACTAAACAGATGAGTGATAGAGTGATTTTTAAAACATATCCTATTATGCTCAAAATATTCTTTCACTTGAAAATCTATCCTACAAAATCTGACTAAATTCTTTTAAAAAATTGACGTTTAAAAGCGTATGAGAATATATTCGACACGGTGTGTATACATGCGGCTACCTTGCCCTTAGCATCATCCTCATCCTGTGCCATTTCCATTACAATGGGCTCTCCGCATTCCCCCTGGAATACTCCCTCCCTCCTCCCCTGCCCACTAACCCGGCATAAAAGCATAATAACGGATGAAAAGTATGTCCGCGAACGCGCTCAATCGCCACTTTCGAGCCTTTCGTTTCCTTTCGGACTCGGTTTTTTTTTAATTTGTGGGTCACAGAAGTGTCCTAAGCTCTTTCTCTCCGTGTGTGTGTGTGTGTGTGTGCTTTTTTTTCGTGGTTATTGCTACTTTTCCCACCCCCTATTCCCCCCTACTTTATGGGTTCCGAATCCAAAATTTGAATGGTGGAAAACACCTCCGAGTGTTGAACCGAAGAAACAGTGTGTTGAGCTGGGGGAAAGCTAGCATGGCTAGAGGGTAAGGAGACGGGGGGCAAAGGGCGAAACAAATGAGCGACGAGAAAAGGCGAACGAACAGTCATTTCCATTCCGCTTCGCCTGGTAATGATAAAAATGGCAACAATAATCACAACGATTAATAATAATTACGATTGCAGAGGCCGTACGCCGAGGACACAAACCAGCCACGTTCCGCCCCTCCTCACCCCTCCCCCTTCCACTCTCTTTTCCTTTTACTTCACGCCAGTTTTTTTTCCTCGCGCGTACCATATTCTTTCCTTTTTTTCCCCGGCCTGGCGCTATTTTTATTGCTCGATTCCAACGGCCAAAAGTCGGATGACAGCCCAAAAACAGGGAGGTAATCGGTTTTCGGTGGTTCCAAGAAGTGAGTGGCAAGAGGGAGGGGGTTGTGGTGTGTGCAATTTTGTACCGCAATGAGACCGGAACTGTAATTCGGTGTCGCCTGGAATTGGTCACCGGAATTGCCGTAGCCCAAAATCCGACGCAATACAGGGAGGGAGGGTGGGAGGGTGAGGAGGGAGAAGAGGATTCGAGTGTGAGGGAATACGCAACGCCATACTAGCGCACACACACACTCACATCGAGGAGTGCACACAAAATGATATAAAATAAACCCCGCATGTGAAAGCTCGCGTTTATGATCGCGATTCCGCATGCTCCTTGTTGTTGTTTTATTGTTTCTCCTCATGATTTTTGGGGTGTATTCTTGTTTTTGTGTAGTTTCCTTCTTCTTTTTTTTCGTCGTGTTGCGATGTTCTTACCTCCGCGTTTCGCTTTCATTTCACCCTGCTAAAAAAACCCGAGTTTCGCTGCGGATGAATTCACATTTTTCAATTACGCAAAGACACTCGGAGGAAAAACCGCGAAACGCGTGTGCCCGCGTTCGCGCGTTTATGGATGTTGGATGTGACTCGCGCGAGTGTTGGTGCGGTCGGGTACTTAATGTGAGCGATGAGTGTGTGCGCCCGTGTGGCGGCGGGCACAATGCAGTGCCATATTTTATTTTATGGCCCGAAAAGGGAAAATAACGTCCGGTTAATGGCAGCGATTGGTTGGCATGCGGGTCGCCCCGGCGCTCCGTGCGTTCGTGGTGGGAAAGTAAAGTTTTTTTTTTTAAACCGCCTTACCTACGTTTGAATTCGCATTTGAAATGCGCTAGCACTGCCTGCTGCCTTGTAAGCTTCGTCCGTTCTCGTACCATCTCGAGCAAGAGCCGCTTATCGATGCTGCGGTGCACGATTAACGGTGACGTCTGCACTCACTCGAGCGTCAGCAGTTTCTCACGGCACGCAACGCTGTACGTGTTTGAAACCCGTAAGGTAACGTGGGGCAATGTGCACCACTTAAGCGAAGTGTTTATCTACGTTTTAATATGACCATTAATCATGTGTAAGTTAAGAATTAAAATGTATGTCCAATGTTAGTAATAGTTTGTTTACGTTTGTCATGCATGACAAAAAGAAAAAGTTCACTTTGAGCACGTTTTAATTTCACCAAAATTGCATATAAGTTGATCATATAAAAAGAAAAAAGGAACTAAAATAAAACAGAAGCAAACACAACGAAGAGAAGCAAGCTTCATTAGCAGTTGGGATGTAAACCATCAAACATAAATGCGTTCAAGCGAATAGTGAACAAACGAAATATGTTTGGAAAGCTCAGGTGTTTTATCAAACATTTTCAATTATGGAATCTATCTTTAAGGTTCAAATTTTAGTAAACACTTTATATCAAATAAGACTAGGGCTTTATATCAAATTTGATAAAGTTTTTAAAATAACAAACATTTAAGAGAAATATATATTGGACTCATGAAAAAACATATTCAACACCTATTGTAGAATATATTGGACTCATGAAAAAACATATTCAACACCTATTGTAGAATTAACCAGGGGTCGGCAATGTCCCACCCGCGTTCAAAATTCGGTTCGTCAGTATATTTTATCCAACCCGTAAGAAAATTTTAGAGCAGAAAACAAGCTATCTCAATTCTTGTTGGATTTGATCTCGATATCACACTATATTTACCTAACAATTTGCTAAAATTACTCACGCTTGGTAATCTCGTTCAGAATATACCGGGAAAATAACATGTTTACTTTGGATCCTCATTAACTTTATTTAGAGAATATAGATTTGAACAGTATTTAATATGCTTCAACATATTTAAACTGCTTGAAGCTGAGTTATTTTGATAACATACAGTTTGCCAGTGAAACCTGGCCATGGTCAGATAATTGAAGTTGATACTTCATGCTAAGTGTAATAAAAGAAAATAGTTTCAAACACAATGGACAAATGGTGATATGTTGAAAGAATGTAAAATTTTACGAATACAACTATTCAACCTACTGATTAAAAATGAAACTTTGAAACATGTTACCTTATGTTTAAGTTACTTTCCGGACTAGAAATTCCGAAAATAAATAAAAATGAAACATAAATGCTATAGCAGTTATAAAACAAGTTTTTTACCTAAGCTTCGTCTTTGATTTATTTTATTTTATTATACTTTGTACTTTGTGTAAATATTGTACTGTAATTGTTCTACATACTCTTGGCAGTCAACGTGATATAATAGCACACTAATATGGAAGAAATCCAGTTTAGATTGGTTTTCGCTAGCCATCGGTTTTATAACTATAATAATATAATAATATAATATCAATTTTCGGCGTCGAACGTGTTAACACGTTGACTACCAAGCGTTTTTAGCACACCTTTTTAGTACAATCGTTTTCAATAAAATTTGTTGAACAGTTTTTTCAAACCAACTGTTTTTGAAGGCTTTATAAAAACGTAGTTTCCCAAAAAATTGATATTGCGTATTACTACATTTTGTTCTGGCAGTATTATTTATTTCATGCCTCAAAAACTTTTTAGAGCTAATGACAACTGGCAAAAATGATAGCGATGGCTGTCAGCGTGTTAATAATACTTTCAAAACATTGAAACATAATTTGTGGCTTCGAACTGCGGGCTTTCAGGCTCTTAATTCGTTATTTTCTCCCTTTTACTAAATGTGTGCCGACCTCTGAGACATGTTATAGATGCAAATTGTTGCATGATTTCGAACTCAATTTGCATAACTCTGTTTCTCTTGTTTTATTTACGTAACAAACTTATTGGTAACAATTAGTCCATATATTTCAAAGTTGCATGTATTAATTTAACGTTTTGCTGAAACCATTTCGATGCAGCTTGCCCAAAGATTCCCTACCTGTTTCTTCGTGCTTCGTTGGAACCGGAAAACTCAGCGTTCTCTGCCCGGAAAGCAGGCCCGTGCATGCCAGGTGACAAAGGTGGCCCGGCGCCCAGGTCAAGGATGGCCTCGGTGGCAGTTTATTATGGTCGGTGATTTACCGCCGGGACCTGAGAGAGCCTGCCGGGACCAGGCTGCCGGACAAGAAAGTGCCATTGTTAATTTGAAGCGCTTGCCATCCGGCGCGCCGTATGGCGGCATTGGTCCGGCGCCAAACGACGACGACGATGATGATGATGATGATGGTAATGACCGGTAGGCACTCCTCGACTCCTGGACTACCTGGGGTTGGTTTCGGGGTCAAAACCAAGGAACCGTGAAGGCACGTGCTTCATTCGATGCAACAGCTTCCGACCGTCGGCGACAATGAGTGCACGTGGGTGCACACACTTATGTGTGTGGGGTGGGTCCTTACAAATCATCGAGCCCTCCAGCCAGGGCTCCCTCACCTGGCGCACAGAGGAACCACTCACCTTCAGAGCGTAGTGGAATCAGTAGATTAATTTATTAATAAACGCTGATTATTTATGAAGTATTAATGTGTTTGTTTACGTTTCGGGAGGTCGCTGGCCTGCTGACACTGGCCAACAAACAACCTGTACGAAGACACACGCTCTGACACATTTGGTCAACGACGAGGACGTTGTCGGGAACGCGGACTGTTTATCTTACTCCGAGCCGAGCGACTGATTGAACCGTTGCCTTTTTATCGATTACCGGATCCTTATCCGATGTCGAGATGGTGCTTCAAAAATGGTTTCAAGGGTGGGGGGAGGGGAGCTGGCTGGCCCGCGGAGACGACGGAAGCTGGTTCGACCGAGCGGCGGAACGGAAAGAATGGTAAAGTTCGTTCGTACGCCGGAAGTGCAACATCCGGATGCTTGCTTCCGAACCTCGGAGTCAACGAAAAGGGCTCCGGTGTATGTGTCTGTGTGTGTGTGTGTGTGTGTGTGTGTGTGTGTGTGTGTGTGTGTGTTTGTATGGCCAATAGTAGCGAGATAAAGATAGAGGGAGACAGCCAGAGAGAGAGAGAGAGAGAGGGAGGGAGAAAGTGTGAGTGTGGATCTTTATTGAAGAAACGATAGTCGACGTAAAATTAAACAAATAAGGAGAGCCCCAAACGATCCTTGAGCCTCCCCAAAGGGAAGGCGAGGGGGGGGGAGGGTGTAAGGGGGACACCGAAAGCCGGTAAAGTCGGCTGCACAAGTGCGGAAGCCCGGTTCAGTTCGCGCTTGCTTTCATAATTCATGTCAAATTTATGCTGTGCTTTCGTATCCGCACCGGCCTCGGAAAGGGTCCTCCCCCCCGAAATTCACCGCTACGTGGTGGTGGTGAGGGGAGGTGGTTGGAAGGAGAGTGGCGCAGCAACGCGGGATATTTTGCTATCATCGCCGAAGAATCTGAAACACCATAATCTCCACCGGAGCGTACAATTTTTGCACCGGAAGCCAACCGAACGAGCAGCGGCTGTGTGTAAGTGTGCATGTATGAGTATGTGTTGGTGTTTTTTTGCGTGTTCTCCATGGGGAGGTGTGTGTGTGTGTTAAAGAAAGTTTCACCCCCCCGTCGGTCAGTGCTTGCGGGGAAGGTTTTTCCGTTTTTTGTTTGCATTTTTATCTACGCTTTCCTTTATTCGCTAAGAAAATGCAAACCATTTGCATTCAAATTGATTCCGTTTCCGTTTGCCTGGGAGTCTTTCCGGCCATCAGTGAAGGGGTATGGGGGGGATGGATGTTGTTTTAGACGAGGCGCTCCGGCTTTCGCTCACCATTTGCAAAAGGATGTCACTTTGTCATCGCCAAGATATGGAAAGAGTTTACTCCGAGGTTGGTTTTTTCTTATTTCTGTTTCTGTTTTTAAAATCTGTTTCGTTTATTTCAATGAGATTCAATTGACTTTCAAATGCTTAACGTTAGTAAGGAATATGTACAAATTTACAATCGTTTTTTGTTGTTGTTTCTTCTTCTTACGTTTTCCCCCAAATTGTCCGTTCTCGCGCACACACACCTCTCCTATTTGTTTTTCTTCCTTACTTCCTTCCGGCAATACTTTCCACCCTTTCCCTTCGCTCCAAAACACATTTCGCGTGCCGTCGTGGGTAAGCCTAATAGTGGGGGGGGGGTTTTGAAGTTATAATAGTAATAATTATAACACTGGGCGGGCGAAAAATACCATTTTTGTTTTTTGCCCGCCGCGCGATCCTGCACTTCTGCTTGGGGGATTACTTGTATAATACATTTTTTCTCTATCTAAAAGCATATTCTCCTATATATATCTATAGGTCTATGTATATTTAAAACGTATCTGTAATGTGCGGTGCGCGCCCTCAGCACACATATATTTATGTATTGGATCTGCTTAGCTATAAATAGTCATATATTTTGTGTATGCATTTTTATACTGGCGTATATAAGTATCTATATATGTTTTCTTCTTTTCTTCTCTCAGTTACCGCTAGCCCGGTTGTGTGTTTTTTCAAGTAGTTTCCCTAAAATTGTATGCGACCGCCATGACGTGACGTGGTTTTTTTTTGCCTCCCCTTCCTTCGATATACACAAATTTGTTTTGTTTGCATTGAAATGGCCGCGATAGAGATGCACACACAACGCCCGTTTTGGTTTTTTCCCCTGTCCCCCTTTTTTTGTGTCCTTTCTCAGGCGTAATTAGTATAAAATTATTACCTTCCTTCGTAACGTTGTGTCGATGTTTGTTTTGAATGCTCGCTTGCTCGGTTTCTCAACGCGTAGAAAGGTACGGAAAAAGAGAGGCTTACGTTTTCCCTTTTCAGTTGTATGGGGATATGTGTAGGGTTGTTTTTCCTTGCTCAAACGGGGGAGGATATGTTCGGTATATGTTCGGAGCACCTGGGAGCAAAGAGTTTTGCCCGTGGGTGGCGGAGAGCGGGGAGGTTTTGTTGCTCCTAATTACAGTACAGCGCATCAAAAATGCAAGCGAAGCAGCAGCAACTCACAACCACACCCACCCACATACACACACACACGCACTACTCGCCTTGGACAACTCTTACTGCTCGCGACGACACTACGAAATACCTTACGCTCTACACGCTCCTGCAAGTACTTAGAGTTCTAGCTCGAAACGAACGCCTTAACGCTTTTATTTCTTTATATAACTGGTAAAGTAGATGTTGGTGCGGCGCGTGCACCACCTTAAAAATATTACGAGTTCAGTCGACTGGCCCGCGGCAAAGAGGGTGGGTTTTCCCCCTTCTTCACCCCGGGCTTAACGAACGGTTTGCTTCGTTTCGTTATTATTATTTCGCTTTGATTTATTTCTGTGCCTTTGCCTTCTCCGCTTCTCAAATCAATTCTGTCACTCTCAATGCACCAGTTATTGAAATCTTATCGAAGACGTAGTACACAACATAACATGCATATAAAGGGCAGGCGGGGTTGGTTTGGGTTTTTAAAAGTAAAATTATACATTAAAAAACAATTTGGTATATTCTCACATTGACACGCCTGTTCCGCCTGTCTCCACTCCCTCCGCCGATATTCGTACGTTCGTTGGAAAGCTTCCGGGAAAGTCCCGCTTTCGCTTCGCCTGAAACTGGCCGCACGGATGGCGACAAATGGCATACATATAGCTACGATTCCTTACGCGTTTTATGTATGTGTGTGTTATGTATCTTCCTATATCTCAGACAATCCTACCGCACAAAAAAAAAATAAACAGGGATAAAAACATTGCCTCGGCCGCGTCCTGCAATACAGGGGTTTTCAGATGATATCATAACAGTAGCAGAGTTTTTTATAACTGCCGCACTTGATATTGCAACAGTATCAGTTGATTTTATAACGCGATCATGTTTATCATAGCGTTGTCAGTAGAAATTATAACCGTAGCAATTAATACTATAATCCTAATACAGCAGTTTGAGTGGAATTCGTAAGTGTAAACGTATATCGCAACAATGACAACACAAGTTTTTACAACGTATCAGGTGGGCTAATCTCGAATGAAGCTCTTCGCTTTCATTAGAATAAACATATTCACTATCTAAATTTTCAAAAACGGTTTTGTAAACATGAAACGAAATTAGAACTGGATTAAAATTTCGTTTAGTTTTCTTATGAAATCAAAGCGGTTCATTTGAGGTTAATCCACCTCGTGTGTTCATTAATGCAATATATGTTTACACTCGCTAGTTACTTTATAATATCAACTGCTACGAATCTTATTTCAATTGACAAAGTTATAATAAACATGATTGTGCTATAAAACAAACTGGTATTGTTTTAATATCAATTGCTGCAGTTATAAAAAATTCTGCTACTGTTATGATATCATCTGGAAAACCCTGTAAGTCGGTTTTTACGAAGGCTCCAGCCCTAAAGCCCCTTTGCTTAACTAATAACTCCGATTGCTACCTTCCTTATCCACCGTTGGCGGTTTTCCATTCGGTGTGTGGAAATTCGCTCCACGCACGCGAATCTTAGACGCCACAAATCCTTAAGCAAAACAGGTGCGACAGACACACATCGAGGGGAAGCGATCGGCTAGTTTCGATTCTGTGTTTGTTTCGGCTCAGGGGGAGGAGGCCACCAAACGTGGAGAAAAAACGCATGCACACACTTGCACCACAAACACGCAAAACGGGAAATTCCTTATACACGCATCCTTAGTTTTATAAGGTTGAAGGGTGAAGGGGTGTTGGGAAGGGAGGAAGTGGCGCTTGTGGGACGTAGGCGGCAGGCCGTAAAGCTTCTCCCAGCGAGCGTTAAAATCGCCAACGAAGCGAAAGCATGCAGATTCGTCTAAATACTCGTTTTTCCCACTTTGGAATCGCTCCTTCCCCCTCCCTAAACCGTAAACTATTGTATGCAATTTTTTTCTAGCCTTATGTGTGTGTGTGTACTCGTTTGTGTGTGTGTATTTGTTCGTCGGGAAAGCCCTACACGCGAACCCGTGCGCCTTCAATTCAATTCGGTTTCATGTAGAGCTGGGCCTTTTTTAAAATCCTCTTTTAAAGCTAAAGCATTTATATATGTATATATATCAATCGTCTCCGCAATAGTATGTGTAATAGTACCTTTTTTCTTTATCGAATTAAAAACTGCCAATTTGTTGACTCGGTTACCGAACTCCGTAACAATACGAGGGGAGGTTTACTTGGGGGAGGTTTCGCTAAGGAGAAGACTTTCTTTTTGTATATCCCTTTTGCCATTCGTGTACACTTGCATTACGAGTGTATAAAGGGTACGCAAGATGTCCCCCGTACGTTTGTAGATTGGTTTAAAGTAGGTTGTATCCCTTTTGCCTATGTATATGCACTTCACGCGCACGCCTTTTGCTTTCAGCTTCGATTTCTATGCATGATTTTTTCTCGTTTGTTTTTTTTCTTAATAAGGCCACACATTTTGAATGAAAGTAGAACGTAAAAGGTCGAAAACGGTGTGCTGACAGCGAACATGATACGGCAGCATGCAATTTTTTTCATTTTTCAACTTTTTTTTTTATCTAACAGCCAGCATAAGCATCCATTTATCAATGCAATGGGGTGGGGGAGGGGGGAGTGGGTGAGGGGGAGGATGGACGATATTTCTAACAACGTTTGCAAGCGCTAACGAAACAGCATCCGGCGATCATTTAACGAGGTGTCCGCCGCCCAGTGTATAGTTGTGTGAGGAAAGACACACGCACACACGCACGGCGAGAGGAGGCAACGTACCTTTCTTGGCTCTTTGGGAGGTGTGTGGTTTGGTGTTGCGTCTCCCGAGGCGGGCCTGGGGCGGGGTGGGGCAAGAACAAACAAACAAACTAACTAACAGAAGAAACGCGAACGTCCGCACCAAAGGGTTTTTAATACTATCGTGGAGCCCTTCGTGTACCCCCGAACACTTCGGGAGGCCGAAGGATGAACCACCAACATTCAATGCCGACTAACCGACTAACATCAACACCTGTTTGGTCTTTGCACGTACGGTCGGCAGGCAGTCGAAGTCGAACCGCCGAAAATTGGACAATCTTAAGGTTTGGTTTTCCTCTTCCCTCAAGCAGATTGTAACATGAACCTACACAGGGAACTTTTCCTGCCTTTACTAATATGCAAAAAACTGTAAGCAGAAATGCTTTTTCTGTGGAAGAAATGACAAGAGAGTGAAGGAAAAACATGCCAATATTGGTTTTTGTTTTGTTTTAAACATATTATAAAAGTAAGAGTCAAGATAAAAATTTGTTTCATTCGTTTCCAATTACTTTTTTCGGGAAATGGGTAAATGAGGTCACGCCCGGGATTCTCTTCTCCCTGCGTTTTCACATTGGCGCCTGAAGGTATGCAAAGTGCGACACATGCATTCTTTTCGAACATTGAAAAGTTAATCATTGCGTTAAAAGAACAACACTGTTTTAAGCTAACCATGCTGTGGATGTTAACTGCAGGTTAAGTAGGTAGTATTTTACCTTGTAAACTACACAGGATGGGCGTAATGAACCAAGGAGTGCAGCAGAAGAAATTAATTTTAAATAGAGACGGCTGCGTTAGGTCTACAGAAGAAGGTAATTTTTTAGATCTTTTGTGGAATAAGACCTCAAACATGATTTCTAGGTTGATTCCGTAGAAGAATATAGAAGGTCCAAATAACATTTAAAGCACTCATAGCTGGAAATTAACTAATTAGTGTATCACCAATTGCATACATTCAGGCGCATCGTCGCACAACAGGTTGTAGCCACAAACTAAAAAGCCTCATTTACTCTTTCATTTTTAAAAACAAAGTAAGTATCTTCGAGCATCCTTTTTTGCAAATTCGTAAAGAGGAGAAACAGAAGAAATGTCCCTGAAGAAATTTCGTGTCGTTGGCAACACTCGGGGAAGAAGAGATCTCAACTCAAGGTGGAAAAGTTTGAGCGTCCGACTTCCGATCGCCCGCTTTTGTACATATTTTGGAGGGAATCGCGGGGGGTGGGAAATGAGGAGACAGTGTGGAGTGGTCGCCGTTCCGGGGCGACAACCTACTCAGATGGCAACGTGACCGGATGTTGACGCGCTTCGGACAACTCAAAGGCGCCCGTGGGTCGGGTTTCGGTGGATGAAGCTGCGGAAGGATCACTAGACGTGGGTTGCGAGCGCCCCCTTGCGGATGTCGCCGTTCGCCGGGAGGATGAACTGGCCCGGGGCCGGGCTGCCGGCGGTTTGACTCACGGCTTGTCCACTCTGTTGTTGCTGTTGCTGCTGTTGTTGTTGTTGCTGCTGTTGTTGCTGTTGCTGCTGCTGGTCACTGCCGGCGCTCGTCGAGCGGATGGACTCGGGGCTGGTGAGGCTCGAACCGATGCCCATCACGCTGCCCGAGTTGACACCGATGTTGACGCCCATCAGCAGCGAGGTGGCCGGATGCCGGCTGGCGCTGTACGGTGGTGGGGCAGGGGTGACCGCCGGGTTGGCCGTGCTGGGTGGCGGAAGTGGCGGGAGGTGGTTGGAGCTGCTGCGCAGGTACGGGTTGCCGTACGTCGCACTGTAGCGTGGATCTATGCTCGGTGCGTTCATCAGCGATGTATCTGCAGCCACATCCAACAAACCAACGTAAAGGCCGCGAAACAGATAGAGAGGGCAATGGAGAGAAGTAGGTAAATCAAGAACATAAAAGAAAGAAGGAAAGAAAGAAAGAAGGAAAAAAGAAAGAAAAAAGAGAAAAACAAACAAATGTCAATGAATAAAGTCAGCATCGAACGAACAAATCGCAGGTACAACATCTAACTAATAAGACTAAAGATAAGACAAGGAAACAGTTAAAGCCACTTACTCATCAAACCGCCCAACAGCGAACTCTGGATGCTCGGCAGCCCGTTGTCCTGGCGCAGTTCGCGGTTGCGCGTGAGGCTGAGGTTCCCGTTCGCCAGCTGCATGTTGTTCGTCATGTGCATCGGCAGGTTGTAGTCCTGGGCGTAGTCGACGTACGGCACGTACCCGCCATTGCTCTGGCCAATCTTGGCCGGAAACGCTCCGATGCCGTCGGAATAGTCACCAGAGTACCTGTTGCCAACGGGGAAGACATACGAAAAACCAATAACAGAACGAATCAGTACCGCAAGCCATAAGTCAGATCTCAATTGAAATTTATCATGAGTGCTTTTCTTATTGCAATGCTCACTCTAAAGAGAAACACTTCTTAAAACATTCATTCTTCACTCGACACACATCCTACAACTTGCTTTGTAACTCAATCAAAACAAACCATTACGTTGCAAACTGTGCAAACGATTGTACATAAACACTAGAATATAGTGCTTTAGAATCTTGAAATAACGCTTTGTTTTATAAGTTTTCCACTTTTGAAGAATTTTCGAATGTGTAAACAGGTACTTTTATATATTCTTGTAGTCTTTTCTTTTTACGGTTTTTTATTTGTTGATGCACCACTTCATCATTCCGCTAGTTCGGTGCGAATCAAAAAAGGTCGAATTGAATGCGGTTTGAATTTTTTCATGTTTTTTACCATATTTATTTTTTTCAAAATTTAAAAGGTAAATTAAAAACAAAAAAGTGGAATAGAAAGCTTTTTCTTATTTTATTTGTATTTTGAAGCAGTAATGATTTTTTAATTTTCTATAGCTTGTTTCCATCCTGTGCTTTATTCCATTATTTTTAATTCTCGGAACTCGTCCAGTAACAAAAATCGAAATTTTTGTTTTGGTTTAGTTTTGTTTTTGCGATATTATTGTTATTGTTATCGATACAAAAACAAACATTGTTAACTTTCGATGAAAAATCGAATATTTAGATTGTTGTCCGATATAGCATTTGTTTGATGTGTGTTAATCATAATGATTAAAAATTTTACCAAATTAGAGGTTCCGCTACTTTTCTGGTTTTGCAGCGCGAAATACCTACTTTTGTCCGCTTTATGGATTAGGAAGAGGTACTTAATCTTCGTGTCTTAAACTATTCGCTTATAACCCAGCAAGGGGACGTTTTAGCTTTAGAGGACGAACTAAGGTGGAGGTTCGAAATCATTTTGTTGCGCCTGAGAGGTATGCAACAAGCAGTACACAGCAGCAGATGAGAAAGGCGATAAAGGAAAGGACTTACCGATAGTCGCTGGGAATGCGCACCGGGCCGGCCAGTGGTACACCGCCACCGCCTCCACCGATGGGGCCGCCACCTCCGGGGCCGCCGCTGCCGCCACCTCCGCTGTTGTTGCTGCCCCCGCTCGACGAGCCGAGCATGTTCATGGCGAGGCGCGTGGCGATGCTGTCCGTGCCGGAGCACGTCTCCGAGTACTCGTGGTCCCGGTCGATCTTGAGGTCGCTCACGTTCGACGACCGGTCGCTCTCCTTGCACGTCTTCTCGGTGATGTAGTGCTGTTGGGAAAGTGGGAAACGTCTTGAGCTACTACTCTCGAGTGAGTCTTTCCTTCCATCGAAACTTACATCTGGAATGACGTCGGCCTGGGGTAGGTTCTTCTTGTCCTTCCGGTCACAGCAGCGCAGGCGGAAGATGAGGATCAGCACGATCAGGAAGATGACGATGACGACGAAACCGACGGCAGATGCGACGATGATCATCGGCACGGTGAATGCCTCCATCTGGGTGAACTGTATTTCGCGCGAGTCCGAGCCGTACTCGTTGACGACGGTGCAGTTGTAGACGCCGAAGTGCTGCCGCTGGCTGTTGTTGATGATGAGCGTCGAGCGGACGCCCTCGGGCGAGTGGTTCTCCAGGATGGTGTAGTCGTTCTCGTTGTTCACCTCCAGCCCGTTGTACGTCCACGTCACCAGGCGCGCCTTCGGGATGGAGATGGCGTCGCACTGGATCTGCGCGTTGTCGTTGACCGAGCCGGTCTGCTGGCGCGGCGAGCGGATCACCGGCGGGCCCTTCAGGTAGATGGTGGCCGACGCCTCGATCTCCGGGAAGCCGCGCACGCTCGCCTTGCAGCAGTAGCTGCCGACGGTGTCGCGGGTCGCGATCAGCGTGATGTTGGCTGCGTTCGAGACGATCCGGCTGGTCAGCTCGTGGATCCACATGATGTCTGGCGGCGGGTTCCCGTCGACGTCGCAGCTGAGCGTCACCTTCTGGTCCAGGTCGGTTTCGACGGGCTGGGGTCGTGTGCGAAACGTGGGCCCATAGCTGATGTCCAGGATCTCGCTCTCCTCGCTCTTGCCGACGGCGTTGTGCACCTCACACTTAATCACCACGTCGTGGTACTCCTTCGACACGTTGTGTATGATCTGTAGGAGCACACGGATACACGCTGCATGTTAGTATCCTCCCGCCATTGCTATTCTGGAGTCTCTCCAGCTCCACCCGCTACTTACCATCTCCGTCGTATAGTCGCCCACGATAAGCTCGTCACCCCGGTACCACTTGTACGTGACATCGCTCGGATTGGCATCTGCGTGGCAGGATAGGCGCACCTCGGCACCCTCCGGTATCCGGCCGCCGGCCAACGCCCCACCCACCACCGACACGCTCACCTTTGGTGCGTACTTCACCTCCAGCTTCAGCCGCACCGAGCGGTATGTCCGATCCGCCGTATTCTGCGCCTGACAGGTGAACGACGTGTTGTGGTGCTCCTTCTTCGGCGTCAGCTTCAAGATCGACTTAGCCGTGTAGCGGCCGGTATCCGTGATCGGCTCCTTCACGTACTCGATACCCTTCGTCAGCACATTGCCCGCACCGTCGATCCAGGTGATCTCGGCGGCCGGCTTCCCGCCCACCGACACGCACTCCAGCTCGATCTCCCGGTCCTCGGTGGTGACGAGAAAGTTGCCCTGCACGATTTTTGGCGGTTCCGGCGGAACTAATACTCTGAGCGTCGCAAATCGCGATCGAATGCCGGGCGTACCTGTATTCGGAGATAGGCAAGAAATCGAAGAATTAAATCACAGTCTTTATTCTGATGATTTTCTTCTGGTAATCGATTGATTTATAAAGTACAGGGACGAGTTTTTACAGTAAATCGTGTCAAACTTCATTAGAAAATTGTTAGACTAAAGGATAGCTTGGTTTTGTTTTAATACGTAATCTTGTTATAACTAGCTTATGAAGATAAAAAAAACCTTTCGGAGTTTATAGTTTAGCACCGAGGTTTAAAGTTGCCTTGATGTGTTTCACGGTGCCTTTACCATGTTTAATATATATTTTTCAATGACGAAGGGCACACTCAACCTTTTTAAAGCTTGTAAATCGATTTTTTTGACACATTTGCTGGTCAAATAAAATGCTTTGCAATTTTTCCTTCATCTTGTAACCTATACTTAAGTTATTCGTGCTACCCCTGTGATTATAATGAGCTCGTTTACCGTTGAGACATTACTTTCTATTTTGTTCGTATATTTTTACTGATTTATCCCAAACCTTAACTTAGAGCATCGGTTATTAAAACTCCATTTTGCTTTACTAAATCATGTAATGCTTTAATTGAGGCTTCCTGGGCTTTCGACATGTACTTGTTCGTTACGTCATAAATTTACTTGTAAAGCACTTTTTTTATGGGTCTCTGATAAATTAGTCGTTTTCTAAATCACGGTGGCACATGTTTATCGTTTTCAAAATGTTGTTATCTATTGCTTGCAGTGTTTGTTTTTGTAAAATATGTAATTTTGCTTTCATGTTTAGTTTAAATTTTGTTCTTACAAACGAAAAGAGCTTTTCAGTTAACTTATTCACCGTAAATATTGCATGTATTTTAGTGAGTGTTTTTGTTAGATGTAATTCTAGATATTTTATATTTGATCTCCTTGTTGGTGATAATATTTCTGTTTGGAAGTTTCCACGAGCAGTGGATTTTTGTTAACTAAAATAGCTTCCGAATTTTAATTATTTTCAATTCAATATCTAGTTATTGTAAAATATAAAGCATGTTTTAAGGGTCTTAATAAGCGATTTTATGATGCATTTAGCAGACTGTCTTGCTATCGGGAAATGTGGAAATTATGTAAAATGTATGTGTTAGGAATCATTTGAATAAATGACGCGAGTTGAGAGGTTGAATGTTATCAGTTTATAAATTAGACCGTCATGCTAAACGGTGGAAGCTCTATCACCATCTCTTGGGAGCATTCCAGTGGGATTTCGTTATTGTTTCCTATTTTCCAATCATCCTCCAGGGGTCAACTCACCGTCCTTGCCGCGCCCAACCTGACACTGGTACCGGGCCTCGTCGTCCAGCATCACCGGGTTGATCTCGAGCGAGTAGTCGCCCTCCTCGTCGCTGCCCACCATCGAGTAGCGGTCGAAACCGCTCAGGTTCCGGTGCCACCCGAGCCCGAAGTCGTCCTTGGTCCACTGCAGCTGGCCGACCTTCGACTCCACCCGGCAGGGCAGGGTTACCCGCGAGCCGACGATGGCCGTCTGGTCCTGGGGCTCCATGGCGAACTTCTGCACGCCCGCTCCTTCGCCCGCCCCACCGCTCGCGGCGGAGGTGGTGGCTGTCTTGGCAGCCTGTACCGTCCGGGTGACGGTGAGCGTCACCAGCAGCAGCGCCACCAGGCGTAAGCTCATTGTGGAGTTCGATAGTTTGTACATGGTGTTTGCGGGTCGACTTTCGTCCTCCGATTACGGATGAGGTGTATTGATGCTGGGTGCAGGTTCGTGTATGCGTTAGCTAGCGGTGCTTGTAGGTGCTCGATCGTTTGGTAGCTCGCTCCCGTTGTGTTTCCTCGGCGGCTACCGAGTACGATGCATCTCCTAGCTAGCGATCGGAACCGGATCGGATTCACCTCCCTACAGTCAGTCGCAGTTTCCTTGTGAACCTGTGTGTGGGAGAGAGAGAGAGAGAGAGTGTTTGAATAATTCTCGGTTAGTTCGTACGTTGTAGAATTGTTTTCACGCCCCTCGAACAAGCAGGAGGACACAAGTTAGCACCAACCCGTCGCCCATCGTTCATCATGCGGTGCGCACATCATTTGCAATCCCCCCCCGGACTTCCCCCTGCGGAGTGATAATTCAATTTTACGATGCGTTGCCATCTTCCCACCCCGACTGCTCGAGGACCCGAGCCGTACGGTGCTAAAACCAACAGGAAACCCATATACGATTTCACATCGTTCCGACAAAAAAAAAAACGAAAAAGGCTTACCGGGCAGGAGGATCCCCGGAGCGGAGTCGGAATCCCCGAGGCGCGTTTGTTCCAAGCCCACCAATTATCCGGGCTGGAAGTTGGCGATTTCGGTTCCGCCACACATTCGAGAATGTGCTCTCGAGAACTGGGGCACCGACACCCTGTACCGAAATGGCACCCAATCGCTCAATCGGCCCCGGGGAGTACCGCAAGGAGCGAGAGCGGGAGCGACGGAGCCAACGCGGAGCGGAGTCGGTAGTATGTAAATTACATTTTTACGACTATTCGATCGAGTTTCGGGGATTGTGATTTGATTTTATGCCTCCATCGGAGAGGCACCCGCCGCGGCCGGTTCCGGGACACTTCGGGCCGTATCCCACCCGCCGCATCTTCCCCTCCCTCCCCATCATTACCATCCGCTCGGCAATTCGATCGGCTCACCCTTAATGCTATCGGACGATTCGGTCGCTATTCTTCTCAACCGCCGCTTTACGAGCACATTTCCCGTGGGTGGTGGTGGTGGTGGGGCCGGTCGGAGTAAAAGAACGATTCGTTCGGTGCTTCCACTAACGGCATCCCCCCCCACCGAAATTTCCATCACACAATCGACAGTTGTTGATGGTATTATTATGTTTTTCGTCTATCTGCACTTTTCGTGTCTTAAAAATTTGATTTATTGCAAGTTTATTTATTTTAAACAGGATTTTATGTGCTCTCGAATCGCCTCCCCCTCCCCACCACTTCCACTACGCCAATCCCACGCGGTGCAGGTGGTGCCGGTTGCGGATGATTCCAGTTCCGAGGCGAGCGCTTGCGTTTGCGTTTGCGGAGCGGAGAAGGTTTTATGCCGTTGTAAACTTTTCCTTTAACAAGATTACTTCCCGGTACCGGGCGGGCGGTCTTCTGGGTAGGGGGGTGGTGGTGTCCCCTGAGGGAGGATAAAGAAAGAGCAGCAGGTCGAAGAAAAAAGTACACCCGGGGCCGGGGTGGTGCTGGGCTGCCATAAAACATTCGGGCGGGAGAGATCGAAGCAAATTGATTTCGGCTTCCCTTAACAATGCTAACAAGCGCGCTGTCGAGGGGGGGGGAAGAAAAAAAGAGGGAAAACGGGGCGCGTGTATTGATTCAATTTGGTGTATATACCCACTAGTTTGTGGTGGAAATGCCACAACCCCGGAACGCCCTGGCCCGGAAAGAGAGGGAGGGGGTGGGATCGGTTGATTTCTACCCAAAACCGTGGGGGAGGGCGGGGGGGGGGAAGTCAAAGAGTGCGGGATCGTATACCCTTTTGTTGTTTCGGAACGTGGCCGTTTTAAAATGGCACTGGCAAATGTATTTGCAGTAGAGTTGTGAAAATCTGATTCAGATTCATGAATCTGAATGAATCTCTGCCTTATAAGGGATTCATGAATCTTTCGTCGAGAGATTCATGAATCCTAAAGACACACCAACTAATGAAAAGTCACCAGCCAAAAATGGGCTGAGGGACCTTTTTTTTTTTTTTTTTTGGTTGCATTGTCCACGTCTATGAAAGAATCGGGGAGATTCGTGACAGATCCGTGAAAGATTCATGAAGATTCATTAAGGTTTCGAAAGATTCATTAAGCTTTGAAGATTCGAATCCGCAAAGATTCATGAATCCATCTGAATGAATCATAGGTGAAAGATTCATATGAATTAATCTCGCCAAAAGATTCATTAAGCACAACACTAATTTGCAGCCTTTATTTTGGAGGTTGTGGGACCCCGGGAAATTGATGTCTTAATTTCAATTTTGTTTATTCTGGGCAGTTTGTGTTGGGTAATGAGCAGTTGAGTCACTTCGCTCACTCACTCCGACTCACAGAGCACTGAGCCCAAGACAAACAAGCATGGTAGCGCAGTATCGACTTCACTGTGCAACATCTACTCTTTAAAGTCCATCCAGACTAATCCTCAATCGGTGCTAGGAGACGAAAACACACAAAACTTCACTATTACGAAATAAAATCTGACAGTTCATTGGATTGCTTCCGGATTGCATGTAAATGAGCAATCCTTTAATTTACCGATAACATTACAATTATATAAACAGGGTTGTTAATCAACAATTAGAATAGTTTAGCTCATTTAGAATAGTCAGACGAACCAGCTTTTATAGACAGTCGAGTGGAGATTATTTTTAGAAGTCAAAGTGCTTACAGTTATACAAGCTAAAACAACCAGTTCATAACATTTGTTGTGTAAACAAGAGCTACTATCACAAATCTTCTCCAGTTAATCATAAATCAGTCTTGAAATCAAGGTGCCCATTAGTGATGCGAATAACGAGCCAAAAAAGTGAGTAACAATTCGGTTTAAAGTGAGTGAGTTGGAATTGGAGTCCATTTTTTAATTCATTCATTCACAATTTGTGAGCCAAAGTATTCTGAGTGATCTTCCTGAATCACTTTAATTACAAATGAGTAAAAACAGACTTCTTGGAGGATTGAATTAATTCTCTTATCGGGAAGAATTGACTCACTTGCTCATTCTGACTCAATTTTGCACATCACTAGTGGAGGAACCAAATAATTCAGGATTCGACATGAGAAATGAAATTTCTTTCAACTGAATGTTTTGCTCGTGTTCTGAATACCATAAGGTGAGCTACCTGTACAGCTAAGTATATTGAGCCACCTGAGTAAATGAGTTAGGTGTGGCAGGACTAGGATGTTGCTACAGTTTATTGAGCTAGGTTGTTCAGCTCTGGCTCACCGAATGGAGTGAGGTGGCTCAGCTCTGTTTTACCTGATGGAGTGATGTGACTTAGCTTTGGCTCACTTGATAAAGTGAGGTAGCTCTGATCTAGCTCACCTAATGGAGTAAGATGGCTCAGCAATGACTCACTGAATATAATGAGGAGGCTCAGCGCTAGCTCACCTAATGGAGTAAGATGGCTCAGCTCAGGCTCACCGAATGGAGTGATGTGACTTAGCTCTGGCTCACCTGATGGAGTGAGGTGGCTCAGCAATGACTCACCGAATAGAATGAGGTGGTTCAGCTGATGCCACCTTAGCTCTGGCTCGCTGAAAAGAGCGACTTGACACAACACTATCACAGGTTTGGAATGCGGTTAGGACAGAATGCGAACCTAGGCAGCCCGAGGAACCATCACCATCGCCGGGCAACGTGGCGAACCTTGAGTGGCGATATCGGATTCGCGCGTGTTATCAGGCATCCCACATCGACACGTCGATGTCGTGTTGTCAAATTTCGTCCCACGACGGGCGGAAGTATTTCCCGATCAGTTGTGACATCCTTTCACGTGGTGCGGCGTGGGAGTCTGATAATCGGTGTACGCGCTGCTACCTCACCAGGTTCTTCGCGTCGTCCCGGGCGAACGTCAATTCCCGCAAGTGGCGGTCCTACTCCGAGGCCGAATCGGAAACCGAAAAGCGGTCAATTGTTTCCAAACTCCCGGACTCAGCCGTCGTCGTCGTCGTCGCACCCGCATGGAAAGCCGGATGGATTTTCGCCATTGCCTTTCCCGGAGCGCTCCGGGAAAACAGCACTACCTTGGCGGCCCTTTTGTTTCCAGCCGGAGAAAGGCGGCGCATTGTCACGCCTGAAACATCCGTAAAGTGCCGAACGGTGTCAGCGCGTCTAAGCCTTCGCCTTCGCCGTTCGAGGCTGGCAGGCCGAGTGTCATAAATGGTAACACCATTGTCAACCGGTCGGTGCGCCGGTACAACGGGAGCCGGGATTCCGAGAGCCAGTGTTCGCAGGCGCTTTCAAGCAAGCCCTGTATAGTCCTCTTTGCCCGGCTTAGCACGTGGACTGGACTCACAAAAACCCCCCGACGAGGCTCGAGCATATGCAGCCTAGAGCGTTGGGTTCCTTTGCGCCTATCGATGGCACCACCGGAAAGGACATGGACAGAGAGGACAGTTTCGCTTTCAGCTCGCAGCGCACGGAACAAAGGACTGGCTCGGCCAACCCGGGAGACAATTGGAACCGAAACTTTTCATTACATGTGTGCGCACACTGCGTCCTCGGGAAAGTCATCAGGGGAGGGTTTTTGGTCAGTTTTATGCCGCTTGACTTTGTGTACCGGTGGCTCGAAAAGCATCCCCCCCCCCTCCTTCCCATCGTTCTGTTTGTAAGCTGATCAACTCGAGGCACCAGGCACAACCGTACCACCTTCCGACACTCATATCTGAGGCAACGCGCGTTAACTATCGCTGCCAAGTCCGTGCTAGAGCACGGTTTTATCCTGCTTCGCCTTTTGTCGTACGGGTAACTTTTCAACCGCTCGCTCTACGTGTATTACCCTCCCTCAGATCCCTCACTGTAGGCGCATTGCCAAGGGTTTTTTTTTTCTTGTTTCCACCCCCCCGAAGCAGGAAAATGAAAACCTGCTAACACTCTCACTCTGGTTGTACAACACAGAGCAGGACTAAAGGAGGAAAAACGCCCGGGAAATCGCACCCAAATATTGGCACTATCGGGATTGCGTCGCTCCGGGAAAGGATTCCCGGCACGGGATCGTCCGATGCGATGCGTTTGAGTGCTTTTTTACCTCTACCTTTTACTTTCATGAAAGGACTAAAGTGAACCAAACCACAGAAAAAAAATGGTAAAACGCTAAAGTTAAAAAAACAAAAGTTGATGGGTTACAGGAAACGAAAGAATAAAAAAAAAGAGCTGGTGTCACTTCAAGCCGTCGTTGAACAATGCGAGACAGTGTGTGTCCAGGTGAATTCACAGTCTGAAACCAAAGTCCGCACAGTGGCTCGGAGTCGGAGGTGATTTAAATTTTTTTCATTTCACAAATAAAAATAGATTCTGGCACAGACAATTTATGCAACTTTTTCATTAAATCCAAAGGATTAAATTATATTCCTTGTTTTAACCATAATTGTTTTTTTTACTTTCTTCTTTGGTTTATTATCGCAAACTATCCGTGACTCATTAGTTGCTGCTTCAAAGACATTACTTAAGATGTTTTATTTTCATTTTGATATTATTTCGTTTTGGGTTATCCAAATTTGCACACTGAACATTTAAGTTAGTTTCTTTAAAAAAACTTATATGTCTGTAGAAATGCATAAATTTGTATCTTTTAAGGTTATATTGACATAACGAGACGAACTGTCATTTTTCTCGACAAGACACCTGTCAAAACCCCATGCAAGAAGTGAACAACACATGAAAAATCGCGAAATGTATGGCAGTTTGACAATACCTCGAATATGTTGGGCCAAAATATCAAATATACAACCAAATTCAAACAAAATGTATGAACAAAACCACACATTCGTCACGGTTCTTCAAGTCAGTACTTTGTTTTTGCTTTGCATTTGTTCTTTAAACTGAATTGAAGGGCTTAATATGAAACACCAACAGGAATAGAGGAATGACAACTAAAACGTCACATTTGCAGTAAGTATCATCTTCGAGTTTCTCTTTGATGATCGTTTGGGAACTTTGATGTCGAAAGCCATCTGTTGAACCATATGGGAAAATATGGAATTACGGTCTTCAACACTTCAGTTGACGTGACCACATAGGAGGTTTTATAGAAATTTAGTATACATAAAATATATTCAAAGTAAAAACAAATCGTACCGTAATACGTAGGCATCTTTTTGAATTAAATTTCACAAAAATTTAAGACAAACTCTACACCAATTTTCCAATGTTTACAAAATGCGTCAGTTTGACAGTTGCGCTTCGAAAAACTCGACGAGATGATGAGAATCGTAATAATACCAGAATCATAATAGACCAAAATATTCTAAATATGTCTTATCAAAATAGCTTTCCCACCGAAAATGTCCAACCTCGGAGCCACTGTGCTCCAGCGTCAACCGTTCTTATCAGGGGCCATGTCTCCGCCCCGGGGGAACCATTGCACTCGGTTTGAAGCGTGACGCTTGTTCGTTCAATCCCGGCCATGGGGGATGATTTTTGCCCGGACGATCCTTCGTCATATCGCCATCGAAAAAGCATTCGTTTGCGAGCCAGTTCCTCTTATCCGAAAAAAGGGGGTGAGGGGGGGGTCTCATTTTGGCATCGGTGGTTTGGCACCCGAAAGCAAACCGGCAACGGCTTCCCCGACCTCGACGATCGTAAATTAAGATAAACGGCAAACGTTGCTTAATTGAAACAATTTTGCGCGTTTGGCAATCGAATCTTACAATGAGTCGTCCACCCCGCAAAATCGCTGAGTGCGTGGGGGTAGGAGTGGGAGGTTGGGGGTAGGCTTTTCCTACGTTCTTTTGTGGTGAACAAAGGACCACGAGCGAGCGATATTGGCCATCGTCGGCAGGACTGTGCCGGAGTTCAGGACGAAATTGCACAACATCCAATTAGAGATCGATTACTGTCGCTCAATGGAAAATAACTAGGGGTGGGGGGGGAGGGCTGCGGGTGAGGAGGGAGGGTTTGGGTTGAAAAAGACACTCCATTCGTTTGGGCAGTTTGCTTACTAAGAAGCTTACCGGGGTACTTTTATGGGTTTTTAGCTCTCCACCACGACGTGCTTTCCTTGCTTCCTTCAAATGAAGGTTGAGAGCGCGTTACCCTCTCCACTCCTCACGCTCCCTCACGCCACCCACTCCGGGGCTGGCTTTTCCACTGCAAAGTTTGCTCTAAGAGGCTTACGAGTGATTTCGTGCGGGGGAGAGTTTTTCCGAGCGTACACGCAGAAGAGGAAATCGATCTTCCCGGAGTCCTCGTCGTCGACGTCGTCGTCAGCAAAACCACCTCCCGAAAACTCCGGTTAATGGAACCGGGCCCTGCCTTCAAACGTAAGCATTTTATATTTTACCTTCAGTCCCCGTAACCACCCGGTCCCTGCTCCCATCGTCGGTTGGTGCTGATGCTAGCAACAAATTTTCTGAAAAACCGAACCGAAATATGAATTCCGATACGGGTGCTTGTTTCTTCACAATTTTTCCACCCACGCAGCTCCTTCCCTTACCCGAAACGTCATCCAACCACTGTTGAGGGGACGGGGGGTGGTAATAGTTTGGACTGCTTCCCTCCCCCCACCTCCCTCGTAACATTCCTTTTCCCCCGTACCACACTTGTCCGTGCCAGTTTTCGTCACATCAGCGCTTCAACCGTTGCGGGATTTACATGGAACATCATACACGTGGCTCCAAGGGGTAGAGGGGAGGGAGGGAGGGGGGGGAAACACAACAGGCTCGTGTCATGTCGGTTTCGGTGCTAGTTTCCTCGCTCGCTGGCTCGCTGGGTGAGGGGGAAAGTTTTAATTTTCCCGAGCCAATTTTTGGTTGGCCTTCTGGAAGCAAATACACGACGTTCGTCGAGTGAGAAAGGGGCGGGGGGAAGGGGAGGGAAAAAAGAAAAACAGATGAGCTCCAACGGTGTGCCTTTTTCGGCAGGTTTTTCCGGATGTTTATTTTTCCCTCCCGCGTGACAATGGAAGGTGACACTGGGACTACGGTTGGGAGGCGACCTTGGGGTCACGAAGGCACACACACACACACGCTTAGAAATATGCATACGAGCATAGGACAGCATATAGTTGCCAACTTCTGCCGGAATCGGAAGCAGACGACATTTTGTGCGACGCCACACGCCAGTCAAAGTTTTTCCGCTGCGGAAATGCTACGAGCTCTGCACGTTTGGTTGACTGTTCTTTTTTCCACTTTAATTGTGTTGTCCCGCGATCGCTCCCTGCCTTTTGCCTGGATGCTGGGAAGGCTCCCAAAGGGGGCCGGTGCCGGGTTTTGATCTTTTTCGAATGTGCCAAAGTTTTGTGCACCACCTCCCCTTTCCCCGACATGCAAGCATGCATGCCTGTGTGTTTGGTTGTTCCCTTAATTTTTTGTTTTCACTAAGTAGTTGCTTCCTTCGAGCTCGTGTGCTGGATCTTGATCCGACTTAATATTTCCCAGCAACAAGTCAGTAATTAAAAACTCTCATCGTTCGCGCGTTCGAGTCGGTCGCAAACGGTTTGGGTTTTTCGATGCTGCTGACGATGATGATGGTGAGTGGCTCCGGGGTGGGGCCATCCACATCCGTGCGCAGACAGCAGCCCCGCAGGCATTTCCGGTTTACGTTTCTCGCTTCGATTCCGTCAGCTTTCGACCGGCTGTACGGGCTAATTTGAGCGTCACTGGCAAGATATTTAAAACGCTTTGTTCCTGCACGCCGCTCGCTTTACGCAAGGGAGAGAAGAGATGGGGGAGGGGAGTTGGTTCCTGTCGAGTGAAATGGGAATTGATTCAGCTTTTGTCAAAACAGCGCCTTTGAATCATATAATGGAACACTTGAATCACTTGGTTGGAATGTTACAAATCCATACAGAAATTTTTCAAACTCGTCGTGGAAGTTTTCAATCATATAATAGAATCTCTCAAAACGAGAAGAAGTTCATACACATAGCACTGAGTAAGAATGAGTGATCGAATCCCAAAAAAGTTGCTAGACATCACAGCGATTCGAATTCCTAGGAAGGTTCGAATCCAAACAGTGAGTAAATGAGTAAATAGTCACTACAAAGATTTGAATCTGTATTACGATATAGATCTCCATTGAAGATTCATAACGCAATCAAGGATTTGAATCTCAGTCGAGGATTTTATTTTTTAATCAAAAATTTGAATCTCAAACATTTGAATCTGTATTACGATTTAGATCTCCATTGGAGACTCATAACGCAATCAAGGATTTGAATCTTAGTCGAGGAATTGATTTTTCAATCAAAAACTCGAATCTCAAACAGGGACTCGAATCTCCAAAGAGTCATTACAAGAATAAATAAACTAACGAGAAAGTTTGTAAATACCTGTTTAGGATTCGATTCCATGTTACGGTTTTTCTGAGGAGGAAATTCTTATCCCCATTAGGGATTCCAGTATCCCGGGGGTTCGAATCCCGGGGAGGGCGATTGAGGGGACTAGCAACTCTTTTACTCGCTGGGTTACTCTTTTGAGATTTAGATTCCGATTTATGTAACAGTCGATGATTAGAATCATAGTTCGAGGATTTGAATCCCAAACTGGGACTCGATTCCCTCAAAACCGATTAAAGAGTATAAAAATGGTTAATCTCTGTTTAAGATCCGATTCCATGTTACGAATTCGTATCTCTGTGGTGACTGTAACTCTTTTAATTACTTCTGTAATTGGAATTTCCAGTATGGATTCTAGGGGCTTGGGACTCGAATCCCGGGGAGGCGACTGATAACTCATTGTTTCACTCTTTTGGAATTCGATCTCCGAGGCATCGAGTTATTAACTCGTGAAAGAGTGACTTAAAGATTCAAATTATCGGGATGCCCAGTCACATTCAAATCTCTAAAGCAAGTTGTCATTCTGATTACTCATGCAATCCTGCATGGATTTGGACCATTCTCCCAAGCTATTCAACAGTTCCATTTTATATTTCCAAGAAAATCGTATACTGAACTTTATGATGAGAAACTCAAATGCCTTTAAGGACTCAATGTGTCTAAAAGCTGCCTATACCTCGCTAGTTCACTCGATACTAAAATTTAGTTCTGTAACTAGGACGTCACATTCCGCAGTTTGGATAAATAGACTAAAGTCAATTCAGCGTAGGTTCACTAAGTTAGCTCTATTTTGGGCACCATCGTACAGGCCTATTAGTCAAATATGCTATAGTGATTGTTTTCCACCAGTAGGTTTACATCCTCTATCCCTTAGAGGTAGCCAAAGTATTGAATTGAACCTGGCCTAGGATTCAAGGAATTAGAGTTCCACATACAAGTGCGGTATATGCGAGTAAGGCACCGGTTTTTCCAATGTGCAAAATATATAATGTATTTAGTGTCCACCATGGTTTTTATGTCAGAACAAGTATCAAAAATGGATGTCTAACACTAATTAAAGGAAATTGTGTTCAATTTGTGATGTTTGTTTTGTTTATGATTAAGACAACTTAATAATTTTGACAAATGGAACCCTGAACAAATCTGTTTCCTCAACTTCTTCAACATTCGACATATTTTCGATTCGGTCGATGGAGATGGACACTTCATCCGTGGCGCTTCACGGGACGTCTTCGTGCAACGTGCAGCAAACGTCAAGCGACTTTCTAGCGCTTTTTTTTTTTCAGCGCGTCAGAACGGTCGCGAGTTGGCGAAACGGGAATTTGCATGCGTGGGCCGGGCCACCAGGGTCCATCAGGGCCCGTTTCACATCCTGCGTGCCCAAAAAACCCACGACAATCTCTCCGTGGAGCGTGGAGGCTCGTGGGCCTCGAGGTTTTGTCGTCGTCGTCGTCGTTGTTTTCCTTCGCTCCCCGGGTTTGGTTGTGTGTTTCTGTTTTGGCTTCGTGAAGCGTGTGGCCGGGGCGTTCAGTGACCCCCCCTTCTCACACCCCTCTCTCCACCACCACTGTGGCGGAAAGCCCTGCGGGTAACGGAGCACGTCATTCCAATCCGTCGTCGAAATAATTGCTCCACTCGTCACCGCGGCCGCCGCTTGAGCTCCACAACACTCCAACGGAAGCTGGGCAGCATCAGCAGCAGCAGCGTCAACAAGGCAAGAGTGAAGAACAGCCGAAGAAAACGAGACGAACGAGAGAGGGGGGAAAAAAGAACGAGAAAACACGCCCTCAAGGCGAACGTGGGGATGAAGAAGCAGAGCGCGAGAGAAAGCCACAACGTGGTAATAAAAAACAAAAAGAAAAAAAAAGAAAAACAAGGGAAGGCGAATGATGAAGAGCTTCAGGTTTTTCTGCCGGAGATTGGAAGATATTAATCACCTTTGGGGAGTGCGGCCCAAGAGCAGAGGCGCACGACGAACTCCCGGTTTTAGGGGCGAAAAAGGTTAGGCGTGTGGTGGTGGTGGTAGGGTAGAGGGGTTGAAACGCTGGGGTGAAGGATAGCGCCAACCGATGCTGCGGGGTTGGGTGGGTGACGACGCAAATCCGGTTCGCGTGGCTCTGCTTTGCGCCAATCGATGATGCGCGCGCTACTTCCAGAGTGGCGTCGGTCCAACTCCACCTCTTCCCAACCTCCCGCTCCTCCTTCCGCGGGCGCTTAGCTACCGTATTTTAACGGGAGTGGCTCAGCCTGTCCTGCCCGGGACTCTCGACTTAAGCGTGGCACAAAACCCCCCCCCCCCCTCTCCCGCTGGAAGAGGGAGAAAGCGCGAGCGGAAAAACAATCAGCATCGTGAGTGTCGTATCCGTCATTATACCGCGAGGGAAAGGGGGGCCGGGAGGAGGATCGTGGACGGACATGTTGGGTGTTGCCATGGTGTGGTTTTTAAAATATGTACACAGCACGCAGCATAATCAGCCCTTGCGACCGTTGCAGGAAAAATCGTTAAAAGATGGCTGCCACGCTCAGTATGTCCTGTTTTTTTATTTGTCAGGACCTTTGTTTGTAGTTGTGCAGCTTCAACGAGACACAAAAAACCGGGAGATCGAAAAATGCGGGAGGGATTAATAATGAGAACACGGTTTTACATATCGCTTTGATGGATGCATCCGATGTTTGATTTTATCCGCTTGCGTCTCCTTTGAGCTGTTGCTGTTCCACACACACACACACATAAGGCCTTCACACACCTGTGGTTTTGATCTGCGAACCAGGGAGGTGCAGTACGAAGGCAATGGATGGATAATCTTTTCCTTCGCAAAATGAAACAAAAACATCCAACCCCGAACGGGCATAAACAAAGTCGGGAAGTTCCCTCCGAACGGACGGATGAAGCGCATGAATGGACGCTCGAATGAACCCACGGGGGGAGACTGTACGAATGAAGGCACTCCGGAGTTGTTGCTGCTGCTGCAGGTGACCACTTATCTGATTCTCGGCCAACAAATCAATTCCGCATCCGAAAACGCACGAACTCGGGCGTCCAGCATGGGGTCGGGACTCCCCCCCTCCCATTTTCCCCCTCGCTTGGTTCATTGTTTTTTTTTCTCTTTGGACCTGAAAGCGACCAGGACCATCACATTACGCTTCCAGCTCGATTCTCCCGCGTGATGGCTGGAGATGGCTGGTTCTGGCAATTTGTGACGGGTTAGGTGAAGGAAACTGATGGGACGTGAGGTGGGGAAAAAAGGCCAAGAAAACAAGAAACATGCGAAGGGCATAGGGAGGTCCGCGGGATGGTTGGGATCACGTTTCTGAGTGAGATGTTGCTTCGCATGTTCGTACGTACACGTACGACCGTACGGGAAACGTCCATCCAGTGGACCGTAGGGAACGGGGTAGGGAGAGCGAGAGAAAGGGGAGAAGAAACACCGGCACAAGAGGCAGACACGGGACGACAATGGCCCCCGGACTGGTAGCCGCTGGCAGCATCGCCACGGCCACAAACGCAAAAGCGAACAACGAAACACATCCATTGAAGCAATCATTAGGGCGTGAAATCAATTCGGAATATGTTTGCCCGATGGAAATTGAGCTCAATTCAGTTGATCGCTGATCCCTTGATCAGCATCGAGCGCGCGCGGGCTCGCGTCTCTACGTTCGTTCGTGCCCGGGCCCACGACTCTACCAGGCGAAGTGCCACCAGTCTGTTCGGCCGAGGCAATTGCGGTTATGGTGGTATGAATTCCACGCGCTCTGGTCCTACACTTCATCGGGCAGTTCAGTGGGGAGGGGGGCGGGTGAAAAAAGGGCTGTGGGGATAGGCCAGACCTCATCAGCAGCTTCAGCTGGCAGCTTTCTGTTTCGGGAGTCGGATTCGTTTTGATACGCTGGACGGACGTGTTTATAAGAATCGCACAGTTCCGTTCGCAGATTGCAGCCTTGCTTTATGTCCCTCCCTTTTTTATGAGCTTGCCTACTTGTTTCCTCTGGTATTTGCCTTGTTGTTGTTGTTGAACGTACCTCGCAATTGCTCGTTATTTGACTCTGCGAGCGCAGTGTAAATGTTTTAAAACTCTCACTCGATTGTTTCATTAATGATGCGAGGAAAGAAAAATGTATATGCTTTAAATTTCTTAAACTAAACTAACTTTTGAAATAATGTATCCACTTTTGACAAAGCGCAGCAACTTTTATATCCAACGCATCCGTTTTTGTGCCTAATAGTAATCTATTTTTGACTCTGGTTGAAAACAATAAAATTCCTAATATTGATTTTCCACTTCCACTCGTAAACCAACACAGTTTTCTTGCGATTTCAAAGTAGGATGATTAATATAACAAATAAACCACATATAGATAAACGAAAAAAGGTAAAGGCCTCATAATACTTTGTACTTTGCATTCAAACATACTTCAAAATAATGTTTGTTTTAATAAAAATGTACATACAACATACTTCAAAATAATGTTTGTTTTAATAAAAATGTCCCTCAACTGTGAACTGTGCCTGTGTATCATTTTTATATGTATAGGAATGTGTACATGCTAGTCAGTAAAACTGAGTCTCAATTGTAAAATGTAGAGCAATCGAGATCAAAAGTTTTATAAAAACATAGTGATTAAACAAATCTTCAACAAAAACAAAGAAAGTGGAAAGTTTCCAAATCGACTTTTCACTATTGGTCAAGTTTTAAGTGTACAGGAAACTCCACACAAGAAAACGGAAATAGATAACAGACAACAGAGAGTAACTACAGAAATATATCCTTTGTGAAGTGTAGTCTTTATTTGATGAACTAAAATTGTTGGTTTGATGCATTTCTTAGTCAAATTTGATCAAACATTAAAATGTACTAAATGTTTCCATTTTTTATCAATTCGAAGCCTCTTTTAATTAATAATTTTGTGTGAATTTATCTTTGCGTGTCACTTATTTTATAAACCTCGATACAAAGAATAACTTTCATGTTTTTCCTCGGTTCTTGATATTCCAGCTGTAAATCAGCATTGAAATTTTGATCAGCATTGAAATTTTATTTTATCAAGAAGGAACATTTGCCAAAAACGGGTGTATGGAATTGAGAGTTTTTTATATTAGATAATGGGCCCTTCGATTCCAACAGGTGATCGTGACCAGGCTTAGTTTTCAGCTCACTTCCCCAAAAGACCAGTAACGTGACCTGTTCCCCAGTTTTTCCTCATTTCAGTCATTCGAATTAAATTAATAACAGCTAACGCTCGGACCTTCCACCTATTCCAGTCGGAACCACAAAGCACTTTCCGCATCAACATCATTTGCGTTCACTCCTCGACACACTTACACACACACACACACACACACATGCCGCAAATGAATCACTTGATTTCAAACATGTTTCTGTGGGGCGAACTTTCGCCGTTCGTTGTCGGATGGGAAAGTCACCCAGTCCCAGCACGTACGGCGAGTAGATTCTCCGAGGGCTCCGTTCTGCTGGTGTGCAATTCAAATTCCGCCGGCACCGCCCGGACTGACGGCGAGTGCCGCCCTGCACATCAAAAGCGGACTCACGTGCTCCGTTTTCCCGGTGTCCGTTTTCCAAGGGACGGAAACTGGAGTTCGCACACACAACCCGAGCGAGCGAGCGATTTGGCCTGTTGTAATCTCGGCGAACACTCGTGTCGTAAGCCGTGATAAGCTTATTCCAACCACAATCCTGCCGGGCGATGCTGGAAAAGTCACCACCCCAGGGGAGGGGGGTGGTGGGAAAAGCGACCGGTCAACGCTCGCCCTTCCGAGGAAGGAACATAATAAATAGTCATCGTGTTGCGCGCCGGCACGTCACGAGTAAGCCGAAAGCCTAAATCTATTGGCATCTGATTTGCTGAGAAACCGAACATTGCGAAAGGTTTCCCGTACGGCGGGAAAGATGACGCCCGGTTATCTCTGCTCCATCTTCTAAGCTTCACTTTACGGCCCAACGCCAAAAAGAAAGCAAGAAGATGCCGGGGCGTGCCTGGTATTTGGTAGCATCTATTTCGCCATGAAGTATTTATGGACGTGCGCCATATTTCACACGGCTCACAAGCGCCGTAGTGTGTGGCACCCTTTGACCTGTCGCTCGTTTCGTGTTGTGCCCGGTCGTTGGCGCTTACAGAGGTCACTTAATCAATTACGGCAACACGAGCATAACTTTACACTTGGTTACGTCGCGAGAGCGTGAAATAGCTGAACCCGGTGCCAACTGATGCTCCCCAAATAAATTGGATTGATTTCCTCACGCGATTCACCAAAAATGCAGCATAAACTTATGCATGTAAGCGTAAGACATCTTCCAAGACACATTCCTAGGGAACAAGAGCCTACTGAATCCCTCCCCAGAACCAGCAAATGTGTGAATGTGGCGCTGCCTGCGAGTTAAATTAAAGACAAACAGTTTTTCCCTCAGACGAGTTCCTACTATGAGGTTGAGGAAAGTGATGAGAGGTGGTAAGCGAGCGAGCTCGAGCTCCACGGAGCCTCTTAGTTCGCTTGAACCGAGAAAAGTTTATCAATCGACGGCACGTTGGCTTCCGCTCGGTTGTCATGTTTTATTTTAACCAGTCGTCGCGATGATGATGATAAAGATGATTATGATGACGATAATAACGAGACCCGCAGCATCAACGCCGTCGCCATCGTGCGGCAGAAGTGCTTCGCCGAATTGGTTCTCTGCCTCCATCGTGCGCAGAGGAAGAGGTGAACGCAGCAAAGCAGCCGGGTGCTTTAATAATAAGATAAAACATAGCCATTGGCGCTAATTTTTACTCACGCTTGAAATTGTACATCCGCTTTTGCCTCTGAAGCATCTGGTTTGTCGTCGTAATTCACCATTTTTTGACAGGTAACTCCTACATTTTCAGTTCGCAATCTGAACGTTTTTGTATGTAGCCAAAATTCAAAACATTCTGTTTGCATTTAAAACAAGTGGTCTAAGACTATTTAAAAACTTGGCATAGTCCAACAATTAGGTTAACTAAATCTTAAGTTGTTCGAAAGATCATCACGGTTTGGTAGTTGTCAGTCTGGAGACCCATACAATAATCCGACTCCTAAATAATTGGCGTTCCAGTGTACATATAACTCAAACAGTATAAAAGAATCAGCAATCCAGCTAAATCCCAAATTTCGACTAAAAAGTAAAAAAGAAGCAAAGAATTGGAGTCACAGTTCCCTTTTGAACTAGAATTCAACCGAAGAATTTTGGATTCAACCGGAGTATTAAGGATTCTTCCAAAACAACCCAGGAACTGGATGACTCTACGGATCAATCCAGTTTCAAAGTCGACAGTTTCAGTGTCGAATCCAGTATTCGCTCTGATTCGGATGAGGTTTCAAAAAGGTAAAATAGGAGTGAACTCGTTAATCCATTCCGGAGTCCCAGTTACTAATCCTTAATATACGGATTTTGGAAAGACGCAACGTTTTATCGTACACTGCAAAATGTAGGATAGTTGGTACAGCTTGTTATTCTATTGTTCTCGACAAGCAAAACAATATAGAAGCCTGAAAACAAACCAACGAGGTACAGCTAGAAGTGTTAGAGACAAAAATAAATGCACAATGTCAACAGAATAAACCCAAAGTACTTCTTAAAAACTGGTGCCTTAGAGACAACAAAACCTGCTGTGATATGAACAACGGTGATTCAGGACCCCATCTCCGTAAGGGCCTTCTCTGGAGGATTTGCCTTGGCTTGCGGTACCATCAGCTTCGATTATCTGCTAGTACCCCTTGCTTGCAATCGGGTTAGAGATCGTTAGGCAGTAAAAAACGATCAAATGCGTGAATATCACTCCACCATTGATGAAGCGTAAGAAGTATATCGTAGCTGCATATGTTGAAAGTATAGTGTTTATCTACGAGTACTTCCTTTTTCTACATGTGCTCTCTCACCGATCAGTGTCATAGGCTAAACACGCGCTGCCGGGACGTATCTGGTGGAATTATACCGATTGAAACCGATCGAAGGCAAAGGGAAAATGCATTGGATCGGAAACCAATAATTTTCCACCGGGCGCTCGCCAACCGAGTACCAGCGTGCGGATCGTACGCAAACCCCGATGACGCTTCTGCGGGAGCTGGTCCAGTCACTAGAGTCCAGCCAACGACAACGCGAAGCAAAGGAAACGGCGAAGAAATTGCTCAGAGGAGGATCGCCAGCGACGACCCCAGAGGGAAAAGCGGGGACGGGTAAAACAACAACATTAAACAAAAAAACAGGATCCCATCGAATCACCACTCCACGATCACCTGGGCTCCTCAAGCCACGTAATCTCTTCCTTCCGTTCCTCGTTCCCCCTCTCCCCTGAGGTCCCGAACCCAACGGTGTGCTCTTGATTTTTATGATCATTTTGTCCCGATCGCGTTTTTGCGCTTCGCCCTCTGCGTCTGCGGTCCGTCCTTTTTCTTTCTCCTTCTTTCGTTCTACTTTTCTTGTTTCTTCTTCTCTCGCTCTCTCCTTCTTTCTCTGTCTCTTTGGTTTGTTGTACACTTTGCTTCTTAATCCTTCCCCTTTTTCTTCTCGTTTTCTCCTCGTCCGTTCGTTCGTTTTCGTCACAGTTTTATTTTTCCTGTTTGCCACCGGTTTCCGTTGCGCTCCAATCTTCGTTGTCAAATGGTTTGAAGAAAAAAAAATAAAAGGTTAAAACCCGTGGTGGAAAAAACGACATCCCCGTGGCCCCGGCCACCCCTGTCCTTCCCTCTGCACCACCCTGTGATTTGTCTGCCCGGTTTCTCTTGTGTACTATTTTTTCTTCCACGTCTTTTAAAGTCACTTCACTTTATTTCTCCATCTTCTCGGCTCGCCCTCTCCGCTGCCTTCTCTTCCCGTTCCCTCCCTTTGCCTTTTCCTGTTTCGCTTTAATGATGAGGCTCCGCTCCACGGAGCCTCCGGGGCAGCGCGATCTGACTTGTGGCCGCAGCATCAGCGCTGTGTCGCTTCCTGCGTCCTCTTCTCAATTAACTCCCTTCCAAAGGAGAAGCGTTCCTCTTCGGGTTCTCTTCTGCTTCGCTCCTCGACCGATGGTGGCGTGCGCGTACACACACACACGCACACACAACGGACAGGTTCTTGCGCGTGGCCACGACGCGTCGGGTCGCCCTTTCTCCCTTTTCGGTGAGCGCGTCCAAACAGCGAGTCAATTGCGTCCATCATCATCGGCTGGTGGCGGCATCAGCATATCTTCAGGCAGCCTCCGGGGCATTCCGGCCTACCGCGCAATCAATCGGCGTCGAATGCGCCGGAAAAGAGGGGAGGGGGATCGAGGCAAGGGAAAATCCTGCTGGACGCCGCAACATTGGACCAAACAAACGAAGGATGCGATCGTTTCGTGGGGAGACCACTCCACAAGCAGCTGCGTCGAACGACACTGATAGCAAATTTGTTTGATGTTATACTCTGATGCGCAGTGAATCGTGTCTGTTCCGCACACGCATTTATTGCAACGAATGTTGGGAAACCTTCTCCAATCCTTTGATCGCCGCAAGTGTTCATTCTAACTAAGTCCTGAGCTATAGACTCCTCCTAAGAAGCTGGACCTGTTTGATCTTGTTAAAAAATGCATTCTGTATAATGTATCGACACATGCAGCACCTCAGATCTTGTCGCCTATATTGTGCTCCGAACTGCTGGTCTAGATACAACATCGGACTCGGCTTCGAAACGATCGCGCTGTCCGACGTTATCAGCCACAACCGCATCCAGCATCCGAAAGTCGTTGCGGACATTTTTTGTTTTCCTGTTTTCCCCTCTTCGATCATTTCGTCCTGGTCCCCTTCGTCACCCCGTTCCCCGGTTCACCCCACGAACTGTGCGACTGTGAGAATTTCTGGCAGGTGGTAAAACGTCTCTGCACTGTTTGAAGCCGTTTCTGCTTCTGGCTTCTTCACCTTGTCGTCGTCGTTGTCGTTGGCGTCCTCTGCCTTCGTTATTTGATTGCCGCTCGTTGCGGTTGTCGTTCATCTCTCCTTCACTTTTGCTCCGATTTCTTTTCTGACCTTTCCGCCGAACCACCGCCAACCCCGGGTTCGTCCCGAACACGAGCACGCAACAGACCAGGCGGGACAGGTCAGAAAAATAATTTCGGGGTTCGGGAGACCAATTTCGGTGCCGCTGTGCGTGTGTGTGTGTGTGCAAGCAGCATCCGATCGCACTTAACATGCATGACTTGAATGTCAGGCTCTGAGGGGTTCTAGAACTGTTACAGGTACCTTTTTCGGGTCCCGCAGACTAGATCGAATTCGAATCAAATTGTAGCGCATCTTTTGATACCATAAAACAAATAAAAGGTCCCGACGGGTATGTTCCAAAAGAGAGAAAGGGAAGTACTCCCTAGCTATCCAGTGTCAGCGTTACCGCAACCGATCGAGCCTAGGGGTTTCAAAATAATTCCATCCAAAGATATCTGGTTCTTGTGAAACGTGAGCCGTTTGCGATTAGTGTCTGCTTTATACGGCCGGTGTAGTTAACCTCAAATATGTCAATGTTATGCATAACAAAAAAAAATGAGATATCATCCACAGCACGTAACCAACACGATGTTGCGAAGCACAGCGCTTGTGTCTCGAGACGCAACGCGAGACACCGAAGGAAACACGGGGTAAGGGAAACACGCTAGAAAGTAGTATGTAAGTAAGTAAGCAAGAAACAGGCAGGAGAGTGGTAAGGAAAAAAGATCTTGCCCGCAAATCATAGCATAAGCATTATGAAACCACAAAGAAACCAATCCTGTTTGGTGCATCGAGGTGAAGTACAGCGTGCACCTGGACCGCAGGAGCAAAAAAAACCCTCCGGAGGGCAAATGCGATGCTCGGTGCGTGCGTGCAGCATTCGGGGGAAACAGGATGCGCGAACAAGAAGAAAGCAGACGGTGAGCAAGAAGGAGAAAAATCGTTGGAATCAGGTTGGAAGGAAAAATTAAAATAACCTGCATCCTGTTGATTACATGTTGCCAGCCACGATAATAGTCTTTTCGTTTGCCATTCAAGCCTTTTCCCAATGGCTTGAGGGAATGAAGTGGGGGGTTGGGGGGTTTGTGAGGTTACCCTTTCCTTCAACTTCTCCTCCATTCTGAGGTGCCAGCGGCAGTAAGCCGACAAGCCGACTCCTCGCCTCTTCGATCACCGATTACTGTTCGATTCTTCGGCCTGTTGCACATCGCAGCATCTCCCATGAAGCCCGCGTGACGCTGTGTGTGTGTGTAAGTGTGCGTGCCCCGTATCGTGTCATCGTACACCGGAGCGTCCGTACCTATCAATTGTCATAATTTTTCATCTCCTTCCGAGAGCCCTCCCGAAGGAAAACCCGATGGACCCGAATCGCTTGGGGCGCGGTGGAGGGGTTTTGACGAGCGAGAACCAGTTTTTATTACGATTCAGGTGGCAGGATGAGGCTGCCCACTCCTGCCTCTCGATTCTTACCCCAAGTCCCACAGAACCAACGGCCAGATGGTGGCCAGCGATGGCCCCAAGAATGGCGCACCGAATGAGGCGTAAGAGTGCTTTTAAAAGGTTGCTTTTAGGGTACGGGGGGAGAAAACAGTGCTCTCAGTTAAAAGCAGCCACGCGGTGCGTCCATGAAGTGCGCATCGCTTTTACTCCCTGGATCTATTCTCGGTTCGGTATCGGTGTTTGCCGAACCAAAAAAAAAAAAAAAACGGCTACGAAAGAATAAACTAACAGAAATTCTATCATGAAAGCGGGACCACCCTAAAATCACTGACACTGATAAAGTGTGTGTGTTTGTGTGTCCTCCCCTGTCCCGCACCAGGTCCAACACCGATCGGCGACATCCTGTTTTGATGCATTTTATGCGGGGCTTTTATCACTGAGGGGTTTTGGTGCTATCCTCCGATCGCACGGAGTGCACATTAAAGCTCCTCCAAGCTGTGTGTGTACAAACAAAATAACATCGACGACGACGAAGAGTTCGTGCGGGCAAAATTACGACGGGATACATGACACCACCAGATAAAGCTCTGCCCCCCCAAAACTTCCAGCCCTCCCATCGGCGTCGGTATGCTTGGGCGATACCGTGCCATTGGTGCAAGGGATGATGATCCTAGACGAGCTGCGCTATTGTGCGCTGCCAAATGGTGAAGATGCATGTTGTCAAACTTGCACTTACACTTATCTTGCCCATCAAGTGAGAGTGAGCAATCACGGGCGAAATCGGGCGACCCGTCCCCGAGCAAGCAGACTTTAGTGCTATCCTAAGCGTTAGTGTAAGTATCTCCGAAGAGCAGCACGGCGTCCGAGGCGGATGAAAAGAAGATGAAATCATTTCTCCCTATCCCCGTACATCTCCGGCATTGGCTCTCGGATGGCGAGACCGACGCTGGCTGCGCTTTTGGGTTTTTGTCCGTCCCGTCCCAGGACGACGACGACGTCTTAGGCGGTGGCGTGGTGTTGGAGTTGGCGAGCGGGCAACACTGCAGGACGTCCATCAACGTGACGATTTGCTTCGGTGATAAATCTTGCCGCTTTTGCTCGCTAGAGGAATCGGAGGTGCTATTTAGCAGTCCTCCACTACCGGAGGTCGCCGAGGTCATTCCATTCCAGCGACGGAACGAAGGACTCTTCAGAGGAAGCATCCTCAGTCCTCGTCGTCCTCGAGTGCCCGGATCGCGGTCAAATAATGTCGAAGAAAGGGCTCGAGACGCCGAAAAACTGGCAGACTACTGGGTAGTAAATGTCGAGTCGATGGTTCTTCGCCAGCAAGTAGGAGTAAATATGCGCCACGATGTGCTGCATGCTGTTGCTGCTATACTGTGCCAAAGGCGACAATAAATATTTTCGTGCCCCGGGAGCATTCGAAGTTTCGTTGCGCTTTTCTCCAACTCCAGCTTTTCTTTTCTTCCCTTTGCCTTTGCATACCACCTCTCCCAGATGGTGTCTCTGGGTAGAAAATTTGACCAAATGTTTGTGTAGAAATTGGCTGGCATCGCCACGTCAGATAACTTTCGCCGAATTTTCTCCCACCCCGAGGAGTTTTTGGAGGAAAAGGAAAAACCAAAGTATCAATGTAAAGAACACCCAACCGACAAGGGCGTCCCAGAGCGTCAATCGACGGTGATGAGCTCCGGGTATTGCTTGGACGCTGTTCGCCGTGCATAACGCTATCACATCGTTATTACAAACCAATTTTCCTCCTCCAGCTCCAGCACCACCACGCGTCTGGTGATGAAGTTCTGGTTTTTATTCGTGCTCTTCCTTCGCTACCTATTTATCGTAGGGCTTCTGGTGGATTGAGTGCAGAGTGTATCTGCAGGATTGGTAAATAGTTGCTGGTGTTGCGACAAGCGACGCTGCGGCTTACGGCATCCATGTATGCTGCATGCTGTAGTTAGCGGGTTCGATTAGACCAGCTCCACTTCGCCTCAGTTGGGTCCAGCACAAACCCACACACACACAAGCTCCCCCTGCAGAGGCTGAGACGTTGCTGTGGCGCAAGGTGAACGGCCGGATCATAACATTAAGCATTCATTAGCCCAGAATGCAGCGGAATCCTAGCTAGCGAGGCGTTCGGTTCACAGTTACTTCATCGCCAAGAAAGTCCGCGTGCCTTGCGACCGCCGCCGATGTCATCTAATATCGTGACAAATTTATTGCACCAGCGTGCGCGCGAAGGTAGCGTCAAATGGAAGCGAAACACAGTCGTTGCCGCTTACTTTTGCCTTAATTTCAGTCCATGATTTAACGTTTCTTTCGTTGGTGGCCCAAGTTTTATGACTTAACGCACGTCAATCTGGTTTTGAAATAACATATTACGTGTTGTCTATAAGGCAACTTTTTTTAACTCGCAGTTTTCTACTTTTGACTCTTAGTTTACTATTTTTGAATTTGAATATTCTGATTATTGTAAAGTACAAAAAGTAAATACAATGAAAGGCAAGAGCTGACCAGGTATTGAAAAATATAAAGCTAGAATTTCAACAAACTGTGCACGAGATGTTTGAAATTTACGAATAAAAGTTTGTATCACTTAGTTGAGCAGACTTTGAAAAACATAAACAAAATTGGACTAAGAATATCGGATAAACAATATCTAGCAATAGACTCAAAGTATGGTTAAAACCTTAAATTCAATAGTGTTTATTTTATTACAGAGTAATCATCCATAATTTATTAATTCGATCGAATCGAGCTGTCAAATTTCATACATATCATGTCAAAACTTAGATTATTTTAAAGTAATATGTATGAAAACTGATAGTTCGAATCAATCGGATCAATTTAATTCAGAGCTGATTATCTTTACTCTGTGGGTGTTTAAGTTAAGACTAGACACAAAATAGATGTCAACGAGTCAAAAACAGAAACGTTGGAAATAAATCACAATTCGCTATGTTGAAAAGAGATGGCTTTGAGACAAAAGTGGATGCAGTTAGTCAAAAACTGTTTCCTCACATCTCTTTGGATGTTTTGGTTGGCTAGAGACAGAAGTAGATGTCAATAAGTCGAAAACAGAAACGTTGGAAATAAACCACAATTCGCTATGTTGAAAACAGATGGCTTTGAGACAAAAGTGGATGCAGTTAGTCAAAAACTGTTTCCTCATATTCAAGAGCCAAGTTTACTGGCAACGGCTGTAAGATTTCGTGGCGTGTCATTGCCGTAACACTCAAATTACTCACGATATTTTGGATACGTTGCCCGAGCGCTGAGGGTGTTGGGCTCGGTGGTAGGGAGCTATCTGCGACTTCCGTACCTGTAAGGGCAGAAAATGGGAGAAAAGAAAAACACAATTAGCTATCAGGGCGCTTGCGTCAGCTCCTCGCATCGAAGCACGGTCGCCGTGAAGCGGTTTGGCACTTGTCCGTGCGCCTGTGGTCCGGCGTTAAGGCAGGTCCTTCACGGCCCGCAGCTACTCATTAGTGTCATTCACCACCGATTCCGCGAGGCCTTCCATCGATCTTCAAGCAGGCGATTAGAGTGTGGCGCGGTCCGGCTGACCTCTGCGCTGCTCGTAAGCACCACGAGAGCCCTATCTAGCTGCCCTGAAGGAGCCCCTCTCTGATTGCCTGTTGGCACTCGAGAAACAACGGTGTCTGCGGGGCCGGATGGCCAAATCCGGCGTTAAGCAAACACAAATGGCTCTCGGAGTCGTTTTGAGCGGGTTTAAAACCGTACAAGAAAAAAACAAAAAACAAAAAAAGAGACACACACTGGCACAGGTTCAGGGAGCAGTTAATAAATGGCCTCAAAAGCGATCGTAAAGCGAATTGAGATCCCGCTTAGGTGGCGATCGACAGCCGGCGATTATTTCTGCGCAACGTTTGCTACCAGACTCCCCCTCTCTTTCCCCTCCTCAAGTGCCCCTCCTGCCAAGTACCGTCGCCACTAATGGCGGTTGAATTGGTTCGATTTGATTGTTTTCTGTCGCAGACACAGCGCCGGCCGCAAACTCCAGCCGAGTTTGATGATATTTACCTCGCTCTCAGGTGCGTCTGGCGCAATCGATCGAAGCGCCCCTACTCGACTAATTGAACCCCATTACTGTTCCGGCCGGGCGTAAGTGTAGTTGGCCTCGCGGTGGGAAGCTTACAGTTGATCAATTTTCTGCTGCCATTAGGGCACGAGAAGCGCGCGCGTTTCCAATCGTTTATAGACCAGCGTTCGGCACACGGAAAGGGGGACAGATAATTAGAAAGAGTCCAAAAACACGTGTCAAATACCTCAAACGATGTTAAACCATTTTTGAATAGCTTTTTAGCTTTGGTAAAACCAAAAAACATAAATTATTAGACATCTTGAAAAGAAACATGTAAGAAAAGTAAATTCAACAAAAATAGTTATAAAAATGTTTTAAAAAGTTTAACAATAAAATTTAGAATATTTCATCTTAAGTAACTTAATATGTAACTTTACTGCTTGGAAAGTTAAAATTTCATTCAAATAGCATTACTTAGAAACCTTTAACTCGTCGTTTGTGGCATGTTTTTTTTATACTTACTTACATGAAGTTTGTATTTTTATTCAAATAATTCATCATTTGATTAATTTCGGTTTGATTTATTTTGTCATACTAGACAAAAGCAATTTCCAATTGGTAAACACTAAGGTTACGAACGTTTCTTACGTCAAACTGGTGGGAGGATGAAAAAACGCAATGCAATAAATTATTGTTGAGAGTGATTTTGATTTATCGCAGAAATGATAACAATAATTCAAAGTCTTCCATCAAAGTTAGAGGTTGGTCAAAATGATGATTGAATATAGTTTCACATTTCTCAATCGAAAAGTGACACAAAACAGTGAGAAAACGTATAATACTTCTTAGTTTTACCCTACACCATTAATTTTGATACATATTTTGCATAAATTAGTAGTTTTTAACAAATAAAAGTCCCTTCAAATACATTTTTTATCGTTCTTAAAATATTCCTCTAACTGTGTAAAACCCAATTATTATAATTACTCAGTTTCGGGAAGTTTTGCATACATATGGTTCGTTGATTTGATTTATGATTGTATTAAAAACTGAAATAGTAAAATTAGGATCTAAAATTGATGAGAAAAGCAAACAAAAAAGTCGCACCTGGTATTAAACACTTCGTTCAACAGTTTCTACGAAGCAGTGGTAAAAACAAGATGACAGTTTTTTTTTATTGCACTAAAATTTGCTCTCGGGTTTTTGCCAACCCCTGGTTTAAATGCGCAGCGAATGTAAAAGTATATATGAAAAATATTGCAGCGTCACGAGGAGGCACGAAGTCGAAAAGGACTCTAGCTCCCACTTTCCCCCCGCAAGTTTGCACGTCTTGACAATGTCGTCTACTACGTTAGAGTTGTTGACAAGAGTATGCCTCCGTGGTGGAACTGGTCGAAGGTTTTCGAAAAACCGCAGCACGGTGTCCTTGGGTCGAGGTTGTAAAGTAAATAGTGAAACCTTGTTTTGATGACGGAGAGCGAGTAGGACGAAACAATAAGACAAACGCACGCCATAGGCGTATGGTGGGAATGTCATCGTGAGGGTAATGTGTAGTACCGCAAAGGAACTAGCAAAAAGTTGAAAAGAGCGGCTCCTACGATAATTTAATACTTGCACGCGGTGCAACGGCATCAAAAACGACCAGTATGCAGCAACCTGTAAGACCGAGACCTCGAGCTCAGTAGAAGACAACGTTGACGAGAAGTCTTCCACGGTTTATTATTACCGTGCTGTTCAGTTTCACCCTCTCACCCCGACACGACATATAGTCGCTCTCGAGCAGGCTATTAATTATGATAATCGATTTGCGCGATCCATGAAAGTTGCCTCTGTTGCTCGTAAGAGGCTTTGCACGTCTGTGTGTACACGAGTCTTTCCAGTGAAAACCCGCTTTCAAGTAGTGCCTATGCTATGACCTACTTAAACCGCTGGTGGAGATCCTGAAGAGTCCTTGCGTAAAAGTGAAGCCCCGTCGACGGGGCAAAGTTCCTATACGTAACGCTGCTAATATCTCGCGAGAAACATAGGTTCGCACATGGTACCATTAAATCCTTTCTCTGTTTTCCGATAGTGAGGCGCGTAATAAAATCACGGGATTGAGTAACCGGTGTGTATGCGCGCTTCTAATCTTACTTTCATTTCCCGATTTTATTACTCGCTCATTAATGGCGAAGGCACCGGAGATGCACGGTTTTCCCTGCCCAATTTTCCACCCAGCGCCCGGCGAGTGGAAAAGACAACCACCAGCGGTGAAGAAGCGGTAGGAAATGATAGGCCGATATCCTTCGTAGCTCTGGCGAAGGCGCCTGACCTCGATTTTATTGACGAAAGGGCGACGGAGCTGGTGTGTCGGATTTTCGGAGGTCCATAGTCCCCCGTGGTGTGCGTGCGTGCGTGGGTATGAGATAGCGACAGAACCCGTGGAGCTCGGTGGGTTCCCCACGTGGCACACTACCACCTCCTCCTCTCCACTCCGCAACTCCGGAAGGAAGTTGCGGCGAGTGGCGAACCTCCGCAGTGTTGCATACCGTGTGCGTGGTATGAACCCACGGACGAATGGCCGCCCGTCACGGACTCTTGCCTTTCAGGGCTCCTATGAGCCCAACTATTAAGAATCCAGATAATGAGTACACCCAGGCAGCGCCCGGTGTTGGTTGGCGTAAAACGCGAACGTCAAGACTACCGTAAGTCCGTATAAGTCTGGTAAGATACGACGCCACTGTCTCTCGTGCGACTTGCCAGAAGTCTTGTGTGCCAGATATTGGAGCAGAGACAGTTGGGAGACGGGTGTAGAGGGCTTACGAGGGGACATCATTTAACTGTCCTATCGCCCAGCCCGGGGTAATATACCGAATTTTCTTTTCTGCCGCTGTGTTTTTACTGTGTCGGCATGCATGTGGCTCATCGCATTACGCTCACGAATCTCCTCGAAGTTGGGTGGCTTCACCCTAAAGGAAAAAAAAAAGAAATCCAAGAGCCAACCGTGTGTCTCCCCGAGGGCGAGTGTGTGTATGTGTGTGGGGGAGAAGTGTGCTCCATTAGTGTGTCGGTCGGTCGACGTCCGCATGCATACGAAATACACACACACACACACAAATACTTGATTACAACGAACGACTCTAAGACGCTGCCGCTTGTGGGATCGGGTGCGTTCTCCTCCGGAACATTTTCGGTTGTTTAGCTTTGCGTCAAACACACACACAAAGTAAAAAAAAAGGCGAACAGAGAGAACGCAAAAAGGCATGCGGACGCTCCTTCGTTCGTCGTCCTGCCTAATGATGTCACATCGTTGTGGTGGTTGGATTTTCATCCCTCCGCCACTGCTCTTCCTCCGGCGTGTGTGTGTGTGTCACCTGCTTCGCTGTGTTGTGCCTGTCGTCGTTATTGCGGGGGTTGTAAATTTTAACGACGTTTATTTGGGCCTCGATACCGCTGCGATGTGTGTCCTGGGTGTTTCTTATTAGACGAAAACAGATACTTTCTTCGTGCTGCAGGTCATCCCCTCGTGCGTCCCCCCGATTCCCCTTTCCGTAAGCCGCCGTGGTGGTCGCCGGTTGGACTCGACGCCTCATCCACCAACGGTTCGGTTTGGTTGGAGGAGGCTGTTCACACAGCTTTATGATAGTGATTTTGGACTGGCCGCAACGCCAGAACGGCCACAGGATATACGAGGCAATATTTTGCCTGATCAGGGATAGATAAAGTAATGCTGTGGCTTTATTTTGCCAGAACCCGGGCTACCCGGGGCCTCGTGCTCGCCCCGTGAGTCGATCTTGTCATCAAAGCTGGAGTCCCCCGAAGATCCGGAAGAGCTCCCACCCCCCCCCCCCCCCCCCCCCCCCCCCCCCCCCCCCAGGGGGCCAATAACACGGTTGACCTAGGGACGATGGTGGTGTGGCATTATCTGAACTGCCTTACGGCTATGCATCGGTCGCCGCCGACCGATGTTGAGAGCGAGTGAACGCCCCCTTTCTGCGCCATATATCTTAATCTTATTGAATGCCCACTGGCTACCGGCGGCGTCCGGTGTCCAAGTCCACCACTATCAGGTGGCCAGGCGATATCGGTGCAGAAGCATCAAGTACCACCAGAGCTTGTGTGTGTGTGTGTATGTGTCTGTATGAGCGGGGTATAACGAAAATCAAAAAATCCCTTAATGGAGGAATAAAAACATCCCGTGAACATCATCCCCTATGGTGAAAGTGAGGCCCCTCCGATGTCGTTTGGTGGTTTTGCCTACGACAGCCGCTTTTCCGGACGCCAACAAAAAAAAACACACTGTAAAAGACCCCCTTGGTTTTTTTGTTCACTCCTTCCACTCAATACTTTTTCCTTTCATCCCATCGAACCGAAGCGCGTCTTTGAACGACCGGATTCCGGCTTCCCAAGATCGGACAATCTCCAATCTGGTTCGGGGCTTTGGATAACTGCGGTTTTTGCTGCTGCTGCTGCTGCTTGATACCTTTGCTGTAATTTACCCTTTATCCCCGGTACCGGACCCTGAACGTGCAGCTCGTGAAAGGTTCTATATATCCTACGGTCAGAATGGCTGCCTCCTCCTACTGCGGCTATCGGTTCGGTAAAGATTCGGTTAGGATCCTTGTACATTGCACCACCTCTCCTTGGGCACACACACTCTTTTGGGGCGGGGGGAAATTTTCTAAGGTTTTAGTTGACATAATGTTTCCTTTCGGTAAAGAGAGGGTGAGAGAGAAAGGGACGGGAAGGGGGATCCTGTCGAGTTGAATTGACCTACCGGTTATTGGACGATATGCGATGGGCATCGCAAGGGTTTCAACGTTGGAGTTTTGCGGTTTTTCGGGGCACTCATGAGCATGATCTCATTTCAAAAGTTTGCGGTTTGCGGCGAGACTGGGAGGACTAGCAAGGGAGTTTTACGGTTTGACCGGCGGTTTGGTTGTTGCTGTACCAGTCAATCCGTGGACCGGCGTCCTTGGACCCGGTGACACCGAATACCAGCGTCGGGGAAAGGTGGCCTGAAGAACTGATACGGATGACTCCCCGAACGAAGACGTCTACCGTAGGGCTGGAGATCACCCGGTAGTTTTTTGTTTTTATTGCTCCAACTCCGAGTGAGGCAGCATAGGGGGGAAGACAATTGAAGTGTGAGATTAAATTACACTTTGGCTTAACCCCTTTAAGGCCGCAAGCTGAACGAATGCGAATATGCGTGCGATGACAGCAACCCTTTGGTTGCACAGTTGCTGTCAGTTGTCATTCGTCAACACGTTAAATTGGTTGGGTTCATCCGGATGCTGCAAAACCGACCTCGGAGACGGTGTTCGGAGCGACATAATATCATGCGTTGTTCATCATTTTCATTGAGCGACGGCAACATTTCATTTTTCCACCATGTTTCGGCACTCTCTCCTGAAGTCGATAGTTCGGTGTCTAATTTACTCTCATCCCTCGGCCAACCGATGGATGATCGATGATGGATGTCTTGGGCACGTGTCGAGAAGTACGTCCGACTGTGGACGTGGAACATCGATCCGTACGAGAGCGGGATTTGCCGACGTTCCGTGGCGTTAGAAACCGGGTTTTTCTTCGCGGGGACGTGTCGCGTAAATGATTTGTTTGCTTTGTTATTAGCATGATGTACCATCATCTCGGGCCCCGAAGTAGAGGTGGCGCGAGCGGGGCAGCCACGCGAGCAGGACCAGCGGCCTGAATAGTCTCCAAATTTGCATACCATTTCGTTTTTTTTTGGAGGGGCGCGAATTGGAACCTGGCGCTGTGTTCGCGTGCGCCGCGGCAGTGAGGCGCGAGTTTCGCCGTCACGAGAAGCTGAGGAAGAAGACAACCTCGCCAAGCAGCATTAAGACACGGATAGGTCCTAGAATAGGGGCAGCAGTGCCAGAGAGCTTCGCGCGATCCGACACACCTGAGGATACAGCCGTTACCAGCTAATTTTGTCTCCAAAGCGGGTGTCTCTAAGACATCAATTTTCGGAGAAGCTCATCGATTTTTGTTTTTAACACAACTAATTCGGTCTAGATAATATATCATTTCTAAAGCATCAACTTTTGTCTTTCAGGCATCTAGTTTTGTCTCTAGCAGACAATAAGAAAATAAACAAAGGTGCTATTTAATATTCTTACAATAATTAATGTGTGTTTTAAATGCTAAATAGCATCTTTTACCACGGTTTTGTTTCTAGTCTCTGTATCTAGTCTTTAGATAATACATTTCTAAGGCATACACTTTTGTCTTTCGGGCTTTAAATGTATGCTTCAATCACGATTTTCGTAGTTTTAAAGCCGCAGATACAAACTCTTGTCCGTAACTGTCGTGCTGTGCTAGAGAAATTTATATTTACTTTTATTTTGTCAATTACTTTGTCTTATTTTATTTTCGTAGGACACTTATCATAAAAATCTTAATGTAAATAATAGTCTACATGTGAACAATGAACAATTATTAGGACAAGGACAATAATCTTTGGATTAAAGGACAAAATTAAACTCTGAGACAATATCAGATCAGACTATGAAGAAAAAGATAACGCGTTGTGTCAAAAACAAATGAAAAGTTGACTACCATGGCAGGGATCGAAACAAGTTTCATGGAAGGGGCCAGATGATGGCCTTATCTTACAATACAATGATTTTTTGTTTTGAAAGTGATACTAAAGCTCTTTCAAATGGGCTGTCAATTTCTCATCCGATAATTCATTTTAATACTTATTATTTTCGTTTGAGTTCTGTCCCGTTTCTTCGTTGAGCTGTTAATTAATTATTTTTCTCTTGGTAATAAATACTCTACTAAAATTATTTTATTGTAGCGTAATGTTACTGCCATACACTCAGTTATTTAAAAAAATTCATTTTCTATATGTTGTTAATATTGTACTGCTTAAATTGTGGATGTAAAATCAACACATTATTTTGTCTCTTTCTTCTAAACGACATTTTCCAACCTGTGAAACTGAATAATCACATTTATAGGAAAAGTCTAATATAAGTAGACGAGAAAGTCTTCTGCTATTGCAATGTACGTTTTCAGGGAAAAAACATAAGTGTGATATCGTGAACGAATCAGAGAAGAATTTAGATTGTTGAATTGACCCCTGAATTAGAGACGCAAGTGGTTGCCACAACGACAAAAATGGATGCGTCCCGTCGAAAACAGATGCCTCATAGACAAAACTTGCTTGAAGGCGAAAAACAAGTGGCAACGACTGTAAACCAAAAGAAGTAAAAGATAGAAAATGTGGAACCTCTGAGCAGTTCTGTCAGCGCAGGCAACCGCGGGGTCGTAAACGGTGGAATATGCAAATGCAGTGGACCTAGAGAGGGAGCGCGCGTGTGTGTGCTGACCGTTTGGCGTATTCAGTGCCAGTGCCCCGATACGAGCGGCCGATAAACAGATAGGTAAATTATGTCGCCGTGAAGAATGTATGCTGTGGGTATAAATATGCACAGTTTTATTAGAAAATTTTGTTTCGGCAGACACCACCGGAGCGTTTTATAGCGCTCGATCGGAGGGGTTTCTTCCGGGGGACCGGCGGGCGAACTCCGGTCGGGCGGCAAATTAAATAGATTTCTTCTGCCCTCGCTGCAACATCGGGCTGTGTGTGTGTGTGTGTGCCAGGGAATCGGTGTCCGCCCGGGCCAGCTGACGATAATTAACCTTAAAAAAGCCAAACCACGAGAGGGCTTCCCCGGGCGTAATTAATATCGTCGATTAAGTGTGCTTTAGTGCCAGCCGCAACGCAAGAGCTTGGGAGAGGGGGGAGGGGCAAACCGAGAAGAAGGTCACGGGAGGAGCATATACCGGTACGTAATTATCGTTTGCTGCTCCCTTACAATTGATCTTGCAGTGCTGCGTGATCCCTGTTCGAACTTTTTGGCAAACCCGTTTGGAGCACGTGGTTGGGCGGGGAGGGGAGAGCGGGAGGGTTGGCGGTCCTGGGCACATCCAGCCTCCAGTGTGCGCGTGTCTTGTGGACATTTGGTGGTGAAAGCGGAAAGGAAAAAGGGACCGATTCCGTTGGCTTTTCTTTTTTTTTCCTTCTCGGAGCATTTTTCATTTACCTCTCAATCACCGGATGGTGTCCGGAAGGGTGATGGTGGTGGTGGTGGGGGAGGTCCGTAATGTGATTAAGGGTGGGCAATCAAAAATTAATTTAAACTACTCCCCCTACCCCGCACATCGTCGCACCTGGTGAGAGCCAACAGATGTGCAAGCGGAAAGACCGCCATCATGCGGCAAAACAATAATTCCCATAGAGTTGTAAAAAGCAACTCCTGACTACCGGAAGACGCCAGCGAGATTAAAGACGAGCGCCCCAAAATCCGAACCCATACGTCTAGGTACACCAGTTCCAAACGATCATTAATGTAATGGGACGCTGTTTGCTACATAGGACACTGGGCAGCTTGTGATTGAGCGGTTGCTCTCTGTCTGGTGCTAGACACACAAAACACCGGAATGTTAATGAAAGCGACAGTCCCAGTGAGTACGTGGCATCGGGGTTTAGGGGTCCCTAACGTTTGTTGAAACCGGCGTTGCTGAGGCGAGTTTGGCTGCAGCTCGAAATCAAAGCACGATTACGTGGTTTGTAGAAGCCGGGATGCAGACGACATAAATCCAGCGGCATCCCTACAGTCTCCCCCCCCCCTTGGTTGGTCGACCCAAAAATGCGTCATTGCGGTCCCCGGGTTCTAATCGATACGATGGACAGCTGGACGGACCTCACGGGACCTGTAAGGACCGGTAATTTAACCCCCTTTCACTGGTAGACATTTGTTGTTCGGGTCGGGTCGGGCAACATGCAACAGGGCCCACAATTTACATACGCCATACGTGTCGATGGTCTCGGTCTTCGGGCTAAGAATGTCCGGAGTTGTCATCGTGAACCGCAGGAACATTCCAACACTCCGCTCCGTTTCGTTTTGCGGTCTCCGGGGCGTACCCTCGGTGCTCCAGGGGTATGCATTACGAACAAGGTCGGGTGCCTGGTGTCGGACGTTTGGAGAGTCCCTCTTGATACTCCCGCGATACCTCCACCTTTGAACTCTCCCTGGGCCGGACGGGGGGAGCATTCCACAGCGTCCAAAAAGAATTTCCTCGACCTATCAATTTCCCGATAGCGCAAGAGCGGCGCTCCTGCTGCAGCTACGAAAGCCTGACGTTTCGAAAGACAAAAACCAAACCTTCACCCAAGTCCCAACCGAAACGTCAAACGTGAACCTGAGGGTGAGGGGGCACGAGGAACGCAAGAAAAGTATAAACAAAGAAAGCGTCCCAGCGCAACCGGGGCGCAAAAACCGATCGATGGAGACATTCCGCTGGGAAGCCTTAGCAAACGAGCCCGCAAAGACCGATTGGTCCCACTTTGATAATGCTTTCTCATCAACACCGACCGGTTGACGGTGGTCGGTGGCCACGTCGTCGTCCCGTCGTATAACTTTTGCCCCCCCCCCTCCCACCCCCCCACGGTATCTTATCGCCGTCTCCGTCTCCGTCCAAGAGTTTCGTGATAGGATCAGAGCCGTCTTATAGCCTTCGCCTCTTCACTCGCCGTGTGCGTGCGTTGTTCGTGCGTGGTTGATCGACCAGGACCAAACAATCGGGGCTTAGGACAAGCGGCTTAGGACTCACTGCACACACAGCTGCGGGAGAGGCGGTGAAGAGGCGAGTCGGAATGGAGAACAACAAAAAAGAATCCCAGTACGCACACACAGGCGAAAGGCTCCCTCGAGCGAAACCCGCGCTGACGACGTTCTGCGTCGACGGTTGGCCCTGTGTCGCAATGCGTGCCCAGCGACTTTTGCTTTGCCATTCCCCCCCCCCCCCTCCCCTCCACTCCCTGTTTTCGTTCCATCCGCAGGACGCGCATGAAAATGGAAGGAAAATGCTGCATACCGTGCTCGTGTGCCGGACGGACGATGTGTCGACAGCCCCGAACCTGCGAGTATTGCGACTGGAGGCTTGTAACTCACATATTAGATTATACTACGGGGGACATGAATGTCATATTTATAACGCACTTATAGCGTGATTCTCCCTGTGAGTTGATTTTATCCCCTCTCTCCCCCCTGCACGCTCCCGACCACGAAACACGCACGGGACTTAAAGCGTTGCTCGCTTTTCGCACTGTGTCTTGACCCGGGGCCCCTTTTTAGCATGGCTTTAAATTTGAATTCTTTAAACGCAGCACTAGCATATGCTCGCTCGCCTTCGTGCTATGAAGTTTCCTTTCACTGCGATTTTTTTTCCACGCGTCTTAGAAACATAAACCTCTTTCCCGTGTGTGTTTGTACAGTGCATGACACTCCTATAACCGGACCTATAGTTTTAAACTCTATTCTTATTGGTGATGTCGGTAGTACTTTGCCGTATTTTGAAGAATTAAAGATTCGGTTGAGGAGAAATACTCGTAAGTTACTTCATTAAAAAAGGCAAAACATACTATATACGGAAGAAAACAAGAGTCGGTAAGTTGAGTCGGTAGAGGTTGAGTATGGATTGAGTCCAAAGACCTAAGCTACCTCATTATCACATTTAGATGCGTTTGAACTGCAGCCTTCTCGCACTCGGATTGGAACATTATAGGGTATTCTGATATGATGACCCTGAACGCTGTACCTATTAAGAGCAATGTTTACGTAATAATCCAGAGTTTGAACAGAATCTCCTGGACTACGTTTTAACTAGAGTTGTGTCACTTCAATTCAGATTCATGAATCTGAATTACTCTTTGCTACGTTTTCGAGATTTGTGAATCTTTTAGTTAGAAATTTATGAATCCCAAAGATTCACTAGTGTTAAAAACACAGAGAAGTAAAACTCACAAAATCGGAAGAGAGTTCTTAGTTTTGTTTTTGGTCGAATCCCAAAAGATTCATGACTGAATCTGAATGAATCTTAGATGAAAGATGATTCATAAAGCACAAGACCAAGATTTGACCAGTATTACTGGAGCTACAGGTTGGATCGCCCTCAGCTTTTCAAGCCTCTTTACCTTGATGGTACTGATTACAAAAATGAACCAATTTTGAGGTTAGAACCACGCGACATACTACTCTTTTAGATTGGTTAGCACGAAATTCTGATTATAATGTGACTTCGGAGAATTCTGGAATATTCTGGGAATTCTGGACACATAAGTATACGTTCCTCAAAAGTTTTGAATCAGTTCTTGAAGATGGGAAACATACCAAATACTAAGTTAAGGAACATAGTAGTTCGGAGAGTAACTGTAGTGAAATATAACAAAGGGTGTTCAAAATCAGAAAAACCCACCATGCGCGTGTAGGAACTTCTAGCACTGTATTGGCGGTGGACTGGAAAGGAGACTACGACGCAGTCGTCATAAAGGCAGTCCGGATACCGTTCGGTTTTGCCTAGCCCACGGCGTTGCCTTGCACGTCTTTAGTGCGACGTGATGACATATCTCGTTTATCATTCTACACGTGGCGTAAACAATACGAAAAAACATACACAAACACACACACACACATACAAACACCACCCCAAGGTGGAAATGTATAATTGGTCCGCGCCCAGCTTGGGTGGTAAGGTGGTGTTGGAGACTGCCTGAGACTTACCCGAAACCGAAACAATAGTAGCTCATCCCGAGCCGTTCGCCGTTTCAAAGCCTTTCAAAGTAGCCTCACTCCGCACGCAGGACGGCCATTAAGGAAAGTTTTGCATTTTGGCGTGCCGGCCTGGTTTCCTCCCCCCTCTCATCCTCCCCACCCGGATCCAGTTATATTCTGCACAATTTCCGCGTACAACATGAATGACAAACGGCGTTTAGCGAACTGTCAGGCATGCGTCAGTGTGGGGCACGGTGGCTTCAGCTCGAGCCAATCGGTGGAATCTCCGCCTCGACTATAGACTATCACTTCCCTCCCAACTCCTCCCCCCGATCTATCCATGATTTGGTATAATAAGGGAAACCTCAACTATTGCTACAGTGCTTCTTGTGCTAGAGATATAGCAGCGCCTAACAGGAGTATGATGGTCCTGCGTATTAAGTGCAGTTCCTGCGGTGGGGAACATCCACGCTGGGGCTTATGTTGAACACCGTTTGGCAGTCGATGTTATCCGCATAATGGAAATTTATTGACAAAGTGCTCGTGGTTGGAGGCACGCACCCGATTGAACTTCGGCTTTCCCACCCCCCCTGAAAAAGAGGCGAGAAAGGTTTCGTCTGCATTTCGGTGTACTCTCAAGTTTACCGCAACTTCTCCACGGCGCTGTTGGGCTGTTGCGCAGCGGTAAGTTTCGCTAGATAAGATACCGAAAGAGGCGCACCGCACCGGGGGCAAATGTAGTTTTGGGGCGAAAAGTTTGCCTTTCCAGTTGTAACGGTCAGCGAGTGGGGGAAAAAACATAGGAAAAACCCCGCGCGCAGTTGAATAGCAGTTGATTCCGATTGGCCTAGCCGTCTTTATTAAATTTTCATCTAGTTCGCAAAACTTGTGTCATCGAATCGCCATGATAAATTTGTGTGTATATGTGTGTGCGGGGTGGTGGGATGGGGGAAACAAGCTAGCGAAAGTGTTTGTTCGTTTTTCGACAAAACTCACAAAAAAGTCGCCCCCCCCCCCCCCCCTCACCCCACCTTTGCACCGGAAAAGTCCATTGTACATGTTTTCGCTGGGGCGGGAGAGCGGTATATAAACTTAACTTCTTGCCTGGAAAAAGGAAAAGCGGCGTGGCTGGCACACGGGGGAGGGGCGATGGGGAAAACTTTCCACTTGACACTCGGGCAAAAGGGAAAATTCGGCACTGCACGTGTGTGTGTGTGTGTGTGCGATGAAATGTGCAGGACGTGTGACGAGCAGTGTGCGAAAAGTTTCGTGCTGATGTCCAATCCTGACCCGAAAAACAGCCCCCGGGGCCCAATAAGGTGTACCCGTTTGCGATGTTATTCTTGTTTTTTTCTCCCCCTACCCCACCCCTCCCCTCCACCCTACAACATTTTTCCTTTTCCATTTTTTTTATTTTTTTTTTTTAATCCGGCCTCGCCTTTTACACGACTCAACACTATCGACTTTCGCACCCGTATGTTCACACACACACACACACACCATCCGACACTCTATTTTACCATGCTGTGTGATGTCCCACGTCCTTCAAAAAACCCCCCCCGAACGTAGTTGTTTCCTTTCCTTTCCGTGTTTCCATTCTCTCGACGAAGTCCTGCAGGAACACGAAATTTTCTAGAAGGAAGCTTATTCTTGGTCGTTTTTCTTTTTTTTCCTGTTCCTTTTTTTTTTTTAGGCAAGTCCGCTTCTTTCGAGTGTACTTGTACGTGCTCATTTTTCAATTTGTATGCCCTTCCGAGTGGCCGACTATAGTGGCACTCGGAAAAGTTGCCCGCTGCAGTTAGCAAAAATGCGGGGGAAATGGGAATGTATAATACGGGTTTTCCTTGCCCGCGGGCGAACTAGGGGGAACACCAGGGATCGGAAACCGGTCTATCAGAGAGGGGGGGGGAAAGAGGCGGGCAGCAAAGCGGACACAAACTAAACGAAGCGACGGGCCGAAGCCGGGGCTGCGATTCAAAATGTTTCAATTAATTTACCATCCGTATTTTTTAATTCATTTATTTTTATTACCATCTTCTCCCGGTGGCCCTTTTTTTCTTCTTTCTCTCTCTCTCGCTCTCCTCTTTGACATTCCATGTGCCAGTGCCAGTGGCTGGACCTAGGTTTTTTTTTTCCCAAGAACGTTTCCTTCCGCCATGGGACCGTGGGTTCAGGTTCACGTTGGCGTTTAGAAGATTACTTTTGGTTCACTAGCTCGTGGACGAGTGCTTCAACTCAACTTCATTAGTGTCCTTCTCGAAGGAGCGAAAAACGGGTGGGAAGAAGCAGAAAACGATAGCAAAGTGAAAGCCAGAAAGGGGGGAAGGGAATAATATGTTACGCGGGAGGGAAGGAAAAAAAGATCGGGAATGAAGAAAAGAAAACCCGGTTGCGGTGGAGATGGAAGATTAATCAAATAATAAAAATGAAAATAAGTGAGCCCTATTGCAGCGGAACTATTCCACCCGGGGCGTGCGGCGAAGCACCGGAGAAGCATAACAAAAGCAAGAGCGGTCTTGAAATAAATTAAAATGTTCCACTTGCAGCAGGTCTTGGAAGTCGGAGGCTGGAAGTTAGAGCAATGGAAGTTGAAGAACGTTAGAGAAGGGACGACAAAAAAAAGAAAAAGAAAAGGCATAACAAAATATGGCAGCCGGAACGGAACGCGGGTGGCGGAGGGAAGGGAAGGGAAAGGGCTCACCACTCAAGACGCTGCTAACTGCCACCGCCCTCTCGTCCCTTTTTTTCCCTTCTCGACTTCGCTATCAGGTCGGCCGATCTGGGACGGTTTCGATATTTCCTCTCAATCCGATTTGACACGTTCGATTGGTCAAGGCGGGTGGTTTTGGGCCGGGGCCGTGGGAACTGAAGGGCCGAGGAAAATCGCCGAACCGGAGAACCTAAATTAATATTCAATTTCGAAACCACAAAAATATCACTCCGGAATGAAATGCTCCTCAAGCCCATCCAGCGGGCCAAAGATAAGATTCTTCTCAACGATGGCAAAAAACAGTGCCATAATAGGAAATCGGTACTCGGACGAGATAAATTAAAATGTGCACCGTAGCAGAATTACATTGCTATGCGCTTTGGCTCCCTTTTTTCCAACCCCCATCCCCCAAACATATGTGCAGCATACGTCGTACCGGCTTACGTAGACTTCAGCGGATTACAACATTCCGAGCGCTTCCTCGAGTGTTTTGCAACGAGTCACCCTTTTTGCCCCCGTTGCTCGGGAAAATGGGGGAATTCCTTCCGGCATCGAGGGAAAATCGTAAAGAATAAGAAAAGCCAGGCAACAACAACACCAACCAACTCGTAAAAGATTAGCTGGCTTCCCGAGAAGCCAAGCGGTAAAATTGAAATCCACTCCATGCGCCAATACACGAGGTTGCATGGATGGAAAGGCACGGCTCTCGTGAGCTCTTCTCTGCGGCAGGGGTCGGCAACGTTCGGCAGGAGCTTAAAAAAACATTAGTGCCACATACGAAAAAAAAATTTCAACTTTTGTCGGATTTATTCGCTTGCGTTTTTCTTGAAAATGTACATTGAAACCGTTAAACAAGGAGTTCAAAACCATACGACTTTCACGTATAGGTTTATTTGACATTTTGAAACGCATTTTTACTATTTATCAATCTCAACATTGCAAGTCTTCTTCTGAACCATCAGTTAAATACCATTAAGGCCCCCAATAAACGTACATTACTTTCAACATTCAACTTTAAATATAAAAATTTATGAATCTTCAACTACACTACAAACTAAAATTATCCTCTATATTATTCTAAATTTTAAAAGCCTTATATTACAAACCCATATTTCAAACCAAAGAGAATCATTTTTCACGAATAGTATTTAATAAGTATAAAATTGACGAATAGTTTAGTTTTTTTTTTCTTTTTAATCTAATTGGTTATTGAGTCTTTTAAAAACTGTAAAAGTTCTTTCCCACTCGAAAGTTACGAAAAGTTCTAAAAAGAAAATGTTTGTGCAATGCAAAGCATTAGAACTATGTTTGGAAATGGGCAGGGAATTACTTTTGCCAATCCATGTCCATTATTGCCAAACTGTTCTGAGAGTTTTCCTTTTCTGCAAAATAATCTTTATACCGATCGCTTTTCTATATGTTAGTGCATCAGTATTTTATAATTATACTTAAAAAATGTGACGTTTGGTTATCTTTTCATATTTTTTTTTATTTTATAATTATACTTTAAAAAAGGTGACGTTTGGTTATCTTGTCAATTTTCAACATTTTTGGAAAATTATAAAAATTATTACAACTTTCAAATCAAATAACATATGAGACCGAGAAAAAAGACCGAAACTGAGTTATTTTAATAACAGAAAGTACACCAGTAAAGCCTTTTCGTGATATAATAATATGAGAAAATGACTTATTTCATATATGATGAAAGAGAAAACATTAATTTAAAGAGAAGAAAAAAACCAATATGTTGTAAAAGTACGAAATTATACCGAAATAAGAATAAAAATCAATTGTAAAATTTATTTTACTTATGTCAAAAACAAAAATTATATTTTGAAATGAGCTAATATTACTTTCAAAATATCGTTTATGGTATATGGCCCGCAGGTTTTGTGCTCTTTTTCACCATTTGTCCCACACCAGGGAAAGTGTGCCGACCCCTGCTCCAGAGCGTTTGCTTCTTGTTGTCTTTTACCGCTGCAACCAGCATCGGCCTGGATGGTGCTACAATTTTTCGTTTTTCGCACCCGCGATGAAAAGACTTAATTTTACCCTCTGCTACCCCTCTCGCCCTCTCCCAATGGAACCCCCCGAAGAGGATGCTCTATCGACAACCATCGCCTCTCGGATGCTGCTTGGCGATCGGCTTCTCACGTTCTAACGCGCCCGGATTTCGCAGTCTGCTCGACGGGCGGGCAATTATGCTCATATCTTCCACATAGTTTCACACATAGTTGCACGATACCCGGTGGCCCCCAGGGGGGAAGGGGGGGTGGGGCTCGAATGCAACCGCTACGATCTGTCATTTGACGTTTGTCTATCGTGTGTAGCACAAAAACCAGGGCGAGCGAAGCGGAGTGTTTCGAGGAAATCGTTCGAGATTTATGTGTGGAAAATGTTTGAGGCAGAAAAGATGGAATGAACAAAACTAAAACCAAACCGAGGGGTGGGTGGAGGGATGGAGAAAAGGGTTTTCGGAGTGGACGGAACGGCTAGGAAGAAATCACGATGGAAATTGGACGGACAGGATTGATCCGTTTCGGAGCGTGAACGGATTTTTATCGGGAGAATTGATACGCTCCTCAGAGCATGAGGTAATTCCGATGGATGGAGCTTGCTCGTTTGCCTCTTTTTCTCTCCCCGACCGCTTAATCCCTTATCTGGCGGGGACGGGTGCCACCTCCCCTGTTGCCTTATCTCCTCCGGAAGCCAACGGCAAGGCGAGGGAATTTGGAATGGATATCCTCTGGTACTTGGCAGATATGTTCGATTTATACGACGCCTCCTAAATCTGTTCTCAATCACCTCCGGTGAAACCCTATTCAGGCACCCGGAGCAGTCGGGGGGGGCTGCTCGCACTCGCCATCGTGCGCAATATGATCCGAGTAAACCGATACCGGAGCCCCGACTCGTGCAACCCTTTTTTTTGCGAACACTTTGCCAAACGGGGCTGCATGCTGTAGTGTTATGGCTTCATCTCGACCCGCTCTCCCTACGCGATAGTTAGGGATATTGATTTTTTTTCGTGTCTCTGACTTTACTTCACTTGCATCGCCATTTGCTTTATTTTTTTGTTTTTTGTTATCATCTGTAAGGTGGTGTTTTGTTTACACTTGGAGGACCAACCTCAAAAATAGGACAGCACAAAAACGAAGGAGTAAACTCACTCGGTAATGCCTTTGCTTGCGAGCTGGCGTGTGTCTGTGTGTGTGTGTGAACAACACAAATTTCCTCTCCCTTTCCCCGTGAGCACACACAAACACATGTGCTTTTTAGGGGCTTCTTTCGGGCGGAATCCTCCCCGCCAAGGGTAGGAAAAGTAAAGGCGGAGGATACGAGAGGTTAAAAAAATCCTAACGGGGGCGCCTTAGCCCCAACCGCGTGTGTGTGTGCGATACGAGAAGGTAGAGCTTATGGGCAGCTTCTAAGGGTTGATTAGAGTGTGTATGGGTGTTCGTTTCTTGAAGAAAAAAAAACTGCAGTCAAATCAAAATGCTCCTTCGTCATGGTCAGGGTGGTATCGAACAGTCGGGCAAAAATAAAAGAGGGCGCTCAGGAAGGTGGTGGAGCGAGGGAGAGGGGAGGGAATGGGGTGAAGCGGCAGCTAGAAATAATTACACCATACATCAGCAAACTGTCTGTGACCTTTGGCGTGGCGAGTTTCAGAGGGTGGAGGCCAAACGGAATCCTTAAAAGGTTTTCGGCCCGAGACGTGCGGATTAGTTTAGTAGCCGTGCGGTCCATTACCTACTGCTGTGGTTTAATTTTGCTTGTTGGTTGTGTCTGCTCTCCCTTTTCTGCCTTCCCGATTTGCTTACACAACGAGGAACGGGTGTGTGTGTGGGGTTTTTACTCCTTGGTTTGTGTCCAGTAAAGGTGAGTGTACCACAACTTCTTTTTTTTTGTCAAACAGGACACACTGGTGCTAGTAATAAAATGTTCCAGAACAAACACAACATTTACGTAATTAATTCACAACCCCAAAATACCAGCAGCCTGTAGCATAGACACTTGTTTACATGAGTGACTTTAACCAGCTGGATTGATGAACATATTGAACATCAAAATTAACGTCATGAATGTTCTGATTAGGCACCGTCACCCAAAAATAGGCACAACTGCGCTTTTGATGTATACTAATTCCTCTTCCAAGAGCTGTTATTTGTCAAATTTAAAAGTATTACGGGCTGCAGACAATCCTATTTATAGGCGTTGCCACCTGTGTTAAGCTTTAACCCACCGATGATTGAAATAGCTCAACAAATTCTGTCTCTAACGCTTCTCAGCTTGTCTCTAACGCATCTGAGTTAGTCTCTAACGCATCTGAGTTAGTCTCTATTGCATCTGAGTTTGTCTTTAACACATCTGGGCTTGTATCAAGCCAAAAAACAGTGAGTAAACAAAGTATTTCTGGTTATGCTACATTTTAAAGCTCTAAGAACCATGAACATTTTCATTTGTGTATACTTTCAAGCTATTCTTATACATTTTTTTAACAACGTTACTTGTGCGTGTACTTTTTAAGAGTTCATGCAGACGTATTTGATATACGTATAGACACCATGGTGGTGTTTAACTCGGTGGCATAAATGCACTTGGTTAGCTGTCAAATGACATAGATTGAGATAAGCTAAAGCATACAAAAATAACACTGCTTAGGTTCTTGGTTTTTAGGTTCTTGGAGTTGTACAACGTAGCTTCTACGTATCTTCCCTACCATAATTTCTTTGTTTATACCCTGGTTTTGAGCGTGAGACAAACTCAGATGCGTTAGAGACAGAATGCGACGAGCTATTCCAATACCAGATGCTTTAGAGACTACAACATGTACTATTTTGTGGTGATTTCTATAAAATCTCCCAAAATATAGGAATCAAGCTTATGTTAGCATCAAGCACTTTTTTCCGTAGTTGTTGCACGTAAAATCTTTTCATTGGAATTAGAAGAACCATAGCACTTCGTGGACTAGGTAGTCATAAAAACACCGAAATCTGTTAGTGGCGCACGCGTGCTCTAGAGCGATAAGACTGACCTGCAGCAGAATGTTGCCCCAAAACCCCGCTCGATTGACAGTCGACGTGCCAAGGAAGCAAAGTGTGTGCCGAAAAGCCCACAAGACAACGTCGCAGCACATGAATAATATCCCCGCCAGGTCGCACCGACGACGCCACGATCAGTGGCGCCGACTGGACCAGGAGCGTTGCCTTCAGCAACTCAGACGAGCGGGGTGAACAATCCGCTCAACAAGTTATGCAGAGCGGCGTACGCGGTGATGTGATCAGCTTACTCGGCTTTTTTTTTCTTCTTTTTTGTTGTTTATTTGTCACCCGGGCGAGTTTCATCGAGCGCCGCGCCAGTTCGACAGGTCGCCGATTTATGAGTCTATAAGGCGCTCCAGCTGGAGGACGCCAACCCGGGGCAGGCTGGAGGAACTGTAGAACGCACAAATCATGTATAGCCTAGCCGCAGCCTTTAGGAAACCAAAGCCACCTAAATCTGCTTGCGGACTCACCTTGGCCGTTTGTCTACCCGGTGTTTCCGCCCGGCGTCCATTTGCAAAAAAAAAAAAAAATGGCGGTTAGAACGGGCGGGGAGAAAGGAAAAAAATGATTAATAATACGCCCGCATCCCGCACTTCCAACGTGACACACGCAGGCTGTTGGTCATTAAAATCATTCCTTCAACCCGGTTTGGCGGGGGAAGGGGCTTGACCCTGCTCCCCGGTGGACACGAAGGAGTCGTAGGCACAAAACCAAGCAAAAAACAACACGACACGAAAAGAAAACTAATAATAATATCGGTAATGGTGCCAGTAGAGAGTATCATTTAAAAGGGAGTTTAAGTTTTGCATACATAATAAAGTCCGTCCTGACGTCTGAGAGCTTTGCGTGGCTACTCCTCCACGTCTTCCCCTTTACCAACATGGTTATATTTTTGTTGGTGGTATTGCTACAGTACCTCCCTAGGTTTAGCCCTTTCCCGTCCAACCTTTATTGCTGAGGTTTCTTCCTCCGATAAGCTCTCTACCCTCACAACGCGTCACAAAACTTTGGCACAAACATCACGCTGCGCGTCCGAGAACATATAACACCGAAAAACAACCAAAAACGACCAAACAAGAAAAAAAATGGACGTAACTTGAACGCGAATAGCTCTTCCCACGCAAGGCATTGCCGAAACATCGACAACAAAATAGCCCATCCAGCCAGCCACGGACGGTGCTGTTTAAGAAATTTAAATAAGAAGGCGAGAAAAACGGCAACACCGCCGGGGTCCGGCAACAATCATACATGCATGTGGTGAGCGCGCGCGCGCACCTACGCAGTGCCACTCCGGCCAGAAGACAAGGTTGTGGAGCTCGGTTCGACCGAAAGCATAAGTTTGGTTTTGGTGGAGGAGAAGGAGGAGGAGGGAAGGAAAACAAAGCGGAGGGGACTTCAGGCACAAGTTCTCCAAACATTTCGATTCACACGTCGTAGCTGGGATAGGTTGCTCCTGGGACACCCGAAATCCATCGAAACGTCTTAGACGCCTCACGTAAGATCTAATGACCAGAAGTTGGCGGGAAGCGAAAAAAACAACCGAAAAGGTGAGAAAACCACAGCAACATTCGGGTCGGGTAGGGGGTAGGGGCACGGAGTGGGGAGGTGGCACAGAAATAAAACCACTAAATAAAAAAAAAGAAAAGAAAAACACGTCCCTACACAAAAACCCGATCTGGGCCATTCGGGGTAACGCGTGTTGTTGGACGTGCTGTTGGAGGTTGTTTTTGGCGAGCCGGTTCTCGCGTTGTCACCGGGACCGAACCGCCACCTTGGAATCCGCCTGCGTAGGCGTCTCCGCTGTCGACACAAAGTTGCGCCGCGGAAACGGATTGTGGCGATCTCCGCCGATCGCTTGTGGAGTTAAAATACGCGAACGCAGGGGAAGACCGTGGCGTTCAATGCGCTCGCACGAAAGGTAAAAAACGGAATCAGCGCGCACAAGCGCTTTTGGAAGGTGTCAAGATCAAGATGGCTGCCCGCTCTTGTAGCAGTGATGCTTTTGCAGTCGCTTTTGTTTCGCAGGCTCTCATCCATAGCGTTTCCAAACGGCTTAAGCTATTATGCTCAAACGATGGTTTGAGGGGGGGTACACAACATGGCGATGGCGGTTTTGCGCAAAACATCCCAGTCATCGGGCGAGAGAATCTCCACCATGGCAGACCGTTTTAAATGGCATGGAAGTATCCAACTCCTTACGTGAGAAATGCAAACTCACCCAATACTCGGTGGAAGGTGTTCAGGATTCATTAGGACACGGACTCAGGCTCTTACATTCATTACCTGGAGGCAGTTTGTGTTGTACCAGACCTCCGCAATCGATAGGCCGTGACCCGGGGTGAGCCGTCGACAATGCCTTCAGTTTCTCCAGAACTCCCCGAGAGATCCGAGGAGATATTGGACTGCGGGTTTTGGCTGGGAGGCGAGGTTCAGTGACTCCCCACCGGTGTACGCTGGCTGGGTGGTCGCCCATCGATAATACCTCGTCGCCAGCATTCCCGGGCGTTTGCTGTCTCGAATGCGTGGTAGCTGCTGCCGTACGCTTGCTGATCGATCAATTTTTAAGACGACTTTTAGTCAACTTTATTAGAAGGTGTCCGGCGTTTGGGGGGAACTTCGAAACGGAAGACGGGGGGAAGGCTAGTCAGCTTATTTTATTCTTTCTCTCCCCCTCCGTAATATCGACATTAACACGCGGGCGACGGGCTCTGGAAAGGGATTGATTTAAGCTTTCGATAGACTTCAAGCTGAGTAGAAATCCCACCATCCCCCGAATGTCGGACATTGGTCTGTCTATAAAAGCAAGGGAAGTTGGAGGAAATGCCGGAGATCCGAAAATCAATGCGTCGCGGTTTTCGTTTCCACGCGACACACCGCCCAGCTCGGGAGGCAAACGTGAGACGAAGCCGACGAGAAAAACTGCAGCCGAAGGCGATACCGAGTCACGCACCGGATCATGGGAGAATGATTATAACTTTTCCCTTTTTTTCAACCGATCCCGCCTCTGAGCCGTGGGCCCTATTAGAGGAAGCAGGCCTCCGGACGGAAGGCCCGAGCTCACATCTCAATTCCCACATCACATGTAATGATCTCCGACAAATCATCAACGGAAGCAGCGGGGGGCTGGTGGCGGTGGCGGGAGGTAGTTAATATTTTTGATGATTTTACAAAAAAAAAACCCCGAAAAGACGAACTCCGGGGGTGCGTCGGAAGGGCGCGCAAGACAACCCGATGAGTCGGGCTCATTAGGTCCTCATCCAAAAAGGTTTCGCCAAAGAGCTGCTGAGGAGAAGCTGGTGGGTTGCGACCGCGCGCGGGAATCGTAAAGCGAATGCTGGATGATTATTGGAAAACTTCTCCGGACGAACTTCTTTCCGGGGCTCCTGCCGAACAGATGAACCACAGCGACCGAGCGGACCACCCACCCTCGACGTGGCTGCGTGTGGCACAGAAAAGTGGAGGAGGGAAAAAATGCGCCCGACAGTGGAGGCGGTTCAGTGACTAGATCCCTTTTATTGGCGCTGTCCCGTAGCCTACTTTCTTCCAATCCCCTTTTTTCGGGACCTTTCCTCCCAAACGCGCCATAAGCGTTAGAGGTAGAAGTTCGGTTGCCTTCCAGCACGAGATTACCCGGGAGATGTCACCTTTATTTGGCTTCTGTGGCCAATTCGATCCAACTCAATGCAATCATAATCCTATTGGATTGTTCCTCCAACCCCAACCCCCGCAGCGGAGTTGGACTTTCTCCCGGGTCCCGGGTAAAGTTTTGGCTAAGTTTCCCTATAACTCGTCCTCGGGACTCTTGAGGCCTAAGTGTACGCTAGCGATTTGGAAAGGGTGTATCACGCAGGTACCGGGTACATACCCGCAACCCGTTTCGGTAAGGGATCAACATCTGGAGCTTCTGTTACATTAATTCATCCTATCAAAGGCTCATCGGAACGTGTCGTACACCGTACGCCATACGGTGCGGCTTCATTAAACGACGAGCAGGATGTGTGTTGAACTCCCGAAGCGGCAGAAAGAAAACCGAGTGACCTCCGTGACAAGTCGGCGGATGGAGTAGCGACTTGCTGCTCGCGACAACTGTCACTGGAGAAAGTGTGGCAGATTTGGTGTGCGTGCGTGTGTGTAGTCGTTTGGAAGATGTGTATTTGATTAGTGCACAACTGACAGCGAGCGGTCTGTGAGCCTCACTCGCACCGTTTGTTTGATGCGTGACGCCCCCTGCTGCTGCTCCTGCTGCTGATGACGCCGATGCCTGACGGTGCTGCGAATGATAATGATAATGAGCGCAACTGTTGGAACATCGCGATGATGATGGCGATGATGATGATGATGATGATGCAAGTGGCTGCCTCTGACGACGCCGGTATTGATTTTGACACGCGCTAAATAGAGCGACCGATGACGCCGACAGTCGTAATTGGCATTAGCCGAAGAGCTTCGCAATTAGAGTGGAGACAAACCGGGTCCGATTCAGACGGGTTGGGGGGAGAGGGTTATGCCGCATTGTCCCCTCCCCCTCCTCCACTCCTACCGCAGCAGGGCGGAAGGATCTGAACTTCCGGTACCGGGGCCGCCGTATGGGTAATTGGGCAATCTGTCAATATATACACACAAATAACTAGCCCCATCTCGGCGCGGGCACTGGACAACACCGTACCGGTGGTAGACAACCACTCGATTTCCATCGGTGAGCAAATGTTTGCTGGCAGAAGCCGAGATCACACCGTCAAACAACGCTCGTGACGTCGCGATGTCCTGTCGCAGCTTCGCCGCAGTCTTCGGCAAGTGTCGAGCAAATATAGTGTTTTCGTTTAAGCTAAATATTTGTCCCGCTGCCAGCTGACCAGCCTTTCCCCGCCAGCCTACCCAACCGTCCTAGAGTGCAATAGTCTGTGTAGGGCAAAGTGGGGCAAGATGAACCTAGGCTTGGGCTTAGCTTAATCATTCAACGGAAAGGATGATTCTTGGATTTTGTATAAAATTCAAGAAAGTCATGGCAAAATGTTATCAAGCAAAGGATAGAAAACCAATCGAGTGTTGCCGAAAGTCGTCGCCATTTTTTGAACTTTTTTCAGGTGTTGAAATGAGAAATTATCCATCAAGTACCTAAATACTACTTTCAAGAATTTTGGAAAGGAATTGGGGTCATAATTCTTATAGAGACGAAAGCATGTACACTCCCATCCGGAATTCATATGCACCGGGTTATGTAAAACAAAACACTCAAGTTATCCAACTGTCAAAAAATCAACTGTTTATTAGAAACACTTTTTATTCCTAACGCCAGCTGTCAAAAAATCGGGCTTACTCGATTAGTAACAAGAACAACAAAACCGGGGAACCTCAAGGGTCTACTGACTGATCACGAGCATCCCAGAGATCGATGACCTCAGAGGTCAGCTGTCGACGCCGGGTTGAAGGTGTAAATAGAGCGTGTACGAGCAAAATTGGGCAGGTGCGATAAAATGTAAAAATCAAAGACTGTTGGTTTCGCTCTCTTCGCGATGAAAAAGCTTCAATGACGCGTTGTAAGTCATCTTGAAAATCTTGGTTCTTCCATTTTAATGTTGTTTCTGAATTTTTAGTAAAAAAACAGATTTCAGAGATATTTCTAGAACAAGCTAGAAGAAATCTATATAGGGCATATAACCACACCTGACCTTATATTTATATATACAAGTGTGTATATTTAAGCATGTTAGAATTAGGACCTTTTCTCCCTGTTTCTCTCTCTCTCTCTCTCTCTTTCTCTCTCTCTCTCACACACACACACTGACTCTCTCTCACACACCTCTCTATCTCTCTCTCTCTCTCTCTCTCGGAACAGGCGCGCCCCGTCAGTTACAACCGCTTCCGGGGCTTGTGCCATTTTGATAATTATTGTACACACGCTCACTGACGCGGACACACACACACACCCCCTGACCCGTACCCAACCATACCCCCCTCGCGTATCACTCGGTGTGTGTGTGTTGCGGCACTCAGAAGTTGATGGATGGCTTGTTTAACAAACAGCTGTACTTAAATTGTACCATTGTTTACCTGCAGCAATTATTGTGCACGCGTGGGTGTGTGGATGTGTTTTTTCTTCTTCTTCTTCTTCTCTAAGCACTCGGCCCTGCCCTTTCTCCCTGACACTTCGTTAAATGTTGCTCATCCCGCGTACCTGGTAGAAAATGGGGGAAAAGAAGGAAAAGAAAATCGAAATTAGAAAGAAGCTGCAGACGGACGAGACGGATAACAAGTTGTGATGCATGTAGTGAAACGGTGACGGTTGATTTGGGCGGGGTGGGGTGCCAAGGGAGGAATCCTTGAACGCTTGATTTATTTTGATATGTGGTTGCCATCGCATTTTATCCAGCGCTTTCGCTTTCCCGCCGCGCCGCAGGCATGATAAACCCGCGTGGTTACATTTAATGATTTGAAATGTTTACATCATTCAATCAACGGGAGTGCTCGATGTACAGCGCGCGCGCGCGCCTCCTCAGAGGTGCAAATGACATTCCCAGCAAGCCCCCTTAGGGCGTGTGTTGTGTTGTTGTCGACGACGCACGGAGGGCGGGGGAAATTGATAATGATTTGTGCGCTTAATGCCCGGAATGCCAAGTCAGCGTGAAATCCGATTTCGGGTGACACGACCCTCGCCACCGGTTAAACATATCGGACACTTTCAAATGTTGTCAATTGCCGTTGTAGCAAACAAGCACCGATGTCGAGCGTCGTAAAACAACCACCTCCCCCACCGGGAACGCTGATAGCGACCCCGAAACCTGTACGGTCTTAACACTGGAATCCAAATAGGGGTCATTTTAACCCTAACGCTATTTTTGATTAAAATCTCGAAAACGGGTAAATTTTTTAACAACAAAAAAAGAAGGTTTTTCTTAAAACCCGAAGCAACCTCTAAAGCAAGAATTTCAGATTTTTCTGTTCGACCAGTTCCGAGAACCAACTTTAATACTTTTAAGGGTCACTTCGACCCCGATTTTGAAAACGCTATAACTTCACTATGTTTGAAGATTTTTCAAATCCGTAAACTGTCACTTTTCAGCATATTAGTTGACTATCTTGTGGCGTTTTTGGTGTTTCGATGCATTTTCTCATAATTCCGCTAGCTCGGTGTAAACCAAAAACGGTAAAAATTGAGTTTTTTCAGGTTTTATTTTCTCAAAATCTATATTGTAAATCCAGAGAAAAATAAGCGCTAGAAATTTACTATGTTGAAGAACGTTTCAGAAATAAAATCATATTTTTGCAATCACAAATGATTCCATAAAGTGACCTCAATGATCGAAAATAACGCCAATGCCCATAGTAACATATCTTGCATAACGCTTCGAAATGTACGGAATAACGGAAGAAAGCACATTAAACAATTTTAAAATCCACATTTTCACGGTCAATTTGTGTCGTCGTTTGTAATCTGAAAAATATTAAATTAGTTTTTAAAGGTGGCCTAATATCTAACATTTTTTCCTGAATTCATATGATGCATTTTAAAAAAGTAAAAGTGGAAAAGGATTAAAATTAAAATGTATTAATGACTCACATCGATCTTTTTTGCTTTACACAGAGCTGGCGGAATGAAGAACTGGTACATCAAAAACTTAAAAACGCCCAAAGATAGTCAAAAAATATACTAAAAAGTAACAGCTTGCGAATTTGAACAATCTTCAAAAATGATGAAGTTATAGCTTTAAAATGACCCCTTAAAAGCATTCGAGCAATATTCCAAACCAATGTATTCTAGTGTTAACCGCCATGTTTCTGTTTGGTCGCCATTAAAACGGCGCCGTAATGGCAATTGCATAACGTGTATGACAACCAACTCAACGAGAGCTTCACGCTGAAGAGCTGCATTTTTGTTTTTTGTAAAATGGCTGGCAGGTTGACCTTTTCGAGGCAGTTCGTTCGCAGCGGGGTTGAAACAAAGCGCTCGGCGCTTCGAATGATTGAGTAAGAAATTATTCGCACCGTACGCCGGATGCTGCAAATTTGAGCGTTTCGATCTTCAGTGTCCTGATGTCGCGAGTCTCAGAGTGGAAAAGATGAGGCAAGGGGAGGAGGGAAGGAAATTCGTATGGTTTTCTATCGCCCATCCCCTACCCCGGGCACGATATTATATCGCTCGTATATTAGTGCGTCGATGTTTTATTTTTCCTCTTTCGGACGGAAGTGGATTTCCGTTTAATCATCGTAAAGCGTATTCGTGCGGGATGCCCCCGAAACGGGTTGGGTCCACGCTCCACTCCGTCGGGTGTTAATGAATCCCATAGAAACTCATTTAAGTGCCCATATGCCGACACACGTGTCATGTTTTTTGTTTTGTTTCATTTTTCTGGGGTGGAAAGTAAAACATCAAGCGAGTAAAATGCCGAAACGGTGCTGGAATAACGAAAAAAGTATAAAATATTCCCGCGGTGAGAGATTGTGTGTGTGTTATCGCACGAGTGTGTGGTTTCGAAAATCGCGTTTGCGGAACCGTTCGAAAGTGAAACATTTATCATGCCCACACTCACAGACACTATCGCAAACGAACGAAATAAAAACATATTTCCACTCAAGAGCATCGAGCAGATAAGGGCAGATCGGACGGAAAACTAGAACGCTACCGTGAGCTATCGCAAATGGAACAAGAAACGTTGAGAAAAGCATTTAAACATGCCCCGCCCCCTCCCACCCGCACGTCGCATTCAACAATAAATAAAATTCTTACACAAGAACAGGAGGAAAAGCCACTTTAGATAAGAAATACCCGAGAGCGATGGAGGATAGAAAGCATTACACATTTTTTTTCTTCCCCCTTCGGAAGGAAAAACGAAATGTATGTTGGCTTTTTCCGGGCCGTAGATAGTGTGTCCTTCGGTGTAAAGTATTTATCGATAACCGAAACGACGCAAACCGGGTGTGTTCTGTCACGAAGTCGAATGTCAAAATCGATGAAAACAAACTATTATCAATTGACGGTTTGACAAAACTGCATAGTTGAGGTGTTTAATTTTTTAATCCCTTTCACGGAGCCTCAGTCGATTGAGGACAATCGAAAAAGGTCCGTGTGAAGGATCGGTGTTTATCCGATGGAGAAAATCACACACTCCCCTTTGTGATCGTGTTTGTGATTTTATGTAAATTGGATCTGACAAGCAGGGCCGGTAGCAATATAATCCGGATGCCGTTTTTTTTTTTTGGGGGGATGGATTCGAGTGGAGATGGCGAAACAAAACGGGAACCCCCCCCCCCCCCCCCCCCCCACCAGTTGGGAAAACGGTGCCTGGTCAACCTATTTCCCGGGTAGAAGGAGAAGGGAGCACGCAATCGCATTCGAATTGATCGTTGGAATTGATTTGACCCGGAGCGGACACCGAGCATCCGCGACCCGGAAGCGAAACAAAACAAAACCCGAATGGGGGAGGGGGGGGGGGGGAACAAAGGGGAAACCGGAAAAAGGTACTCCGAAAAAGAAAAGGAATGTTAAGGACTTCCGGGGGCTGGGGCGACGTTTTCTTCCCGGAGAATCCGGCTCCAAAGTGCGGTTAGAAATGTTCCCTGTTTATCCCGGGGTGTGTGTGTGCGTGTGTGTGTGTGTTTGTGTTGCCCAAGTGATATCCGTCCCTTCCGCTTGCCAATAATAAACATAAAAGCCAGTCCCGCACATGGTCGCACTGCTAAATGACCCGGGAAAGACGAGAAAAATATTCATACGCAACCGCTTCCTCCTCCACGCTCCGATGTGCGAGATTTCGGGCTAAAGTTATTTCAGTGTGCGCGTGGTTTTTTTGCCCTTTTTCTTGGGCCCGGCCACATCCCACTCCATTTCGGAAAGGAATCGGAAAGGAAATGGTGGAAAGTGGAGGCAGGAAGAAAAGAAACATAAACGAGCCCGAGCCAAGCGAGGTTGCAAGCAGCCAACCAATTGAAGTATTCACACATTGTGTGTAGTGGTAGGGGAAGGGGAAGGGTTGCCGGTGCCGGTGGCAGAAGTTTTCCACCCGCCGGCGAGCTTCCTTTTACGAAGGGGAGGGGGGGGGGTCCAGCAGACAACCAAGAGCAGCAGCATTTTTATTCGTTTTGATTTGAATTTTCCGTTTGAGAAAGGATTCACAATTGTTTATTTTCCAGTTTTCACCGAGTTTTGCTATCGTTCGCATCGTCGTTTGCCACTTCCGTTTCGTTTTCGTCGTCGTCTGTTGTGCTCCTTCCCTCCCTTCACCCCCTTTTCCGTACACTCTATATTTCTGTTTTATTGCTTGGTGCCTTTTCGCCCCAAGAATGTTTTCCGGGGCTTGCGAGAAGATGTCTCGCAGAACCCACCCTGTAGGTCGGGGTTCGGGCTCCAACAACACTGGTCTTTTACGATGCTTCTTCACTTCGCTTGCTTGCTTTGCATGTCTCACCGTCACCCCCGCGAAAGAAGGCGACCCTTTCCAGTGGCAATCAAAGGGAAAATATCATCCTGCTGGCTGGGATGGAAAACAAGCCTTTACAAGATCGTTGCCGAAATTGACGCCGTTTTATTTCGGGGAGGGGGGATGGGCGAAAAGGTTGGATTCGAAACGTGGAATATCGAATACACGCGTGTGCCTGTGAAGGACGTACCAACTGGTGCCGACTATCGCTGGTCAAGTGGAAAATTTGCATGCCAGCTTGTGTTGCAAAAGAAACCCGGGGGCAGAGAATGTTTTCAACGCCTTCCGAGTGTACTACCGATTGCAGGATCTTGATTGCTTTACTATGAAAATTATTTGCTCCTTAGGTCAACAGATGAGAAGAGAAAGTTTCAAAAAAGGAAAACAAGCGCAACGCTTTTGATTCACACGGGCTCCAAACCTTCGGCAAGTGTGGTGGGAAAATTGTCTGGAAAGTACGATCGACTACTGAACAGTGAACATTTCGCTGTTTAGCGTTACTTGTTGCGTTTTCCTGCACATTTCTACTCTTTACCAATTTAATTCAGTGATAAAACTAATTTAATTTTTATATTTTCAATAACTTTCCCATGCTTCCGCAAAACATACAACCTACACTTCGACAACCAAGAGGTTCATCTTGAACATCATCAACTTTTTTTCATCTCACAGTCATTACTACCTTTCTTTGCCTCTAACCCAACCACAATTGGAATAACGCATCAACTGTTGCCCGTAACGCACCTGAGTTTGTCTCTAACTCATCTAATTTTGTCTGGTGTTCATCTGGTTTTGTTTGCAAATTTTCAATTTGGCCTTATCTAATAATATGGTTACTTAGAATAAATGTTAACACTTTGACAACCAAGTGTTACATCATTTCTATTTAGTTAATTAATTTTTAATCTAGTTTGTTTATTTTCTATTTATCAATTTGTTTATCTAGTACTACTAAGGACTTTTCCTATATTTCCTATATAAATTTAAGTGAAACATTGAAGTTTCGTGGTAATCTCCGATTTGCCTATTGACAAAGCCGCCTATAAAAAAGAAAAGAGGCAACATCATTATAGGTTAAAAGTTTGGTACTGACCTAAATTGCAAAAATATGCGGCAGTAATTGTGAATAGAAAAGATGAGTGACACTTAGAAGCTTTAAACATATGTTTATATCCCAGAATTAACCAGATTTTTTGTCGATTTTTAAATAAGCCTACAAAACATGCGCAGCTTGGTTTTAAACCATCAATAAAAATCCATAAATTTTATATGGGCAGCCAGCGAGATCAAACATCTTGTTCTAGTTAGCTTTTTACTTTACTTTGCCATTGCTTTACCATCGGTTATTTTCACTTTTAAAGGCTTGATAGAATAAAATGTTTTTTACCTTGTCGCAGTCTAATTTTTCCATTTGCAGTGTCTGTGATTTCCGGGCAAAAGTGTTCATCGTTACCGATGTAAATTATTTTCCTCAACGCAGTCCAAAATTGGAATTGATCATTGGAAATCAATCAAAATAAATTTAAATATTATATGCTTTTTTGATTTAAGTTTTATAAAAAAAGTAAAATATAAAAAGCAAAGTAGAAAAGAGTAAAAAGAAAATTAGGAATGCAGTAAAAAGAGTTGATTCTAATAGAAAACTATTATGACGTTTTGGCCGAGGATTTGTAGATCATAATGAACAGCAGGATTCAAATTTTTTTAACTTTAATCTAAAGTTAATAATTTTTTAATTTGTTTAAATTAAACATTTAGGCTTTGGTTCATATTTAACATTGAGGGTAATGGAAATGTTCCGAGAATCTGATAAGTTAGTTCAAAATGTAGTGCTTTAGCGACAACATCACCTGATAATGTTTAGGGATAATTGCTCATACAGTGGTACAACATTTAGTCAGACATGTTTTTTTAAATTATCAGTAGTTTAGCTTCTTTTCTGTGTGAATTTTAATTTTAAAAGCGCCAATTTTACTGCAACTGAGCTAATTTCACACATCCATATTTAAAAATTGTACAGAAGTTCAGTGGCGGATTAACAAACTAGGAGGCCCCACGCGGGAAATCAAACGGGGCCCCCTTTGATCAATCTTTAGGTTTTGATTTTTACAAATATTATATTTAAGTGATGCATCGCCCGCCTAGCCCTTGTAAGTTTTTTTTTAATATTTTGTTCATTTATTCAAGATTGAGGTATGTATGCAGGATTTAATTACGTTATATTGTTACGTTTACTCAAAAATTTATGTGTTTTTTACAATTCGAGGAATAGTTAAGATTATCAAATTATTTTTAAAAGATTTATCGATTTACAAATAATGCAAACATAAAATTGAAACTATGGTAAAGGCAGGATGAAAATTCAGATATTAATATATTCAAATAAAAGAAACATAACTCGCTTGTAAATCCTAAAGTAAGTGTAAGTTCTAAATAATTTTTTTTCGACATTTCTTCCTGTCCATATTTATGATGTCTGTTGCATCAATATTATCTAACAATTCTCGTTCGACATAAAGTATCGCTAAACTATTCAATTTTGATTCACCTATCGAATTAAGCAAATAGTTTTTTTTCACCTTTTCAAGACAGAAAACGACCATTCTCCCGAGGAATTCGAAATTGGTATTGTTAATAGAATTTTTAGAATTACCTCAATGTTTGGAAAAATGCAGGTCATTTCTTGGCTCACACGGTATACATAATTTATATTATTTGAAGGAAGAAGCTCGTTTAATTTTTCTTGTACATTTTGGAAACCAACTACTACATTATTTTCTTTAATAAACAATAAAAATTGTTTGATTTATCCTCCCAATAATTTACATCAAATAATTTACATCGAAATTGCAGTTTTTGTTCTTTTGATAAATTCAAGTCAACAAATATTTTCAAACAGTTCAGTAGTTTGTTCGTATTTGTCTGCTCTTTGAGCTATTTGGGCAGTTACAATATCGCAAATGCTGTAGAAGGTATTGACTCTGAAATCATTCAGATTTTTGTTTGTTCCTTTTCGAATTCACTCATTCGAATCAAACAATAAGCTAGTTATTCTTGTAGCTTCCCTTTCGATTTCATCAAAATTATTTCTGAAATTATTTACAAAATGTGTGAAAGATCGAAGTAAAATTGACCATTTTTTTATTTCGCATTCTACGGATTGGTCGCATTCATTCATTGCAAAATTCTATTCCAGATTACATTGAATCCAGATGTTGAAATCTAACTTTGAAGATGCAAAATTCTATTCCAGAATTGATTGAATTGAATTCAGATGGTCATTGAATAAATTTCAAATTTAGATTTTTTTATTAACAATGATTTTGCCTCCTGAATTGCCCCCTGTTTTTCATTTTCGTCAGTAACTATGTTATTTAACGCTTCCTTGATTTGCTGAAATCCAGCTTTGAATGCTGCAATTATTTGTGTGATCCACATCGCCCTCGGGGCCCCCAGACAGGTCGGGGCCCCCCGCGGCCGCTTAGTCCGCTTACCGTTAGAGCCGCTGCTGCAGAAGTTTCATGTTTTTCCTTTTCCTTTTTTGTGTTGACGAAACTGAGCTACTTCGGGTTGTCGAATGTACGCTTGTCAATGTCGGGCGCGTGTAACTTCCAGCAAACTCGCGTAATATACGTTTTCAATAGTTTCGCCTGATTCGCTTAGCGATTTTGCCATCCGAAGGGGGAAGAAGAAAAAACATTGCCAAATAGTTGAACTGCACAAAACCGGCACGAGATGCACGAGAATTTCCCAATCATTGTCCCAAAATACCTCGTGCACCGAGCATTGGGGGGTGGGGGGGGGGGGGGGGGGGTCCAAAATGGAAACCGGTATCCGGTGAAAAACAAAAATGCCCCGCTACAGCAGCATGCAGATATCCGTTTCGGGTCCGCCGTTAACATACATAAACATGCCTGCATAACGTTCGCGCGCATCGAGGCACGCCGCCCAGCCGTTCCATTCCGTTTCGCTGACTGCCCCGGGGTGGGTGGGGAAATTCCACCCACCCAACAGCAATTAACCTGGGCGATGGCAATGCATTTTCCCTCAAACCGAAAAGCTCCCGAATAGTTTTGCTCGACTTATTCCGCAAACTTCTAGTGTCGGAAGCTGGCAGTCGAAATGGGTGGGGGGTGGGGGGTGGTGTATGGGGGGATCAACAAAACGTGGTTGTGCTCTTTGTTATGTGTGTACGATTGTGGGAATGTGTTCGAACGGGGGTGTATATGCCACTGCATCCGGCGCGACGGTTCGGAATTTTCCTGCTTTCTGACTATTGATTCTCGTGAGGAGTCAACCTCGAAAACCGAAGAAAAGCATTCGGTTGTGGCACCGTTTGCCGTACCGGGCTTTGATCGGGCAGGGACAGCAAGCAGAAGAACAGGAAAGGGAAGGGTTTGATTTGTGTGGTGTTGTAGAAATGCGGGGCCGAATGCGGAGCAACAGAACGGAACCGGGGGGTGGTGGAAATAGGTGGAAAAACCTGGAACAAAAACAGCGCTCCGGCAAGAAACGGCGGAATTCGAGCACCGACCGAGTAAAAACCAAATAAATTATTCATTTAGAAACCAAGCGCATACCCTATTTCCACCCCCACCCCAATTCACCCCCACCGGTGATGCTGCTCGCTTGAATTATGTCACCAGGCCCGGGAGGGGCGGAAAAGCTTTCCCGCCGGTAGAAATAGGAAAAATAATGTTTGAAAATGAACAAAAAAACAAAACGAAAGACTGAAAAATCGAAAAGCGGTAGTAGGTGCAAACGAGAAGAAAAAAACAAAAACGACATATAGAATAAAGCAAAACAAGCTCAACTGGCACACTTTGGCACCGCTCTTGCGTTGGTTTTGTAAAAGTGGAAACGTGCGCTTGCCTTTGCCCGATTTTTAGCAGCACCAGCGAAGAAGAAAGGTGCAAAATCAACCGTAAAGTGGGTAGCGGGTAGGCAAGAAACATAACCAATTGAACCGGAAGTAGGAATGGAAAACTGAAATCCGATTTCATGCTGCACGGCGCTGGCAAGTACGAGGTGCACGAGTATAAAAAGGAAATTGTCCCGCCGGCGGTGGCCTAAAGAGCTCGAAATAGAAGGAGTAGCAGCAGGCGGAAAACTCTTTGCTGTGTGTGTCCTTAAATGAAGTTTACTTTATCCACTCACGTGTGCACGGAACCCGCTTTCGCATGCACAGCCTTTCGAGCTCCACTTCACACTTGGCGGCAGCGAGTGAGAGATTGTGTTATCGTAGGTTTTGGAATGTTTTGCATTTAGTTCTGCTTTCCGCCTTTTTTTTTCTTCCTCTGCAACCTCTCTTATCTCGACTCTTTTGCTGCTTTTGTCGGTCCGTTTTCTCGGTTGCTTTCGTTCGTTATCGCAAACCGTTTTGGTGGTTACGCCCCGCTAGATTCTATCAAATTTCATTCAATTAGATGGGAGAGACCGGCGCACAGTGGGATTAAGCGAAAATTTCCTTTTTTGAATATCGTCACACTTGTAATTGGTTTCATGCAAAACTGAATCAAAATCGTGATAAAACTCAAATTTTCCATTAGAAAACCAAATGTGTTGTACTAGAAGACTTTGCATTAGAAATTTATGTAAATAAAGTGATTTAAATCAATCATTTCAAACTAAATTTGAAAAAAAAATTGCTTAGAAGCATTGTTTTTATTGCGTTCTTTTTATCCGATTGAAAAATGTTTCAGGTGCGTTTAGAGGTTTTTTAAATTATACATTACCAATGTTTGAAAACCTTGCTATTTTCCTTCATCATCCAACACAAACATGTTATTTTCATGTTTTTATGTGGAGAGGAAGCCTATAATAGGCATAGGCGTAGGTTGTTTCAATTGGTCTAGCTTTTAAAAGAGAAAATATCATTTTTATTACCAACACTGGAGAAGAAAGAGCTTCGTTTAATTTTTGATAATTTCATTTGGCAAATTCTTCGAATTGAATGATAATTTCATCGCTTCTTTACCTAGTATTGTTATTGACTCTATTTTTCCTTGAAATGCTCGTTTCCTAGTAATGCGAGACTTTCTGTATTTTGTTTGATTTGCACATGCTCTATAGTAAGGTGAAAAAGGAACGGTGCAAACAAAGTGTTAAAATAAGTCTCTTCAGCAAGCTTGAATTCAAAGGAAACTTTGAATTTGTTTTGAAATCAGTAAGCCACGTATTCCCGTATTCCAAAATTACGTTGAGAATATGTAAACCACACTTTTTCATGTTTTTTACTATAGTTAAGTGCAGCTTGAACATTGGGTAATTTAATAAATTTATCTGACTATCATTTAAACATGTTCTCATTAACGTAACACTTCGATTTTCCGACATGTCCACCTCTTTTACCACCGTGCGGCAGAGCTACCGGAGGCTACTCGTTCGGCAGCGGTGGGGGAGTTGATTTCAAAGACTTTTCACTCCACTTTCCGCACGTGCAAGGATGTGCTGGCGCATGGTGCGTCTCAGCCGGGAAAACCCGATGGCCAAAACGTCGTGCGAATACTCTTTTCCTGTTCAATTCTATTGGATTAAATTTCTATTTAAGATACCACGGCAGCTGCATAGAGTTCGTCCCCATGTTCCCCATGCCTTTTGTGCAGTCTCGCCGTGTAAGGAACAAATGACCCCGCGTTGGAAAATCGTGTACTTTCCGCCGAACAACGGGCCAACGGATGCCGCTGTGCGCGCACGAGAAAGACGAAATACCATCGTTCTCTCGACTATTTTTAATATTCGTTCCGGGGTTTCGTCCCGCTGGAAGGAGCTGAGGCCGCCCGTTTCATACATCATTTCGAACAGAGAAGCTCGCCGGCTCGCACGCCGGGGGTTTCGCTCCGGTGAACTCTCTCCGGTGCGCTGTGAAAAATGTGAAGCAGGTGAATGCGAACCAGATACTTCCAATCGGTGAAAAATTCGAACATTCTGCTACAGGCCACCCGCTGGGTTCCCCTTCCTTCGTCCTCGAAACCGTCTCGTTCGCTCGGCATACCCTAAGCTGCACGAAATTGGATTGGCATGTGTGCCATTCCTTCTCCTGCCCGATGTGCATTTTGTCGACTGGGTGCTATCTTGGCGCGCACATATCACAATCGGTTTTGCGACAAGCGAAGGCAGCTGGGTTTGTTGAGCATCGAGAAATGGCATCGATACGATTTTCGGGACGTGTTTCGGCGGCGGCAACGCGGCTTCGAGCGGGCGCGATCTAAGTACGCGTGTTTTGTGTGGTGAGGCAACTAGACGAAGGGCTCAGGAATAAATATCAGTAAATGCTAGATAAAAATAAATATGCGTTCCTTGGTACAATAACGGACCCGAATCGGTTTGGGAGCGTTAATGCCAGCGCAAGAGTATTGAAGACGAAATGTCAGTCGGTATTTAGAAAAAAAATAATTTGCGTACTGTGAGCCAACAAAAGATTGATGGGAAACATCCTCATTGCACATACTGCAATAAGCTGCGGAAAAGGGTTGACCAGTTTGTAAATTTTTGAAATAGAAATTATAAACTAATCCGACAAAATTAGAAATACCACAACTAATCATAAACTCGATAATTGAAAGAGTGTAAAACAAATTTTGAAAGCCTACACTAAATGCTTAATACTGGTAAATAACTGCTACCCTGCTTAACAATAAGTGGCAAGTATCTTTCTGAAGCAAGACTACCAAATATTCTAGCAAAATATTGCTTCAACTCAACTCAAACACCCAATAATTTTATCAAAGTTAACCAAAAAGGACTTAAAGCTATAAAAAACACGATAAAATAGCATAAAATAAAAAAAAATGAAATACAACCCAAGGATTCTTTTACGGAGCTAAAAAAACTAGAGATTTATCAAGAGATAAACACTTATAAGCAAAACATGGGAAGAAGGACCCCTTTTACTTTGTTTGGTCGCATAATCTACGCCGATGAAAGAATCATTGAGATTCGTGAAAGATCCATAAAAGATTAATGAAGATTCATTAAGGTTTCGAACGATTCATAAACGTTTGAAGATTCAAATCCCAAATGGTTTATCCATCTGAATGAATCGTAGGTGAAAGATTCACTTGTCAAAAGATTCCACAAGGCACACCACAAGTAAAAACCAAAACATACCAACGCAATAACTAAAAAACAACCCGGGTCAAAGTTCGAGAGAGCGTTTGACAATTAACGATAGTTTAAGGTGGTAAACGTTCAATCGCTTTTAAAAAACCAAGTGTTAATAGATTTAATTCTAGCAGCGGAAGGATGATTAAAAACATGGTTTTTAAGGTCAATACATAAATTTCATATATAAAAACGTAATTAAACAACATTATTGTTGATTTCATGTGAAATAAAAATACGTACAGTAAAAAAGAAAGAAGATGAAAACGTTAAATTCATTGATTTATTTATTTAATTGGCTGAATTGAGCAATTTATTATTGAAATTCATGCACGAGTGAAATTCATACATGACGTTTTACATGTTTCTTAATAAAACGAAACGAAATGAGTCAATTTTCCTGCATAGAGAAGATCATCGTGCTCGAGCAAAAAGGGTGAGAATCGTCTCAAGGGACGCACGAGCCTTCAATTGAATTGTATCGTACCCTCTAGTGGGAAGCAAGGCGGAACACCGATCCGTTTTTCGAGCTTCATGAGTTTTGCGAATCTCTCGATTCGGTCTAGAATCGCTTCGCATAGCAGGGGATCGTCGCATTGCACTTTGGGGCGTCACGAGGACGCAAAATCACATGCATGCCTCAAAAACGGATGCCGGTGCGAGATGTGCGAATCCAAGATTCCATCTCCATCGAGTCCATGTTTTTCCACGTCACGTTATGAACTCCGGGTCTGGTCAACGCCATCATCCTCATCATCATCATCGTTTCTGCCACGTTACCGGGGGGAAAAAGTGAATTATGTACTTCAGCGTAAGGCCCTCCGATGGAGTTAAAGGGAAAGGAGTCCTTGCGTGCTGCGAAAGGCTTCCGCGCCGAGCCCCGGGGAAAAAGGCCCCGTTTTGCACCGCGTGAGGATACGCTTTTTTTCCCTTTTCCCCGAATGTTTTCATTCGGCTGACCTGACCCTCGTCAGGTGCCATGCCAGAGCTGGAGCTAATTTTGCTACTTCTGCGTAGCGACCTGGATGCTGTGCCGCTGTTCATTGCGTTTCGGTTCGATTCAGATTCGAACACCAAGCGGCCGTGCGGGGAGGGGGACGGAAAGGGTTTTGCGCCGGATCGGTATTCTATTTATCCGAGGCGATTGTCGGCTCATCGGTATCGGTATCCATCCATCCGTGCGTCCATCGATCTGTCTGCCAGGTTTTGATGCCGGGATCTTCCGGGAATACAACGGGGACGCTCTGTAGCGTGGGATTGGGTGCGTTTGCTCCACGCGAGGCGAACGCTCTGATGCGCTCAGGCGAGTCACGGTGTTGTGGTCCAAACGTTGCACGTTGGGATAAAAGGTAGACATGTTGGTGGAAAGCGAAGTGTTCTCAGGGAAATGTAAATAACATAAAGTGATAATTAAGAAAGAAACCCGACTAAGAAAGAAATCCGTAATATTAAATCAATACAATACATACTATCAAGCTTTGTAATATTAAATTAGAGAAAGTGGGATAAAGTGTCGTTTTTTAAATGTTTGTAATACAATTTTGCAAAACCTAGGGATTGTAAATTTACAATTGAAAAAACATGTGTAAAAAATTATCGCTAAATGAATTTCAAACCTAAGAAATTAATGCTCGCTCTACTAAGCACCAAAGGGAAAGTGAACCTGATTGAAGAAGGATACAAATAGGCGTGGAAAGCTAAAAACTAGTGGGTTTTTTCTGTTGTAAGCGTAAAATATAAAACTAGTTATAACCTTTGCAAAACTGAACTTTCTCAGCAAATAAAGAAAGAATGACACAAGCATGAGAAACGAGTATCAAAACACACTCAAAATTGTTTTGATACATCTTCTTCTTCTTCTTCTTCTTGTTGGCGTAACGACCTCTTGGTCATGCCTGCCCGTTAAAGGCTTACGAGACTTGTTTCCCTGTTGTACGTGGATAGTCAGTCCTCTCGTACAGGGGAGGGTCCGATCTCGGTTGGGATTCGAACCCACTGTTTTGATACATACACCTTCTATATGTGTACAAAAAAGTCCTGAAAATGTAGTTGCCCAAATTGAACACTTTTTGAGTATTTTAACTCGTTGAACTTCACGTCATACACTTGCATTAGCCTTCAACACTAAAAAGAAAATAGTAGTAGGCTTTAAAAAATGAAAAAAAAACAAACAAATTGCGATGAAAAGTTTTAGCTTGTATTTCGAAAACCGTTGGATTAATGAATATTGTAACCAACATTTAATAAAAATGATGAAATTTATTAAGTAATAGAAAAATATGTAAAAAATGTATTCAAAGAGCATAGCAGTCAAGGTGTTAAGTAAAGGTATATCTTTCGTTCGCGGTATGGAGAAAAAACAATAAAAAAACGCAATGCTTTGAAGTAACGCAAGGCTCTAAGGGGCAAAGCTTATTAAAATAAGAATATAAAATTAAATTTGTTCCCTTATATAGTAGCTCCATCTGGATATCAAACGAAATTCCTTTTTTATGTTTCTGAGTTAGTTTTAACTTTGAAAACAATCAAAACCGTAGACAAAAAAGTAAATACTTGGAAATGTCCGCTAGTTTGTTCGACCCCATCCCACTGTGCGGCTGGTGGCGACGCAAGTCCGGGTAGACATCGGCGGTTTGATGTCGATCCGGTTTCAATACAGTCTTTGTTTCAGTGTTATCGGTGTTGACGAACGACCAGGCCGAGTGTGTGTTTCTAGTTTGTTGAGGTATTCCATTTTTTTTTCTCCCTCCCTCAGAATCGATGAAGCTACAGCTGGAACAGCACCAGTGCATGTTGTTGGACTCACGGGTCGGGGGGTAGGTTTCGAACATGGTGGTCCTGTGGTTGGGCCATGCATACAAACGCCCCCTCTAAAAGTTGACGTACGTAAAAGCGTTGCAAATGCGATTCTGCGATTTCGCCGTCGAAAACGGGGCGGAGGGAGGGGGAGGATTTTTCGACGAAACAGACACGCTCCGGTGCTTGGACAGCAAAGCAAACCATGTGCATGGTGCTTTCGACAGCAGGCGGGCAAGATTTTGTTATACTTTTAAGGCCGAGCGGCAGTAAAAAGCCACCCACTTTTGAAACGGGAAATCGTCTTCAACGGTAATATTTTCCCTGGACTTCCGCACAACAGTAAACAAAGGAAGGATGCACGAAAACATGTAAACCCAACATCAGGTTCCGATCAGTCTGTTTTCCTTGGCATTCCCAATTTTGTCGAGCACATTAACTGACCGTTGGTCAAGCAACTAGTTTTCATCCTGTTAACCGGACTAGAGTGCGGGTTGTTTTGTGGTATAGGAAAGGTGATCCGTTGCCATCCATTACCAGACCAACAGAGGAATCCTTTTTCATCGAATTAACTAGTACTCCAACGCATTTGCAAACGCTTATAGCAAACGTTTACAACAATCACATCACTGGAGGTAAATAAAAATACCGATTTCGATACAAAACGAGCACAATAATATAACCTCCGCTGTTGTTGATGATAAATGATACATTGATGATCTTTTGTCACTCTCTGAGGATCGGTAAGGAAGAAGGAAAAACAACAAACGTAAGGTTCCGGCGTGGCACGGCATCCCTTTTCGAGGTAGGGCAACTTACGGGACCCATAAATAAATGCTTGCTGCTCTCAGCGCCCTCTCGGTGCCATTAGGAAATAGGGCGAGCTGATGAAACGTTAAGCTTGAGAAAGACCAAAAAAAACAGTGGCAAAGAAAGTGGGATGAAAGGCAAAAGATGACACGAAATTTATCGCTAAAGCCCCGGCGGGCTGAAAAGAAGTTAAAGAACTCCGCATCCAGCATCGCATACAGTTTTTCCCCCGCAGAACTGCTAAGGGCAGTGAGGGTTTTTTTTGCTAGTTCTTTTCATGTTTTTCCCTCCCTTTTGCTACTTCCTTCCGCCGGGAGAGTCAGGAATGGAAAGTCGCGGTGGACGTGGCTAGCGAAGAAAACGTGGAAGCAAAAACGCTCATCGCAATAAGCGGATCGGATGCCTAATAGGATGAGACGAAATTTGTGACTCGTCTAAAATGAGAAGTCTGCGTTCGATGTATTCGAAAAAAAAAAGCAGGAGAGGGCCACCTCCCTTTTAGCAAGTACGCAAGTCGTCTTGATCGGGATTCCAATTGGGAAGCCAGTTTGGGAACCTAGCGAAGGAGCAGGAGCGGGAACTTGCCCGGGACCCGGGATTCTTTTTCTCGTCCCCGTCCGCTCTGGTGCCGCTCCCGGGCATTTCCCAGTTGGATAGCCCAGGATAGCAATTATTTCAGTGCAAGAAGCGTGTCATTTCGATCGGCCAGCCGAGCGGAAGCTTGATCAAGCGGTTGTGGCACGGCTAAACCGACGACTCACCGAAAAAGCACCCGGGCTGTTGGCGATAATCCCGGCGGGAGTGAGTGAGTGAGTGAGTGAGTCGCGTCCTTCCTACGGGAGCAACCGGCGCTTCCGTTCCGAAGGGACGAACGTTTAAACGAGAGAGAGAGAAAAGAAAAAACAAGGAGGTCACACACCGCCACCGGCGGCCCGAAACACGTTCAACAATCGACACTGGGCACGGGAATTGTTTCGTTTTGCGCGACGTGCACAGTGGGGAGATGGGTGGAAAGAAACGGTAATTGGAAATGCGCTCCTAGCCTGCGCACACAACTCAAACGACTGGCGTGCAGCAAAAGCGAAGCAAAGCAACTTGCAGGAAAAATTGTTATTGTATGCACATCCATTGCGAAAACGGCAAATTCTAACTCACACACGCAAAAGCCTGTAACATCATATGACCCAAAACAAGGTTTCACTACAATTTAAAAAGGGAATCGCTTTTGGAACTTGCACTTCGAAGTACAAAGCAAGTAAAAAACCCTATGATCTGAAAGCTATCCTTGCTTAAAGATGGAATAATTAGTCTTTCACTTGTATAAAGTACGCAAAAAGTAACAATTGCGTCCAATTTACTTAGATTAAAGCATTATACTCAAGTCTTCCTTCTCCAATTTCCACTCTTCAATTTCCTCTACTCCTGCTTTACTCTAATTCTATGCCTTCTTGCTGCTTCTGATTCAATAACATCCTTTTTTTCCCCGCATGTCCTTAGTCTGAGCTAGGTTTTAGTTCTGATGTGCCTGTTTTTTGTATTCTCATTTTAAATTTTGTTTAGCCCTTAAGTAGCAGACAAAATAAATTAATTAAACATAAATGAACATAAATACTGTGATGTGGGTGTTTTTTCCCGTTTTTGTTGTTGCTTTCCGTTAAGAATGTGTAAAGATAGAAAGAAGCTAGTTTTCACCAACGCAGTCATCCGTGAGGGTTATGCAAAGCACATCACCTTATTATCAAAGTGCATGAGCTAGTCTCTTTTTATCTCGCTCTCTGCATCGTCGCTTTGATAGTCTACGTTGCCTTCATCATTTGCAAAAAACATGTACACACTTATTCCGTGGAAAAAGAATTAATCAAATGTTTAAAATATCATATTTTGTATTGAACAGTTAAGCGACACCCACTACGGGTAGCTACTAATGGAGGCGCATGGTGTTTTTCGATGGAGGCGCCTAGTACTTAACGATAGTGCTTTAATGCTACGGCAAAGCATAACATTGCTTAGTAGGTTTAAATTCTGTCCTACAAAAGCTTTTTTAACTACCAACCATGGAAAGAAACTAGCATTGAATAGATGATAACAATAACTTTAAAGTTGGTTCGTTCGCTATAATCACAGATAAGGTAATGTGGGGCAAAACGCCCCCCATTTGGGAGGAAAATATTAATTTCTCGCGGACCTTTCATAGAAAATGCCACAAATGTCAAAGATCGGGTTTTTAGTCTGTCTTTTATTGCTCAAAAATCATAAAACGACTACAAAAACATTATTTTGTTATTAAAATAATTTTACTTTGAATTGTGGGGAAAAATAGCACAAGTAGTGATGCAGAACGCGCCCGTTATCAGTTATTCAAATAGAGCTCTATTAGTAGTAAAAACAAACATTCTGAGAGTCTTCAGTTTTATCGGAAAGTAGAAAATGTTGAGGAATTTAGTTTAATGAGGGTTCAACTATTTCAGAACATTTTACTTCTCTCAAATGAAGCAGTAAGGAATGTACATCATGCATATTTTTTAAAACACCCACCAATATCCACTTGCACAAGGCATGCTCTTAAAGCGTCCCACAAAATATGAGAGTGAGTGATAGTGAAAGTAGATGGATAATTAATAATTTAAACGAGAAATTAATAATAGAAACGGGAGACTATTCCCCTCTCCACCGGATGGACTTGACAATTTTGTGAATTCCGTTGGAAGAAAAAAAAGTGTGTCAATGTGGATAGGTTTCCAAATCTTGGCTTTTATTTTTCCACAGTGTTTTTTTCATTTTTTTTTTTAATTGATGTGGACATTGGCACGTTGCTGGAAGTAATGTCGCCGCGCGAAAAAACAAGGAAAAAACCGGCGATGAAAGACCATCGCTTTTTCCAGCGAAGGAAGCAAATTCTAATGAGTTTGAGCTTCCCGAAAGAACGATGAATGGTTTGGATGACCTCCACCGCTTGTCCGTTACTTAAGCTTCCTCCAACGCCCCCTCCCCCTAGCACAGTACATAGAAGATATGTTTTGGCTCCATGGGATACAAAATTAAATTACCACAGTTGAGCTCGCCCCCGGTGCGAGCGGCAGGGGGAGGAGGAGGGCGGCAGCAACAGAGAAACTGAACCGGGAAGGTCTGCACCCCACCCCCCGTTTCTTCCATGAAAACGGAGCGGGAAACGCCGAGCTGGCGGGGTGAGCGCTTTTCAGTTTCAAAGTTTTTCCCCCTCAATACCCCGACTTTCCAGCGCGTCGCGGGGGGGGGATATTGATTCCACCCAATTTCCCAATCTCGGAAAAACCCCGCGCGGGCGCGCGCGCCACAAAATGTCTTCATTTTCCCCGGGCTCATCATTTTCCATTTCCACGCGGCGGTTCGATTTACGCGCGTAAGGAGAGGCGGTTTTGTTGGTTGGCTTTTTCCTGCGATCTGGGGGAAAAATGGTCGGTGGTCGGTGGTGGTGGTGGTGGTGGTGGGGGTAAAGGGGGGAATATCAACCACAGTTTTGGCCGCGGCCAAAGAGAGACAAAGGAAGCGAGAGAGAGAGAACAAGCGAAAAGCGTCGAGTTTAAACGGCTTGGCATAGAAAATGACCTGGATGGGGAGGAGGAATAGAAAGGGGAGGGGGGGGGGGGGGAGGTGGCAAAACGGGGAAGGGTAATGATGGAAAAGAGATTCAATTATCTAAAACATGGGAAGCTCATCTCATAAGGCTATTGGCTTCGCGGTCCAATCATCGGTTCCATTAGCCTTTTGAGAGTGTCGATGGGTTTGGCGGGAGCATATAAAACAACCCACCTCCCCCCACTTCCTTCACCCCCTCCCTCGTCTCTACCACTGATTTTCCCTTGTTTCTCAAAAAAAAAAAACCCCAACGATATCGTTCTTTCGCTCATTGCAACACGAAAAATAAAGAAGAAAAGTCGGGAACACAATGCGGTTTTGGAAGGGGAAAATCGTTGGAAAATAATCTGCACCGCATCGCGTACACTTCCGTTTTCGAGCTGAGCAGTCTTCAGCGAGATGGAAAAAGGAAAAGATGCTTCTCCAAACCCCTCTTTTTACCACGGATGCAACTCGGGCGCGACGAAAAATGCATAACCATCAGTAGAGCGCCTGGCGGCAGCAGAGCAGTGCTCGGAAAACGTGTGAAAAATAAAGCCAATCACTCAAGCCGTGGCACACAATCGTGCGGCGCAGACATGCAGCTGCCGGACGCGTCGCAAGGGCGACGCGGTGCTAAAAATAAACCACTCCAGACGTGGCGTCGTGGCGTCGCAGATAATCGGGAAAGTCATTCCCGGACAGAGCGGGCATGTGTCGATTATCGGTTACAAATCCCGACTGGTGGAGGTTTTCCCGCTTCGCCTTTTGTATGCATAAGTTCGCCGGAAGTAATAAATAAAACGTGCATCAGCTTGAAGTGCACTCGCACACGGGTCGTCGAGGGCTGAGCCGAACATAGCTCATGAAAAGCCACCTTCCGCGAGAGTGATGGATTGTAATTGTAATTCATCAAGAGTGGGGATGCATAATCATCCTGCTTGGAAAAGTCTAGCTGACGGTTTTACCTGCATGCACGTACGGGGAGGGAAAAAAACAAGGGAACTGGCGATAACGGACGACTGCCGACTGGTTCACTTTCTCCTTTTCCTGCTTACTGTACGATATTTGGAGTAAGAACGGAAGGTTCCCGAAAATACCTAACGTTTTCCGGGGCACCTCGGCGAGGGTGATTCACCCCGAAAAAGGATTCAGTCACCACCTACACCTTACCTGCCACCGGCGAACCAAGGCGAGGAAGTAAAAACTGGTCACTAATCTGTCAGATCACGCGACAGAGCACGTTCGTCATTTCAGCTTACAGCTCATTTTTCACCAGCATAATGTTCTTTGTGGTGATGGTGCTGGTGGTTTTTCTTCGCCTCTGCACTAACTAATCCACCCCAGAAAACCCCTTGTTTGCAGGCCAGCTTCGAATTCGTTGCCGAATGTTTTCTGTGTTTTTCTTTTTTGGTGAATTTGCTACGATTTCGTGTTAAAAATCTCCCCAGCATTGGGAATGGAAAATGAATTCGGATAATCGGTTGCATATGTGGTTGCGCACCGATCTTCTTTTACGACTAAAATATGCCGCATCCGATGAAGTAACGCCGAGGTAACTCAACCTTTGTAAAATATAACCCATTTTATGATGTTTTGCTTGCTGGCGGTCTGTTATTCGTTCAGGGCACGTCTTGCAAAGCGATGAGAAATGCTGTCGAAACCAGTTTACTTTGCAACGCAGTTTAAACCACATGCCTTCCTATGATCAAACGCATGGTTTAACTTATTTAGGATTATTTTTTTAATTTTATTTATCGGTCTGAAACACAATTCATTTCAAAGCACTCTTTGGTTTGGTTCTAAAATGTTCACTATCTGTTTTCCAATAGTATGGGATGAGTTCGTTTTACCATTGTGGCATTAATTGTAATTATTTTTCATATGCTTTTGCTAAAGTAGTTTCAATGCGGAGGAAATCTTTATGATCATTAATAATATTATCAAGGTTATTATTATTATTTTATTTGCTGGTCTACAACTCAATTTATTTGAACGCACTCTTTACTTTAGATTTAAAGGTTTCACTAACTGTTTTCCCCTGTACTTGGAATGAGCTCATTGTGGCATTAATTGTTTTAATTTTTCATATGCTTTTGCTAAAATTGTATCGATTCAAAACAAAAGAAACTATTTTCAGCAAGTGTAATTACATGTAATTTATACCTAATTTCTAGTTTTGCCACATATGTTTAATCACAGAATAAACTAACTTTGTTTTTAAGGGGCATGTTTGAGCTTAGCTCGATTTTCAACACAAACTTAATTAGTTATTTTCTTATTTTACTTGTACGATATTTCAATTTTTGTTTTTTAATAAAGTAATCTTTTACTACACCACGGTGAGAACTGTGGGTTTGTGATTTTTTCTCATTTGTTTATAGATTTTGACGAATTAGATAAAATTTATGGTTAGTTTAATAGAATTGAATTAGTTGTGTGATTGATTGTTTTTGATGGAATAGAATGTGTTTTTGATTTAAGAATGGATACTTGATTTTATTTATATTATTCGTTTCAATTTTTATGTCAGAGTGAGTATTCAATTTGTTCCTGTTGTTTCTTCCTTCAGAAATGATTTCAAAATGTTTATGGCGTTCAATTTTAAGTTATTGCAAGGTTTTGAGTGTTTGTTTAGAGCATTGCCCAGCGATTTTATTATGCGCATCAGCGACTTCCCTTCTTAAGTTTTCTTCAAGAGCATTATTCCGTCATTTCAAGCCACTTACCATAACTATTGACATACATTTTCTGTTTCGCAACGCCAAGGGGGCCACATTTCGGTTTCACTTTCGACATCATAATTGCTTGCTTGTTGATTTTCACTACCCGCCTGGTTCGTTCGGGGTGGTTTTCTTCCCGAGAAAATCTGCCACATGGAGTGATGGAGGGAAATTAAGGTTCAATTTTCCAATCGACTGGCGGGGAACGCACGGCGGTAGGAAAAAAAAACAACAAATGGGAACGTGTAATAAAATAGCCCAACTAAAGGAGAAGCAAAACTGAAAACTAGAGCACTATAACAATTTGACAGAACGAAAAAATAAAGAAGGTAAACAGCTGGGAGCTGATCCGCTGCGTGGCGTCGGTTACTTATTGGGGGCAGGGGCAGGCAACCCGCTAATGTAGACGGATTTTCTAACGATCGAACAGCTGTGGCGGAGTGGCTCGTAGGGTAGAGCGGTTAATTTATCGTCGGAGTGTGCTAGCAATTACCGAAAATATGAAACTGCTCTCCCTCGCGACTCCCAAATGGAGATGAGTTTTAACACGTAATTTAAAGGCCCTTCCGAATGGGAGGAATGCTGAAGAATGCACATTTCTGGCATTTCTTTGGCCCTCTACCATCGATTTGTTCGTGTGTGTGTGTGTGTGTGTATCCCACGTCTTTTAATATTCATCCTCTCCCAAAGCGAGCGGTAAGAATTGGACCGAAAAACACAGATTGACAGCTCGTTTAATGTCTCAACCTTTTTCGGGTGGACATTAGAATTTTCCACACATTTTTCCTTTATTTCACGAACCTCCCGTTGGCTACCGAAGACGATGCCACCAGCTTTCCTCCCCCCCCTCCGAGGCCAGAAATGAAACTTCGTTTGGCATTTTGGTGTGGCTTTGGCTCGCATTGAAAGAAGCGGAGCAATCGATTCAGATTTTACACTCCGCTTTCGATGGCGTGCTGCAGCATAAAGAACTCGGAAGGGAGATAAAAAATACACATATACGCACACACACCCAGCATGCCGCAGAAGAGCAGCAGTCCATAAAAATGCGGTGGCATTATGCTGTATCCGTGACCGAACGCGTCGGTTACGGATTTTTCGGCTCTTCCCCCATTCAAAACCCCTCTCCCCTCCCCCCTCCCTCAACGATCCGAGCATGCCGAACGCGAAGATCAAGACATATTTGCGGTCCCCGGGGGGCCGGGGCGATCGTCAAGTAAAACCGAAGGGGCGGCTCCGGGAAGCCGTTGTTGTAAAATAGTAATTGAAATATTGCCACCCCTTTTTTCCGACCCCCCCCACAATCCGCCCACTTTTGGCTTGACGCTTTGTTTGTGCCCTTAATTGCGTCGACGTCGAGCTGGTGGCGGTGGAGAAACATCTCGTCGAACTAGTTTTCAAATCATTAACATCCTTCGCACTCGAAGTAGAAGCGTATTGTGTGTATGGTGTGGTTGTGGAAAACCACCAAAGGGCTCTCGTCTCTAATGCTAATGGATCATCGCTTGGATTTGTGCAGAGATGCAAATGGATTAGTGGCTTGCTCGTGAAGCGACGGGAACGAATAGATTAGTTCGGTTGAGGTTTTTCGGCGAGTAATCGTTAGCGTTCGGGGAGCTCAAAAAAAGGGGGGAGGGGGGGGGGATGAGTTTCATCGACGCCACACGGATTAGGTGCTGCTACAAAACGGAAAGGAACGATGAACCGCTGCTTTGCACCATCGGAAAGTTAAAAATGTCAAAACCGCTGCCAAATGTCAAACGAGCCAAAACAAATGTCATGTGGTCGGGTTGAAGGAGAAGGCTTATGTTTTTGATATTTCACTGGTGACCGAAGCAATGCGCTCTTTTGAACCAAATCTTAATCAACAGAGTACTCAAAACTGGTTTACGTTTTTCTTTAAAAAAAATGGAAAACTTAATTACGGAGCCCGGAAAATCGAGCTGACAAATAGTTTCCTTTAGAAACAACAACCCGAGTACCAATCTCCGGGATTGCTCGCGCACGGATGCTAAATATTGTGAGGCTTGGCACATTTACGGGCGGAAAATGACTACCCGTCCCTCCCCACACACACACCTTGGAAAAAACGCGAGCTTGGGCGAAGGAAAAATACGGGACGAACGCGCGCGTGTTCACCCTGAATTTGATATCGGATTGACTGTGAACGCTCGTGCGTACGCCTCAACTCTTACCTTCACCATCAGAGTGTTAGCCCTACCATCACACGGTAGGATAAGAGGTGGATGGTGAAGTGAAGAAGAAATAATTTAAGAATGTAAAAACAATTTTCTTATCCGAACAAATGTTAAAATGACATGAAGAAAATAAAATATAATAACTATTATTAGTTTATTATAATGCAAAACTCAACGAACAGAGAAGAGTCACAATGAGTATCAAAACTAAACTAGTGAAGACGCATGCGAACAAACTTATAAAACTTATATGAATAAATAAAATAAATTTAAAAAAGTTCCGTTAAGGATACGGAAAATGAAGCGTAATCAATGTTTTATCTATGTGATTTCGTTGCTTAATCTGTCAAAAAGAATTTTGACTATATAGGCTGGTAAAACCGTAAATAATCGAACCAGTAGTTCATTCGATTGCACTTGAGTTAAATATTCATAGAAATTCTGTGGTTATTTAATAGATGTATTTTCAACAATCAACTAAAAATATTTTTTTAAATGCTTCAAATTCAAACCAAAATCATCTCGAATGGAAATGATGCTGCGTTTACTATGGCCTTTACGTCATTAAATGTCATATGTTTCTAATACAGAGTCTTTTTCATACTACCAGTGGCTTCAGCTTATATTCAAATGGAAAAGTTCACTTTTATCTTGACTTTGATTTTATTTTGGTTAAAAATTATTAACATCATCGAGAACGTAAAAAAAATTCATAAAATGTCCGCTTAACAGTCCCACCTTATCCCACTGTGCACCCCCGGCAAAAAGTGTGGCAGAACTCGGTAGGCAGAACCGGGTTTAAAAAAATAAAAAGCGGGAATGTACAAATGTGTGGAAATTTTTCCACCGAAAAAGCACCTTTTTACAACCGACTCGAATCTTTCCGGCCAAAGGACGGATTTTCTGCATACACGCGTCGTGTGTGTATGTGTGTGCGTTATTGGGTGCGGGTCCTGCTCATGTGCTGCCGCCCGTCCCATACGTTAGCTTTTACGTCGTTATCAACTTTTAAACGCCCACTCAGCCAATGATATTTTTGCCCGCACCGCCACCATACTTTTCCCTGTTCGCTTTTCCCCGCCCCTCCCCACGATGTTACGGGGCGCATGGCTTGCCGACTTTTTGATAAGGAAAAGTCAATGTCAAATTCCAAACGTTCATTTGTTTGTTTCCCCCCTCCTGGTAATGCATTATTCCGGATCGGTTGATTGCGGGGGAGGGGAGGGAAAGGGGAAGGTTGCACGAGTTTCCTGATATTATTATTTCATTCCATTTTTCCTCATTGCTTCCCACTGATCTAAGCTCCGCTTGCTCTTATCTTTTTATCTCGTGATTTTTTCCTCCAAAAAACAAAAAATCCACATACAACGCGCACGGGAGAAATTCATTTTCTCCGGGTTTTTGTTTGAACTTTCTCATCTCCGTGCTCCCCCTCGCCCTGCCTTCGGTGAGCCAAATTTACCAATCCTTTGCAGGTGCGGGAGCTCTTCTTTCGTTTTTTTTTTCTTTGTTTCTGTTTACAAGCTATCATTTTTACATGGTTTACTTTTTCCCGCTCACCACCGCACGCGACTGGGTTCATTTATATCTTCGCGGGGCCCCGGGTTTTGCGGCACACAGTACACGTACCTCCGGCCATTTTTTGCCATCGGTTCTATCTCGCGCAACGTCGATTTTCCCGCCCGTCGTCGCGCAGGCTGAATTTTAGGCGAAAATCAAACGATGACACACGCAAAAGAGCGCATAAGCAAATATGCCTTGCCCTTACCCCGGCCCGTCCCCGCCCCGTCCCGCATGTTGGGACTGGGAAAAGGCCAGACGAATTTTTGCGCCAGTTTTCCAAGCCCAAACATTTTTGCCTCAGCGCGCGATTTTACGAACGGTGTAATTTCTGGTACAACCGATTGCTGAAGAGTGTGCGAACGTGCGGCGGATGTTACTGTTGTTGTTGTTGTGGTTGTGGTTGGGGTTTTTTTTTTACTGTTCCAACATTTGCAAAGAGTGTGGCGCGGTTAGTTATTGAAACACACTTACGCCAGCCTCATGCAAATCGGAACCTTTTGCAAACGTATTTGATTGCATCCCGAGATTTTCCCGAAGATTTGTTCTTCCAATTTTCGCGGCTCACCTTTTCTTTATAACTTTTTTTTTAGTTTTTGTGTAGTTTTGGAAGAACAGTTTCCAAAACTTCCAACTGACTCAGATCGATTCTATATCCTCTCTGCCGTTTGAAATAAATAATGAAACGATAGTAAAACGGTTAAATTATTAGCCAAAGCGAACATTTCGACATTTAAAGTTGTGGAGCAAAATGACCCCAATAATAATGGTTTAATTAGAACTATTTATAGAACTATGATATCTTTTTCAGTATCTGTAATTCCAACTCAATGTCAAACAATTTAGTTAAACAAACTTGAAATAAAAATTGTTTTTATAGCGTTAAATGTTTCCCCATACATTCCAAAAAGAATTTGATAACATTATTCTTTTGTGAGTTTAGTTTGTCGCTTACACTTACTTCGGTGTCTTTACAACCCGAATGCAAAGATTATATGTTAATTATTGTTCGGTTCTGTAACACGTCACATCAGAATTTTGATCTTGCTTTGTATTTTATATTGAGTTTTGCCTGTGAACAATATCTGGCATAGACAGACAGAAACGATCAACTGGTTTCATATATTTTTTAACGGTTTCTTTAAATTTGATACGAAAACCAAAAGCGAAAAGGTCGGGAAAGAACCTGCACCTGACCTCAACAATAATAATAATTCGAGGTAAACAAAGCACATCGAGGCGAATGTGTGCTAAGTGGTATCAAAAAAGGTGTGAAACTGCAAAACGTGAACAAGACAGAGAAACTATTGCAAAAAGGAAAAACTTTCTGCATGAAATGTCACAAATGTGTTAAAACGTTTTTGAACAAACTCGTAATTTGCTTTACTTTGTGGTACATAATTTTGCAAACACTTAGCTTTACATCCAAGTTGTCCCTTTTACGTGATTTCACGCTCTATTTTATTTTGTTTTGCTATGGTAAATTTTTCCACACCATGTTATCTTGCCTCGCATTCCCCTATAAATATTTTCGATCGCACTTCATCTCCTTAGAGTTCGCATAAATGCCATAAAGTTCGGTTCGGGCGAAAAGGAAATGGGGAAAATGGCTTTCAACGCAAGCACATTTCCTTGCAGATAATGTGAGTGTCTTCTTTTGAAAATTCGTGTAAATCCCGTTGGAGCTTCAGAATGGCGTACATCTCCTTTTCGAAATTCTTTCATTCATTTCGGGCGTTCTATGGAGGAGTTTGAAGGGGGGGGGGGGGGGGGGAGAAGTGTCACGAGTCAATAAATCGATTCATTGCCGTACAACGCCGACGCTTTTCCACTGCAGCACGAAAGACCGCGTTTCATCGCATTTTTCCGACCTTACCTGAATTGTTCTCCAAAACTTAGAAGGACTCGTTGACTCGTCGTCGGCTTGCTGCTTCAGGGGGTTGGGGGGGGGGGGGGTGGAGAGCAATTTTTTCGCTCTCTGCTACAATAATACACTTCACAACACCCACTAACACACACACACGCACACACTAGTGGTGCTAGCGACTCGTTCGCTAGTACCCCCGCCTTCTGTGCCTTCTTTACGCCCCGTTTCCGGCGCAAACTTTCGTCCACCCCCTAGTAGGTGCGGGGGTGGTGGTGGGGGCCTTGTCTAGGAAAAATCCAATTATGCAATTATCTGACCGGTTGTGCACGGCAGCGCACGTTTTCCGTTCGCCCCAAGGACTTTCGCGTCCACCGATCGATGGGGCTGGCGTTAATGGAACGAAAACTTAACGAAAAGCGACACTCCCGCGTGGGGGGAGGCAAGGGCCTGCTACGCGCGGGGAAAGAGAGCAAAAAACGGGAAGGATGTATCGTGGTGAAAGAAGAAAGCGCCCCCGCACGATGACCGAAAGGCACAAAGAGCCTCGGGGAAAATTACGGGGAAAAATAAAAGATTAGAACACCAATATCCTTCACTCGAGACTCCGCTACTCACAAGCACAAACACAAACACACTCACACCCACACTTCACGCGGACACTGGAAGTGGAACTATCAAACGGTTGGCGTCGTAATTAAAACATATATTTATTCTATTTTACTCTTCCGGCCAACCGAAAACACAATTGCGACGAAGACGCTAACGAGATCGGCGCTGGTCAACAATTTTCCTTTCGATCTCGCCGTCGTCGTGTGGGGTTGATTGCACCGGGCGTAATCGTTTTTTCCGCGTTTTCCACTCGTCCAACTTCCGGCCGGTTGATTGTTGCTGGAGCCAATTCTTTCCCGAGCCGAGAGGTTTTTCCTTCTTTCTTGTGGTTTGCGCGCACTGCCCGGGGAAATTTGTCTGCTGCGGATCGAGATCGGAATATCGTGAATCGATCGGAGCGAATCTCCGGATCACACGGGCCGAAAATGGGGCTTTGGCGTGGCAAGAACTCGACACGCGTTTTCAAAAACACTGTTTGTTTTGCAAAATTTTGGTCACTCACTTTTACACTCTCGCGTACAGATAAACACGCACACAAACTGCGTGTGTGTTTTTTTTCCTCGTTTAACACCGGAAAACGGCGGTTCGATTGGTGGTTCGCGACGCTAGGAAAATTCGTGGTCACTTTTCCTTTTCGTGGTTTGCACGTTGCGAGTTGCGCGATTCTATTTTCGATATCACTTTTTTATTTCTTGCGGTGCGCTTAAAAATATAAATCGCTCAGCGTTTCGCACTGCTTCACTGTCTACAGTTTTCCGGACTGCTCCGGCTCACTCGGTTTCTATTTCGTGTCGCACTGCACGCACTGCAAAAAGGAAGAACGCGGGATGAAGATGTGCCGCGGGTGGGTGGAAAATATTCGAAAACGGAAAATTGTCTCGCGGAAGAGAGAGAGGAGGGGGGGGGAGCAAATATTTTCCATCCGATTTGTGTGTGGTCGCCGCTCGGGAAAGCACGATCAAGCATGTTTCGGCATGTTTCCACCTTCACCGATTTGAGTCTTCCTAACGCTCACCCTTTCTATACGCTTTTCCGAACTATTCAACCTAATCAATTTCCCGGGTTAGCGTAGTTTCGTTCAGTGAAAGTGCGACATGCAGCAAAGAGTTGATCTTCACGCACTGAGCCGGAAAAGTTTTGCCGATTGAACCACCCCCCCGGGGGAAGAGGCCGAATGTGTCACACTTTCGGACGTAGGGCCGCTTTTCGGCAAATATTTCCGCAACAAATGTCACCTTTAAGGTGACGGCAACTTTCATTCAACAGAAACTTTCATTCGTCTTCATTTCAGGGGACTGCAGGTTTTCGAACTCATCACGCATTTTCACGACTCACAACAAATTTACACTAACTGTCAACCGGCAATTATGAGCCGGTAAATAAACAATAAAGAATTGTAAATAAGCTATTTTTTCTTCTCTCAAATTAATAATAATACTCATTCAGCATTGTGAAGCATGAAAGAAAACTTAAATCGCATCAAACGACTTTGCTTATTTCGTTTAAGAATCATTTGAAATTGTTTTATACTATTGACTCCTTCTAATGCTGTCAGTTGAGCTAGTGTCAAACACATTTTTATTGCTGTGAAATAAATTTCTAACCTAGCAACATTAAGTGAAATTTTAGTCGCGCTACTAAAATTGTTTGTTTGTTTCACGTTTAGACAAGTTAAGTTGGATTTCACATGAGTGAAATGAGCGTTTGACAGTTGCTGTTAAGTGAAAGTTGCAATCGTTTAAGACCCGGTTTTAGCTATAACAAAAAATGTTGCGTTTCGAAAGTTGGATTGGTAGAAATGAAGCCAGAAGTCAGAAGTCAGAAGTGAACCATTTCCCTAGGCCTTCGCTGCCGTTTGAAGGAAGGTGGAAAATGCGGTCGAGTCGATGGAAAAGCCTTAATCCACGAACACTATGCGGTCGTGCATGCAAAAAGCATCAGCTCTAATCCACAAAGAAAAAGGGATATTCATCGAATCGAGAAATTGTACATTTTATTCGTCGTCTTTGCGAGGACGTGCGCGGTTCGGTTTGTGTGGAGCACGGGTTCTCTTCCGGGGCACGGTTTGGCATGTATGTATTACCCACCCACACCGCCCACGGTTGGGAAAGTTACCGGTGACCATTATCGAAAAAGGGTCGCATGCAGGGAACGGCAGACAAACAGTTTACATGACCCGTGGAACCAAATTTCCCTTCCGGCGGTGCCTCCGAAGGAGCCTGTTGAGCCCGGAATTTTCCTATTGCCGCGATATTTTAAGTACGCTTTTCGCCCGTCCTTGCAAAAGGCCCCGGTGGGTGGTGTTTTACCGAAATTTGATTTGAATAAACAAACAACAAACGTCGTCCAGTGGCGCCGGAAAAGCTGTTGCGTTTCTGGGCTTCGTTCCTTCCGGTGGGCCTTTTTCCGAACGACAGCCGTGCAGACGTTTTCTCTAATGGCGGGCAAGAATGTACATATATACATCCAAATCCAAGGGCAGCATAGAAAACAGCGGCCCGCAAAACTTAAATCAAACACCACGTCTTTTTTCCCACATTTTTGTGGCATTTTTCTGTGTGTACGGCTGGCGAATATTCGGATCAATTTTTCGGTCCAGTGGAGCTCTCGGTGCCACACTCGTACACACACACACACACCCCTGTCCTAAGTACTCTCATGACTCCCTTGTCCCTGAAGTTCCATCCTCGAGCGTGTTTTCCGGATCCTTGTTCTTTTTTTCCTCCTGCCTGTTTTGGTTTGGAGTTTTGTGCCTGTGCCGAGGCCTGATCAAACACTAACGCGTACACGTGATCCTTTCACTTCACACACACACACACACATACAACGCACATGCACACTAACAAATCGTTCGACTCAGCCGTTTGATCCGTGTCGCGAACCACACACCCGAAAAGGAAAAATGTTGGAAAAACCGAGGTGGTAGAGTAGGAAGGGGAGGGTGCTTGTGTGAGGTGTTCGTGAGACAAATACAAAACGTCAAAACGGTGGTGACGCCAGGACCAAACCAGGGGCCACCCCCGAAAGGACACAGCGAGCAGCGAGCCGCAAACCACAATCACCACCACGCCGGCCTCAGGAATTGACTCAGGTTGATAGTAGTGGATCGTGGACGGACGGTGGAGCGGCGGGAGTTGGCGGGGCGGGAAAACCGGTGTTTATTTTTACCCCACCCGCACACCCCGCGTTCCCTAAAACTCCTCGATTTCTCTCACGTTCTGGTTTACGTTTTTCGCTCGAGCCTTGTTTTCCTCCTCGCACCGGAAGAAACGTAAACGTGAACGTGGCGGTGATTGTTCTTGGATTGGGTACATTTGATAGAAGTCGGGTAATCGCACGGCGGCACGTTTTGTTTATGTGTACGAAGCCGAGTCGGCTGCACGTTTGGGAGCTGCACCAACCAACTTTGGCACCAGCTTTTACACACTTTTAACTCGGGACAAACGACAACAAATCACACACGCGTACACACACCGAACGTTATTATTATTATCACCGGATTGTTCTTCCCGTGCCGATTCGTGCAGTCCCGCACAAAAAAAACCCGCACCAAGTCACCTGCACAATTGCCCAAATGGACATAGAACTCGCACCATACCTTTAAAGACCGCGCTGGACGTTCACCTGCTGGCGCCGTCGCTTCACTGGACCGTCACGCAGCAACACAACAAGGAAACTGTCAAACGGAGCTGTTTTGCTAGTTTTCATCGTGCAAGGACCGTCCCGCAAGGGCGGAAACAAATCGTTCGCACGGGTTGTTTTTTTTTCTTTCTCCTGCTGGGGTTGTCGACGATTTTTGGCTTTTCCGCTCGACGCACCGACCGACCGAATGGCGGCCTCCTCGAACAGCTTCGCGGGAGCCCGTACCCACATACACAGGCGCGACCGCGTGCGCACACACAACGTTTCTCAAAAAACGGCCTTTACACCACAAACGAGCACCACGGCAGTCCTGTGCTAACTGAGTTATGCTCCAGATTTTTCACTGCGACAAACCGCCGTAGCCGTCGTCGTCGTCGTTGGTTCGTTCGTTCGTTCGTCCGCTCGGTGCGGCAGTAAGTGATACTGTGGCGATGTGTGGCAACGCTCGGATTCGGAGTGTGATGCTGCTGCTGCTGCTGCGTGCCAGCGACGACGCGTACGCATACTACGGGCCCTTCCCGGCCCGGTTTGGCTGTGTTGGTGTTGTGTCGACGCGTCGAACTATGGACGCGGTGCGGCCCTTTAAACCCTCATGCTGGTCAGATTTTACGTTGAAAAGATCGAAACTGTGATTTAAAATGGTAAAAGTTTTCACAAATCAATACCCAAGTTCAGCAAATTTCTTCGTCACTCAAACTATGCTCAACGATATTACAAATGAAGGTCAACCGCGTTGTTATCACTTTGCCGTCCGGCAACACCGAACAGTGTCGAAAATCCTTATCAGTTTTCATCATTTTTTTGTGCTGCCAATTATGTCACATGACACCCTTCACATCGTACTACATGCAAACAAACGTCAAATGGTATTCAAACATCCGCGTTGCTACACATAAGGCTAATCTTATGCAGAAAGAAAGAGAGAAAAGAGAAAATCTTATATCGCGCTGTTTATCAGTGTTCAAACTTAAACGTGAGATCCATTATCAGTCAATCTTTGCATACTTGTTCGTTAAGTATGAAAATAGTTTTTACTGTATCTCATAGCTTTTTAACACCGTCTGTAGACTTCACTTTTTATTTTATATATTGCATTTTCCAATCTGTTATATTGCTTTTCTTTGTTTACATTCATTAATAAGATATAAAATTTCAAGTTTCATGCACAAATGCACACGATTTTGTAAACATACTCAATTGCATAAAGACGTGGTGAAATTACCTCAAACAAATCGTTACATTGTTAACATGAAAAATAGCTTGTGTAAGGAAAAACTTTCAACAATTTATGAAGGTAAAATATTCTAAAGTAGCAGAAAATCTCGTGAAAAAAAACATATACCGATACCAGTAAGTTGCACAAAACGTTTTCAATCTGTTATTTCCCAAAAATGAAAAAAATGGCATATGTAAAGAAAAAAGTTTGTTAAGCCAAAATGAGTGAGGGTTGCGCAAATGAAATAATATTTCCAAAAGCATTAAAATACCAGCTCTCACGGCCCATAGTTCGCGCACCACATGAAAACTGCTTCGTGGAAGCCGAAGTGTAGCCGAAGTGGCCGCTTGCGCGTGCCTCAAGATCGTGCGAGTTTTTTTCTTATTGTTGTTGCGTTTCTTCTCTCGCTCCGGAACGCGCAAACCCCTGATCTTTCCTTACCCGGCCCGCCTTGCGCCTCCATCGGGTTCGAAAAATCATGGGCACATGCGGCACAGGACCCTGCACAGGAAAAAGGGCACGTAGCATGAAAACAAAAGCCTCGAAAACGGACTGCGTCGCGCGACACGCTGCGACACGCGTGCAACATCGAGTTTGTGTTGCGCGACATTTGGGCTGTCCTCTGCGGATAATGTGCTCTGGGCCGTACGGCTGGTGCTGCGCTATGCTGCCCGAACCAAACGACAACGACGGCGAGGAACGGTTATGAAGTTGTCCACAGTTGTGTTGGGTTTTGGCTGCTGGCGGTTAATCTTTTAAAACCGCCGGCGCCCTGCCGATGATGCCATTGAGGAGCAAAGAAAAAAAAAACAAGAAGCGGGGAACAAATAGACGGAGATCAAAAGAGATAGAGTGCGGCGAGGGTGCAGTGAGTGAAGGAGAATAAACACCAAACGTGGATTGAGTCGCACGGCCCTGATGAGGAACTAGTTCTTGATTTTTATTTTATGCTGCTGGTCCTTCTGCTGCTGCTGCTGCTGATTCCGTTTTTTAAGCCTCTCTTTTTACACCTCAGCGGGGATGATCTTTTTCGAGAGGTTAATTAAAATGAGTCTTTATTGTTCGCAATATCAGTTTGTCTTTCTTCCGTTTTTTCGTTCACCAAAAAACCGTTTCCCATCGAATTTGATATCTTAACACCTGCGCTAGCGCTGCTAAACATTGGTACAACTCTATTTAGGACGGCACGGAAACTAACGCCGAAGCCAAACCGAATCGAATACCCTACGGGTATTGCTTCGCAGATCGTTAAACTGCGATCCTTTCGCCTCGAATGCGTCCAGGAAGCTCGATCGCGATGAATCTCTGCGCGTGTTTCCAATGCTCCGTGTCCGCTGCTGAAACCCGAGGAAGACAAATTGCGGCTGCGAAGGGAAGCAACTATTTGTTTTTGTCCTACGATCCGGCGTGTAGAGGCGGTATATTTCGTCCAGCATATTATTTTGTTTTACGGCAAAACCCTAGCGGTCGTTAATGTGCGTAAAAGGAAACGCCAAAACATTGAGAGTATGGTGTTTTTTTTTATTATTTTCCTGTACCATACCGAAACAAACCAATCTCTCGATGTAATCCGAGTGGATGGTAGGTTTTGGTGTAAACCACTTTCTTTCACGTGGCCGAGGAAGGAAGAATTCTGCCAGGCGCCGGGGAAAAAATACATGAGCAGTATGACGTGGGAAAGTGCAAGAAAGTTTTAAAAACACAGCCAAAAGAATGAACAAGGAGAAAGGATAAGTAATAGGAAGAGGTAGCAGCGAAAGGGACGCTGGGCGTGGGATGTGAAAGGTCGCGAGGGTCGGGCTTAAAAAGCATCGATTACAAGGGCCCAGTTTTACGACTCAATTTTAATCATCGACACTGGCCGGGCGACAAGTGTGAGTGTGACCGAAAGTGTTCCCAAAGTGCACAGTGTTCCGAAAAAAGGAAAAAAACTTTAGGCCATTTGAGTCTTCGGACCCTTCCCCGGTGCGGTTAGATTGGTGGAACGAAGATGAGATAAACAACACAGCGGAAGACGCGCGAAGGCTAAGGCTAAGGGAAAAGAAAAGAGAAAAAAGAGAAAAAAGGAAAGGAAAAACACATCACCACTTCGGGCGATAGGGAGGAAAAAGGCAAACGCCCCGAAGAAAACCGAGCGGTGACATGTTTTCCAGCCCAAAGTAAAACTCTCTTCAAAAAATCGGAAAATAAAAATACAAACATTTCGCCCGAAAATCGCCATCAATATCGGCCCATTTCTTCGACCCCACCGGGGGGCTTGCCAGCTTCTATTGGACGGGGCTGGAGGCTGGAAAAAGAAAATAGGAAAACCCGCGCGTGTGCCCTCAACTTGAGTGTTGCAGAATGTAAAGGATCTTTGCATATATCTTCTTTTTTTCTTGCGCTGTGGAGTTGCCGCTTATGTTTCGTTTTCGGCTGTCCTCAATCTTCAACCCCGGGTTGGCCGCAAGCGCAATAAAAAAAAAACACATCTCAACAGGGTATCGGTTGACGGGGGGTGGGGGAGCCGACTATCGGGATTTTGGTTGATTAATCGAACGATCCCGTCGTTGCTGGTTTGCGCCGCAAGCAAGCGTTTTGTCGATTTGTAAAATCAAGAACCGAGTCTACTTCGGTGGGAAAGTCGTTCCCCTGATTTTAATAACTCATGTCAGGCAGGCTCTCGATACCGACACGCAAAAGGCAGTTGCTAAGTGTATGGGACTGTGTCAAGTGTCGCGCACCGTGCGGATAGCTGATCTTTACAGCCTTCCGGGGGGAAAAGTCCTCGGCGAAATAAAAAAAAGAAACTGCAATGTCGGATAATTTGTTGCCCATGAGAACCGGGCGAAAAAGAAGTGCGAGAAAGCAAAACAAAAAGAGGAACAAAAAAGCGGTAGAAACCTACTCGTGGCCGAGGGAAACCATAAAGCAGCGCAGCGGGAGGCAGTCGGAATGGTGATTTTTTGGGCTGTACTTCGGATGTTTCAAACCATTCGCAAAAGCACTAAGCAGGATTATCGATGAGTTAAAGAAAGGAGAAGAGAACACATTGTAATTCTTGGGTTAAAAATTACCAGAATAAAGCCATATTAAAACGAAATGAAATAGTAGAATATGTTCATTGGAGTGTATACCCTATGTGAATTTCAAAAACATTTAACAGAGAAAACAGGATAACATTAAAAAAAAGTACAATCAAGCAGACATTCATGAAATGCCTCTACATGCTACTTAACGAATACTTTAGAGAACTAGATTCCTAAATGATACACTCTGGCTGGGGACACAAACATTAAAACATCTGCATATGCACCGGTTTACGTGCGACAGGATGAACATCCTCAAATAACATACTATGAACAACAAAACAATTTTATTTGGAATTTTCTGCATATTTACCTTTATTTCTTGACTTAGTACGACTTTATTTCTTGACTTTGTGATGAAATGAAAAATACTACAAATGCTTAAATCGTGATACCTCTATTTAGAAAAATATTAGCGAGATTCCTCCTGCATTAATTTTTTAACAATCTTTGGAATAATTCAAACATCACTATTTACTTTTATCATTGTGATATAAATGAGTTTGAATGATAAATATGCTATTATCTAGAAGGCCTCTGACTACCCAGCTGTCAGTGGCAGATTGCATAAAAAATTTATGTCAGTTCATACCAAATTTTCATGTATCTAGTTTAACCACTCTTTACATCGAGTTATTTTTCGAGCTTTAAAAATTGAATTATAGTTTTGATTATTCTTAAAATTAGCCAGACTTGACAAAAACATTACTCCACATTTTTTTACGCAGTGGTTGTTTATATTGCGATACAGTTCAATTGAACTATAGTATACGCCTACAGTATAATGAGTGAAAAACTAATATCAACTAACTAACACAACACTAATATTAATGCTACAAGAAAGGTTGGAGTGCGTTTTTATTAGAGATCAGTGTAGTAACAATAAACGTGTAATAAATTTAACACATGGGCGAATGTCCCATCCCTTGCCCTACTTGGGATGAATGGTATTTCCAATCCAATCGCATTAAGCACTAAGAAGCATTATCAATGAGTTAAAGAAAGGAGAAGAGAACACATTGTAGGCACAACGTGCTAGTCGATGGTGTCAAATCTTATTCCGGACGTCTTCCAACTAACGATGATTGTTTTTACTTTTTTATGTCTAGCCGTTTATGTTAAAAGATTCCAGACGAACCAACTTATTCTCTTTTGTCGCGCACTCTCGACGCTGAGAAAGATAAATGATGTGTTGTATATTTGTTTGTTACGCTATCACATCGCATTGGTGTCTAGGTTATCAATGGAGGTGCAATGGCTGGGATGGTTGTTTTACTTCTTTGTTTTTTGCTGTTTTGTTTTTTTCTCTCTCTGTCTCTTTCCGTCGGTCACAGTTTCTTTTCACCATGAACCTCAGCATCACTATGTCAACGAAGCGACCGCAACCGCCACCGAGAATGCGTCCTAAACTCTATCGCTTATTTGCTTCATGCTGTCTTAGCGCTCGGGAAACATATATATATATATTTTTTTTCCTTTCCTTCCATATGTTTTCTGGCCATATTTATCTTCGGGTTCCCCTCGCGGGCTCGGGTACGGGATGTGTCTGTCGTTTGTCGTTTGCTATAGTTGGTTTTGCTTCTTTTTTCTTGTTCGTCTCTGCTCGTCTCTGCTCCGTCCGGATGCATTCGAAATGATGATGAGTCGCAGTTAGGCTTACTGGGTGATGCACCGCATCAGAACGGGCACGACACCAAACCCCGCACCGTTCGGAAAGGGTGCACACAACGGAAACAGCCCGCTCGGCTGGGAGGATGGTAGGGCCCGGGGGCCCGAAAAGAAATAACATAAACCCACGGCCCCGTCGCCAGACACCCAGGGCGCGCACACACATGTGCGGCAGCATACCCGCCTTGGCCTTCCTCGAACGTCGTCCTTCGGCTCCCGTGGTCCGTGGAGTGAAGTTGTCTGTGAAATGACTCCGCGGGGCCCGCTGCCTGTCGGACAAATTGTGAGTGTCGGTGCCGGCGTCGGGGTCGCTTCCCTACACGCTTTACACTCGATTTTTCCTGCATTTGTGCACGTCCTTGCACGAAAGACCGCGCCGACCAAATCTTACAACGAGTAGCGAACATTCTCATCGTCCGCATCGACAAAGAGGATAATAAAAACCGAAGCGCAAGCAGGCGAAAAATAATTCATAAACAGGAGGACGCATACGGCGGGCAAAACACAACAACGACAAAACACCACACAAAAACCAAAAAAAAAAAAGAATAAAACAAATGAAACATACTGCACAGCAACACTTTCCAGCGCTTGCTCGCACTAGTCCCCTGCAGTGACTGTGAAGATGTTAAGTGATATGGGTCGAACAAGATTTCGACGTCCTTTTGCCAGGGACGGATGGCTTGCGATCGCCATATGTCTGGAAAATTCCATCACTTTCCCTTGCGGGATCCTTTCGCTCATTTTCGTTTCGAAGCAGGTTGATGCTCTTAATTTTCAGCCATGAGTTTTATTTCATAATTCCATTTGTTTCCATCGAATTAGTTTCTTCGTAGAAAACCGATCAATTATAGCAAATAAATGGTAATATTCACACTATTGACCCATCAGAATGTCAAATTCGATCAAAGCCCTTTAAAGAGGCGTGAAACACATGTGCTTAGTGTACATGAAACCCAAAGCAACCTTTGAAAACGGTAAAATGCTGTTTCGGTGAACACACTACCTCTCTGCTGTTTGTTTACAGTTAAACACTCAAACCAACACTGAATGCGCTTCCATTTGCATCGATTCTCGAAATGTAACGTCTACCTTCAACACAAACAAATTACAGCAATGTTAATATTTTTGCATTTTTTTGCAGTTTTCTGTGCTTCACGTAAAACTATGTGATTTAAAGATTTCAAACGTAATATGTTATTATGAAAAATGAAAATATCATTTGATAGTAGGTAAAAGTTCATAAAAAAGATACTCTTTTAAGAACATAATAGATTTGAATTTATTAAAGAAGAAGAGTTTACGAATATGACATCATCAATAACAGAAGGAAAATGTTTTAATTTGCTAAATCTGTTAACTGAACATGGTGAATTACTAAAGCCTCATTTACAAAAACATGCAAATAGTGGAAAAGAAATTGTGGCTTTGTGAAATGTAAAATAATTGAAATGATGTGTATTGGAGTTGGAAAATAAATAAACAATAAAATAGAAAAACGGTAACCAGACTATACGCTGCAAACATGTACAAAGGATTACATACTTTTATAAAAATTGGGTCCCAGATCACTTCTGTGTTTATTACTTCTGTGTTCCACTTGAAACCATTTTCTTCATATTCTATTTAGCACTGGATTTTTGTTGAAAATGTTCTAATGATATTATATGATGGTGTTATGCTTTTCAGCAATGAATCTCATGTTATAATTTTTTTTCAAAATCTATCAAGTGTCTATCCGATGATGGCTCGATGATAGAAAACCGACCACTCATCGCATTTTCGAACACCATTGAACGATGTGAATGCCATATTCGTTCGAAGTGCTGCTTTTTTACCGAGCGTTTCACACATCTGTCCTGCACTTGAAATCGTTTGCTTTCTTTTTTTCTTTTCACTTGGCCCGGAATTGAAGTTTGAAAATGTGCTGCTGTTATTGCTTCCTTCCTGTTGATTTTCCATCGAAGTCAGAAGGCTCGAAAGTGTAAACTTTTAACCATCGACTAAGGGTTTACGATGGGTTTGCGCTTGTTTACTTGTCTGATTTTCTCGCACATACTCTACGCGCCCTTTAAATCGAGCGCTTCTACCACCGGCAGTTTTCTGCTGTTTTGTTGTACAGTTTGTGTGTTGGTTAAATTTTGTTTCCCAAAAAAAAGCTCAAGCCCTCCCGCGGGTCCCGCAAGATAAGACGCACAAATCTGCAATTAACGATATCGAAATTCGATCAGCGAGCGTCACGCGTTTCTTACGCAAACGCTCCTGTTTTTTTTCCCCCGAGTGGCATTTCGGCAGCGAAATTGGTATTGGTTCAATTTTGACTGCAAGCAGGAGGCTAATTATTTCTCGCACACCGGCAGGACGGGAGGATCAAAAGCGAGGAACAAAAGTATCATACAAACGAATGAGGAATATCATTAAATGGACTTTCTATCTGGAAAGTTTGCTGTTTTATGTGATGGTGCGCACAAAAATGCTATCTAGTGTTGGGTTGGGAGCAAGGGCAAGGGCGCTTTCTTTTTTTCCCCGTATCATTCCCTTTTTTCGTTGTTATTTTGCTGGCGAGAAAGAAAAAAAAAACAAGAAGGTGAGACGGGGGTGGAACGAGTTGTGATCCCGGGCTCGTTTTGCACTCCGGTTTTACCCCGGGAGGAAGCCCCGGAAGCCCGCCCGGGGGGGTCGGGATAAGGTCTCTTTACGAGCGTACCGCGGCGGAACTATCTTCATAACCGTAACCGTTACAACAGCAAAGTCTTAAGGTAATGGCACAAGTTTTCTTTAGTACCGCAGAAGTAGCCCATTCCGTTCCCGTGCCGCCCGCCACGGGAACACACTCCGTGTACATGTGTACATAAATATATATATTAATCCGTGCCCCGTGACCATGCACGTCCTTGGTTCGGGTGTTTCCTTTTTCCCTTCCTCGTGCCATTCCATTACATTTTCCAGAGTCAATCGGAGGCGCTAACCCTTAATTGCGTTTATTTGAAGCCTTTTCTTTTTCCCGCTGCTTACGTTTTATCGCTGCTGCTGCTGCAAGACGTTTGTAAGGTAAAGTGGGGCAACATGCCCCCCGCCTATAACCGAAAAACATTTTTCTCTTCTCCTCCATTCATGAAAAACATTCTAATTTTTCATAGTTGGATTCCTAAACATCTTTTTTATGCACGAAAAATAAGAAAAACCAAACCTAACTTATCAATTTATTTTTAGATAAGGTTTTTGAAAGACCTTTTGATTTTGATACCGTGGACAACAGTGACGTAAACAAGGGGGAAAACGACCCAAAACAAATAGGTGAAGGACCGAGGTTGCTTGTTGAAAGGATAGAGTATGCAGAGGCACAAGAAAACAGTCCGATATTGATCCCGGATAAGTACAAGAAGACAGTTTGGATAAAAGTTCGTGGCCGATTTCCGAACAATTATTGAATATTTTCACGGATCTGTTTATGACTTTTTTTTACAAATCACCTTGACATAAACCTGATAATCACACAAATCTTGCTGGTAGCACTTCTGACAGAGTCAAAGTTTGGCGCTTTGTAATCCAGATTATCTGTGATATGAAAACACATTTCATTTCACTCAAGAAATTTACCTAATTTTCGTATTAAGCCCCAATAAATATTATTTACTTCGAAACTCACACCACATGTTCAACATATGACATGTTTTCATCAACAATACGGTGATTCGTGCAACCCAACTTTGACTTACTCTTGTTTTGATGGTGCATCATGCCCCTTGTTTACATTTGGAATGCTAGGGCATTACAGGACCGTTCGTTTTTTTCTTTAATTTACAATTTTTAGATTATTAAAACAGTTTCTCTTCTGTATCTGTTTAACAACATATTCAAGTGCTGCAAGAATGTCGGGTTGATAGAAAAATATAATTTTGACACTTGCAGTATCATAAAAAATAGTAACATATTATTACTTTATTTGGAGTCTATTTGTTTTCCTCGTTTTTTTTATAAGATGTTAATGTCGTGTCGACATTGCATTACTCATTTTTTTGAAATAGCTCATTTTAGTTGAAAACATGCCGATGCATCTTACCCCACCGGGGCATCCTGCCTCACTTCTCCCTAAATAGGAAGCGTGTACACCGGAATGGGCGTGTGTGTGTGTTTATTTTGCGTACTTTGATGCGCCAAAATTGTGAGGGGTTCATTCTCAGCTGATAAATTTTTCCTGAAGGCGTGGAGCCGATTTATCCTACACTTGGTAAACTAATGATTTTGCAATCTTTATTCTTCAGTGGCTGTGAGTGCCGGGTGGAAACTGTCTTTGTTTTCACTTCGCCAGCAAGGGCAAAGGATAATGTTGCAATGAAGGTGTGCAGAAAGGAATACGAAAAATGAGAATTTGAAAAGAAAAACAGAATTCAGCTGAGTGTGCTGAGCATAATTGAATGATTTTCGACATTTCGGCGGGCGAGTGAAGCCGACTGCTTCCCATAATGACACGAAAACACACGAACAAACCGGGAAGGGTAGGGAGACGCAAAAAACCAAACATTACCAATTTTCTTGATAGCATCTCCCACCGTCGCCTCCGTCGTCGATAACGCAACTGATTGCATTATCCATGTTCCGAACATTAATTTTAAATTACCTTATTCGCACTTTCCGCCCCAAAATAAAAAAAAAACCGAAGTTGGCTGCCGTTCGGGTTTTCGGTGGGGAGGGGGTTCGTTTCAGTTTGTTTATTATTATGTCCTTGATGATTTCCACTTTTGCATTTTTGGGCTCGCCCGTGCAGTGGTCTGTTTTGATCCGCCCTTATCATTTATGCCCGTCCATGAAATCATTACCGATACGAGGCGAGCGTTGAGATGTTTCGCGTTTGTTTCCGCGAGTTTCGCTTCGGTATTGAAAATTTACTTACCGACGCGGATTGTTGTCGATGTTTTTTTTTTGTTTTCTCATCTGTGCCGGCCATCTGGTGTTGCTAATGCTCCTCCCTTCCACCGGCTAAAAAGTCCCCCTCAACATGACGTTGTTGATAATAAAACGGCAGTGGTCTTGCGAGTGAGGAATATAGTGATGAGTATAACAACTCTTTTCAAAGATTTGAATCAGAGTGAACAATCATCACGATGATTCGAACTTTTAAGTCACTCTTTTGTGATTTAAAACGTGTAAAATGATTTATTAATCTTCGAGAAGATTTGAATCCGTAACAGGAATTCGAATCCCAAAAGAGTGAATGAGTAGAGATTCGAATCCCAAATAAGGATTTGACTCCCAAGAGTGAGTAAAAGAGTCACTAGTCGCCGAGCGTCAAATCCTAATTTGGGTTTCGAATCTCAGATAGGGATTTGAATCCCAAATTGTATGTGCATTCATATATAGTTCGTATAGTAAGTTCCAGTTTGGGATTCGAATCCCTATGGCGACTAGCAATTCTTGTACTGACTCTTGGGATTCGAATCTCTATGACGACTAGCTACTATGTTATTCACTCATAAAAACTCTTTTGAGATTCAAATCCCAGTTAAAGATTCAAATAAAAAAGGAGTAACAAAACTTATCCGTTAGGATTTAAATCAATCATTCATAAGTAAGAATCAAATCAATCATTCATTCTTACTCATTACGCACATCACCAGCGGAATGGTACTAAAAAGGGCGCAAGGTATAATTGATGGTTGTTAATGCGGCTAACATTCGTCTAGGAGCCAACCTTGAGCCGGTTACAATGTTTCCCAAAGAGTTCTCAGCGCTCATTGACGGTTGAAGTTTTACTTCATTTTTACAGGTAAAACTGGCTTAGTGTAAACAAAAAAAACAAGCCCTTGTTAACCTGCGGTCCTCAGGTAGGAAAATCGTTGGAATGCTGCATAATTGAGCCGACGGTTTTGCGGGGCTCCTTCGCATTCCTTGCCCGCTTCCGAGCAGGTTGCTGTCGGAGCTGTCGAACCTGGAGCATCCGGTATTCGGGGTAGGAATAATTTCCCCCAGTGCGCTCTACACTTGTCAGATGGTCGCCAGGCTCGGAATGATGGAACGGTGTCGGTGGAATTGAAACCGTCACCGTCCCCGGGGTTGTGAGCTGGTCTCAAGTGCGTGATGCTACCTACCCGCCCTTTCCTGCTGCTGCAGTTTCAGTAATGACATTCCGCAAACCGCAATCGCAAAACCAGAACCGCGACCGGACCAACCGGGTCGACTCCTCGCAGCGCGAACGCTGATCCGATGTCGCGCGCGGCCGAGCAGCGAGCTGGAAGCAATTTGCTCCGGTAAATGATAAGTACAACGGGTGCACGCTTGTGGTGCTTCTTGTCGCCGGGCAAGAACGCTCCTACCAACTGGTTGGAGGCCGGCTCAAGGATCTCCACATTGCGCCGTGCGCGGCTGTCGAAGTCGAGCCGTTCTAAATTAGCTCGGCGGGTCTGGTTTTGCTGTAAGCCACGGGAAAAACGTTCAACCAAACGGGACGAGAAGGAAGAATGAGTGCGCCGCACCTAGGTGTGTGTGTGCAGGTGAAAGGTAGTAGAAAGAAAGAGCCACGACGGAATGTCACCGCCGCGAACCGGTTCCGGCTCTGAAGGGGATGACTTATCAGCGCGCATATCAATACCGCTGGCGCTGGGAGGAGATGCGATAGAAATTTATGCTTCCAACGACAGCTAGAGTACAGCAGCATTAAATTTCATAATGCATACGGTACCCACCACCACCTTCACGACCGCAGCACCAGGGTCGCTGGTGGAGAAATGGATCCCACACCGAGCATAATTATGTGCAAATGACGAATTAGCTTCACAACCGGTGAGCAATTAGCTGGTCAATGCCTCAGCAGGAAACTGGTCCCGACTGAGGCTGTTTTGTCTGGTTAACCTACCATTGAGTACGAAACGGTGTAGATTCTCATGGAAACGCACCACGTACCTGTGCTAGAAGTAGCGATTCTAAGAAACGAAATATGGAAGATGTAATAAGCGTACCTTAAAAAGGTAAAAGAAAGCTTTTCAAAATTATGCAATTACTGGAAATTATTAAAATGAACAATTCAAATCAGCAAGCCGATTTTTTTTTGCAATAAACTACTGTTCATCGAATCTACCAAATAGAACAAACAAATTTCATGGAAAACCTAAAGTCAAATAATTAAGCCACGTCAAGGAAATGACCCACCTGCACTCTAACATACGATAATGACAGTGAACGAGTTAACTAAACTCTAGTAGGTTATAAATAGAAAATCGAAACAAAACATAAACATCGAAATTCTCTTCTATAAAACACTATAAACGGATAAAATCATACTGTATACATACCTCCCTGTGCTAGGATTGTATCGATTCTAAGAATAAAAAACTGGAAAATTTAGTAAGTGTGGCGTGGGAGAAAAGATGATCCAACATATATTTTTGAATATTTTTAAATTGTGCAATAGCTGAAAATTATTATAACGTGAAAATTATTAAACGGAAATTATTAAAAATCGAATGCCTTTTTATGTACAAGAAACTACCAAATAAAACAAATAAACAAGAAGTGCCGTGGAAAACCAAGTAAAAAAAGTAAAATATCTTGGGTCCGTCTAGCAAAAAGGCTAACCTGCACTGCTACATACAATAATGAGAGTAAATAAGCTGCCTAAACTCTATTAGTTTGTTGTAATTGTGTAACGAATAAAACTAGCATTGCAGTATGAACACGTGATAATTTAGTTAACATTGTTCTCTCCATTATGATTTCAACTTAGAAAATTCTCAATGGCATACTATCAGAAAATTTTCTATTGTGTTTACCGACAAGAACCGCCAAGCATTTCGGATAGCAGCTTCAAGCATCTTTATGGTCTCTCTCATCTTTATAAACCTCTCGAGCTAACATGCCATAGACATTTTCTCTTGAATTGAGGTTTGGGGAAACGGGTGGCGAAGGCAGTGTTTTGATACCCGATCACGATGCTCTAAGCAGAGGTGGATCAATCTATTTCGGGGACCCAAGCGGTGGCCCTCAAGGCATTTTCATTGCCCTAAATGATTCCAAAAATCCATTTTAGATCTTGGCAGTTTTGCTGTCATGGTTATCAATAGGAATAAATTCTATGAAGTGTTCTATTATTTCTCCTAACTTCATTGCATATCTTATGACGTATGTTAATTTATCTATATGGGAAATATTTGGAGACGAATTTAAATTAATGCTATGGGGGTTTCAAGCTTTGACTTCATTTACAATTTCTGATTGGATTCCGATTCCAATTCGATTTTCAAATATTTCTATGAATTCATCAATTCTATTTCCGTTTTCCATTATTTGCACATCGTTGCATATGTAATTAAAAAAAATTGACATATTCATTGGAGCAATTGAAACAAAAAAAAAAAAAATCTTTGACTGTTCGAATCTTATTGTTTATCTTTTAGCTAAGTAGTGACTCTAAAAATTCTCCATTTTTCAAGGATTTGAGGACCAATGAACTCCATATGAACTGGAATCTTTCACGTACTTATTAATAATCAATAATTAACCCGCAACGCATTTCTGTTATATTGAAAAATATGCTTTTGTTGTTAAGTTTTTCTTGTGGTAATTGACACTAGAATTAGATTGGAAAAAAAAACAATAGGGAATATCAATTAGGAAAGCAGCGTATAAGAGTGACGTAAGCAGAGCTTTATCAGAGTACTAAATAATTTACTAAAGTAATATGCAATTGAATAATTAGGTTCCCCGAAGTTGAGGAGTGGAATTTAAATAATATCAGAAAAAAGCATAGAAAAAATATTAACAATACATTCCACAACGCTAATACGAACTCTTTATAACCACCAGGAGGAAAACCAAGGATTGAAAAGGATTTTGGAGCAAGCGTACTATGCAAATGATTTCTGCTGTAAACGAATAAATAGCTAATAAGTAAAGAATTTAACAAGTGTGAGACACGTTTGCTTTCAAGGGTGGATTGATCCTTCTCGTTGCAAAAGATATCAGCGTTCGCTAAAACAAATGACTGACACCGGCTTGGCTGTGCAAAATGGCGGCAGAAGAGCGCTCTCCACCGGGTACGTACGTGCCATAATGGCTTTGAGGGCGATTGCACCGGATGCGACGCTGTGTCACTTTATGCTTTGCGAAAAGGCAGGACGTCGCCGGGATACGAACCGTTGCGTGACCCCTCCCTCTCTCTCTCCCTCCCCACAGCGTGTTTAGCAAGAATAGAAGAAAACAAAATTTGCAGAAATAAAAACCTCCCTCAATCACCCCCCAGCACACGCACACATGCACCGTGCTAATGCACTCAACCCCCTTTCGCGGCGGAACGTTACGAAGAATGATTCATTCGATTCTGGAGTGTCCTGGAGTGGCCGCCGTTCTTTCGGAGTACAACCGAGTGCAAGGATTCGCACGGCCTGCGCTGCGCCCGCGTTAAGATGTTTTCTTTGTACATTCATTAGCGCGTCACCCGTGGCCCACCTCCCCACCCCTCCGACCCGTGGCAGGATCCACTACGAAGAGCACGCGGTTCGTTGACTTCCCGGCAATCCAGCGGGAAAGTTTTCGTAGGTCGCACACAAACCCACACACACACACACACACACACACACACACCCTCCGGTAGAGGGTGACGTTGGCTTTGTGACGCAGAAAGAAGTACACCCGTCGCCAAGTCAGCCCACGCCCCACAAGCAACACTTCGAGGAAATGCCGCTCAGACGCCAAATCAGCAATAAATCCAGCTTTTCAGCTTCTAATAACACCAATGAAGCACGTTCTCGCCACCGTGACCTGGGGAGGGGGGAAGGTTGTCTGTAAAAGTAACGAACGGTGATGTCCGGCCACCCTCCCCGCAAGGAGCTGGAGTTGTCAAGAGCAGCAAAAACTGTCACTGCAAAAAAAAAGGGGGTAAGCATAATTAGGATCTATCGCTCGAGTGTGCGTTGCATGTCTCGATGGGCAGGGAGGGCAGACTTCCTGTTCGGAGGGTGGGGGCTCCGTGTAAATAAAGCATACCACGTGGAAGAAGAAGAAGGTAAAACTCCAAATCACACATACTACACGTTACACAGCCTGCCAGTGCAGTCCGTAATACACTTCGGGTGCGGTGTTCAAATCTCGAAATAACTCCAGTATCTCAGAAATGAGACGGGGTACTCATGCTAAATAGAAGCGAAAGAGAAAGGTGTACAAAAATTGAAGAAGAAGAAAGAAAAACTCAAACGGTATAAAACGATGTCCTTACTCAAATGTGACAGTCGGCAATTATAGGATGCCGGGACGCTGGGTAGGCCTTGCACTTGGGCACAGCACGAAACAGATGACACGTACCCAAACCGGGTTTCAGTATTGCAATTGAACCGGAAGACAAAGACCCGCTCTCGGTTTGGAGGAGAGTATTTCGACCGAGAGTGAGGACGAAAGCTTTCACTGCAAAAAGTTAAAAAAAAAAACCCCGATGGACACGGACGGCTGTCATTGGGGACGTGGTTCCAACCCCACGCCGTCCCAGCCGGGGAACCTTTCGTCCCTTCCTGCGCATATGGAAGATGACAGTTACTCTTTGCTCCTGCAGTAGGCGTTAAGTGCGGGTTGAGATAAATTTTACGTGCACTAAAACATAATCAGTCTCACAGGAAGACAGGCTAGGGAGAAGTCTGTGGAAGTGCCAGAAACTTCTGAGGGCGGTCTGGAAGAACTCCCGCTAACGTCTCTTCTTCTCTAGGCCGGATGACGGCATAGAGGAGACCCTCTTGTCAGGTGCTAGAGAAAGCTCTTCACAGCTGGAGACAATTAAAACCCCAGACCGAGAAGAGCTATTTCCCCGATAGAACACAGATCATGCACGACTTCGCCAAACCTTTGCCCTCTCACTTCCTGCCCTTGTAGGGAATCACCTCTTAAATTACCCTCGCTCCGTTCTGCACCCCCAAAATGGCTTCCGGGGGGAGGGTGTAAGTAATGGGCAGGATTAAACTGCATTTCGCTCATTTCTGGTACGCTTTTTGCGTCGGTGCTGCTCCACCAAGGGGAACGATTTTAATTTTCGCAACCTTTCGTTACATGGGAGGAGGAGGAGGGTGCATGGTTCCATTTAACTGCTTCTGTGTTTATTTGCTATTATGAGCCTTTCGGCGTTCTGTGCGAAAACAAATGAACAAAGAGTCCAGGAGACGCAATTACCGACCAAGAGCCCCGGAGGTTTTAGAACCTAATCCTGACCGACCTCCTGGCGTGAGTTCGTTCTACTTACGGGGTAGAGGTTAGCCTGTAATAGGCAGTTAAGGACTGCTGGGCCTCAAGCATGCCCAACATCGGTCGTGGGGGCTTCCAACGGCCCGTCATCCGAGCCACTTTGATGCTGCACACAGCTAAGTCTCCTCCCGGACAGGATGTCCTCCGGGACCGTACCTCCCGGTCGTGTTCGTCACCCGACCACCGCTGGACGCTTTTGATGGTAATCATTACTTTACTGCCTCCCATTATCGACGTCGTATTTCAGCAATCAATGAGAAATGAGGTGACAAATCGACGTTTACAGTTGCCTTCCGAGATGCGCACCAGGGGAGGGGGTGTTTACCGATGTGTAGCGCTTACTCCTACGCAATGTTGACCTACGTCGTAACGATGCCAGTAATCACCTCGGTCTATCCATTAACCTGCAAAAATAGTGCCTGCAGCTGTCACCCAATTCTGGGTGACGACTGAATTAGGGTGGAACGGGCTAGAGGCTGTACGCCTTCCGACCTAGATTTGCATACTGTGCGTTAGAGGGACGCATTGCCAAGATATTACAGGGTTTCGAGCCATATAATGGAATGTTTCAATAGGTAGAGAGAATATTTCACATTCAAACGGTTGAGAGAACTTAGCAATCATATAGGGGAATGTTTCAGGCAGCTAGGGGTATAGTGCAAACCCACCGGGGAGCTTTTCCACCGGTTGGGAGAGCGAGCTGCTAACTTCACAAAACTCATCGTTTTTATACCAAGGAATGATTTAACTTTAGATAATTGAATATTTGAAAATCGTATAAGTTGTTCTCAACTAAAATACAACAATATCATCTGATTTTTCAGCTTATTTTCGACTTGCTACGAACTGTTCTGCCAAACAATCGATCCGCTGAGGTAAACGTAAAGTGTCAAGTCAATGTGTCATATTCGATGCCACGTTTATCGTACCAAATTCGTTGCTTGACAAACGAGTGTAAACTAGTGTATGCAAAAATCGAAGACACAGATTTTAAATAAATTAATAGATTAATTAATAGACATTAATTTACTTTTCTTTTGTGAGGTTGATAACTTGCTCCCCTAATCGGTTTCAATGCTCCCCAGTGAGTTTGCACTAATCCCTTAGCTGTTTAACACATTCCCCTATATGATTGGAAAGATCTCTTAACCGGTTGAAAATATCCGCTTATGCTTTTAAAATGTTCTCTCTACCTATTGAAACATTCCGTTATATGAATCGGAACCCTGTAAAGTCTCCTGAGAATTATAGATAAGGATAAAATGCTAGGAGAGAGTTTGAGTTGAGCTTCATGTAAAAAATGCAATGGAAGAGAAAAATGGCTTTCGCCAAACACATGGTTTTGAACTCCATAGACACAAGCGCTAAGCTGCTCACACTGCACAGGTCGGTGGCGCATGATGGTGCGCTGATTGTTTATCAAATCGAGTACGGTTGTGCATGACTCGAAATGACACGCTAATGCATCATAAATACCGTCACACTTGCTAATAAATTAACATAATGAATCTCCAGCGTCAGCCGAAGCGGAAATGAAGATCTCATTTTCCTGACAGTGTGCAAAAGAAGCGGACCGCACGCCGCGCTTCTTTCTCGCGTGGAATGCAAATCCTCACGTAAGGATGTCGGCAGCCATCGGCAAGGAGCTGGAGGATCTCCTACGCACATCGTGACGGTATGCGGAACCGGGAGCATATTTAATGCTAATTAGCGCTAACGTGTCTCCAAAGGCGCGCCCCGGCACGGACTTCCAGCACTTCCAATGGGCGACTTGGATTGATGCCCTGCCAACAGCAACTATTGTGAACCCTGCCCTCTCCCCCCACCCCCTTCCCCGTCTCGCAAGCATTAATTCTTCGTGTACCCGCCTCTTCCCGCACGTCCCGTCACGTCTCGGTTGCAAAGAACGCGCGCCGACAATTAGCTGTCAAGACGGTTGGAACGGACTGGAAAGGACTCCTCGGGGTGGTGGGGAGAGGGGAGAGGGGAGAGGGGGGAAGGAGGAATGCCAGGCTTCGAGCTCGAGGTACGGGCAAGGTCCCGAGCGTAACGTTCGCTGCACGTTTTTGATAGCTGGCTCGAGAATTTCGGCTAGAATTTATGGCATCCTTAAAAGTGGCACAGCCACTGCTCGCTGCGAATTGACACGATGTCCCCGCGTGTCCTTTAAGCGCCGAGAAAATACCACGAGCATGCTGGGCACATGCTGTGTGTGTGTGTGTGTGTGCATCGAGCCCTCCAACCGAGACACAAAAAAGCACCAGTTCGACGAGCATCAAAAGGATGCCCTAATTAAAGGGAGGTGACCTCTGCCAACACCGTGCGACCATTTGAGTGTGTCGCGTGGTCCACTTGCTGGGCGGTAGACGGCAGGGAGGGGGACGCCAAGGGTTGGTGCGGCAATAATTTGCAATAATTTGAAGTTATAACTATTACTAACGCTGCTTCGCTAGCGCCGACGGCAGATGGCTGCAGTCGGATCGATGAGCATTAAGGAAATCAGCATGAATCAGCGGTGGCAACCCATTCGCCAAGTTGGGTGGGAAAGTGGGTTAGGTTAGAGGAGGGGAGGAAGGTGGTTGGTGGTGGCTGCTTTTTTTGCAAACGGGGCGTAACCAACCATTTTTTAAATGGACACTTAGATGGAGATTGCCAACCATAGACTCTATTGATAATGGCCTAAATCAGGGGTCGCCAAAGGCAAAACCTAGAACACCGCTAGAAAATGTTAGAACATTTTTCAAATAAAATCATAATGTGAAAGAAAGGTTCTTCAACCTTTAGTATAAAATGTGTAAAAAGTTTAGAGAAAACATTTGCAATAACATCCGTAGTATTTCTATTATAAATTTTGCTTTTTCATTCAGTGAATGGAAAAACAAACAAAACAAACAAAATTCCAAAGCAAACCATGTGAAAAAAACAATACAAACAAATTATAATCTTTTTTATTGCTGTTGTTTCTTTGTGTAGAACATCCCCATTAGGGTAAAAGAATATAAAAAGTGAGATAATGAGACGCTCTGGAGGTGGGCACACAACCCCAAGAAGCAATATGTGGGAGGTCCCAACAATATACGCTCCCTAATTGTTCCACCATCTACCACTTTTAACTACCTTGTAAAAAATGATTCGTTAAAGTCCAAATTTGTACAAGAAAACCAAATCGATCCTATTAATTTTACGTATTATTATTACGTATTTTACTTGCCTTATTTCAAGCAAAATATTGAATTTTCCAAAAGAATCTACAACAACATTTGTAAAAGAAAATTCTATTAAAAAGCATTTAACTTGCCTTGTGTCAAGCAAAATAATAAATTTTGCAACAGAATCCAGAATAGCATTCTTCATACACAAAATTGATAGGCAATTCAAAAATTTTCTTACGTCTATTTTTTCTCAACTACGAGTAAATTCCAAATAATTTCATACTCGAAAGGACCCATCCTGTGATATTTTTGAATTAGGAAAAGTCAATACAATTTCGCGGTTTATTTCTATATTTAGTTATGTTAAGGATAAACCTGATGCTGATAAATGTGCTTCCATTATCCTGCAACCATTCTAGCAATTTATATCCATCAGTACGTTACACTTGGCATCTTTTTCCAAAACACAGATATGAAAAGACAGACAGTTCTAGTAATAAAAACAAAACAAAATTCTTATACAGTTTCAGATAATTCACAAAATTGTTATGTAATTTACGAAACACGTAACTTTTGAAAACAGAATCAAAAGAATTTAACCATTTTCACAACAACTTTGAACTATGTGGAAGAGTAGTACGATCCGCCTCTGATTAACGCAATGAGTTTTATGTTCAATGTGTTCCTTTATTCTTACCAATTTTCTCAACTTTGCAAAACTATTTACCCTCCTAAACCTTTGCTGTTTTGCTCTTTGCATCAGACTATGCTACTCCATTCCTTATTGTTTCATGTCCTTTTTTGCTATTTTTATTTCTAATTTTACGGTCCGTGCCGTATTGTATTTGTCTGTTTGTATATGTAAGATATAATATGATTGCTAGAACCGTAAAAGCTCACACCGCTTTTATTCCTTACTGTTTCACGTCCTTTTTTGCTATTGTTATTTTTAGTTTTACGGTCCGCGCCGTATTGTATTTGTTTCTTTGTTTCTGTTTTCTGATTCTCTTGTCGATCCTATCATAATTATAATCATAGTACAAAATTATAACGAAGTGAGAACAACCTGGGTACTTTTACTAATATAGATAATCTACTACTGCTGTATATTTTTCATTTCGACTTAGATCGTTGACGAAAATTAAAATTGGAATGGCCGTGCGCCAACCCCTGGCCAAAAATAAAAACATTTTAAGTAGGCCCTTCAGAAGTGCTGCTTGACATCCGAGCTAATCGAATTCAGTCCTTCAGCCGGAGACAAACAGAAGTTCGATTGCCTGGCGTCGGACACGTGGCGCTTACACGCGAGGAATGCCTTTTAAAAATAGTCCCGCTCCCGATCGATTTCCAGCAGTGTGCGCCCTAATTCACGTAAGTATTATTTGTTGTACCTGCAGGACGCTTTCCGTCGCGCGTGCTGTAACGCCACGTCGGCCCCTCCGCCCGGGCCGGATGCTTTCCGAAAGGCGCTATGGCGCATTATGCGTCACAGGGCGCGTGATTAACGGCGGGTTGCAGTGTTCATCATCGGCCACCGGAGACGAAGGATAGTGCCAGTTCGCTAGCTCCAGGGTAATCGGGCGGTGCCGTGCCGAGCTACAGTTGGTGGGCTTATAGGTGTAACTGCTCGCAAACGGTTACGGCGCCCTGCGACACTGAACAGGTTGAACCAGTTAGGGTCGCGCGGGTGGGAGAGGATTCCACAAGGATAATACTGAACCCCCCCCCCCCCCCCTCGCGAGGGTTGACACCTCCTCCCACCGTACACCCTCGTCCTCAGAGACACTTATATCTTAATTCACAACCCTACGGGGTCGTTCGTCGAACGGCTCTGTCGACTCTTTCCTTTCGGAGGTGGAGCAGAAGAGAGAATAAAAAGAAACCCCCGAACTGACCAAATGACACGATCGGCTGTAATTGACTGTTCACGGGCACGAAAGGCTTTTTTGGAAAATTTACCACCCACCCGAAGTGTGCCTCCTACGCCCCCACGAGCTTTCGTTATCCTTCTTTACCTCTGCGAGTGCGCTTATGCTTACTCGGTACAAAGCCAAGTACATCGGATAAAGACATCAAATTTATCTCGGATAAAGCACAACCTTGGATATTTGTGCAAAGTGAGAGATATATAAATAATGTGGAACGGATAAAAATTCCACGACCGATAATCGAACGACATGAGGGAAAAAGGGAAGCATCGAATAGACATTGAAAATGGAGGGAAAAATAATCACGTTTATTTCCAAAGCCGGATCTTTTTATTAGCCAACAGCGAAAATCAGCATCCATTCGTTGTTCACCAGCTGTGTTATTTGTATGTGTATGTGGGAGTGGGAAGGGAGATTGCTGATGATGGTGATGATGATGATGGCGAATTATCCTCACAACTTTATTGTCAACCCGGAGCCGCAACCACTTTGTTAGGCGGTTTTCAGTTGGGGGGGTAAGGGCAGCAAAAATAAAACTATGCTCTCTGGTCGGTCGTGGCAGCATACCTCCACACCTCCACAGCGTCGAGAAAAAACTGGGAAAAATGGTGCCGTATGTCCTGCATATGTGTTCCGGTTGCGCGAGCGGAATGGGTTTGCAAAAGTACGCTGGGCGGATTCTGGTGAGGAAGCAATCATCGCCATCGTTAGTTCGAGTGTGTAGTGCACCGGTTCCATCGGGTCGATCGCTTCCCAACACAACCTCCTACACACTTTCCCCAGCTCATCACCACCTTTTCAAACAATTCTTTACAACCACCACCACCAAGCATTGTCTCTCGGTGCGATAAAGCTCGGAAAAAACGGTGGAAAAATCAAGAGCGGAATGGAAAAAGAGGGTGGCTGTGGAAACGGGTTCCATGTAACCTGTGCGAGTTTCGGGTTGTCACTTTTGCCGGTCGCGCACATTTGCAAATTTGCAAAAACCCCCTGTCAATGATTAATGATTTTTACTATTTCTGTTTGAATTGCGCTTTATTTACGACTGTTAATCCTCCTTTAGGCACGAATTATGTGTGTTTGGCAAGCAAAGGGAAAACTAGGTGCAGCACGGTTTTGAACTCTTAACTTAACGTGTGTTTGTGACCCCGTACGGCCGGCGAGTCAGTGTCAGATGGGTTTTTGGTCGGTTTCGGTTTTATGATTTTTATTCCCAGTAACCTCCAACATGATTTTTCCATCTTCCATTTTTCTCTACAATATTCTTTTGCCTGCGGTGCACTGTTTGATTTTATGTTATCTATGTCTGCTTGCGCACATAACTTATTCTAAACATTCATTTGTTTACGGTAAGACATAAAAGAATCCGTAAGGACACCAATTAATTTTCATGGTTATAAAGGAAATAAATGTCATAGGTCAACCATTTTCATAGCATGGTGTCGATTCGTGATGGGAAAACTCACAACATCGAAGAGCAGATCAGATCATTTGCACCTCTGCATGGATCAGATCAGAAGAGCTTTATTAAGACTTAAAACCTCCAACTTGGTAAACCTTAACATGGTAAAAGAAAAATTTACAATTTTTGTTTCAGTCATATTAACCTCTCTGCGAAGGAAAACCCTGGATAAACATAGCTTTGTTTGAACAACCTTGATCCTCAGTAGGCGTTGGAGCATGTTGGATCAGAACAGAACACATTGACATATTTTATCAAATTAGAATTTCAGATTTAGTTGAGTTGGATGCATGGTACACTGTCGTTCGTTGCCAATGTTGCGTTATTAATATAAAGAACATTTGACTAACAACCTGCTGCCTTAGAAGTACAGTGTTTAACAAATCTCAAACCTTCTTCTCGGTTTGCCTCAGAAATATCCTGTTTATGACGTACAATTGTTCCATGTAAATCTAATCCCCGAATAACATTCTTATTCTATTCTTCAGTTTCAGACACTCTATTTGCCAAGTTTGAAAGCTCTAAGTGCATCGTTCTTCTTGCCTTTTAGACCACATAGTTCATCAACTTCATAAGGTGAGTTCACCTTACATCCTTAAATAGAGTTCTCTGACGGTTGCACTTGTGTACCCTGTTTAACTGGTCATTTCAAGTTGAAAAATTATATTAGATCACAGGATAATAATGTGTGTCTTGATACTTTGACCATTAGAACCTCATCAAAGCGTTGCTTTTCGGTTTTAGAAAATCTGGTTTACCGTTTCTTTTTTTCCATTGATTTTGAAGCTTTTCGTGGACTACTTACAATCGAAGTGACCTATAAGCAACTTGTATCTACAGTATGTCGTTAAACGTGAGCCTAGGTCATGTATGCACTGATAGAACCAGGCATGAAATTAAAAATTGATTACTGTGGGGATAATTTTTTTGTTCAACTTTATATTTCGACTCATTTAAATATCATATGAACGAATAATAATTCCAAAAATTGATATAAAATTGATCAAATGTTCTTAAACACCTGCATATTTGATTGAAGTTTGACAAAAATGACAAAAACACACAAGACAAACTTAAAAGTTGACACTTTCCTGCAATTGAACTGCGACACACATTGTGGCCAAGCGAAAGGATGCACCACTCTTGGACTCATCTCCTTTTCAACCGTCGCTATTTTGCTGTTTCAAGCGCTTTCACTCTCGCCCCTTACCACTGTGCATACCCTTACTTCTCGCACGTTCATACTCTTAATATGGCCGGTGGACCGGTGAATTAGTTTAAGCATTCGAGGCTCCGAATGCAATCCCCAATGGTGCGCTTTCCGATTCGATCAGCAATCGATTGAAAATAATTCAATTTTAAAATCAATTAAAAAATATTCTAATTACGGACAACATTGTTGTTGTTGCTGTTGCTGCCGCTGCTGCTGCTGCTGTTTTCCAATTGTTTATTCTTCCACAAAAATCAGTGCGGCAAGAAAAACCCTCCCCGGGGCGAGGGCACGGGGTTTTCCGGTTTCGAGAAAACTTCAACCGACGACGCTGACGACGACGACAAACGAGGCAGCAGTCGGAAGCGCAAAATGAAATCAAATTTGTTCCTCCGGTTCCTCCCCCCCAAGTCGCCCCTAATGGCAGCCACCCCCCGCCTCAGGTTTTCCCATCGAGAACGGGGTTTCCGCTTCTTACGGGGACGAGCTCTGGAGATTCCCAAAAATATGCGCATGCGATGGGTGTGCGCTGGTGGCCCACCCACCCCTCCCTCCATGGTTTTTCCGTGGCCGGGTCCAGGTTCGACTTTGGGGGCGAAAGAAAATTTTGGCAGCCTGCTGCAACACTGGCCATTCCGTTGTGTGTTGTGCATTCTTTTCGAGCCATGAATCGTACCGTTCAGTGATTCGACTCACCTCCAATGGTTTGGTGAACTGTGTGTGTCTCTCTGGCTGTGTACATTCCGCCGGTGGAAAATTATCCGCTTCCTCCGGGCTTCCTCGCACCGAAATGAGATTGCGGCTAATCGAATCGGTGATTGTCCGGGAAAAATGCTGACCAAGCGGGACCGTTTTGCGGTCGAAAATTTGTAAACTTGTTTTTGTCCAGACGAACGGGGCAGCTCCTGTTTGCTAGATAAATGCGTGTCAGATTAGCTAAGGTAGGTCAACACACGGTTTGACCAGACGATTGCAATTTTGACTGCCCCAAACGGCCCAAACTCCCACCCATTTCCCGCCCGTGATACATGCGCATGTGAGTGGCAATAAATCATTGCTAATTGTATCGTCGATTTGTTTGGTTTATTCCCTGGGATTAGAAGCTGCCACGTGCCTATTACAGGATTAATAGAGAGTGACATTCATATCTCTCTCTCCAGATCATGCCTGGGAACAAACACAACGCACTGGTCGATGGCAACGTGTAAAACAAACGCATAAATTACATATAAATAAATATGGTACGCAATAGCGATTTACACGCCGTTGGAAAAGAGGTCAATCAATTGATTTACGGGCGCAACAGAACTGAAACAGTTATTCATGATACACACAATTTCAAACCATTTCAATTAACCAGTTGTTGATTGTGAAATGGCAATGGCAGATGGCAGCTCCGTATGTAAACGGACCGAAAAACCGAAAGCAATTGATAGCAACTTAGATCGGTTGGTAACATTTAACCGTCCAACAAGATGATGAAGGACAACTGGTCAAATAAGATAACTAAATAATTTGTGCTAGCAGTTGGTGAAACACGAATCGTTGAACATAAAAGATGCAACGGTAGCAGGAGAATAGAAAAAAATAACAGATACGAAATGGGTTACATCACAATTCTATGCAATTTGCTGATGATGATAAAGGGAAAAATAATTGAAAGTTATCTGCTCTTTTCATATTATTTTTTAATTACTACCTTATTTTCTATGTAATTTTCTGTACAAAATATCAAATTAATCAAGTTTTTATTTATCTGTGTATTTGTTTATTTATTAGTTAGTGCTAGCTTTGATTTTCTATTCAAGAAACCACGAAAGTGTTTGCAAATTTGCTTAAACAAACACAGAAGTCGATAGGAGATCATAGCTATGTAAAAACAATATAATAAAACGTTGAAAATCTATCAAATGATTGTCTAGTTCCTGTCCAGTAGGTTGTCTAAGACCAGCAGGGGATTTTTGAGAAATTAAAAACAATGAACACAATCGTGATATTGGTTGAAGAAAAAACTGAAACTGACGAAACTGATAAAAGCATAAATTGTGTCATATAGAGCAGAACATTTTACGCTATTTTATACTATCAAATTCTGTGCTAGTCTAAGCAATTTAGCAACTTTTTATCGAAATTAACAAGAGCTAGCTAATTTAACTTTGGATGATGTGAAAATCGAGCCAACAAAAACTGAAACTGATGCAATGAGTGAAATAACAAGCTTCTGTTTTAGCGTTGCGGATTTTTGTTTCCACTTGACTTGAGCAAGCCCCAATTCAGATCCTTTCATATACTGAATTTGGAAATTCACCAGATTTTTTCACAGACTTCGATTTTGGAAGATCTTCTGTGAAAATATTAAAGAGTGTAAGAGAGAAGCCACTGTTTTGTGAAAGGCCGTAAGGGGTTTGAAGGCGTCAGAGGTGGTGGATAAGATACGTAAATAGCATGAGTGGTAAAAAAGGAATTAATGATGCCTGAGGACGCCGTTCAAGGGAAAGTTAAAATAAATGACTTTAAATATCACACCATGAGGCTAAACTGTGTCGAAGGTTTCTAGATCAATTAAGAACAGAGCTGTTGAATTTAGGTTATTTGAAAATGTTTTGCAATTTTGGCAAGCGGAAAGACCTGGTTGGAAGTCGCATTGACATAAGGGGATGATCTGGTGGATGTCTGGATGTTTTGATAAACGTTTCAATAAAGCCTCTTCTAGGATTTTTCAACCTTCAGCTCAGAAAGCTAATTAGCCGACAGCTATCAACAGTTCAAACATCCTGGTTAGGTTTAGCAAATCTTTTGAGAGAGGTAGGAGTAGTGTCTAAAATTTATGCGTTAAACAAACAAAGACTGTAAAGTGGGTTTTGAAGTGATACCAAATACCGAAGAAAAACATTCTTGAGCTTTATCGTGGATGGAACAACAAAATGATTTCTCTAATTTAGCTTTCATTAAATCTAAACACACACACCGTCCCTTCGGAAAATAATAATCAGATTGACCAAATTAAATCAGATTTGGCAGAATACTTTTAAGAAACGCAACAGACACACAATTTATATTTTGGAGAATTAGAAATGTATAATATCGTATAGATTGCTTTATAAACTGTCAAAAATAAATGTTTCCGAGCACCACAATAATTTTCCATCATGATATGTTAAACGTTAAGACAAATTGCCCTTTTTTTTTTGTTCCACGTTACCATGAAAAAAGTGTTTACAATTCCTTGTTGTAGGTTTAGACAGCATTTCAATCATTTCAATCGACTTTTAGCTGACTTTCATAAGGTAGGGATAAAGAATTGCGGTTTCAAAAACGAATACTCCAAAGATCGGAGTGTCCAATGGTGGAAAAGCTGACGGAAAACTCGAGCAAACACATCAATGGTGGATCGATCGATCGATCGTGGAGCATCTCGAGAGCAGATGGAGACGTTTTCTGCGATCACGCGTGATATTTGTTTGTGTTTGCCTTCTTCTTCTGTTGTCGCGATGTGTCTTTTTCCCTTCTGGCACATTTTTTCCATTTCCAATATACCCCAGTTTCCGTTCGCTCAACGTCGTGTGGTTCCGGGGTTCCTGAAACCCGAAACAAGATCATTCGTTTCCTCCGCCGAGCCGAACAGCGTCCGGGGGTGAAACATCATTCATATCATTCTCCCGCATCCCTCGTGCGTGTTCCCCGTGCCAGATTTTCCTTCCCTCCAGCAACGGTGACCTCCAGAACGGTCCGAAAAAACCGTCTTGAATGTCGCGCCGGGTGCAGTCAATGAAGCAAACGTCGTCGCAGGGCAACGACCCCGAAGCGTACCACGTTCGACGCGGTTTCCATTTCCCTCGCACCCAACTTACTTCCTTCCGGAGAACGCGTCCCGATCGACAGGGCCGTGCCGTCTGTCGTTAAACGAATCGAACCCGATCGTTCGAGAAGCATTCCGAATGTGAAAAATCCGATCCGATTGCCGAACGGGGTTGTGTTTTCCCTCCCGTTTGCCCTGCGGGATCGGCGCAGAAAGATGTGGCGAAGTATAAATAGTCACCGTACGGCAACTGGCGTCTTTTCCAGCGACCCGATGCGGTGGGGAGGAAAAATCGTCGCCCGAAAGTGCAGCCGCCAGTTTGTGGACCGGCCAGCGGGTTGGGGGGTGGTAATGGAAAGCCACCACTTGAATTCCTCAAATGACGGCTCCGTCTCGACGCGCGACCGAATGCGTTGCAGCCCGTCTGACGCATTTCTCAAACTGCGCGAAGTTAATGACCTTCACGATATAAATAAATCCTCCAAATTTAGTTTATGCACGGCCCGACACGCGGGAACCCGCGCTAGCAGGGCAGGAAAACCCGGGAAGGATGTCTTAGTGCGGAAAAAATGCCGCACGGAGCGCAGGAAAGTGGAATATGGAATGAAGAGAGAGAGAGATAGAGGGATCTGAAGCGAATAGCTAACAGCAATAAAACCCATCCTGATCGGGAAACAACTTACGGGGGGTGGTAGCGTTGGAGGGATGGTGCAAGTTTTGACGGACTTGTAATAATAATAACAACCACGGCATCGATGCCTAAACGTTAACGGCTTTTCGTTTCCTTTGAACCATTCGAGAAAATGTGATTGATATTAGAAACCGGTTCACAGACGAGGGTTTCTTATGTGTGCACTTCTCTACGCTTTTCTGTTTTTCATAAAAATTATTACACATTTGATTTATTTTCGTCTTGATTTCCCACCCTAAACTGTATTTTGCTCGTTTGTCTTCCAGTTTGATTGGGATTAGTAGACTGTTTTCCATGTGGATGTCATTTCGGTGGAATTGGTATTATATTACTATTTATTTTACCCATTACCCCATTTCGCCGCCATGCCAACTTCATTCGAACTGGTTCAAATGTACACTGTGCAAAGCGGTAGGTGGAACGTCTGAAAAGAGAACACTCGTCTGGCTGTGTGGTCAATTTGAGCGTACTTAGAATTAATAATGATCACATCTTTTTAGTCCATCTTTCTACGAAACGTATTTAAGCATGAAGAGTTTTAAAAATCAAGCAAAACGTAAAGTTAGACACTTGCTTTTCAGGTTTATTTTGAAGTTTGTTTAAGACTGCTCAGTAGTGCAGCAGCAGTTGTCTAGATAAGACTTTGACAATTAATGGGTTAGTTATTGTGTTTTTGAGTGTTTTCATTAATTGTTTCATGTTTTTCAACATCCAAAATATAGAAGAAACTTTCTATTCGGATAGATTTTTATTTAATCTCACATCATTTTCTTCAGTTTTCTTGAAAGATGACCTACTTTAAGAGATTTTTTTGCCAAAATTCATATTTTTACACTTTTTTAAATTATTTTGATAATTATCAATATAATATTGTGTTGGTTTGGATTATTTTCGGTCCTGCTAGCTTTCTGATTAAGAAACTATGTAGGCATCTAAATATTTTTTTTCACATTTGATAGTGTTTTGTTTCGCTCTTCAAATGTAAGGCGTTGGCGAAAGTTGTACTTAACTATTTTACTTTCGTACTCCACGGTATATTTGTATCAGATAATTGCAGTGCTCCGGAAGGGTGCAGTGCTTTATTTCAATTGTTTACTACTGTTTCGGCTTGTTTGCTACTGGATGCAATTACATCCGCGTACTGGTAATGGGAACATTTGGACAGTTTAGGTATTTCATCAATAAAAATATTGAACTATAACGGGGGAAGCACGCTGTCCTTGGGGAACTCCTGATATTCCGCAGCAGCTACTAGACTTTGCTTTGTAAATATGTACTGTACTGATTCTATTCCTTAGGAAGCTATTTATGATACGCATCAAATAATTTGGATATTCATTTTTTAATAGTTTGATTTCTTCATTTCCTTTACCTGTTATCCTGTTTTCTTTAGCATCCTTATTCAGAATTTGTGTAAAAATTGTAATTTAATGTAAACGATGATTGGTAGGTTCTGTTATTGAGAATTCCAAGAGTCCAGCTTTATTTTTGGCTTTGATTTAATTCGGTGATCGATATTTTGGATCACTTTTTGCACACGCTTTGTAAAAAGATGGACAAGAAAGATGTGGGAGCGGAATTTAATGTTATCAATTCGAAGTATTTGAAAACTGTACGAAAAACAAGACAATTGTTTTTTTTTTTCAAGTGTTCCACATAGTGTGTTTCATAGTGTACGTAGATCTCGATGATTAACAACAAGGTCAAGTTACGCTATCAATTGGCCTCAAGGTTGCAAACAAGCAAGCGTACTTAAAAAAAAAAAATACCGCGAACCGATATCATGACGCAGACTTTCGCTGACGAATCAGAAAACACACCCGTACTGGAAAAGTAGTTCCCCTGCTGTCCTTAATCCTTAATAGTGCGTCCTGCGCGAGGCGAAAGAAGAAAAAAAGGGGGAACGGACTAAGAGCGAGAGGCTCCTGTGTGTGTAAGGCGGCGTGGGGTAGGGACAACGGTGGCGGAGGCGCACAACATAAACATAAACATTTCTCGTCGTTAATTCAAATTTGCCCGAAATGTTCCCCGCAGCGCAGCGGGAGGGAGTTGTACACGCCGAAGAAGAATCCTTTTTTGTTTCCCCCCGTTTCCGCCGCTTACCCCGCGGGAACTAACGGGGGTGTGTGTGTTGTTTTTTTTTCCTCTCTCCTCCCCATGTCGATGTGTGCGTGTGTTATTTTGTTTTTACTTTCCATCGACGTACGGTGGGGGTCTTCGTCGCATGGAATACGAAACCAGGCAAGATTTCCCCCGCGCTTCGGTGTGTGTGTGTGTCCTGCTTTCTCGATTTGTTTCCGTTTCGGAACATGCCCCGTTCGCCAGGACATGCCGGTGGAAAAGAAGGGTCGTGGGAAGCGGCCTCCTCGGTCCCACAGCGAGGTTTGTTTCCCTCGCGGCACATTCGACGTTTGGTACGAGCGGTCGCAGCCGCAGCCTAAATGTCACTGCCTACATACACACACACACACACACCGCACCCCTCCTCCAGCTTGGCGTGGGTTCTTTTTCCCGGTGCCCGATTTTCCCTCCGAAAGGAAAATAAAATAAACTTCACACATTTGGACCCCGTTGGCGTAGATGGACTCCGTCATTCACGTATCATTACCGTTTCCCGCACCCGCCCCCCCCCCCTCCCTCCCCCTCGTCTTCCGTTTCCGCTCACCCCTACACTTCCGCAGTCGCAGCCGCGCACACACATGGCGGCGATGACTCATGCGCGCGTCAGCGCCAACATGTTTGGCATTTACTACTGGCACGCTTTTCCGGGGGAAAAACATTTTCCCCGCGCCAGGACGACTGCAGCCCGGTACAGGCACGGTGCGTATACCTATGCGTTTTTTTTTGTTTTTATTCCTCCCCGCAAACGAGTAATCGCTTTGCGGTGGGCTTTCCAACACCACCGAGTTTTAAAATGCACGCGCAAGCCATTTCCCCATCCCGAATTGGTGAGAAGAGGGAGGGTGGGGGTGGAGGGAAATGGCTATTTTTTGAAGGAATTAACTTTCAGCTCTATCCTGCGCCATCGATCACTCCCGGATTTTCCCGGGAAGGTTGGAATAGTGGTTGAGTATTTGTCGGATGGGTTTTCTTTTTTCTTCCTTGTGGTTCCACCCCATCTCCGGAAGTGCTCGAGTGCTCGTTTAGCTAATGGTTATGGGATGAAGAGAAGAATACGGACGGGGGGAGAAAAAAAAAGCTAATGAGAAAATTTGAAAGTCGAAATCGCTTCCCCCACCCACCCAACCCCACGCCCGGTCTGCATTCGGGATGATTGATGAAGCAGTTGCAGTTGGAATTAATGACTCACTCTCATCTTTCAAAAGGAGAATCCCTATGACACGGATTCCATTGTATTCCGGATGCTGGTTTGATTTCTGTCATTGTTTTTTGGGGGATTTTTTTTCCAAAGAATTGTAGGAATTACGAATAATCTTCTAGAAACCTTACACCTTGAGCTCCAGATTTGCTTGTTTTTATTAACACTAGTAACGCAACGGCATTTTTGATTTTTGTACAGCCGTTTCACTACACTTAGTGAATGCAGGTGTTTAAGCTCATCAGATTCGGTCTCTAACTCATTGCTTTTGTTCCTTGTGGTAATTGTACTATGATACCAATACAAAAAAATTACTTAATTCATGCTTGAAAATTAACTTGTGTTTAATTTTCTATGTTTTAAACCTTTTTTTCTATTTATCATTGCGGTAAAAGGTCACTTATTTTGATTGTTTTCAACTACTGCCATACTAGTTTATTTTTAAATTTTAATCAACCCCTTACATTTATTTTCATTGAAAATTTTGAGTCATTTGCTTTTTGTAGAAAGCTTTCTAACATAATTTCAAACATACGCAATGTTCTTCACGTGCACAGTCGTTCTAAATAACAACTTGCTTAGATGGATACAACATTGCAATCAAGAGAGAAACTCAGATGAACACCAAAGACAAAAACTGATGAGATTGAGACAAACTCAAATGCGTTACAGACAACAGCTGATGGGCAAGTTCAGTCTTGGGTAAATTTAAAAACAGTGGGTTTCTCAAAATAAAAAGTGACATCTAAATAAATTTTGTCTAACAACTCTAATTCAACAAATAGAGTAGAAAAATTATACCCTACTACTTTAAATAATTCGTTTGAAAGCGTACCTCTTTTGAAAAGAAATTCCTAAATAATTTCTTTTTAGTCAAATAAGTCTTCAAATGTATGGAAACATCGAACATTATAAGTCATAGCCGCCTTGGTCTGTATCAGTTTGATAAAATTGTTCATAATTTTCCAACGCATAGGCTTGATGTATTCCAAAATATTGTCTTTTTAGATGCAAATACATGCTTGTTCTCTATTAATGAAATATATAGCATCTTTCTTCTGTTACTTTTCAACTCTGATTATATACCAGACCATTGTTTCATTATTCCGTTATGGTTCTTAGCATTTATTTTTAATTGTAAGATTCTTATTTTTTACCTGTGCAGATTTATTATTTCTATAGAGTATTTGTTTACGCACAAATGTTCACATCTTTCCAATTTTTCTATTTGATCAGTCCTGAGAGCTATTAGAATGCTTTTTATAGCACATTCGATTTCCTGTGGCGACTGTCAACTCTTTTTAAGTCACTCGTGTTCACTCTTTTGCAATTCGAATGGAACAAGTAAGTTACATAAAAATGTCCTTTATCAGTTTAATAGTAAGATTCACTCATTTTTACTCATTACGCACTTCGTTAGTCTGTATGCAACTTTCTTGTATCGATTTGAATCGTTCCATGAAGTGATTCAGAATGTTTCGTTTTATGATTCCTGCAAAGAAGAAGCCTCAGGAGATGCTCTTTATATAGTGTATCTTAAATTTCACATGAAGCAATAATGAATCCAGATTAGTTCTTTCACAAAAACATGAAACAACTAACAAACTGGACCAAACTATTGCAACCAGTCCTAATCCTACTCTTCAAACCCTTCATTTAGAACCGCAAGCGTACGACGAGCACGCTCGACGAAACCTTTTTTGAGGCGATATATAAATATCTTTTTTCCCCCCTCGTCATTTACCCTGTTCCCTCCGCATCATCAAGGGAAAACTCTGCTACGTGAAGCAACTACAGCTAATCAGCTTTAGCTACCATTACACGGGGCTTCTGCACGGCGCTTACAATTTTGTGATCCAAAACTTCCATTACTGACCGCCGGAGGCGGTAAAGAGAGGACAACAAATGAAAAAAAAAACTGCATCCATCGTAAAAGTTTGCGGTAGAGGTTTTGTCACCGGTGGAGGATGGGACACAGCCCTTCCAGGGTGGGTGGGGGAGGAGTGCAGTACAAAGTAAAGGTGCTTGACACCCCCAGAAGAGTTCGTTTCGGCTTTTTTGCATGCTCTAATGCCGTGTGCGAGTGTGTTCGTTTTTTTTTCGTGTCCGTCCGAGCTTGATGCTGCATTTTCTTCTCGGATAAAACCTGGATCTAGCGCTGGGAAAAGCCATGTGAAAAGCATCCTCGATAGCGAGAGAGGGAGAGAGTGGAAAAACGAGGAAAGCCAAGGCTGACATTTCGGGCAAAGAATGGATCTAATTTATGGAACCCCGTGATTTACGGGGTTCGAAATTTGTTAATGACCCTCCCGATTGCACTCCGTGCCATGTCCGTGAGTGACATGTCGGAGAAAAGTTCTTCAATCTCAAGCATTCCACTGGCTGGCGGCGCATTTTCCCGGGTAACGGGTAAACGCAAAATTTGCAAGTTTGGCCCCGAACAAAAAAAAAAACAAAGAAAACAGAACAAGTTTGCCGGGGCAAATGCTCTAAGCATGATTCGGCACGGCTTTCGGGGGATGTGAAATTAAAATTGATTGCGACCTGGAAGGTTTCCTTTGCCCCATTTTCCCAAGGAGGGGGTTTTCTTGAACCGTTTTCCCTTTTGTCGAGTCGATGCGTCGCGAAGAACTTCCTCGCAAGTTGTGGGGTTTTCTAAAACATCCCCGGATCGGTCGCGATGGACAACGCGTGGAAATGTTTTGAATCCGTTAAGCCCCCCCCCCCCCCTCTCCTTCTTTGAAAAACCCCCTCCTCCACCCCGTCACGACCCACACTATCTCGATTATAGGCACAGCCCGGTGTTTGTGTACTTGCCATTTCGAGTTCGCCATCGCAGCGGGATCTCACCGCCGGTGTTTCCTTTAACCACCCCCTCTCCCCAGGTTTTCCCGGCTAGCGTGCGCCACAATCGTAGTACAATACTTTCGCATTAGTTTTGCATAAGTTTGGTGCAAATTAATTTCATGCATAATTTGAATCATTCCTTCCGGAGACGGAGGCTCACGCCGGGCACCCGCAACATCACGTCGGTTGCGTTGGTTTATTGTCGTGTGCAACGACGAGCGGAGGAGGGTTGAGAGGGGACGGGAAAAACTAAAACAACTCGCGACTTACCTTCACTTTTCCGCCTTTGCTCGGGAGTTTTTCCGTTTTGGAGCAGAGACGTTGGTTTGTTGGGTGAGGGAAAATACACAGCATGAATTGGGCCCTCGTGACTACTTTTCACGATTACCACGTCCGGTACGGGGACTCTCCTCCCCCCCCCCCTCACCCTGCTCGAGCGCTTATTTTTCCAGCGCGCCTCCGACCTTTCTGCTATTGAAACGATTTTCTTCGCTCGCCCTCGCAACCCGCCTTCTCTGGATGCCCCGAACCACCCCTTCCTCCCATCCCCCACCCCCCACAGCCCCCAGCAAAAAGGGGTTGGAAAACACCTCGAGAAAATTATATATACATTATTGCTTTTTACTGCTGGCAGTAAAGGTTTTTGGCTTTCACAATTTTCGTATTTTATTTTATTTTATTTTATTTTACTTTACTTTTTCTTCACCCCTCCTGTCCCAACGCCCCCGGCTCGCGAATCGGACCTAGGGTTTTCCCGAGCCGTCGGCTCAAGTGATGCGAAACTTTTCCCTGCCCAGGCCTGGGTTCGGTTGGCTTTTCCCACAACACAAGTGGGGGGCGAAGATGGAGTTTCCCAAAAACGCAGGAACCTACGAAACTACTTCCGCATTGCGGAAACCACCCACCCCCCGCCAACACGGCGGCTTTGTCGGGTTTCCGTTAACGTTTTGGCGGGGCCTCGGGAAAACTCGGGAGACAGCGGGCGAGAAAATCCAACCCAAGGTAGCATGTTTAGAATTTTTACATTCCACTCGTCCTTTTCTACGCTTTCCTTGACATGTTCATCGACGGAGTCTTTGGTCGCCCGGGTCCCTTTCGCACCCTGCTGTCGCCGTACGCAGCAGCGTTTCTAACTCTCGAAGGACGGAAACACTGGCACACCACTACCGACATTAAGGATCGACGACAAATAGTTTGGATAATCTTGCAATGAAAACAGAACGCGGAAAAGCGTCGCGTTTTGCGATGTTAAAGCAGTGTCTCGTTTATCTTACCGTGGCCAGGTTTAAAGTCCTGCCTTTGCCTGGTCTGCTAAATATTTGTTCCCGACACGGATGGTTTCGCAGTGTTTGGATGTTAAACAAAAATCTCAACTGCTTCATTCGAGCTAGTTATTGGACGTGGCGCGTATTAACCGTAGCTGTTGGGGAATCAAAACAAATGGAAATCATCATCAATGTCCTCAATACTTGGGCAAAGGCTTTCGCTTTCTTTAGCAATCCTCATCAGTACAGAAAGTCTAAAAATTTTGCTCGCTCGGGAAAGGCTTGCGTTCACCTTAAACATTCATTGAATTATTTGAAAATAGTTCTAAGTCTCCTCGAAACGCAACCCTGCTCGGTTTCTTTGCGTTCCCGAGTTGATCCCGGGGGTTTATTTTATTCAAATTCCTACCGCACCGAAAGGCTCGGCACAAACATCCACCATGCCGGAGATGTGTCGCCGAAGCGTAAATAAAGGTAAAAAAGGAAGAAATATGAAAACGTCGCTGATAAAGATAATGGAAGTAGCGAAAAAAAAAAAGAAAAACGAAAAAAAAACGGCGAGCTCTTGGAAAAACCGTTTTATTCGCCAAACCAATGCACACAAACCCACACACACACACACCGGGCGCTTTCCAGATTGGGTGATAAAAGTTCAATTTAAAATTACCCGTAGCTCCCCATCGCTACGCGAGCGTACCGGACAACCACGCGCACGGGGAAAAGATTGGGGAAAATTGAATGAAAATATTTTGTTTAGCCGATGCATTTCGGCTGGTCCTATACATTGCGTCAGATTTTTCTCCAAAACTTTGCAAGTTTTCGTTCATTTTAAAGTTTTTCTTCTCGCCCGCGCTACCTTTTACCGCGGCACAGGGCTGTTTATAAAAAATTATCTCTATATTGGTTCACCGTTCACCGGTCGATTTCCGAACGCTGCCTGTCGGTTTCCACTTTCCTTCTTTTAATATCCCGTCCTTCGGTTAAAAGTTTTTGCATCTAACTGTGCTGCGTAAAAAGTGTGAAATATTGTAAACAAAAATAATGAAAAACAACTGTCAACAACTGCGCTGCTCAAATGGTTTCTTAGACGCTTTTATGCTGCGATTGTTTGCTCTAGATGTTAGATTCTCCAACTTTTTAATTCTTTTATTTTGTACAGTGTTTTAAATCTTTTGAAAAATATTGTCACTCTTAAAAAAATGCTTTTGTTCCAACGAAGGCTAAAAATTATTTCCATGTGCAAACTATATTTAAATCAACTGTTGTTATACTTTCCATCCAGAGTTTTTGTACGGAACAACTTACCTACAAGCATACAGTTATGAAAAAGTTTTCCACCCCATCAGCCAGCCTGCCTGGGAAAGGGTATAAAGTTTGTTTTTTGTTATCATAAAATAACCTGTTTGAAGACCGAAAGCCAAGCTAATTGTGCGGAAAACTTTGACGCACTCCTGCTAGGTGAACCGAAAAACCATGACTGCTATCAGGTGTTGTGCTCATTATTATTATTATTTTTTTATCTCACTTTATCTGTAGTCGATCGCGTAACGACGTTCGAGGCATACGGAAAATGGGAAGGCGAGGCAACGGAAAAATGGCTAGCGCGTTTTAAGTTCGTTTTCTGTGGTTTTTCAAATATACACAAATATTGGTGAGTTGAAAGTGGGTTTCTGTGATAAAAAGTTTCTTTTACTTTTCTACATATATTTTTCTATTTATAAATTAAACTTTAATAAGAATCGATGAAAGTTTGTATTTTTACTTTTTTGATTAACTTTGTTTCAGTTTTTAAATGCTTCTAAAACCCCTGATGAGCCCCACCGCTCGGTAGTGCAAAAGTTTCAATATAACACCGTTCATCGAACAAAAATAATGGCTCGTTTCGATAATATGACCGACCCAGGGAGCAACATACTGCCGATTGAAAGTTACTAGTACTCGTTGTGTTGTAAAAAAAAAAACTAGAACAGAACCAAACCCAGTGGGGGACGTCGCAAAGCAAGCGATGATCGTTTGTGGAAAAGCAGCACAGCAACAAAGAGTAGGAAAAATGGACCAGAACAGATTTTTTTTCCTCCTTTAAACCATCTTCCTTTTCTGAAGTAATGTAAAAAAAATGGTGGAAAAAGTATCCCCACACACACACTCACACAAACACACTTGCAGAGAGAGGGAGAGAGAGAGAGAGAGAGAGGGGGGATAACTCCCCCTCCATCATCCCTCCCGAAAGCACGAGTCAACAGAAGCAGATGTTACTGTTCAATTACTTTTTAATTTACTTATTACGCTATAAAGCTCTACTGGAGCCGGGCTAAGGTTTATCTTTTTTGCGAAATAGGGGATTGCCGGCGGGGGTGGAGGCTCTTCTTTGGCCGACTTATGGTGAGGTTGTTGGACCGAAGGGATGTTTGAAGAAGCCGGGGAGGGAGGGTGGCGTAAATGTCCTGTTCGGGACAAGCTCGACCGTACGGCAATCTACTGAGGACGCAAGATGGAAGAATTTTATTTTATGTCGAGGGTTATGTGTGTTGATAAAAAGTAACCACAAAAAGCACACACATACACACACCCACACACACACACACATATACGGAAATGCCGCTGCACGGCTACATACTAAGGACGCTGGCAACATCCGGGGTTCGGGATCGGCCCTCGAAGGAAACGTTGCGCAGTGAATGTGTTGGGTAGGAAAAATGGATTAATAAGGAATGAGCACGTTATTGTGCGCGTTCTGCAATGTGTGTGGGGGAGGGGGGGGGAGAAAGACCGGAACGGTTCTTTACAACGGAGCGAAAATAAAACCATGGCCGGCAACGGAAAATATGAGTGCCTAGCCAAGTGCTCATCGCTTCGGAAAAGGATTTAAACCCACGGCGTAATCCACCCCCGTATAATGCCACCGCCGCCGACACAGACTTATAGTGGCGAGGCTGAAATTTGCAACTTCCGAAACGCATCCGCCGGGACTTTGTTGCTCCCGGGCGTTTCTCGGGGTTTTCCGAAGAATCGAGCGCTCTGATTTGACCAGAATTTCGCTTCGTCTTCCTTCCTTCCTTCTGCAAGAAGTGATCAAAAATAGTTCACAACAGCCTTTACATATGCAAATTAACTTATTGCCGCTGTACGTGTGATACAGTGTGGAGTTGGCGACAATAAAAGGACTTGTGTTGAAAAATTGTGAACTAACTTCCAGAGAAATAAAGTTGAAGCCGTGAAAAGTCTCGAAAAATTGAAAGAAATATTTATTTGCTCCATTACATAAAACAAGGTTAGGTTGAACAGTCGATCGAAGGGATTGAAAATTTGCTGCAGCTTTATCATTTTCATGCCCGAGAAAAAACCACACTAACATCTAATATGGCGCTGACAAAAAAAACAAACGCTCCCATTTGCATATCTATGACATTGCGAACGCAACAAACAAACAGGAAGGCGAACTCGTGACGTGCTGACATTATCTGACTTCTAAAATGTTTTCCTCCGCGCAGTTTTCGTCGTCAAGCAGCCCGTCGAAAAAGGCAACAAGGCAATGTGCCGCGAAACAATAGCGAAACTTTTGAGCGGGATTTCGACCCGTACCCGTACGAACACGGGGCGGCGAAACGGGTGTACATGTGTGCGGATGAAGCTTTTTGCGCAATTTTTCATCCCTTAAGCCTTCCGGTAATTCTATTAAGGACTCATAAGTAGTGGAAAGGGGGGGAAGAAGCCGAGAATACGGAGCACTACTGAGTTCAGTGTTTTACTACTATTTTGGAGAAAATGAAAAACCGACCGAGGAACATAAGAACATTGCTGGGAATGGGAAAATCTCCGCGAATTTTTCTCTATCAGGTCAACAAAATAAAAGAAAAACTACTTCATGCTTACTTGATACAATTAAAAATCGGGCATGAAAAGGAAGAACCGTGAAGTAAGACAATTAAACAGAGTAATCTCACAAAGCGTAAACGTAAGAAAAAACAGGAAACGATAAGAGTTTTGAACGATTTTAATTTGATCGATTGATTTTCAACTCATTTCGGAATATTTTATCAAATCGAAACCGAAATCAATTCTTTTTGCTCAATTTCTTTTCTTCCGCTCCGTAATCGTGTGGCGAGCCAATAATTGATTGATTTGTTGATCGACGTAGATTAGTTGGCCAGTTTCGGTGACAGTTGACATCTCCTTTCAATCCTTTGGCACGGATATTGATTATTTCGCCGTGAAAGAGATAATATTAGGATGAATTGAAAACCAAATTTGAACTTTTCTAACCAAAACTCAAAGCCACGAGCGGAGGCTGATTGAACGTTTCAGGTTTCCCAACTAGTTATGAGGTGAAGGCCTCGTAAACATACATACGTTACCATTTTGTTTAAAATTTCAAAATTTATAAAATCTCAATAGGGGCGAAACCATTTAATTGTAGTGAATCAATTTAAATTATAAGTATAATTTTTTTTTAAGTATAATTTTTTTTTAAGTATAATTTTCCTCGACGTTATTTAATTGGAAAATTGTCAATGCCAAAAGCCTGGTGTGCACGTGAAACTGTTAATAACTTTGCAAGAGAATCATTTTCCACGAATAACATTTTCCATTAACCGAATTGACAAATGATTTTTTTCTTTACTTTTTATGGAATATTTTTTCAGGCGAATTGATGTTGTGACAAACGTGAAATGTTTGAGCAAGAAAAAGCACCATGTTAATTCATATCCATTATTCTTCAACTATTTTGAGAATTACATAATTCCGAGATTTTTTCTCTTTTTTAACCAACTCTTTACAGATTAATTTACGTTTGTGCACCAGTTTCATATTTTAACCCAAAAGCTCATGACGTAATTGATAAAACAAGCAACTTTGACGCAAAATTATAAAAACTAGCTCCAGTATTTAAATTTGATTGAGGGAAATTGAAAATGTCAGTCAAAGTAAATATTTGTGTAACAATGTCAATCATGTTTATGATATTGGCTCGAACCAGTTTGAAGGTGACATTTGTTGGAACTGATGAACTCGGAGAAGTATAAAATGCATAAAAAGAACTACAATTAAAACAGCTTTCTCTCTTCTGTCGAAAGGCACATGGAAAACTATGCCGGTTGGAAAAATCCGAAAATTATCCAAAAGTCGCACAAGAATAGAATTAGGAAATAAAATGGGCCAAAAGGACACAGGCAGCTGTTTAGTTTGCTTACCCTAGGATCTGTCTCTGACCACGCGAGAGATATCTTGAAATGCATTTGAAAACTAACGTGGTTTTAAAGTTGTAATTTTTCACAGTTTAAAGACATTGATCAGTGCGCTACAAATTCGCATAGTTAATAAAACAGAACCAAGAACGGTTGGTGGTTTGCGTTGAACATGGATGAACTGTGAAACCCACACCGAGCGGCGGATAAGTACGAGAAAGCAGGCAAATGAAATGACGTCGAAATTGAGAAAATAAATGTCAAAGCCCAGCGTAAAATGGGAACGAATAAAAGCTCGCGCGGGATAGTAAAAATAGTAATAATGATAATGATACTACACGCAGCGGGCGGGCGGGGGGAAAGTTTATTTCCTTTTTCCGGTGGTGAAGAAAAATAGGCAAAGAGAGGAAAAAAACAAGGTACACTAAAAATGAACTGAATCAAGGAGAGGCGTGTAGGCAAGTAGTTTGGCTTACCCGTTTTTATCCTCGAAAAGGTTGAAACTTGCCCATCCCTTTTCATCTAATCTTTCTTTTTATGTGCTCTCCCTTGCACTTAACGTCACCTCCATTCCTTCCCCCCGCAGCTACAGTTGTCATAAACTACGACGACGAGTACAAGTTCTTGTCCGCCGTATCTCGTGTATACGACGCTTTTTGTCACATTTCAATTATTCACCGCTTGTGGCTGCGTCTTGCTGGACCCTTTTCGCACTGCTCCGGGAAGACGAGTCGGGTCTTGAACTCGCACTTAAAGGTCTTATCATTAGAAGGTGTGCTAGAGTTGGGGGAGGGAGCCCTTCTCCCTCTCGTTTGGGGTTTGGAAAAAGGGCCCACTTTAACATCAAACGTTGACAAATGAATAATGAGTGAAAAGTAGGAGCGATAATGCATTTAAACGGAATTCTACACAGGAAGGAAAAAAAAGCTGTCCACCGTTTGCAAAGTTTCAACCCCTTTTCTCACCTCGTTTCTTTTCTTTTTTTTTTCCTCCGTTCCATCCTTGTTCCAGTCCCTCATCTCAGGCAGGCTCACGTACACGCCGTCAATGGCTTGGATAATGTTGCCATCGTCGAACGAAAACGGAAATGGAAATGACACTCCGTGCCGGCCGTGCGGGAGAGGGTGGTGGGAAATACGTGGCTGCCGAGGCTAATAAGTGAATGTGCGTTGCATTAGTCCAAACGCCGGACTGTGCCGCCCACTACGGAATGATTATAGCGGTTAAGTTGGGTCGACAAGCGTCCGAGCCACTCCGGTGAGAGCCGCAGTCTCGCAGGAGTGTGCTGCTCCCGCCGGCCCACGCCGTGATGAAAATTTAGCTGCCTGAACGCCACACGAAAGGCAGGGGGGGGAGGATGGCAGGACGAGGCAGAAGCCGGGGGACGATTCGAAGAGTAATTAAAACGTGAGCGGAAAGATGAAGGACTTAAATTGAAAAAGACGGCAGACCCGAGTTTTCTGTGGGCTGTGAGGCTGACCCATTCAGCTCCCCCCCCCCCCCTCCGCTTCCCCTGTGGAAAACCCTCTCCCATCAGGACATGCGTGACAGTAATTATGTCCTGTGTCATGTTTACCCTTTTCTTTATTGCTCGCTTCCCTTTCCGGGATGTGTTTTTCCCCGTGAGGGGGTGGATTTATTTATGTTTCACTTGCGCGCACGAAAAACGCCATTGCTACGTACGTTGCTTTTCTTGAATTATTTTAGCTACCTCCCTTCCCCCCTCCCCCCTCCCACCCGTCAGCTGGGATGAGCTTGTTACATCATTTTTCTCACGTTTCGACGTTTCGTTCGTTCGCTCGGTCTCGGTTAGTTTTCCACTCCCCCGCCCTGGCGAAAAACTCGATGGCGTTCTGGAAGAGATTAGTGGCTTGACCGTGCGGTGCGTCCCGGGACATGTGTCGATTACCTACGCTCCCTCCCCAGAGTCCTCGGAATAACGTGGCGCGAGGCATCCTTGCGGATGCTGGAAAGTTGGCGAGCTGGAAAGTCACGTAGCGAATAGTACAAGCGTGAATTGCCGGCGGTTGCACTCGGTGGTTTTCCACCGACCGAACGGGGAGACGGCGGGGTGGTGGTAATTGGCATGTATGAGATTTAATCCTCCCGCAACTTGAGACGATAACGTACAGCAAGCTCTCCTTACCCGGGACAAAAGCAAAGCATGAGGACGAACTGGTCCGGATGGAAAAATGACAATCCGTTTGAACGCTCGACAACGGTCTTGACACAATTTTCGCTTTACGATACGCTCCAACGACTCTTGATTTAACTTGTTTGAAAATCACTTTATTTCATTACACCATCCAGCAATAATATTGTAACTATTGGCAGCGAACCGACGACACACTGTTCGGGTGTAATCTTCCTACCGACTTATGATTTATCAAATGGAAAACTGTCAGTCAAAATGGTTTCGCAAGGCACTCCTTGCGGGTGGGTGCCTTTTACGGAGAACCTCCTCCCTTCCCGTCACGCGTGTTAGTCAACTCAAGCGGAAGGAAAAGCCAAAACATTGACGTACGAAGTGGAAAATGCCCTTGCGGTACGGAACGCCAGAAGCCACAGTTGTGACTCCGGATGGCTGTCCATTCCATTTCGCTAACCATCAGTTCTGCTTCTTACTTATTTCGGCTTCATTTGTTGACTTCTATTCAACGATGGCGTCTGGCGTCGTGGACATTCGTGCAATCATTTCTTTTACCACCAGTTTAAAGCCAACGACAGTTGCAACGCCTTGACGGTTTGCGGTGGTCGTAGCCATTCATTTCAACAATTTGTTTGCTTCCAAACCATCAAAATTTACTTGATGATGAGAAATGTGGCACAAACGTTGTTGAAATTGGAGAGGACTTTTATTTTTAGTAATAAGTTTAACATGTTTCGTTTACACTAACTACGATGGTGCTAATGCTGGACTCGCAATTATAGCCTAAACACATTATTTTATAAATTGTTTGTACAATTGTGCTTTTTACAATATTTCTATTTAAATTTAAATGAAGAAAATCTGACCATTTGGGAAAACCTACAAAACTCTAGCTTTTCTCTTGCGTAGGAACATTGAAAAAGGAAATGAATAAAAAGAACGGAAAAGTAAACAAAAATAAAAAAAACTTAAGAAACTAATACAAATCCTAAACCGTAACTATTAAATGCAGTACAAGTCGTTAACTAAACGAACACTTTGTACGATATTGTTCGTTTTCAGTTCTTATAAGAGTTCAAATTAATAAAATTAGATAATTTAGATCAAAGCACTTATTTGATTAAGAAACAAATTTAGATTAAATTCACGAAATCATCAATAGCTTTCATCCATTATCATCATCTATCTTTTGGAAGAATTGTTCTCCACACTGATAATATTTTTAATTTGATCTCTTTTATATACGTTAGTTTTATACTAACCAACACAAAATACTAGAATGAAGAGACTGACTGAGAAAATGACTTCATCAAAACTCAAATTAAAGAAATCAGTTGCATAATTCTCTTATTTTCATGGTTTCCTTTCATTCGGAAGTAAATCCACAAACTTGTCACTTATTTTAGAAGACTTGCTAGTTTTTATCAAATTAAATCCAACATCAAAACTTGAAAAAAATATTGACAAACAGAACGGGACCCTCTAAAACAGCCGCATCTGATCTCACCGGAAGATTCATAAATCACAACTTCAGTTCTGATGTTTACAATGTTACCTGATAAATAATGTAGTTTATCTCTCCTTTGATATTTTATGTTCCACTACGAATTTTTGTTCAAAACGTATTCATTGTATCTTATTCCTAGTTTTGTCACATTGTTACTCCACGTAATTTCTGATACGTTAGTTTTTACTTTACGATTGGACTCCTTTTTCATCAGCCGTGATGCAATTGAAAATGATTATATCGTCAAATTTATTGTCGTTAGTTTTGAACTGACGTGTTTTGCAGCCAACAAATGGTTAAAATACAGAAAAAGAGGTCTCAGGAAGGTTGGCAGAGGAGCATAATCGTCGGGAGAAAGCATGATGTAGATAATTGCGATCTATTTTGCTTTTAAAATGTAATGTGAAATATTGTTCGGTGCATTGTTTCGAAGAAGTCGATTTTAATATATTGCAAGCAAGAAAGCTGAAGGAGCTAGTTGAAAATTGAGTATACCCTCTAGCCTCACAATGGCGGAATTGTGACTTAATTCCCGAACGCGGCTAAGATCTGCAACGGAGTGTAAGAATTTGAACAATTTGCCTGTAGTGAATAACGTAGACGCCTCGAGGAAGACGTAGCAAATCGTGAATCCTGCGAGCTGACGGATACCATAACGAAATGTTTGTGAGCAACATAATTAAGGAGGAAGGAATAAAAAATACAACGACAACGTCGACGACGACGGCACCCAACCCGGCCTGGAGATGGAGCTGCACGAAATGCAAATAAAAACGTCCAACCCGGGCAATAGGTCGGGGTCGGGGCCAACTGCTGGCAACGGTAGGACTAACAATATAATCGCATTCCGATTAATTGAATTCCTTAGCAATATCAATCGTGGAGAATGCTGGGCTTCTGGGAGCAGGCATCTGTTTTCTCCCTTTTCTGCACTGAAGCATCCATTCCTGCTCCTGCTGTGGTTGGGGAGGCGATCCCTTCCATCCAGCTCCGGGGAAACGTTGCGAACCGTTCCGGGGGCAGTTGATGAAGGCTGTCACTCTCGCAAACGCAATCTGTGCTTCATCGTGATGCTGTGCATTCCATCAATTTCTCGATTATCAATTTCTGCTCCAGTTTTTCGACCGATTGTGTGTAAGCCGATATTTGCCATGGTCCAACGGTTTGTTTGTGTGTTGTATAACTCATCCCACAATAGGACTTTATTATTGCAGCTCTTGAAGTCATCTTAAGATAAGTTTATTGTTTTTGTAAAGTCAAGTTCTTCAATTCTGGCTAAATGTTAATATCGCACACTTCGACGGCTTCTCTTCTCCAGCTTTTCGGATGATTTTGTGTGAGCCGATATTTGCCTCAATGGTTTGTTTGCATGTTCTATAACTCAGCCTACAATATGGCTTTATTCTTGCTGTTCCTGAAGTCGTATTAAGATAAGTTTATTATATTTTAAAATGTTTGGTTTCTTAATTCTGAATAAAAGTTGATATTGTTCGTTGGATCCATTTGGTTTTTCGAACGATTGTGTGTAAGCTTGCTTCAATCCTAGTCCAATGGTTTCTTTGTGTATAGTATAGCTCATCGTATAATATGAGAATACTATTCCAACTCATGAAATCATGTCCAGACAAGTATGTTATTTTTAGAAAACTGATTCTTTAATTCTGATTAAATGTTTATAGTGTACTTTTCATTATTTTCAATTTCTTCTTAAAGTTTGCGAATGACAGCATGTAAATCAATTTGCTTTGCTTCAATCCTAGTCCAATGGTTTGTTTGTGTGTTGTATAACTCACCTTATAGTATGACTCTATCATTGCAACTCCTGAAGTCATATTCAGATACATTTGTTATACTCAAACAATCAGGTTCTTCAATTCAGGATAAACCTTGATGTTATGTATTTCATCAATTTCTCGATCAACAATCTCTAGAAGTGAAATTCTTCGAAAAAAAAACAGCACCATACAACGTACCAGGAACACTTGAAACAAACCCATAATCACCTAATCTCGTTAAAGACAAGTGAATTGTAATCAAAGAAATAGCTCACTTTTTAAAATGACTCTCAATTTCCCGAATTATCGGTTGCGAATTACGGCAGCCAGGAAGAAGGCTCATCCTGGCAGCATGCGGATTGCACAGGATGCCTTTCGGTTGCTCCTTCGCATTCTGGTACTTAACGCTCGAGTGTGCGACGTGCCGAGTTCAAAGTCGTCGACGGAAGTAATCGACACTTCGAGTGCAAATCCGATCGTAGCCGAAGCACCTGGCAGATACGTCACGGCGGATTTGTTCGAGGCTCGAGGCTCATCCTCGACGACTTTGGGACGGTGGTCTGGTGGTAAGAATATTGCTTATATCTGAAACGAGCGACGGAGTTTCTATTGGTGGAGTTGGCGTTAGGGCCTTCTGTTACACTTGACGTTGGCGAAAAGGGGTTGCCTCCGGAAGGGAGGGACTTTGTGCACTATTGTGTGATGGTAAACGTGCACTAATTTCAAGCTCAAGCTGATCATAGTTTCACTTAGTCGGTAGATGCTATTCACATCCATTTGAGCGAGTCTCTTTTCTGTAACCTCTAGCCATATGGTATTCCTTGCCGAGGGTGGCCAGCTCCCTGTAGCCGAGCCATTTGTACCGAGAAACATGCACAACTAATAAGATTATTAGAAAAAAGGATGCAACATCAAAATACAAAAACAAAAAGGTGTACACAGAATCACCCAATTTCTCGGTCGGAAGGCAAGCGGGCGGCCATTTAGTTCGACAAGTGTACACGGAGGGGGATGGAGAAACAACCGTACACCCAAAAGCAACTGAGCACGAAAAGGGCGAACGATTTTTGTGAGAGATGCAAAGTTGAATTGCATCTGCATTGCGGGAGTTTGTGTTTCCTCATCAAAAAGGTATAACCATAATCTAACCTTGTGAAAATAATGCTCTAACCGGGCCGCAACTTCTACTCACCCCTTCCTTGGCCACCCCAATAAAGATCTTTGTCTCTCGCACACTCTCACCGCTCGTGTACGTGTATGCGCACACACACCCCACCCCAGCCCGCTCGAGCTCGATGCACTTTACCTGCATTTTGCACCGAAATCTCCGATAGAGTTCAGATGGCCGTGCTCCAGAAAATCAACCCTCGCCCGGCTCCAGGGGCGGTTGCGGGTTGGAACGGCCTGGGACGGGGAGAAAAATACCGAAGGGAAGCATCAAAGAAAGGGAGAGAGAGAGGGAGAGCGAATCGAGACGGTGCATCCGAGCAGATGCAGCAGCAGCAGCACCAGCAGCGCTTGCTTGTGTATGCACGATTAATGTTTCACTCCATGTGCTGCTGGATTCAATTATACAAATTTCAGGTGAATTTAATTCATTTAAACTTCCCGGCGCTTTCCCGGGGCCGGAGCTTTCCCTTTTTCCCCACCTCCGAGGGTCAGGGGGGGGGGCATCGAGCTTCGAGGAAGATGCGGAGGATAATTTGTAAAAAGGCTCGGGGTGAATCGTCCTCCGGGGGGAAGAAGGACGTCGAAGGCCAGGGAAAACCTTACGCCAAGTGTGCGTGCGTTGTGTGTCGATGTGTGTGACTTACCTTTCGATTCCCGGTTTCCCAATGGTGACTTCACGATGGAGCTGGATCTCTGGAAAACGGCACTCGCTCACACATTCGCCAGTCCTACGGCAACAGTAAATTAGTTCCCCACACAACGTTGTACCGCTAGCGAAAAGGTGATTAGTCTTTAGTCCCTTAAGAAGTTGTTTAAATTTGTTGAAAGTTGTAAAAAGGCGTTCCGGTTCTCTAACAGGAATCTTATTTTCACACACTTTTAAACTTCTGGAACAGGTGAAGTCCTGGTCTTTCCACCAGAAAACGATAGCCAGGTCCAATCTTTAAATGGTGTTGCAGGCCGGAGAGTAGTATTGCTTGAATAGAAGGAAACAGGTTCTTATCAGTGGGGTTTGAACTAAACAGTCAATCATGATTTTCACGTTTACATTTTTTAATATTCTAAACTAGTTCTTATGAATTCGCCTTCAATCATATCAAAAATTATATTAGCTGTATGAAATTTTCGCAATGACACTTAGTGTGTATATTAATGGAAACTTATGAACAGCTTGAACGGAGAGAATCAGTCACGTTTCAAAAATCTAAATTACTGTGATCAAGAGAATGTTTGATGAATTACCCAAACCTGACAATTTTCTGAAATGAATGACAGAAAGACGCTTCCCAATAGATATGTGTTTAATTTTACTGCGAGGTATTGAAAAACGTTTTATCTATTTAATAAAATAACTTTTCAGTTCGTTTCAAAACTGAAAAAGTATTTTTTATTATATGCCTAAAAAAGTTAAAGTTAATAAAATTTAAAGCTTTATTACTATGCTTTAAAATGAACAGGACGCAATATTCGCTATCCAATGTGTGTCCATTTTACTAAAACTGTTCTTTGAATTTTCCAATTTGTGGTTTCATTAATTCATTTTTCAACTGATCCTTTCATTTTAACTCCATCAAAAACACGAAAATGCGACTTTTGATGACGTTTCCTTCATCAAAACTCTATTCTGATAGTTCAGTTTCATCACTTTCACAATTTCATTTTTTTTAATTTAATTCAGAAATAAATCCTTAAACTCGTCACGCATTTGATAAGACAAACAATTGTTTGGTTAAATAATTCCTGCATAGAAACTTTGAAAAACTATGGGCAACAAGTCAGCTGTTCCAAACAGCTGCTAGTTTGCTTACCATATGATCCGCTTCTAGGTAGGTGTTATGTCTTGTACACTGCACACTTTCAACGAATTATTCAAATTATCGTTGACTCTCCGTGATCTTAGTATTGATTCATTTGTAAAAAAAGTTGCTCAGAACAAAAAGTTGTTTCACAAAACTTGGTAAAATAATTGAGAAAATAATTAAATTAGGATAATTAAGAATAAGTTTTTTTTGTAAATGTACCTATGTTAACTTCTCTTTTCACACATTTGAAATATTGTTCCACTCGTTTCAAACAGCAGGTAGTAAGAACTCCATCGATTATATTAATAAATAGCACGTTTATCTAAATTAAACACTATTGCGTTGTTGAAATTAAACACTATTGCGCTTTTCGCGTACTGATTGCTCCGCCAATGTTGTTACATTAAAAACTCTCTAGTTTTTCGTCAGGTTTGTTGTCCATATGAACACTATTTATTCGCTTTTCTTGAAAAATCTTTGTTAATCCTTTGCTCTTGTCAACCACCATGTATCACCAGGCGATATTCTTGATGAAATTGTTTAAATTGAAGATGGTTCAGACCTTTTCATCGCAGTTCGTGAAGCCACATTCACAAAACAAAACTTTATATTCGTCCGAAAGCCAACACTCAAAGATCAAAACATTCCATATATTGTGACGAAGGGCCCGCGGGCAACATGTTTTACATCTCTGGTCTAGAACACTCTAAGAGTGTCGAAGTTGTAGAATGTTAAAACCAGTTGCGGACTTTTCCGGACGGATGTGTGGTCAATCCGGTAGCTCCCAATCGCCCCGCGGTAAGCGGCTTTTGCTTTGGAGAACTAGATCCAGGCCGGTCAGCCAGAGAGAGAGAGAGAGAGAGAGGGAGAAGGGGTTTGAAATGAGGGTGATAAATTTTACTGCCCCAACAATGGTGCCCTTTTCCGTTTGATTGCGCTGGCTTGATTCTTTTACAATGGGCCAGCAAAGGGTCCGCTTTTTTTTTAAGGGAAACCCTCACCGGAAGAGGCACATCTAAGGGTCGGAAAGCATCATCTCGGTATCCTCGCATTGAGTATCAATCAGCGCGATGGGAGAAGCTGCTGTCGTTCGGTTGGTGATTAAGTCATCTTTCCACGAGCAGCTGAAACACGAGGTGTCATAATTTTCCCGCTTGCTGGGATTAACCGCGGGGGGAATGCTTCACGAACGTAGGGTTGTATTGGGAAACACTTTATCCTCTCGGAGTGTGTGCGTGGCGTATATATATTTGCATCTTACCGCTTTCCTCGATGCAACAGAGTGCAGCATTAACAACGCAATAAAATAAATCTCCTTCTCAGAAAAAAAGAAGAGTTTTGCAAAAGAAAAACCACACCCACACAAACACACACACGATTTGATGCAAAGGAGACGCAAGTTCGTAAGCAGCTCCATTACCTAATGACAGTCTACCCATCGCCACTGATTAACACATTCCTAACGCAAACTTATTTATTCATTACGCTTCGACGCTAGTGTTGAAGCCTGTAACACACATAAAGGCACACACACACACACACGCCGCTGACAGCAGGAGCAGCAACAGCAGACGTTTAATGTGCCAATTTGCATAAATTTATTACGCCGTTCGCACTACTAACGAGCCTTACGCCAAATGACCTTTTACAGAATGAATTAATTGCTTGTGAGAGAAACTTCTACTTCTGCACGTAGGCAAGGGGGAAAGCGAAGGGGTTACAATGAGGAAGAGGAAGCGTTCAGGAGGGTTGGAGGAGCAAAAGAAATCCCACCGATATTAAGCTATCGCAGCCCCCCCGACGCAAGCAGTCGTCCTTCTGAAGGACCGATCGCTTCCCTATTTGGATGGAAGCGCTCGCACAAACATTGAAATACAAATTCCGCACACAAACGCACCAGGTCCGGGGGGGAGGGAGTGGGTTCGCTGGTCTGGCAGGCCAATAAAGGATAAATTTATTGCCGGGCATGGTAACATCACAAAATCGAAATATTATTACGCTTGATTGGCAATCCGGCACCGAAGGCAATCGACACGATTACGGATCGTCAATGTCTTCGCATGCAGAAGCTGTTATTGTGCCATAAAACCGATGCTACCAGCGACTACTGGTACCCGCACGGGCTTTGTCTTGCGGCTCAAGCACCTAACCACTCCGTTCCTTTTGCGCACGCTGCACGACTATGACTTTATGTAACTTTTTTCTGTTTTGGGTGTTTCTCTTTTCCTGAACGCAGCCTTACTCCAAATAGACCAGGGCGCCACGGCGGCGAGGGAGGAGGTTCAGAGCTCAGACTCCTCGAAGGGGCTCCAGGGTAAAATCGCTTAATCCACACGGCGGGCACGAGGACAACAGCTCCAGCACGCACGATCTGCGACCTCGGTATGCGCATAATCAGGTAGGCAAAGTAGATCAAACTCGGCGGAAGGTGGGCCACCTTGAGCCGGAAGGGTTTTTTTTATGAGGAGTTGGTTTGTAAATCGTCCAGTTTCTCAACTCAACTTCCGTTTGCCAGAGTTTTTTTACCCGCCGCTCTTTCAACAGTCTCCAGTAAGCTTAGATCCTTGATTCCATTCACCATGATGGCTTTAGTTTGTCTTATTTGTAACTGAACTCACTCAGAATGAATGACGTGTCTTTCGTGATGTAAAACTTTGCTCGGGAAACGAACCGATCTTGATTGAAGTCACCACGAGTGTCGAGCCAAGCCAGAATACCTCAAACTATTAATCCCATTTATAACCGCTTCTCTGACGTATGTCTTGTATATACTAAGTATTAGAACTTAGATTTGTGATATTCTGGAGTATGGAGCTGACATCATTTATGATTTGAAGTACAAATACAAGTACATATATAAACACAAGTGAAAAGAAAACTCTTAAATTTCGATACCAGATCAGACCATTTGCTCTTAGCCAGAGATCGCATTTCAAGAGCGAAATAGTCACAGGACTACGGGTGAAGGCGTCACTTACAGTACATGTGATCTGATCAGATCAAATCAAGAAACGACTATGGGAAAGGAGCATATTGGAGTAAATCAAATTGGAGATTTAAGCTGGACAATTCGGAGTGTTTGCTCCCACATTTTTGGATCAGATCAGATCATAAGAAGCTATATTTAGCTCTTTTCGTCGCTAACTTAAACGTCCTTTTGGAAAACGTTATTCTGAGTGAGTTTGGATCATTCTGAGTGAGTAGACGAATTAACTCGCTATTTCAACCCACATATTCCGAATTGACTCACGTTAGTCACTCGTTATTCTCATCGCTACTTATTGAAGTCCGAAGGGCTTCGAGCAGTTCGCAGCTCGGCCTTGCAGTGTTTACGGCGTAAAGAAAGGAAATCAAATCTGCCCTTCTCGATCGAGGCATTGGCTTCACCTCGATCTCGTCTCCTACCTCCCTCCCATAGCCTTGAGCAGCGCGGGAATTCTGCCAAGAGAGAGATCAGTGCGCGGGGCGTCTCAAGTTGCGGACGATGGAATTTCCTGAGCCGACGCGTCGAAGACGCCTAGACAACAAACAAAGCCGTTCGATCACGTCTTCGATACCTTTTTTTTCGTCTTCTTTTTCTTCTCGCCATCGGGTGGTTGTGTTGGGACGGCTTGTATATTAATGAGCCAACAGACAAGACAATTTGTGCCACGGTGCTCCGTAGGTCTCCGGTGCGCGTGCAGACCTGTGTCGCTCTTTCGCCTTCGCGCATGGTAATCCTCAATCCTGGGACTTGAGGAAGAAGAGCATAGGGAGGGCTGTGAGAGGGTGGAGTAAAGGGGGGCCTGAAACAAATCAGCGCGCTAAGCAGGCGCTACGCTCTGGCCGCCGTGTTCGATCCATCGATCGTGCGCGCGCGCGCTTCTGCGTGGGCGGAAGCCACACATATTATGTATGGAATCCGTGCGCCTCAAACTTCGCATTTGCTTCGCCCGTTCCCCCCTCGCCGATGCTGACCACGGTCTTGCTAACGAACCGTTGGATATTTGTTTTCGAGCGCCGTTTGTCCGTTATTGCCGTATGTAAGCCATCAAGCTGAGACCTGAAACCTGAATCGACAACACCAAGGCGTGTGAGTAAAGTCCTTGCGAGTGTCAAGAAGCAGCATGAAGTGTGCAGTTAAACGAACAATATAAAAATATAATACTCGCGCATGTCGCCACGAGCAACGACGACGACGACGCCGATGAGGCCGCGAACCTCACCGTCGTCCATCGTTGTTGGTAGGACGGTTGAGGCTTAATTTATTCCACAGAAATCACTTCACGAAGCGGTCGGGGTCGGCCGAGACGCGGTAATGTAGGCGAATATCTTCTTCTGCCTCCATCACCACAGGTCGGCCATATAAACATTTTGTGCGACATCCCATCTCACCCGAAGCGTGCGCGGTTTGGGTTTTTAGAGCTCGCACCGTCCGAGGGGTAGGCAGATAACGATTTATAATTGAATTGAAATTTAATGGTTATCCAATTTAATGAGGTTGATAATCGCCAATGATTGCATGCGAGCGTTTTGTGGTCGAAGGAGACGTTAAAACAGTCGATCGTTTCCCAGAAAGTTTGATGTAAAAGTTTCACACGACCGGCGAAGACGCCTCGACTTGGGTGATGCTCGATAAAACCCGGCCGTTACGTTGTTGGTGATCCTCCAGCCTCCAGCGCTGTGCCGTGTTCGCGTGCCTATCCTTTTCCGTACGAATTCCGATCGTCCGTCGTGTGGCAGGTGTCGCGATTCCCGGAAAGGTTCAGCTCCAGGATGCAAACATCGAAAAGATACGAAGACAAGAAAGAAGTCCACAGGGACCAAGCGAGAGGTCGTGCAAATCTCCGATCAAGTAACCAGAACCGTGTTCGAACAACGAGTTGTAGATTGGGGCGTGTATTTCCAATTTCCCCGCTCCCTTTCGGAGCGTACGCGTGCCAGTGTCACGCCAGCCTCGACCTGGTGAGGTGAAAGTGGACTATTTGCGCTCAACAAAACCACCCATTTTTTGTGTAAAACGCACGATCGTGCTGCCCGATAGCGCCGGACTACAATCCCGGACCCAATCCCGTCACCCTACGAGGCTGAGGGAGATCCTAAGGAGGGGGACTATAAATTAAAGCTTTTTATGGGATTTCACTCCCGAGGCTGCGATGCTGCTGGAACAGATGTTGGACATTCCACCTCGGACGGCTTCCGTCCGGGAACGTGGGAGGGGGTGAGGTTGGCAGGGGGATAACCGGTAATCGCGAGATCGAGGACTAGCGGTGTGGACGCCCCGGTGGATCCAATGGGCCGGCTTGAGACAGCGAGATCCACATCCGGCCCGAAGATTTGCGCTTTTTGATAGCTTTCCTGCTGTCGGGATCATTGTATTTTGCTGGTTCTGTTTTTCCTTCAGCCCTTTTCTTTTACGCTAGATGGAGCTTTGTGGCTTGTTTTTTGTATAGAGCCTGCTTGATGTTGGTTTTTAATGTCTACACGGTCGAGACATCGCACCATGGAACTACGCCACTCCATCGCCATATGATACCAACGATTCCAATTAGATGCTGGTTTCACTCTTCACACTGCACCGTTTTCATTTGCTGTATGCGCATACGAATGGCCATGGTTCCGCAAAATCTCAATCGATGTCGGACATATAACCCCTAATCCATATTTTAGTGTAGCTCTTGCGTCGTCGGAATCTGCCACGTCGGATGCCCTATTTTCGAAGTGGGTAATAAACATGCTTGCGTTTTTACTTAACGCCTGCTTTTTGTCCAGTGGTAGGAGTGCTAGAACCCCTGTGGATGTGAATTGGCCATGCCTCATTTCACAATGTAGTACTACAATAACAAGTTCCCGGGCTGACTATTTCCCATGCAGATACTTGATCTTGAAGAAGGGTCCTACAAGTTTCTTCGCCTACTGCTCCTTCTTGGCGTAACCACCGTCTTGGTCATTCCTGTCCGTTGAGGGCTTACAAGACTTTTTTTCCCTTTGTATACGTTGTTAGTGTTCTTTGGTACAGGGGAGGGTGAGGTCCTGGTTGGGATTCGAACCCACGCTGTCGAAGTGATGAGCCTCAGCACTAATGGACCGATTTTCCAATTGGAGCTACCTCTTGGGTTTCGCGGACTTCCTATCATGGCGTACTAGTGTAACCAAGTGAAGGTTTTTGTTGGGTTTGCATTGTACAGAACCCTTCCTTTTTAGAGGATATAACATATTTTAAGCTTCTCGAATATAACGTCGGTAAAGCTCCAACTACCGGATCCGAGACTCTTTCCTCTAATAGAAGGTAAATTCCGCGCCTAGAAATAGTGTTAGGATTTGATTTAGGATCGGCAAAAAAATGTATACAAATATAATGCAGCAGTAAAAATTTAAGTAATGAATAGTAAGGAGCTGTCAAAACAAATAGATCGAAGGCAGCAATAACCGGACCGGTGGACGCTCGGACAGCAGCAACAGCCGCGGAAATAATCCGCTGATAAGATCTTCGGTCATAAATAATAATTTATGGTTCCATGTGGGGGGGCCTGCGACCGTCGTAAAAATGGCGCAACGTGCCGAGTGATTATATTTTGCAAGCGCGTCTCACCCCGCCAGAATCGCCAGCCACTTTACTGTCGGCTGTTTTGTGATTTTTATTTTTATTTTTGTTCTTTGCTATTTTCCACGGGTTTATGGGGAGATTTTTAATAATTTTACTACCAAGCCGATCATTATTTTTATAGGCTGGAAGTTTATGCAACAGTAGGCCAAGCAAGGGAAGAGGAACGTTTGATTATTGCACAAAATTGAGATATTTCGTCGTACTTGTCCGAATACGGTATGCCGATAAAGCGAGCAACGCTATTGAAGCTAGATCCTGAAAATATGCTTTGTAATCGATAACATTTGTTTACAGCTACATTGGAAATTAAATATTTGCCAATTTATTAACCTTTTTATAGCCGTGAGATTGATCAATTTCAGTTTTATTAGTTGTATGTGCCTGCACTAGTTCTAAATGAAATATCTACCTGCTTCACACCTGCTATCTGCTCGAATACCTGTTATCTGCTCGAATTGATTACAGCACACTTAAACCTGATAGTCTAAACAAGCCTTAATTAATTTGTTTACTTTTTCGACCAAAAGGTGCATCTTTCGTTCTGCGTGATCAGTAGTGGCTGCTATCGTAATCGTTTTGCCAGTGATTTTGTGTTGTGATTGTGTGTAGTTTTGTGCATTGGAAGTGTAACGTACTATTGATTCGATAATCTCATTGATGTTCCGATCGGCAAAAAGGAATGGTGGCGAACTTCGCAGTAATAAACACAGGCAAAGTGTGAATGAACAGTCTGAACCCTTGGCCACAGCTGCAAACCCGTACGCTGCTGCGAGAAATGTCTCCCAACTAACTACATATGTGCAGCTCTATTGCTTCGTTATCTACTGCACTGTGCGGAAATGTGCGAGTTGAACTGCGGAACTTGTTACACAAACTTTGCCCGAAAGAAAAAGCAGACGACGAGGAACTATAAACAAAACGACAGCGGATTATCGCAACAACAAAGCAGTAAAGTTGATTTTAAATCTCGGCAACATTCGGAGCAAAAACACCCTCCCGATGGCGAGTCGTATATGTTTTAAGATCCTTGAACGCTGGCGTAAGTAAAACTTTTCCCTGGCCACTGAGACTGGCTCGCGTACGCAACATGTTGTCTTGTCGGCGGCGGTGGGAGCGCCTCAGCTTTGTGGTCATTTTCCCTCCGCACACCGAGTTGGTCACTGACAAAATATCATAATTAAATTTTATGGAACACAGCGCTGTCCGGCTGTTTACGAGAGCTCTAATGGTTTGATGACTACGTTTCGGCTCCGGTTGCTGACTTGCAAGTTGGCTCGTTTAATGAGAGCGTCCGCCGACTGTTGCGCGGTCTGGCAGCTGTGGTTTGGTTTTGATATGTTTTAAGCTTTTTTTTCGGGTTTCTAAAAATGTTTTTTCAAAAAAATATGACACGCACAGACTCGCTGCGCCACCACTTTGCTCTCGCTTTCCACCAGCCTCTCGTGCGTTTTGCACAAAGTTTATATTCTTCGGTGCAAAATTTTTACCATAACTCGAGGCAGATTTTGTTATCATAACCGCTTTACAGTGAAATTGTTTTCCGACGGTAGGTTGATTGAAAAGCTGTCGATTTGATCGATAAAGTTCATTGCGATGTAACAAGTTTTCAATGGTGGCTATCAAAAAAAGTGCTTCAAGAAAATTATGGTTAAGATTTTTCCTTTTAAATGGACAATCGCAGCCGTCAGCGATAAAAATGTTTGATTGACAAATGTTTAAAGCAGTGTCGTTCGGCGTTTAAAAAAAAAAGGTATGTGACGGAAAGAACGTTTTAAAAAACATAAAAAGGGAATGATTCTGACCCGTTTCTCTCTTTCTCTTTTAGGTATTGTATATTATATAACTTAAATTTTTGTTTGAAAGGAGATGGGGGTGGATTTTCAAGAGACAGTAATGAACACCCGAGCAGTACAACTGAGCAATGGGTACGAGAAAAATGCACGAAGTTAGAACGAAAGAACTGGCAGAAAGACATTCGTAGTGCATATAACAAGTGACCTGATGCGAGCCTTTTTAAGCCGCGTACGTGTGCGTACGTGTGCTGTGCGTGGAATAAATTAATTTATGAAACCTTTTCCCGATATTCGAATGCAAATTTTCGTAATTCCTCGTCGCTGCTTGCGGTGGTTGATGAAACAACAAAAAGAGAAAAAACAACAACAGGGGAAACTATAACGCTTTCCCTGGAGGCGGAAAACAAATCCCCCTGGGAAAATATGTACCGATATTGCTACAGGAGTACTCGCAAAAAAGGGACCGCTTGGATCCGGGGACATAAGGGGATGGCGAAGAAAAGGTAACCGATTGCATCACCGATACAGCACCTGTTCGATTGCAGTAATTTATACACCGAGCAGCTGTAAAAAGCGAAATTGGTAAAAATCGACCTGTCTTTGAGCAAGGCACAGAATGATAAAAATAAAAATGTTCCCACCGTACATATATATGCTGCGCGGACAAAGAAATCATCGATGGGGATTGCAATAACGAAGTGGAACGTACGAAAAAAAGGCGTACACTTGCATTGCACTTTCTCTACACGGACTGCGTAATACTACGTGGTTTGCGGTTCGTGAGGTAATTATATTTATTATATTTTAGTTATTTCAATTGAATTGGATGAATTTTGCCGAAAAATAATTGTTCGTTGTCTCCTTTCCAGGTGCATTTGAATGTACGTGCGCTTCAATCACTAATGAGGGATCTTCGATTAAGCATAGGCGGTCATATGCTGCTCCTACAAACAAGTTACGGCTCAGTAGAAGAGCGAATTGCAGCGAGAAATTAAGAAACTTAGGAAAAATCTGCAACACAACCGGTTGTGCCTCAACTGATTGCATCTAGGAAAACTGTGGTGCAAACACGAAGAAGAAACACCTATCGTTTCTATCTCCTGCTTCGCACCAACTTACGTAGCCAGCGCATCGTTTTTTCAGTGATTAAGAAACTCTCGGTTGGTTGATCAGCGAGCTCGAGTTCCCGTGCCCGGCATGTTTGGCGAGGCGAACGCTGGCGCTCATAAAGTGCATGCCGCGTATTACGAAACCGGTTCTGGAACCGCCGGGAGGCATTAAAACATGCGACCTTAAGAACACTTAAAAACGTTCAACCTATTTTCAGCCCGCATGGGATTGCGCAGGGAACGAGCTTAAGCGGTCAGTGTTCGGGTTGCTTTGCCTTTTATCTTTAATTGTTTTCGTTTTGCTATGATAGCTTTCAAAACTCCACTTGAGCCGAGTTTTATGAGTAAGGTTCTGTACGGCCCTAGCCGAGGAGTTAAATAAGGTAACAATCCTAGCAAGCTAACACGTGCATATACGAATCGAAAAGATACGTATAACTAAACGGACTGATAAACTAGCTGAGGGATTTCACAAAAACATGGTCAAGAGTAGGTAAAGATTCGAAGGGCCAACATTTAATAGCAGACTGTGTATTTTACAATTATTATTATTGCAAGAACGTTACCTTCTTCTTTAAGCCCATTTTCAACCCGTTGCATTTCGTCGTGATTGTTCATGCGAAAAACCAAAAACCATTCAACTAGCTGAAGGTACTGCATGATGAATAATTGGCTACCTGAGCACCATTCTGTTCGTACCCCCCCACACCCCCGCGACGCGGAATGCCAAAAAAGGGTTCCACCAGCAGTATGGTGAAGAAAAATGGTGACATTAGAAATTATCGCCGCTAATTTATGACAAAATGGAATTTTCAAGTTTCGAATTAATCAGCCCGCGTGCCGTAGAGTACCCCTTGATTGCTCTGTTTTGTTTTGGATTTGGGGTTGACCATTTTATCACTCCGCTTCCGCCCTGCTCGGGGCCGCCAAAACTGGCCCTTTCCCGGGGCCTCGCGGTCCGGCAGGAAGTCACCACCAAGTCGGTGGTGATGCAAACCGAAAGTGGAAGCTCAATGAAATGGGTGTTATTTTTCTCGTCTTTATTTAGCAACCTGTCGACGCTGAAATTGGAATAGTATTCAAACCTTGGGGGGAAGAGGCATCTGCTATCGAAAACTAAAGGACAAACATCTTCCAAACCAAACGGAACTGGAAACGTGGTCGTTTTTCCTGCAGTTGCGAAGGGGCGCGATCCGAGATAAAGCCGCTCGAGCTGCTAAGCAAAAGGTGGGGTGGATCTTTAGCCCTCTTATTTTGGGTTTTTTTTGGCGCTGCGTTCCTCTGACCCGTTCGCCGACCACTTTAAACACACACACACTCCTGCCTGCCACAGTGTTTAAATATTTGGTCCCGCAGCAGCCCGCTACTTGGGTGATCTTTTATGTCGTTTTAACTGGTTTTCCATTTGTTTATCTATTAATTTACCCTACCCCGAAACCCCATTCGCCGGCTTCCGAAGCACGAAGCATAACAACAACAAAAAAAAAAAAAAAACCATGCGTCACAGTAACCGCTAAAGCGCTCTAACGTACGCTTCCTTCGGAGCACTCCATCATTCGTCCATCCAACCTTTTTCCGCCGGGTTGGAATATTGTTTCACCCGCTTCTAATTAGCCGCGGTCATATCTCGGACCCCCGGCCCCGTAATCTCGGGCAGACAATCTCCTATCGGCCACCGGGAGCTCGACGCGCGCGCCGTGCGTTTGGAGGTTATATTTCGATTCAGGTGGCTCGTCCGAGCCAGTCCGGTGAGACCCGGTGAGTCGTGAAGCATAATTGGTGATTAAGAGAGAAATCATTATTTTTCGGTATTTTTTCCGCCCCCTCCCAACATGCCCGTTTGCTGCCCGTTGTTGGTTGGTTTCGCGGGGCAGGAAGCGAAACCCGCTCGGGAAAGCGCTCCTTTGGGGTGGAGAGGCCAGGGACGGGGGGTTGGTGTAAAGACAGGAAGCTGGCCGTTTTGTGGCGATATAGTTTGACGGATCGTTGTCATTTCCTGTGGCTGGTGTTTTATTTCATTCATTTATGGCACATAACGTGAGATGTTTCTTGAATCGTTCCGATGGTTCCTGTCGACCGTGTGTGTGTGTGTGTGTGTGTGTGCTACTTATCCGGCAGAGGAAATTATTTTATGTTATCTGCAATGTTGATTGATGTTATGCCAGATCAAGTTAGGCAAATATTTCGTTTCCCTTTCCCATCGGCTCCGTTATATTCTTTTCGAACTTTCAATCTAGCTTTTCAGCAACGTTACATTAAGTCACGGAAGCTTATCACGTACTCAAACAAATTGGTCCACTGTGCTTCGTTTCAGCAAACTGCGTTAATTCGTTGATTAGTAATTGAGAACGAAACGAAAAAAAAGGAAAAACTGGTGCTCCAAACTGCTGCTGCGAAGAAAAATCATTACGAAAAACTAAGCACACAGCTTGCAAATGTACGAAATTAACAGCCGAGCGAGTCATTTGTGGGCCATTATTTTCTGTTCGTTTCAGGCCCCTCCTCAGGAGCAAATGGTTTTCGCCTTGGACCGCGCCAGCTTGCCGTTGTGGGACGGAGGCGCCAAATTGAATAATTAAATTACCTGACGAAATTATTGCCAATGCATGGCTGGAATGCACACAACAAGGGCTCGGAGGCGAAGATCTTTTCATTCTTGTTGTGATAAATTTTACGTTTTGTGTCGCGCAAACTATGCCGGCGCCAACTGGGAGCGTGAAAAGCCAGTGATTCGATCCGGGGGGGTGGGGTCGAGGAAAATAGACGTAGCCTAGCGCCAGGATAACAGGAGGAAAATAAAAATACCAACAAAATGGAGTGCAAAATTCCAAACGCAAACGGCTTCACTGTCGTCCTGTCTTGAGGGGTCCTGGGCTTTTTTTCCGATGTGCTCTGGACCCCGGGAAAGCGCGCAGTGTGAGGGGAAAATTCAGAATTGGCCACAGATCGGAAGCAGCGGATGTGAAAAGCGCCCAGCCTTAGGATCCGGTGGAATCGCATTGGGGGGGGCGCGCGTGGGGGGAGGGAAAGGAAAGCGATGGGAAATAGATGGAAAACAGCGAAATAGGAGAAGTGGAAAATTCAATAAAACGGCCCATACCATCGGAAGAAAATTAATATGCAACCAGCCCCCGGGAGCTGTTTTGGGGGAGAATGGTGGCGCGGGGTCCGATGGCCACTCACGGCCAGGTATCTGCCTGGCCGTATATTGTCTGTAGCCTACTCTCCCTCCCCCCTCTCCCCCTCCCTCCCATCCCGCTGGATCGTTTGTGTTTCTGTGTGCACGTATTGCTCCTGTTGTTGGGTTTTCCTTCTTTTTTTTTGCGCTCGCTTGTCGTTAATGGAATTATGACCACCGAAATTGTTTTCCAGAAGCGGAGCGCGCTTGTTTAATAGCTAAATTTATTAGGAAGGGATCAGCCGGGTAGGGCCCTCTTGCCCGCCTCCTCCTCCTCCGTCCTACCGCCGCTGTGTTTATATCTTTTTCGACAACAGATTTCCCCTCGGCACCGGGCTTTTGCCACTCACCACCCGGGGGTTTTTCGTCGTCGTCACCGATGAAGATGAACGTGGCGATGGCCTTTGCGAGCAGCGGTGGAAAAAGGTAAGAGATCAGCATAGAGCGCGGCGCATAAAAAGATAATGGAGAAGGAAATTGCTGGTAAACTCAATTCTAGGCGGAAGCTCAGCAGACGGTTTATTGATTAATATGGCAACATATTTGAAGCCCTACCCGGCGGTGCAACAAATATATAGTCTGTGTGTGTGTGTGTGTGTCGACTGTGCCTTTTCCTCAGCGGTAGTGTGCGCTTCAGCAGATGCATCAGAACCGAAAGCAATATTTCTGCACAAAGCGATGTACCTTTCCGAGAACGACGCGATTGATCGCTGCAATCGGGACGCTTTGACAATTTAATATTTTCCCTATCCCTCCCCCCGGCCCCGGGGGAGGTGTGGAGAAAATCATGGAACCACTTCCTGGAACAATATTCGTCGTTCCACCTGTTGGTGGATCCGCTCAGGAATGGGCATTTTTTGCTTCAATGGTGGATTCCCGGTTTCTAACGTTTGCATTAAAAAAATAGACACATTTTCATTGGTGATAAGAAAAAAGTTAAACAAACTAATTGAATGAAGTAAATTTTATTGTAAAGGGACATCTTTTAAGTACTTTAAAAAAATATTCCGACGGTCAGTAAGCAGGCCTTACGGTCCTTGGCCGAAACTTTAGCCACAGCCGACAAAACCAGTCAGTTTTTCAATTGTTTTGTGTCCTTCGTGATTCAAATGCGACTCCGTTTGGCCTTTAAAATGTTGGAATATGTCCTGCCTTTAAGTTTTCAAAATGTTTTTCGATTGGTTGTAGTTGAGAGGCTTAAGGAGGGTTAGCGGTGTGGGGTATTTCAATTATATTTGACCTGTCCAACTCCTCCGATGCTTTTTAGACATTATTTATTGTGGCCAGGTATGTTCAAACTACTGAATCGTACTCTTTATGATGTTTTCTGATAAAGTTGCGTGATTATTGCACACCGTTCACTTCTGCACACGCCGGAAGTGTTGACAAGAAGAACAACGACTTAGTGCAAATCCTTCGCACTGGTTTTGGAGCCACGATATGGCGTTCTATGGGTTTTAAGGGACCCCACAACATTTTAATAATACTGTAACAAGCTTCAAAAGCAACATAAAGATTATTTCACCGTTTTCCATAAGCAGCCAAATAGTCGAAAATCCAAATCAGCTGAGTTCGGCGGACAGGAAATGTCTCACAACATCAAACAAGTTCCTTCCGTGATAAAGCTGGATGTTCCAACATAAAATCAAACGTAGTTGGTTTAATATTTCGGTCATGGTGGATTCAATTGAAACGATACAGTTGTCAAACTTGTTCTAAATTTAATAGAAATGCTACTCTTTATTTTGCTTTTAACAGAAAGTTGCTAGCGTTTTCCGTTTTTGCATGAAACGTCATTAAAATGTGTATATGTGTCAAAAATCTTCTAACGACAACTTCAAAAGGGTTGAGCTGAATATCGATAACGCAACTGCAAATGTTCTTCTACCAGCTGAGGATCGTAGGGTTTTTAACCCGGCACTCTGGCAGAGCATAGCAACCCGAAAACCCGAACACCCCAATTCGATTCCGGAGAATTTCGTCATCGTACCGAGCGGAAGCGCGGCTACGCTGTCAAATGTGAGGCGCCCAAGATTTACGACGCACCACCATATAGCGACGGTACAGGCCGGCCTCAACAGCCGGATCAAAGTGAAACCAAAAGCGCATCGGCCGGAGCCAAACCATATGGTCATGGGCTGGGTCTCACTGCACCGCGGGAGAAGGAAGGGAGCGACGAGAAGCTCGCACGAATATCCCACACACGGCCGGGCGGAAGACATATTTATGCCCTCGAAGATGCCGATGCCATAAATATACACCGTACACCGCCACGCTGAGATGCGTAGCGAACCGGAGGATGCGTGTTTCGCTATTCTGGGCCTGTGAGTAAAGTCGGCCAACATGGCGGCGCAGACCGAAGCCGGGCAAGGTTAGGCGGGCGACGAATAAGGAGTTGCTGCCCGTGCTCTACATATGCCGTTTGTTCTGATGCCACCCTTGGGGGTGAGTCAGAGTGCAGCGGGAAATATCATACTTTCTCATTAGTGGTGCCGAGTTCGAACCAGGGATCAAATGGTTGGTGGGACGTTGAGAAATCGCTGTGTTTATTCCAGCTCTTGTGACGTGAGCGGCGTGTGAAGGTCACTCTCACTTCGACGCGGCCTGTCTAAATGCCACACGAAAAGTAAACAAGAAGCAAGCCGGCCGGCCATTTTTTTTCAGTTTGCTCTCTACAGTTGTTCCCAAACGGCATGTTCCAGGGCAGGGATCGACATACATTTCCAAAGGAGGGCCAGATAAACAAAAGAACCCGAAAGTGCCGGTCGGATACCTTAAACGATGATTTAATGTTTTCAAAGTCATGTTTACCCCTTTTGAACGGAGTATCAACTTTACAAATAGTAAAGCTACAAAAAAGTTACATTGAATAAGTTAAAATATTTGAAATTTTGGACTTCTCCAACGTATGTATTTTGGTTTGTTGTATCCTGCTTATTTATTTCATTGCAGTTGAAATTAATACTCATCTCAAATTAATTTCAATATCTTGGGTTTACAGGCGTACTCTCTGTAATTAAAATAATTCAGCTTCAAGAAGTTTTCAATTTTGTCAGCCAGTTTTTAATTCGTAATGGAGTCAAACATTGTATTCTACCTATTTTGGATGGAGGTATTGCCATTGGATCTTGGACACGATTCACGAGACTAGGAAATGTTTATGAGTCATCCAAAATATCCTCCTTATTTATAAAATGATTTAGTATGTCTAGGCATTGGCATTTTTAGCTTAAAAATTTGTCTTTTATTAATGGTAAAACTTTAATAATTCCATTGAAATAAAATGAAACGGGTGGAAAACTGCTTTAAACTATCAAAGAGAGAAAAAAAACATGCCCAGAAATAGGGATACATGCTAGAAATGTTAGTTACTCAAGTTGGTGATAACACAGACCACCTAAAATTGTAGTCACTTGTCACTTGTAACTTGTAGATCACATGAAAGTGTTCGAAAAGACCGAACATTTTTCGAACTAAATCTTCTTCTGTTGGATACGCTAAGATGATGCAATACGAATTTTAATTTAATGTTACATCATACAAAGAATAGTGAATCAATAGAATAGAACGTGTAGCACGCTTAAAAACACTAGGTTTTATTAGTTGATGGTGAAACATAATAGTTCGACTGGATATGGTGAAAATCCGTAAGCAATCCTTCTGTTTTTACATGTTGTGTGTTAATCTAACATTTCTAACACATAATTGAAAACTTGCTATAAATTTAATGACATCAATAACTTGCATAACAGGCTGAACTATGATTTGAATTAAACTAGCAGTTCAGTATTGATATGGCTGATTTAAATGCTTCCAGATAGCAAAGAACTTCTTCCACATTTGTGAACTTTGTATGATAAGGTGTGAACTTTGATAATGCATCCCACTATTCATTTTAAATCACTATTGATGATCAAAGACAAGCCACCCTATCTAAAATATAAATTTTTTGCTTAAGAATGATTTGAGATGCCGATAAGACTTCATTTTAGCTAATTCCTAGCTTCAAAAACTCGTTTTTGGTTCATGTCATAGGTACTTTATGTCTCTACAATATGCTTTCTTGAGAATTGATCAAGATATTTGGGGTCAAACGTGACAAAAAAACACTAATCTTCACATTTGGGAGTAACTGTAAATTGTTTACATTTTGTACGTTTACAGTTTTTGACAGATCGCGACTCCCATTTCGATTCGGCTTACATTTCCCATTTGGCTTGCCTTTTGGCGGCCTTGATCGCTTCTTCACGTTTCATCTCGGCGTGTTCCCGTACCATATTGCAACATGTGTTTGGTTTCCCCTCTTTCCACTCGCGGACGAAATCATTCACGTTTGATCACGGGCAAGGCATGTCCGAACGCGCGCTGGCGATGACTAATGCCGCTGTTCGCATTATTGTTCGCTGCCAAAACATATGCTCCCAGCCCCTTGAGTGTGTGAGTGTTTTCCTTCCCTTCCGATAGGCTGCGCCAGACTTTTCGCCAACCCGAGACGTGGTTTCCGCAGCCGAACCGCTTCCGCCCTCCCCCGGTGAAGAATGCGGATCGGATAATGTTTTCTTCCCACCGGAAACACCATTTAGATAGTCCTATCTGTGTTTTCCCTGTGAAAGTGTTCTTTTTTTTCGTTTTAGGGATGCTTTATCAGCAGCGTTGGGTTCGTTTGGAGAACACCGTTTGACGACGACGAATCTCCGTACTCCAGTAGGGCGAAACCGGAATCGGAAATGGACATGATAATCACATTCGGTGTGTTGTCGCATCGCAGAAAGGTGCTCGGCGTGACGTCGCTCATTCGTTGGCATTTCTTATTTCGGTTGCCGATGGTCGATGACGACATTCCGGCGGAGACTCAGGTAGCAGGTCAGACCGCCCCGAACGGTGTGGAATGCGTCCTGGGACGTATCTTATCAGAAAATATTATCTTCCCGCTTTTTCTTTTAGTTCGCCTCAGCGCAAAACTCTCCATAAGGCACGAGGCACGACGGATGATGATAATTGGTGCCACCGGTTTGTAAGAGCAGCCATCTTTAATCCGGCTCACTTTGGCTCACCTACTCCCGGCTGCTGATTTCGAAGCCTTTCACGCCGGAGGAAGAAAGCGAAACGAAGCTTTAAACAGACACACACACAGCACTCACAGGAAAAGAAACGGAACTCAAGAAACGGAAGCGATTTGCAAGCATTAATGTAAGCTGCATTCCTTCGCGGCGGGCGCGGGCAGGATGGGGCGCGGGAGTAGTCGCTGCATTCCGCAGCGTGAAAACTGTCGGAAGGTGTTATTTCACGCCCCTCCCAATTTCCAGCCCCCCATCGCACCTTTTGATCCGGTTGATTTGAATTCCTGACGATGCTGGTAATTTATCTGCCTACCCTTGGCGAACTCTCCTCGCAACCCCTTCCCGTCGGTGTGTGTGTGTTGGTGGTTGAGACGCAAAAAACTACTTCCAGCTCGATTCTATTTCCGCCTCTAAAGAGGATTCCTATTCTGCCCGGGGAGGTGGGAGGAAAACTTTCCCATTTGCCGCCAGGAGAAAAAAAATAAGAATGGCCCACCGTTGGAGGCGTGGGGGGAATGATTGTCCCGAGGTTTTTCCTGCATGGCTGCATGCGGCCTCCGGTCCATCAGCGGAGCGGGAAGATGGAAAGATGGTATCGAATTACGGCGAACACTCGGCTAGGGCTCAGCACATCACCACCGGCACCGGGTGGCTCGGGGCTTTGGTTTGGTGTTGTGACGAATTATTATTAATGTAAAACACATTAGAACGCGAGCGTGGGAGGGGTAGCCGCCGGGGGGTGGTGTTGCGGGGGAGAAAATAAAACACGGAGCGCGACGTGTAAACAAAGACGCTAAGGATGCGGGCAAAAGCACAACTTTTCAAGAAATCAGATACGTTCCTTTTTGGCGAAAACTTTTCAACCCCCCTCCTGTCCCCAACTCCGAGGAAGGCTACCACTTTCCTGGCTGGGTGGGGAGGGGGTGGTATCATCAAAACCGCCCTCTGCCACGCGCGCAACATGGATTTTCACGTGGTGAAATTTAGGGACTGTCCTATCGCGTGTGAGGGCAGAGCATGCAGACAACCATCAACACACACACACGCGCAGGCGGCGCTTGTGAAATCGTGTCACGGCACGCATGGTCGTGAAATCCGGTCGGGTTTCGGTTTTTCCGCTTCCCGACACACAAGATTGGCGTCATTATAAATTCCATCGTTTGCGCGCGCCAAGGAAGCACCCGGAAGGTGCTACTGCTGGGTGGGGTTGGGGGTGGGGGAGTGTGGGGGGAGGGGGTGGTTCGAGTTTTGGGGAACATTTCGATGCGGTGTGCCAGCATGTCTCCCGTGTTTTGGTGCTCCCTGGTTTTTCTGATCACGATCCGGGTGATCCGCAGGGCGACGGGATTGCATGAATATTTGTTACAGCCACCAACACACATACACATACCACGGGAAACTTGAACACTCGCACGGGGATCGAACCATTTCGCGCTTGCCGAAAAAATGACGAAAACTTGTGAAATGTGAGCAAAAAAGCAAAGGAAACTCGGAGCATCCTGGACCTGGTGACAATGATTTTCCTGTTGTTCTATCGTGTTTGACGTTTACGGTGAAGTTGGGTTGGCACTTCCGGGCACAAACACACACACACACACCAGCGGCTTGGATTTTCCTCGGTCGAAAGCGTTTAAAGCTCGGCGTCGAAGTCTTCCCTCAATACTTTACACGCCACCCTTTGGACTTTGGTTGATTTGTTGTTTTACGTTTTTCGCGTTATGTTTTCCAGTTTTCCACCGCTTCGTTTCCGTTTTCCCTCGCTCTTGTGTACCACCCCCCCTCTTTTCGCTCTATCGAGGGGGTTTTCCGGTTCCACTCTAGAGAGGGAAAGCGAGTACAATCGTGACCTGCCGAATGGGGGAGGTGGGCGGGTGGGGTGGGTTTTCCCGCTGTTATTTTATTTTATTCTACTTTATCTCGCAACGGCGGCTAAAAGCCTGATTACCGTTTTTCTTTGAAATTTATCCTAATTAAATTCTTGTTAGGGTGGAAAATTATCATTTCTAATTTAATCTTTGCATGCACGGTTGTCGTCATAAAACCCCGCTCGGTGAGCACACACACACACACACACTCGTTACTCGTTGACACACCACGTTGTGGAGTTATTTTTCCAACCCAACCCCAAAGGCCGGGTTTTCCGAGGCGATCCGTTGGGCCGCGCTTTTCTTCGTCCTTTCGAAGGCGCTTGGTTCACTTTACAAACAGCGTGGTGGGTGAGTGGGGGAGGGGGGGGGGGGAAGGGGAGAGGTGGAGGGAAATATAGGCAGTGAAATGTTACGATTGTTGCAGACACCCCGTGGAGCGCGCAGGTCGTCTCCGACATGTCGACGATGAGTGCACTCCATTCCGCGTTCCCTCCACCCACCTCCCCACCCATCATGATGGTTTTGTTGTTGTTGCTACCACTACTCCGCCTTTGCCGAGGTGCCGAGGAATGATAAATAAATGCCCGAGCGACACACTTTTCCACGTGCCGTGTGGAAATCCCCGCGCCGCCAACGTTAAATCTTTTCGCGGCGTTCGCTTGGCGTACTGGGGCCAAGATTAAGAAACAGGAAACAGCTACAGGGGGGGAAGGGGAGGGTAAAGGAAAAAAAAGAAACAAAAATAAATGCAAAAAACACGCCATCACCAAAGCGGGTAAAGGTGCTTGCACGGAGGGGGGACAAAAAAATCGACCAATTGCCAAAGTCGCAGAAAATGAGCGAAGTGGATGTTGACATGCCAGAAGTCAACTGTAACCGGCGGGAGCGGGGGGGCGGGCGGAAGGGAGGAGGATGGCCGTGGTTTGTGGGAAGATATGCACAGCGGAAGCAAGAAATTCACTCGAACAGTCTCTTTGATCCCGTTAAAACGCGGCTCGCGGCCTGAACAGATGACAAAAACGAAACAAAACACTACACAACGGAGAGAAACAGAGAGAGAGAGAGGGTGTAGAAGACGCTACATGTGTGCCGCATTTGTAAAACATTTGGAAATTTTATGTTTCCCCACCGTTTCCCCCGATGCACGGTCTCTCGTGGTACGGTTTCGGGGTGATGGATTTCTCGGTGTATTGCTGTTTGTATATTTAACACTCCACGCACACGGTCGTTTCGTTTCCTTTTCACTAAAAAACACAACAAAAAAAACCGCTCCCCCGTTGCGTTTTACGCCAAACCGAGCAGAGTGAGTGTGAGTGTGTGTGTGCTTGCAGATCGCGAAACAATTAGTTCCGGTTGCTTGGTTTTGTTTGGCGGCTGTTTTAAAGTGGTAATTTACAATCGGGAATAGGGCGTTTGATGCCGTTTTGGCATCAGGCAGAGGTTGAAGCCACAACACTTCGGCAGCATCTCCCCGACGCACGGTGAACTAATTTCGTACAAATTGCACCGGGCGCGGTAACACATTCTACACTGCGACCGACGCAAGTCCGGACACCAGATGCAAGTGCGATCGTCCTGTGCTGTGCGAGCAGTTTTAGAGTTCTTTGAATTGAAAACAATTATGTTTACCTGCCTCTACGAAGTATTTCATTTCTCCAGCTAAAGCTAGTTTCGACACTTAGTGCCTGTTGGACAATTCGGTTTATTTAATTTCTACAATTTTTGTGTAAAACGCGTAACAAAAATTAATAGTTAACACTTCCGGAGGTCCGGAGACCCTATACGGGGTCCTGAGGCGCATCGGTTTTTATCCGATCACATCATTTTGGTGTGCTGTCAACGCTGTCACCTGACACCCGCCACATCCTACTAGATGTAAACAAACTTCAAATAAAATGTAATAAACTTCACAAGGCGTTTTGTTGTATGTACGTATTATTTTAATATAGAAAAAGAAAAGAAAAGGCATAAACAGGGCGGCAAGATGCGAAGAAACTGGTGCAAACACGCCGGTCGTAAAGCGTTGTGACACCATAAATTGTGCGGACATCAAAGTGTTAAATACGTCATACATCAACGTTATCATTATCCTTCATTAAGATAAAAAGTATACGAGGCATAACTTATTTGACAAGATTTGACTAATTTGATAATTTCAACATATTCGGGAATTTGCGAATCGTAATCAAAATGGGATGGTAATAGGCTTATTCAAAAGCTGGGGTTTCGAAATTATTTAATCACATATGCTATATGCCGTGTAGTAGAAAGCGCGCTCTCCGTTTTTGCTATGGGATTATATTGAATCTATCATCTGAAACGACAAACTTTTGATCCTGGAAGAGCTGAAAACCAACACAAGCGACGCCATAGATAACATTCCTATGGACATATTCTAAATGTTCTTAAAAATACATAAAGTACAATTTTACAAAGTGTGCTACATGAAGAAAGTGAGAACTAATGTTAAATATACAAGAAACGGCATCGTTTGACGTTCGTGAACACCACTTTAACGTTTTCGCTCAAATAGATTTGATAGTCAACCACGACTTGCCAGCATCGGTCAAGGTAATGTCGATTCTGTTTATTACTTGCGAGCTTTCTTGTACCGTGTATGAAATCGGTTCAAATTGACTTCGTTTTCTCGCAGGACTATTACGACGCGTCGTTTGGCGCGTCGTGTTTTGATTTTTACTCGTCTATTGAAATGGGGATTTATAAATGAGATATTGCATTTTGATGATCTGTATATTTTTACTTGCTATTGCAACTTTATTATCGGTGGTTTTACTTCCATGATAGTGTTTTATAAATTCTGTTCTGATTGAAATCGAACACACGGCCTTCATCTCACGGAGTTAGACTTTTGACCAAAGTCAATTTAAGTTGCCGCTTGTTTACAAATAAGGTATATTTGACAAATATTTTCACAATCCGAAACTTCAGGTTACAATTATACTGTTTGATTTCAGCTGTACCTGCAATCAAGCGATAATGAAATGGTAAACAATGAAGCCACCATTATAGAAAACCAATAATAAAGTTGGAATTGTTGTATGTAAGTTAGTAATTGTTTAATGCGAAAAATGCCATTGTTGGTAAAGAATAATCGAAAACTACTCCTAACTATATTTTGTTAGGACCTTTCAACTGGCTGTTTCAACAAAAATTAATTTTTTTTACGACGCATTCTAACTATCCCATTCTTCGTTTCGGCGAGCAAAATTCTGACCTTTTGCTTTGTTATTGTTCATTGTATTTTGTCTTTTTGCACATACTTCGTAGGAAGGTGCACAAAGAGGATGCGATGAGCAAAACTTATTGTTATCGATTCTATGTGCTCTCTTTTTCTCAGGTGTCCGCATTTGCGTTGGTCCCTGTGTATATCATTCGATAACTAGCACACGCGGTGGAGGGCGTTCGCCCCAAACATCGGTGCAGGAAGAATAAAAACTTCGCACTCCCGCGTTTGATAAGGCTGCAAATAAACAAATTACAAATCAAGCTCATTTGTATGATTGCGGCATGCATGATCTATGCATAATACTGCGCTCAAAAAAAAAAAAAAAAGAAAATAAGAAAAATGAATAACAAAACCGCAGTCATCGCTGTGCTGACAATTCTACCGTCGTCGAAAAGCGTTGGCGAGAGGGGAAAAGTGCGGGGCCAATACACACCCAACACCAAGCAAATAAATAACTAATAGTAAATCCTGCAGACCTGCGGCATCACACACCGCACGCTATTCCCATTTTTTCCTCCCCCCACCCCGCTGGGTTTGTTTTGCCATTTTCCCGTTTCCCGGGTGGGGTTTTCCTGGGGGGTGCGGTGTGGTCCTGGCAACAAACAAACACACCTCCCGCCTCACACACACACATTTCGCCACCACCAAACCGGTGTTCACTAGGAGGAAGAGGGGAGTGGAAAGCAAAAACAAGAAGAAGGTAAAACACAAACACACAAAAAAAAGGAAAACGATAAAATGCACGACGCTGTGTGTTCCGCGGCGGAAAAACTGGTCAACGCCGGGTGGACTAGGGCATAATTTAATTTAGATATTCACACCATGGGTATAATGTATGCAAAATTCGTGTCCTAAACTTCAACCACACACAGGGACGAAGAGAAAAAGCAGAAAATGGGGTAGGGTGTAAAAACAATAAACAAAAAAATAAATAAATGAAAACTAGGAAGAAGGGGAGCGAAAAAATAAAACAAATGGAACGGTAATCCTCGAAAGGGAAAAGGAGGCAGGACGCGGTAAAATCGCCGGAGCCGGACATTTTCCATTCCATTCGTATCGCCGGACCAGCGCGGGACGAAGCAACAAATGATCAGTACGTTTTCCTCCCCTGGTTAGGGGAAGGGGGAGGAGAAGAGGGGGGGGGGGGGGGCAGGAAGTCGCAGTCTAGTCTATTTCGATGAATATTTCGTTGCATCATAAACTAACATTCCATATTCATAGAACTTCAATCAAACGAAATAACGTTTTCATTATTTTAAACAATGAATCCTTTCTCCCCACCTCGTACCTCTGTACCCCATCCCACCCGCTTTCTGTCAGTAGCGCAGACAAAAAGAAAACAATAGTGGTCATCTACCCCCCACCCCCAGTTCTCCTCCTCCATCCCTCCCTCCCACCACCTCAATCCCAGGTGGAACGTCATGGAGCGAATTGATAATCGTCGCTTTCGGAAAGGACACTCTTCCCGGTCAACCGAATTAGGAGCGCTCACTCGAAGCACCGTATGACCGCGGACCTTCGGGAGAAGGGGGTTGGGGGGGGGGGGGGGGGGAATTTGGAAAATAGCGCTGGTGGCTTCTTCAGCTCGAAAGGCCAATCATCCCGTTGGGGGGGGGAAAACTGCACGTGGTTTCGACGAATCAATTTCATTGCGGTTTTCTGGAACCCTACCACCACCTGGAAGCGCATTCCACCGATGGAACACGGGTGTACGAATGTGTGTGTGTGTGAGGGAGAGAGTGTTCGGTCCAATTTCAACCCCCTCCGGGGCTCGGGTTCGTTGCCAGGACACCACGACCGACACGGGTACAATCGGAACCGTTCGGTCTCCACCAAATCTACGCTGGACGATGGCCGCTGTGTCCGTGTTGTGTCCGTTGTTGCCCGCCCGGGAGGAAGCCCCGATGCGAGTGTAACAGGAGACATCCAGCGGCCGCTAGCCTGCGAGCGACGAAACCGTCCAGCGCAATCCACGAAAGACATTTCAACTCGCGTCGCCGAGGACAACGGTTTGTGTTTAAAAATTAAAAATCCCTCAGGTGGAAAACGGGATGTGGTAGCCACGTTCACCTTCAAAGCACTCCCCGGTGGGGTTTCTATCGATTCGGGTGCACACGGAGCGGACTAAATGGTTGCCTGCCGGTATTCTCCTTGCACTACAGCCGGTCCAATAAGTTCTCGTACACTTTCTTCATTGCTTTCAATTATTACACTGTTCATTCACAACACGTCAGACATTCATGTTAAAGTATTATCTTTCATACATGTTTTGTAAAAGAAGGAACAGTTTTGGGCTCTTAACACGTTGGCTGCACAGCGTTTTTAGAACACTTCTTTAGAACAATCTTTTTTAATAAAATTTGTTTTTAACATTTGTTAAACCGACAGTTTTCGAAGGGTAACCAAAGACTTAGCTTCCAAAAGAACTTGTTTTTATTAGTACTATAGTTTTTATGCTGCATTTTCATTTATTTATGAGTCCAAAACTGTTTAGAACTAATTGCTGCTGCCATCACCCTTTGGGTGACATGGCAGTTAACGTGTTAAAAAAGAGTTTTTGAGAAGGGCACCCATGCGCCATAGTCAAGATTTTGGGAAGTTGATCCTGAATTTGTTTATCAACAACCTTCTCACTGGATGGCCTAAAAAAGAGGCTGGTCGCAAACTTTCAGTAAAGCTCGCATGCGATAATAATTTGGTCATGTACAAGTTTAGCGTAAATTAATACTTCGTATGCTTTTAAATAGCCTTGAAAAAGCTTGATAGACAAAAACTACAAGTTCGTCTAGATATTGCTTGCTGTTTTCTAGAATGACGAAAATAGTTTTGAAATATTAAGCATAGAAAGTTGTTCAAAAATTGTCCCTAGGCCCTTCGGTCCTAGCTTAGTAAACTTCATAATCTTTAGTTCGTAAAGACTCTTTGCATTTTTGAAAAGTAATTTAATTTTTAATCAAAAATTAGAATTAACAAGAGATGTTTTTTGAGTTTTTCAAGTAGTGGTTAAATGTTTTTTAAACCCGAACAAATTTCGTTGATTTTTAAGTTTTAAGTTTACCGATGCGTTTCGGTTCGAATGCGTTTCGGCTTTGTAAACAGAGAAGGATTTTACCCTCTATTGAACGTGTGGGAAATTAGCAAGATCAAATATTTGTGCTACAAGATTATTGAGTGTATTTTGTTGGTTGTAAGTAATATAATTTACTTTTTTAAAGTTGTTTCCCCGAGCTTCGCATTTTTCGCATTCTGTCAGCAGTGGTCGATTATTTAGAAATTTTGTCCAGGTATAGTTTTATGATTTTATTTCATTAGTTTTGGATTGGATTTTACTATTTATATTAGCATCTTCATCATTCTATTGTTATTTGTGCCAGTGTTTATTTTCATCGGATATTTTGATTCGGGGATGCGTCATCCCTTAATTATGTTTTGTTGTTGGATTTTACTGTTTATTATCATCTTCGTCATTCTGTTGTTATTTTTGCAAGTGTTCATTTTCATGTTTCACATGTTTCTAATGTTTTAATACTGTTTTGCCCTCATTAGATAAGTTACTCCCACTTTAGCTCAGTTTAATGCCTTACTTTTTCAAATTTGGGAGAAAATACCTGTGGAAGTAGTGCGTGTCGCACGTGAAGATGAGAGACCGAGTTATCCAAAAGCAAATACCTTTATATACAACTATGTTTCAGTTAAAAAGGGAACATGTGAAATCAGACTGGAATGCAACAATCGAAGTTTGCATTTGTACGTGAGTTCATTAGACACGCTGTACCAACCACCGACGGATCCCACTGTCATGGCCGTTTCGGTCAAAAGTTTCGGCGGCCCCTTTTGGGACCGGTGGGTTAAATTGAAAATTGGTTGAATCGCCGCACCGAAGCTCATTACGTCCGTTTGTGCGCGCGCGTCGCGGTCGGCATCTCGGAGTGAGTCGTAATAATGCGAAGCTAAGGGTCGCCCGTTGCCATATTTCGATCCAATGCACTTCCGACGTGTACGCATCGTGAAACGTCGTACTGTTCGGGGGCATTTTTCTTGGGCTTGGGTTCAGCCCATCGTGGTGCGGGTTTGCTTCATTACCGCAGGCGAGAAATTAATCCCTCATAGACTTCGCCATACGCGACGCCGACGGAGAAGCGCGTGGAAATGTCTGGGACGGAAGATGATGGAAAACAACGGTGAAAAGAAGAGTGAGCCACCGGGTCTGTGATGAAATTTATTTTTGGAAAATCTCCTCCCGGCCACGCTTTTCCTGGAAGGTTTCTGGTGGTGGTATGGGGAGAGAGAGAGAGTCACAACCTCTATCACGTGCTAACAAATGACTTTGGAAAATTTGTCGGGAAACTTTCATGTCGCGTTCATTATCATCGTCACCATCACACCCCTCCCCCCAGGTCCGCGTCGGGGATCTATTGCCAATATCCTGGAGTCGGGAAGGTCTCGAAATTTCCCCCTCTCGCGATGTTGGGAAAAACGCATCCGGCCCCGTCCCCGTTTCGTTCGCACACCATTTACACACGCGTCGGTAGGGTGATGCCGTCTCCAGTTGGGGAGGTTAAAAAATAGCTCAAACGATTATTGCTCTATAAATAAACATTCTCCCATTTTACGGCGTGCCGGTGAGTCGGTCGGGCGTTTTCACTTTTCGTCGTACATTTTCCAAGAAAGACGAGCGCGAGGGAGCTGAGACTTCGGTGAAGGAAACTCGTACAGGGCATAGGCAAGTGGTGGTAAAGTAAAGTAATCTACATACAGGGCAATGGAAAAACGGAACGCGCAATGGGGAGGGAAGGGAAAACCGGCGGACAGATGTCAGTCGATGTGACGAAAACGGGCCGGAGATAAATCGGGCGTCATCGTAACGAGACACTTCCCACCATTTGACACTTCCCTTCCCCCCCTGCTGCCCCCACTCCCTACGTCCTGATCGATGGAAATTGATGAACCAAAAAGGTCCCATGTGGTGCGGCGGCAGGAACATTTGCTCGGAAAAACCTTTAATTACCGTCACGCGGAGAACAAAAAACAAAATGCCTTGAGGGCGCGCGATATACCGCCAAAAAGTTCTCTTCTTTGTCCGGGTGTCTGCATGCGAAATCCTTCATCCCACCACTGTGCACAATTGGGCAGCTTTGTTGTAAACTGTAGAATGAAACTGATTTTTAATAGTTACACATTCAAAACTGTATTGCTAAAAACAACAAAACTGTATTGTTGATGTGTCAAGTGAAATTTACTTTTCAACAAACGAAGTGTACTGCTTTATCATCAGGTACAACTTACTTGAGCTATTCGTTATGATCTATCAATTGTTTGGTTTTGGTTTCTTATTATCTATAACAAAATCACATCAAATCAAATTTAACTAATACGTTTTAGTAATTCTATGGTCTTTTTTCCAATTAATGACGTACTTAATGAGATAATTAATTTGTCGAATTAGAATGTAACATATAATTTCGTATGTCTTCTGACTCCGACGAAATATGTGCATTATATCTTACCGAGAAAAATCCTTACTTCTCTAAGAAAAAATAAAAAGTTTCTGTTCTAACTACATTTTCAATAACTATAATGTATACTTTTCGAAGTATGTGTTTAATATTTTTTATCTGCTTCTCGACTGTACATTTTGGTTTTGTTTTACTACGACCGCTTCTTCTCCTAATGATCGATTGCAATGGAACACATGTCAGGCTGTAATTTTACCTTGGCCTCGCATCTAAACGGCATTTTTATTTGCAATTTGTCAAAACTCGATTTCTTTATCTTCAAGGTATTTTTCGGTTACGTTTTTTGTTTTAAATAAATAATTCACATTACGTTACACAAAAACGAAACAATGGTATTAATTTTATATTTTCAACGCTTTCTTCTTTAACTATTGCACAAAAATGGATATTGCAGCAAATTAATATCATATTAAATAAGAAACTTAATTGCACAAAACATTGTAAACAAGGAATAGTAAGAGCGATTAGCTTTGTGTGCAAAACTTGTTGTTGGTTTGACATCAAACAAAATGCCTTTCCAAAACAGCCGTGGTCTTAAAATTTGCATAAAAAACACTGAGGTGAATTCTTTTTTTATCAAATTATCATACGAGTATACAACTTCGTATTTTGAGTACATAAATTGATGGGTTGAATAGTTTAGGTGTTTCGTAGATTGATGGCGTTTTGAAAATAAATGTCGGTATACGTTACACGCCCACTGTGCAATGGTGACCATTTTTTATTCCGTTTTTAAAAACGACAGTGCTGTTGCAGATCGACAGTGCTGGTCACAAAAATGGCTGTACAATTCACGCTGGACGAGGTTGGCCGAAAACTCCTGCGAATAATGCGACGAACAGGACGAGTCAATTGGCGCCGTAACAAAACCATTGCGCCATTTGCCGGCACAAGCGCCGGGACAGAGGGGAGGGGATGTGGGAATGTTGGGTGTTGTTGAAGTAAAAGTTGCGAAAAGAAGCATTCAAGCGTATTATCAGCACTCTCCATCGGACCGAAAGTAAAAACCAGTGGCGGCAGGCGAGTGGTTTTCGCGAGCGGGGAATGGGAGAGGAAGGGGGGCGGCGATCAGTGGACACTTTTCCGCCCAGTTAGTGGCTTAATAGTTTGTAACTAAGCTGCTCATATTTTCGTCGTTTCGTGCGCCAATCAACCGACTGGAGTGAGGGCTCGGGAGGAGTCGGAAAACTATCCTTTCCGTGGAAGAGCAACACGATGAACGATTGGCAGATAAATGTGGACGGCTTGAGGGGGACGGGGGGAACGGGAAGGGGCTCCGGGACACGGGGGTAAAGGATGGAGTACAATTAGAGAACCGTGCAGCGTTTCGGCTCCGTTTCTTTTCCAGCGGGAATGGCCTGGCGAGGAGTCTGAAAGGAGTTCTTCACGCGTGGACAACATTTTTGAGCAGCAACTCTTGGAGGTGTTGGACCGAAACCTTCACCACGCCGCTGAGAATAATGGCGAGCTGCCAGTCCCACGTAAGGCAACAGCGCGTGTTGGAGGTACGTTCCGTGGCTGCGGCTTCCGACTTCAAACATGCTCGGAATTTAGTTAGTGATGTGCGTACTGAGTAAGAATGAACGATAGAGTTGACTCTTACTAATGAATGATTGATTTAACTCTTAACGGATAGCTTTTGTTGCTTCTTTTTTATTTGAATCCCAAAAGAGTGAATGAGTGAGTAAAGGAGTAGTTAGTCGCCATAGAGATTCGAATACCAAATACGGAATCGAATACCAAGAGTGAGTAAAAGATTGCTAGTCGCCAAAGAGAGTCGAATCTCTAACCGGCATTCGAATCTCAAACTAGGATTAGAATTAAAAATAACGATTCAGTTCCCAAGAGTGAGTAAAAGAGTTGCTAGTCGCCATAGAGAGTCGAATCTCAAACTGGGACTTGATATACGAACTATATATGAACACACATACAATTTGGGATGTGAATCCCTATTTGAGATTTGGATCCCCAACTGGGATTTGTCTCTCTATGGCGACTGGTAGCAAATTTACTCACTCTTGGGATTCGAATTCTTATTTGGGATAACTCGATGACGACTAGCAACTCTTTTACTCACTCATTCACTCTTTTGGGATCCGAATCCCTGTTAAGGATTAAAGTCGCCTCGACAACTATTAACTCATTTTACCCGTTTTAAATCACAAAAGAGTTACTTAAACATTCGAATCATCGTGATGATTGTTCACTCTGATTCAAATTTTTAAAAAGAGTTGTTATTCTCATCACTAGAATTCAGTGCTGCTGCCTTCGCCTAACCGTCACCGACCCGAGAACAGCGGTACTTGCCGCCGGGCCCGGGATACTCCCACACTACCTACCCTCCACCGCCGCCTTCGCGGTGTTCTCGCCGTTCTTCGCCTCTGCCTCCGAATCGCGTGAGAAAGTATGCGAGCGGGTCGAAAAAAAAGTGGTCTCACCTACATCCCCCTTTATGGTGCGAGCGCCACCGGTCGCTGGACGGAACCGGACCCCGGGGTTCGTTGCCTTTCCGGGACCGGGCCGACCGATGCAGGAAATTGCAGGCATGCCAGACGGCGGCTACGGCGGCGGTGGCGGCGAATGTGGAATGTCAACCGCTAACTTGGCGAGCGCCTTCGGAACGGGCGGGCAGATGTCCACCGGCGTCCGTCGTAAGGTTCTAGATTCCGCAAGACGCGCTGTGTGGTTGCTCGGAGGAGGAGGGGAGAAGGGAAGGGAAGGGAGGGAACCGGAACGCCACAAGCCACTGCCATATGTGGTCAAAATTGATCGAATTGGTGCATCGTGAACCTGATTACGAAGGTCCGGCAACCTGCCGGGCAAGTAGGTCAGCCAGAAGGGACACGTCGATGATGTGATCAATGCATGTTGCAGGTTTGTTGTGTGTGTGTGTGTGTTTAGCCGCTCCCTTCCGCGTCGCACACTTCCGGCGTACGGTGTTGCGTCAAATCAATCGATTCTGATCAATAATGTATTGCGTATGGACAGCTAACGAACAGCTTGGAATCTGCTGTTTGTTTGTTTGGTTGTTTGTTTGATGGCATACTTGTGTATTTGTGTGTGTGTGTGTGCGTAGTTAGATGTTTTTTACTACCTCACATTTACCATACCATTACTTGAGCAACACCTTGACTTTGTTGGCAGCAGCGTTATGAAGGACTGTGAGGCGCTTAACACTTCGCTACCACACCTCGAGGGCAGTGGTCGGCAATCGTCTTCCAAAAAAGAAGGATATTATTATAATGTGGCACGACATCCCCTAGTGCAGGGGTCGGCATACATTTCCCTAAAGGGCCAGATGATTAGAAGGAAACTGAAACCGCGGGCCGGATACCTTAAACGATGACTGATTTTCAAAGTAGTAACCTTTCCAATGGAGTTTCATCCTTCTAAATAATAATAAAAAGTGTTAAAAGATAAAATATTTGAAATTTTTGCATTTGACTTTTTAAAACATTTTCATACTTGTTTACTTGTTAGCAATTTTGATTTTGGATCCCAAAATATAACAGGAACACATCGTTCATATTTACCAAGAAAACGAACCTGACAAATCCGATAAAAATTGTTTGGGTTTTTTGAATGAACCACTAAAATTTTCTTACGGGCCAGATAAAATCAGTTGGCGGGCCGGATTTGGCCCGCGGGCCGGACTTTGCCGACCCCTGCCCTAGTGTAACCAGGCCTCCCTCCGAAGAGAGTTTCTGTGACCGAAAGACGGTATATTATGGATCGGAGGACAGCCGTTCTTCATACCGGAGAGTACTAGAACCATCTGACGTTGTCTCTAACTCATCTGACGTTGTCTCATCCCATCATATACTTTAAAGCTATTCTTATGTATTTTTGAACAATTTTGCGTATTCATATCTAACCTTAATTACGTTGTTCATTCCCTGGTTTTCAGCTTGAGACAAACCCAGTTGGGTTACAGACAATGTCAGATGCGTTAGAGGCAGAATTCGATGAGCTGTTTCGGTACCAATTACTTTAGAGACAACAGTTGATTAGCTATTTCTGAACAAAGTGCGTTAGAGACAAAATCATCCGCTTTCGAGGTAAAGTTTACTTGCTCCAACGATGTAAACATCGTGAATCGTGCGGACGTCGAAGTGTTAATGGTTTTTTTTCTATATTTAACGTTTCTATATTACTGCTATAAGACATATGTGCCCATCTAGGCATACATCTTCTTTAGCGGTGGCTTCTAGATTAGAAATTTAATCTCTTGCTTGTAGCTATTGTGTCATTGAAGTGTAAACATTTTATTTTATCACTTTGGATTCAGGATATTTCTTCTTCTGAAATAAGTTAGTCATCAGTTCTGAGTTCTGGTTACATGGTACTAAGAAACTGTGGAATTTTAGAGCATCCAATGGAAGTATAACCACGAAGTACCATGGACGAAGTGGACAAGCATTGCAATTTGTCATAAGTCCTACCTAACTTTTTCTCACGAGCCGTACCGTCCCGACCCCTGCCTTTGCTTCATTGGTGTTAATTCTCTGCCCGGGCATACTTTTGCCCATTTCCTGCGAGGCATTACGTTCACTCCGCCGAAGGAATGTGCTCCACCGAAGCGTCGTCGCTGGAGGGTTGATGAAAAGAATTACGAATTGTGCGGAGGAACTGCGTTTGGTGCGAGAAATGGGATTTGTGCGGGCAAGACTTGTTGAAGACCGGCAGGACACTGCGCAACGAAACAAAACCGAAAAACCTGACACTAAACCCCCTCCACCGATTCCTCGCTTCTCCGCCGCCTTACTTCCCAAGCCGTAGAGGTGGGGATAAAGCCAGCCCCGGGCCGGTTCCATATTAATAGAATGACAAATGAGCTTTCCACCGCATTTATACGCTTGCCATCACTGTCAGCTGAGGGTGACGGCCATCGATCCAAGGAACTGTCCGGCCCCATTATCTGCGGGCTCATCTGCCCAGGGCGCGCAACCCCGGGAAAGCGCACCGTCCGCCAAGGTGGCCAAGGAATACCCCGCGGGCCCGTGTCAGGCGTTCAGCCAGATCCAGAAGCTGAGCTGTCACACGAAATTTGGCCACTCGTAAACAAGAATTTCTGGTTTTCGTCCCGCGCGCGCGTCCCCAAAAGGCACGCGAAAGCAGCACCGGTGGTGTCCTGCAGTATTTATTACTCTATTTTCTTGACCCCCGGAGCCGGCGCGGGTTCTGATCGGTCCAAGTGTCAGCTTAGGATCAGCTCTCTCTCTCTCTTCCTCTTCTGTCACCCGCACACGCTCTCGGCAATGTCGTCAGGTAGGCAAGTCCAGTGCTGCGCTCACGTCGGCTCGGGCAGGTACGCCCATTAAACGCCATATTCGAACTAATAAAACAAACGGTACGAGCGCGTGCCTGCCGTATCGAGATGGTGATGGTCGGATGGCTGCTCTGCCGGTCGCCATTGTTTTGCAGCAAAAATCGTATATAGGTCTTCTTTTTTTTCCACCGTTACAGGTGTGCATCTGGTGTGTAACGTGTGCTTGTTCCCGGGGACGTCCTAGGTCATAATGCCTGCAGGCATCAGCCACCAGCCAACATCGTCAGCGTCATCGTGCACGCGGTGTTATTATTCATCATCAGCATCATCGTCATTATGATCAACCTCGCCGTTACTGGTGAGTACATTTTTCTCTCCTATTTTATATCTTCGCTACCCTCCCTGATTGGAATGGAATTTAACAAATCCCCTTGACAATGGGATCGGTTCGAAATCACCCGTCATCCAACCACACCACCACGTCTCCCTTCTTCTTCTGCCCTTCCTCGATTGGAAGGAAGTAAAACCTACTGACCAGACGACAAGAAGCTCAAAAATCGAATTACTTCAGCAATTTCGATTAGACTTACCACCGCATCCAAAATGGAGACGTCGCCCTCTTTTTTTCGTTCGATCGAACGAAGCTACATTTCGGGCATGCGGTTTCATTCCGGTGATTTTATTTTCCAGTCTTCTGCTCCTTCTCTCCTTCTCTCTCTTGGTCTTGGATTGGTGGATGACGGTATTTTTCGCCGCCAGTGGTTGGTTGGGATGATTGGATAGTAACACGATCCACGGCCGGGAGTTTTGTGATCGGAAAAACGTCAGTATACGTCATCCGTCAGCCTTTCTTAAGCTTTCGACAACCTCGAAATTGTCCCCCGAGGTCAAGGTTCTGATGGAAAATCTGCTTTAATCCTTACGTTCAACTGTCACCCAGTAGCTGCCAAACTACTGGAGGGGTTTCAACCTCCATGGAAACCACAAATTTTAACTGTTGTTTAATTGTTTATCGGTATGGCGATGGTCTGGTGGTATCTAATGAAGCATTTGGTTATTTTTGTCAAATTGAAACCTTCGTCCATGTACTCTTTATAAGTATACGGTCTGGCTAGGTCTGGCATTGAGCTGTTTGTAAATATACTTTGTTAGGAAATTAGCTTCTTCTGAGCAAATAACAAGCTCCAATTAAATGTACACGAAAAAAAGGGGGCGTTAGAACCTGCGATGACGAATGACGGCAGTTCCTCCGCAAGATTGGCGCCATATCGGAAGTTCTCCAGTCCTCTCAGGCATGACTAATCGGGCCGGGTCCGGGGCCAGCAACCCGTGGGGGTGAGTGACAGGAAAAATTAAAGATAGCCCCCCCCCCCCACCTCTCGCAAATGTCAACAAGGGAGGCCACCCACCCCTGGACAAACGACTAGGCACCCGGAAGTGTGGTCGTGCGAGCCCATTACGGACACCAGCCCCTTGTCGAAGCCGAAGGAGCTGCATGAGTCGAGCCGTACACGTACTTCATACTGGGGCGCTGCAACAACCACAACCGACTCATTACGGTGAGTCGTCGTCCTTTGGGAAGGCGTGCGGGGAGCGACGACCAAACATAAAGTAGACTGTACACCGGGTTCGGGGACCTTCCCCCTGTCGTTGTCGTAATTTACTGACGAATGACTCATAACGGTATCGCTTGCGTGCATCGACCACCTACGCAAACGATGTCTCCCTTCCGATCCGTTTGGTACCTCTTTCTATTACTTTTTTTCGTCTTTTCGACTCCCCATGCCACTGAAGCCTGGCTGCAGGTGTGCCAAACCCTTCCCGGCATCAGGCTTTATCCTGGCAACGGTGTTGTTTTCGTGGATGTGTAATAACCCCTTTCCCCGGGCCAAAAATGCATCGAAAGCGAGGCTAAACAACTCCTTCCCTTAGGAAGATGATGATTCATCCTTATACATTTAGTTTTGAACCGGCAGGATTAAGGATGACGATGGTTTGACAGTTTTCGACATGTTTTAATTGCGATACTTGTGTATACAATTTTCTTTTGATCATTCTATATTGCTGTTTGCTGTGAAATACACAAAAACTTATGTCATGTAACGTAATGTGAGTTAAGATTCACCCCTTCAGTGAACATTATTATATTTTGCAGTATTGCAACAATTTTTACTTAAAAATTTTCATAGCTTTTCCATCTTTTCTTCTACTACCAATCAAAAATAAAACGATGTTAAAACTATTATTATCGAATATTTTCAGGAGCTTTTCGAGATGATTTGTTTTTATTGTGACTTAAATTGTGGAGCAGAAGAACCCTGTTAACATAATCTCAATAAGATCTTTTTGCCGAAATTTTATATTTTTTGTTTTGAGTATTTGCATTTCTTTCGCTACGTAAAATTTGTCAAAAATTAAAGCTGCTTGCTTGTCGAAATATAATTGGTTTTTGAGCTCTGATTTTACACAGTAAGTTTTAGTTTTCGTTGCCAATTTTTTCTGGATATCTTCTTAAGATGTTACATTTATGCCCTTTTATGGTGCAAAGGAGTCCCGTTTAGTTCCAAGGAAGTACTGACTTATGAAACGTGAGAAAGCTTGAAAATTGTGGAATTTTTTAATTTATTTTTAAAAATTTTCCCTAAATTTTTGCACTTCGAACTTGCTTCTAAATTACTCAACTTAACAGACAGCCAACAACATATCGTTTGGAATGATGTATGGCATGTATAAAAAAGTATTTTACAAATTGTTAAAATTAAATATGAGAAATGAGGCAAATATTTGAAAGCATACCTCATTTTTTTTTCTTTTTTCTCTTTTTTCAACATTCAAGAACCATATCTCTCGAAATTGAAAGAGCGATTTTGAATATCGGTTTTACGAAATGTACTGCGTCGTTTGAGAATGTTTTTATTTTTGTCTCCACTATAAGAATGTGAGAAATGTGAATGAAAAGGTACTTGATGATGCATTTTATTTCATCTTACCGCACTTTACCCTGTTCACATGGACTAGTTAAACACCCATCGCCCTACTTTTGGCTGACGGGAATATTCTAATTCTAATCATCCATATAATGGGTTACTTGTTTCGCGCTGAATATATAAGTTGTCGTTTGTTTTCTGCTAATTCAATTTCGAAGAGCTGGTAGTTGTTACATTTTACACATTTAGTCCACTGAACATAATTATTTCTCGTCTGGCTATTTTCGCTAAGTTTTTTCTGCTCATTTCTATATTATTTGTATTGGAAAGTGTTACCGAATGTTTTCAAATTCGATTCGATTCGATGTTTTTAATTTCGGAAGTTTGCCCTCTTTAAATTGTTTTAATTAGAATGAATAGACTACTAACTGTTTTAGTAGGAATGTGTTATTAAAAGTTTTAAAATGCTTATGAGAGATTTAATAACGTTACTTTGGATTGATAATTATTCAACATTTCTAGGTTACGATTTACACCAACACTGATATGTTTGCTGAAACTTTCCTATGAAATTTTGTTGGGGTACAAAACGCGCGTGCCTGCATATCAGCTCCTGTTATCATTTCCCCGAAAGACTTTCTCATTGAGTATTTCGGAAAAATATGCGACCGAAGATGGACTGGAAACTTCCGTTGACTGTTTGAACTGTGACAGCGATAAATTTCATAATCATTCTATTGCGAAACGAGACACCGGCGAGTGGGGAGGGGGGAGGGCGTAAGGACGAAAAGTGCTTCCTTTCTTCACTTTCGTCGTCGCGCTTTTCCTGCTTCCCTTTGCCGCTGCGAAACGTCAAGTCGTGTAAATAGTGGCTAAAATGAAAGCCCTGGATTGTTTATAGAAAAACAAACGATACCGCCGCTCGGAGGCGTCCAAGTGGGATGGGGGACACTAGGATTCGGTTTAGCTCTTATCTTGCTAATGGCAAGTCCTACCACTTTCAATCTCCGCCGCTGCTCCTAGTGTACCCGCTTGCCTGGAAAAACCTGGCCCCGAGCAATCTTTGGCCCGAAAAAGGTAGCCAAAACTGTCCCCGCATTTCCCGTTCTTCATATTCGATTTTAATTATCGACCGTGGCAGGCAATAATTTCGGTGTAAATTATTCAAAACCCCGAAACAGACGTCCTGGGGTTGAAAGTTTTCGGCTCGTCTTGTGGTACTATATTTTATTGTATGTTGCCGTTCCTTCTCCGCCGGCTTCTGCCCCTGCCCGTCCACTTTCTCCCATGGCTTCGCTCGTTTGTTTGTTTGATACCCTGTTCCGTATCTCTGCGCTTATCGTTGGAACGATCGCCTTTCGGTAACCGGTTGGTGTTTGCCTTTTTGTGTGACTCGTTTCCATTTCTGTTTTATTTTCTCCATTTTATTATTTTTTTTTTTGCGCTCATCGCGGATCCTTTTTCAGCAAAATACCTGCGACGGCTCCACAAGTTCCGCTTCCGCTGGCGGATTCTTCGTGTGGAAGCCAGCGGGCCAAAGTTTTTCTCCGTTTCCTCGAAACCGGAGCGCTCGCTCGGACATCGACGGCGTAGATTATTAGCCATCGATAAAACCTTGCCTTAGGCGAGCTAATTATCCTTGAAGAGTCTGCCGTTCGCGCTTGGATACGGATGCACTACTAAGCAGAAGTGGTTTACCTTGCGAAACTGGTTCCTACAATGTAACGGTTTCAGATTAAACCGAACAATTTATACTTATACTAACATTTTTTACCTGTTCTCAGTTGTTTTGTTATTTTAAAGAGGAAAAGTTCTTCCACGGTTAACAAGTAATGTAAAACATGACCTAAAGTTAATTTTAAAATTAATATATGCTGTATTTGAATTAAATTGGATTCATTTTCATAGTTCAGCACGTATCACAGATAAAAATAAAATAATAAAATGGTCCAGCACTGTTCAATACAATGGTACAGAATTTGTGCTAAATAAAAGAAAGGGAATGAAATTGGGCTTTACAATGCTAAATTTTCCATTAGCAAGTGCGAGACTTGTAGGTTTTTACAATGTTTTGCAGAACAGTGGTACACTTTGAAATAAATAATGTAAGATGATCGAAAAAGGTTACCTGAAACTGAAATAATGTTCAAAACAGATTTACACGCCATAAACAAAGCAAAAAGTTTCATACATGAGTACTATTTGCCACCTCTGTACCCCTTCCCTTTCTATAATAAGGTGATTTATCCAAATATACCAATGACTGAATTCAGTGGAGTGTTTATATTTTAGGTTGAAGGTTTTTTATATCAAATCTATTATATCTTTTAATTTTTCTATGGAGTTTGGTGTACTACTGTGTTATTACCACAAACAAAACAAGCATGTACTACATTTAGCATTTCGTAACAAAAAATCAACACATCATAAAAATGTTTTGTTGCATAAACCAAATTCAGTCTACGACTTTTTGTAGAGCTTTGGTAAAACAATAAACATTTGTAGCAATCATGGGGGTTTCATTAAATATTTATCATTCATATTTAGACTCACACATGGTTCAAATAAAAATATCCCTAAATCCGTAGCTGTATACCACTACTACAATCCAAAAAGCTGTACAAGAAGGTTTATAAAAAACGTGGAAAATGACGAAATACTAATCGTTTTAAATATGCCGTTATTGTAACTATCACATTTCAACATAACTTTCAGATTTCACATAACGCCGGAGCGTCAAGCTAGTATAACACAATTTGTATAAAACGAAAATAAGAATCTCAAAATTTAATGCCGCCTCGTAGCGCTTACAGATTGAAACTAAAATCTTTTATTTGTACCAACATATCTTACCTGTTCATGGTAATTTTTCTACTTTAAAGAAGAAAAGTCCTAGGTAGACAAATAACAGAAAACACGACATTGATCATAAAACACAAAGTATTCGCTATATTTGCATACAATTTGATTGAGATTGTTTGTAGAAACCGTGGTTCACTTAAAGACGTTCCGCCTGGAGGATGATAAAGAAAAATGACGTAAAGATGGAACGACGGGTCAAGCGGCAAGGGGCAACAGGGCTGGAGATCAGCTCAATGCGATATGGAACAGCTCAATTTTGATGTAATAAATTTATCATCGAAATTGCTGCAGCATCATTTCTCACAACCCGCTGCCCGATGTTGGGCTTCCCAGGGCCGAAGCCGATCTCGTGCCTCGTGTCCGGGAGCGATTCTCGAATGACGCGCGGGTTCGAGCAAGCAGGTTCCAGTTTGAATGCGCTCAGCAGCACCAGCAGCAGCAACAGCAGCATCATCATCGCCACTGCCACCATCGATTAACCGCGAAGAAAGAGGCGAAGAAGCGTCCATCAGGATTTGCCGTCCGGGTTGATGTAGGTTTGGTTTCATTGTGTTCGTCCGCTCCGGGGCGTATCTTGGGAGGGCAGGTAGTAGGGAGAGGGAAAAATCAACAAGAACCACCACCACCACCACAACCGATCAGACCTGCATCTCGATCGATCGATCGAAAGGCATTGCTCGCATCGATCGGGAACAACGGTCGGTGAGGTCGCATCTTCCGTGACGCGTGAAGGGAGCGATCGAGTCGAAAACCACAAACCTCTGACGCTCAACCTACCTCGTCCAGACGAGCAGGTTACCGGGAAGAGCCCAGAGTTTGCAGGAGGGTTGGGTAAATTTCATAAATTTATTTACATTATAAGACTTTTTGCCTCCTCCTCTGCGTTTGCGTTACGTTTGTCTGAGAGGTTTGTTTTCTCTGATGGCTTCAACCAGCGTTCAGCGCGATGAGCGATGGCTCAACGAGTTTCTGGAAGAAGTTGCTGGTAGCTGGGATGTCTGGCACTAAGGTGCGGGGTTCTTACTTAACTGGGGGCTTTTTTTTCTTCTCCGACCAAGTTTGTGTTTGAGTTTTCCCGTGCAATTTCACCCAAAGTGTGAGTACTAGGAGACACACACACATCCAACCAAGGTTGTTAGAAATCGCAAACCAGATACCGGGTTTCGAAAAAAAAACAAGTTGCTGCACAAAAAGGGTGCCGGGAATGGGTGTGTGCGCACCGCCACAAGGTAAAGTTAGCCGTGGTTACTCTCGAGACAGCGCGCATCTGTAAGGCTTCCGGGTTCTGATATGCAGGCGAATTTTGTGAGGTTAGTTTGTGAATGGGACGGGAAACGCGTGGCGAATCTATCCACCGGTAGAGGTTGAGCGTCCCAGCTCCTTGGTAGGTCGCGGATAGCCACAGTAGTACCACGGACAAGTGCTGGACAGGAAATGCCCAGATGCGGCGATGCTGCTGAGGCGGAGGGAGGGTGGTGGAAAGCGGCCCAGTGGTCCCACCTTACCTCCCCGGGCTCACGATTCCAAGCGCCTGAAACCGGTTCAACTCTATATTAATGAGGCACAGGTAGGCGCAGGTCGTTATTCGGTTCCCTCTCTTTTGCGTTCGCTTCCCGGAGACCTTCCCTGCCCCGGGGAGAGTCTCGTTTCCTGTGCCTGATTTTTTTTTTGCTGCTGCCGCTTGATCTTTGGCTTCGTCTCATGTTCGTTGTGTGTTTTGGTCGGTAATATAGTTTTGTTAGGAACGGCAGGAGCAGCGAGGTCGTGCGAGGTACTTCCATATAGCCAGCCGCGTGAGGCTAAAGTTTTCAAACTCCCCGGCTTGGCGAACAGGTTCACCGGTGAGCGTTATCTGTCGCGCCGCTCAGCCTGCGTCTTTGAGTATTTTTTTGTGTCTGTATGTGTGTCTGTGTTGGAACCATATCCTAGATCTTTTGGTTCCAGAGCCCTAAAAAGGACCTGCCAAAAAATGGAACAAGATCCTTGGGAAATGAAACCGCAAAAGCAAACCGAAAGGAAAATGCACCACTCGACCACTTAATTAACCGCACTGGTGTTTGGTGGTGGCCAGGACGGTTTCGACGTAGTGGGAGAGAGGTCCCGAAACCGACACGAATCATGGCCAGGCAATCCTATCGGGCCGCGGGATCACGAGAAGCTGTCGATTAACGTTCGCTGATTCGAACGAGTCAATTACGCCTTCCCGGAGGAAAGTGCGCGCCTCATCGCCTCAAGTGCTCGATCCCAAGAGCGACAAACGCCCCCTAGGAGGGACGGCTCCCCGGGTGCACGACCCGACGCAGGAGGGGGGGGATAAAAACAATCACCCAGCTTCTTCCAGCGTGATCGCGATAAAAATGGAAGGAAAAGATTAAAAAAGAGCGCTCGCAGGGTCGAAGAGAGTCGCCGCAGAGCCACCAGAAATGAGCCGCCGTTCCACGAGGCTCCACTCTCGGCCCGAAGGCGACCGGAATGGTCCTCTGGTCACACGGTTCTGCTGCTACCACCGCTGCCTCCCGGCCGGTTCCTTCTGCCTACCTTCGTCCCCGATTTCCTTTGCGTTCAATCAAGATCATCAGCCTCGCAAAGCCATCAGCCTTCCCTCCGAGCGTCCGCCAACAAGCTTGACCGCGGCACACGCAACGGCACACGACCCGACAATCCTCCTCTTCTTTCCATTCCGGTCATCCTGTTTCTTCCAACTGCTCAAACGTCCTCGCCCCTGTTGTGCTCTCCTCTTGATTGCTCGAGCCAACGGCAGAACGCGCCACACACGCGCTTCCGTTGGAAACCTGTTTCTTGCCGTTTCCATCGTTACCCGGTGCCCGGTTACCCCCTTCTCCCCTTCTCCTTTTCCCGTGTAAAAAGGGTTCACCGGTGCGAAGTGAGAACGGCACGACGGCGAGGTCGAAACCTGGGATCGACACACGAAACAAAAAAAAAATCAGTTTTTAAATGAACCGAAAGATAAAGCAGAAAAACCTGAATAACGAACACCACGCGACGGTCGACGCGTTGCGCGACTTCGGCCCGTGTTGCGCAACACCGCGGTGGATGCGTTTTTGTCGCGCGACCCAGTCGTAGTACTCCGGAGAAGGCTGGCAGTTGGGACGGGGGAATGGCTGAGGGCTCGAGATAGTAAACAACCGAGTTCACGGCGTTCCTTTGTGAATGAGCAGCATGCTCGAAGCTGCTACCACTGCACAGTGGCTTAGAAACTGGTGTTCTGGTTTGACATTTCATAAAACCAATTTTCAAACTCTCTCTTTCACATGAAAGTAGCATAGCTCGACTAGAAATACCCAGAATATTAGTCATTTTCATGCACAAGTGTGAGAGATATCGTCCTTTAAAGATGCATAAATAGGTACAAAGTGTTCTTTCAAATATTTGCTGCATTTAAAATAATAAATTTGCGATATTTATTACATATTTTATCACACCTGATATGCATTGTTACAAAGAACATTTGATAACTTGGTTAGAAAATCTAGTTAACCCTTATCGGGCAGGCATGGTAAAACTGGACCTTACTACAAGAATAATAAGAAGAACAAGATGCAGACAAAAAATATATATAATACAAAGTTTGAGTAAAAAAGCCACACATTGTTTTTGCTTAACAAAGTATCATAAAAATATTTTTAAACTTAACGGAACTTTTTGGGGCATGACAGGGCATGAATGTAGCGTTTTTAGAAGGTACGATGTAAAACTTGCCTATCTAAACTTGCGTTTTTAGAAGTTATAAGAAGAAAAACACATTTAAGCAGTGAGGGCGTATTAGTAAGTAATAAAATTCATGATTAAATTATAGTCAGGTTTAGTGTAGCTACAAGCTTGATACTCGCAAAAAAAGTAGTTGGTAGGTAAAATAGGAGTTAGATTGGAAGTATACGAGTAGAAAAAAGTGAAAGAATATTTTTTTCAACAACATTATTTAATATTCGTTCGCATCTTATTTTAATCAAAACAATCGAAAGCTGTGTGAAAAATTCAAAAGACCGCTGGCTGAACCACTGTGCACCGAGAGGACAGTGCGTTCGCCTGGACATACATGCGAACGGGGGCTTGCGTGTGTATGGGTGATGGAGCGTTGAGGACCCGTTTTGGTTTTTTTTGCTTATCCAGCGTGTAGAAACGGTGGCCGCTTTGCGTACGGAAGGGCTTCGTCTAATTGGGGAGCCGCCGCAACTAGTGTTGGTGCGTCAGGAGCACGCGCAGCCACACGGTACCGAGCGTCGTCGGCGTCGTTTTGCCAGCAGTGTGCAGCGGTCGGAAAAGCGGGCGAGCTTTCCCGAGCGTGCCCCGAAGCGGAGCGTTGGATCCTTGGAGCACGCCAGGACGACGACGCGGTCAGCCGAGCTCGGCCGAAAGCCACCGTTCGGCATCTGGCATACGTCGGTCCGGGGGTTTTCGCACGCTTTCTCCGTCCGGGCCGAGCAGGCCGAAGCCATCGCCCGAGCGTGCACGGCGCACGAACGCCAGCCAGCGAAATGCGCGGAGAGCGACCAACAACGCAAATACAAAAAAAACGGCACGGCCACCCGATGAGCCCAGGGTTGACGCAGTCCGAAACCTGAAAGCATAATTTAGTTAGCATACGACGGTCGGATGCAATGAAATTTCGTCCCGAAACCGGTTCCCGGACGCGGCGGCTCACCTAGGCCCGGCTACGCGGCGGTCGTCGACGCTTGTTGTCGTTCTCCCGTGCCCACAACAGCAACCAGCGTGCGCGTGCCGTGTGCCCACGCGCGTGGAAGTGTGTGTGTGTGTGCGTGTGTGTCGGTGTGTGTCGGTGTGTCGCGCACCGTTCCGCGAGTGATTTATTTCGCACGTATCACCGCGCGTTAACCCTCCTATCGGGCGCTTTGTGTGGCTTAGTATTCGGCCCGTTCGGTGCCATCAACTGCACGGTGCTACATGGTCCGTTTTGCTGTGCCCACTGTGGGCGTCCGCCGCGGTTGAACACTAGGGCAGAATAGTCCTGCAAAACAGTGCCGCCTTCAAACAGAGCGAACTCTAGCATGTTTGTGCGGAATTTCAGGTGAAAGTGATAGGACCTCATAGAGGATAGGGGTCATAGGATTGTGTGCATGTGCCACTGTTTCGGTGTTAGTGTCGGCGGTGCATCCGTGTGTGTGTGTGTGTGTGTACGTGCAAAGTGGCTCTGACGAGGAGCGAGTAGCGTCCCGCAAGCAATCATCAACATCAGACCCCAACAATCAAACAATATCAGTCAATTAAAAAAAAAACACACACACAAAGCTGCTACAACCTACTCCTGGTACTGCTGCTAACAAGGTACGTCTTACTGAGGGGTTAATAACCGTTGTTGTACAGCATGCCGAACATGGTCTCTAACTCACACCCATTCTGCGGGAGTCAGGAGTCAGGAAGCCTTTCGAACCGGCCTTCTTCTAACTGAACTTCTGAGTAGCCACCCCCGTTGGTGGATTGTACTTCTCGAGTTATACCCCTTTCGGTTTGGTATCCCCTTGTGCACCTGTAACGTCCTCACGTACACCTCCACTCTCGATTACTTAAACGCTCCACTAAATCAATTAGTTGAGGAATAAAGAAACGAAGCACAGTGCAGTGAAGTCCTTCATGCACCGATTTGTGCGCTCTTCCGGGCTTTCTTTTTGCTGCGCCCACTGTCGCCTTCGACAGCGGTGTAGCTTCCAAATGAACCCAAGTTTCAACCCCGGGTGAGTCTCGAGCTTACCGCAGGGAGAAAGAACACAACATATCAACGTGTCGCTATTCGCGACCGAGTCCCTCTGGCGCCAGCTCCTGAAGTGCGTACGTATGTAGTCGCTGAGCTTGTCCTCCGGTCGCACACGCGGTCTCCTTGGGACTCCTTTTTAGCATGGCGGCGGTTGGCATGTGGAGCGTTTGATGAGCAGGCAGTTTGCTGGCCAGTGTGAGAGAAAACTGCAAGCTACCTTTCTGTCACCGTGCGTGCCTTGCCCTATCCTTAGCATTATCAGGCGCTCCAATCTCGCTCACCAACTCCAAATGGCGTGGTTTTCGTATGTGTACTAATTGTATAAGGTGTTCTTTTTTTTTTTTTCGTCGCATGAGGCGACCACACAGTGGTCGTGTCTGTTCTTTGACGTCCACCCAACTTGCCTGTATGGTGACCGCTACATTTTGTGCCACAATTTCTGTGACGGTAAATGTGCCTAGCCGGGCCATTCCTCCTCAGTTAAAGCCTCGTTTGGAACGCGTCATTTCTTCTAATGTTTTGTCAACGCACAGCTAGCGCAAACAGTCAGGGTCTTAATACGGGACGACGCACATGAGAAACAGCTGTGTTGATGTAGGGAAGGTATGCAAAGATTTTTCCACCTCCAACAGTGATAAACCCCCCCGCAACGTCGATGTACAAAGGTGCAGTTTTAATCAAGAATTAAAGTTAGAAACCCGATCCGAGGGAAAATCAGACAAAAGGGGTCATCTGTCACGATTTCCCACCCTCGTGCATCAACTTCGGACCATGTGGCGTGTAAACCGAGGGTGTAAACACGCCACGACAAAGCGGCAAATGTCAAAAATAGCGCGATTTGGGCAAACGAAACTCCCAAAACTTCAAGGTAAACAATGCATCGCGGAAGATTTATCCGCACCGCACTGACACACACACACGCAAGGGTTCGCGGTTGAAAGGGTGATGATCGTGAAGGGGGATGGGGGGGGGGGGGGGGGGGGTGCGTTACAAAAGGACCTGCGTGGGACCGCTACGCGAAACGGGACGAACACTTTTGGGGTGGAAAGAAAACAACAGACCAAAAATAATAAGGGAAACTCGGAGCGGTGGAAAATGGAAACGCGTGCATCGCCAGCACAGGACGCGCTTGCTGGCGTGTAGATGTGTGTATGTGTGTTCCACACGACACTCCCCGAGAAAGCAGGACTGCTGAGGACTCTGTCTCCCTTGGAAACAGGGGTGGCAAAACAATTGGCGGTACGCTTTTTTTTTCCTTGACTCGCTTTGTTCGAGTAGCGTCCTGCTATCCATTAGTCTTAGGTGTGTATGTGTGACTGTGTGTCTCGGACTGAATGTTGGGAGAGTTGTCCCAGTTGGGAACAGTCAAGTGTGCGCACGGGGATGACAAGGGATAAGAGACTAGTGCCGGCTCCTAGAGAGTCGAGCAAAGTAACAAACATTTCCCTGTAGTATGTTGATGAAAATTCTTCGTTAATTTTCTTCGATCGCGCTTCGGTCGAAGGGAAAAGAAACGCTCAGCTTCGAGCTCACCGAGCACACATAGCGCCAAACTACTTAGCTTCTTTGCTCCACTAAACTCCAATCAGTGTCTAACGAACGCGCAAAGTTTTCCCTCCGCCCCCACCGATTTTTCCAGGCCCTCTTCACTCGGGGGGGCGAATGATTTTAGCGCTCGGCAGCGCTTCATGGTGGAAAAATAATGGCGAAACCACGCTAATTGCTTGTATTAATTTTCCGTAGAGCGCGATTGCGTTATCCTGTTGTGTTTTTCCCCTTTCGCCCACCCGCATTAAAATAGTTTCACGCTTTTTTTTTTCATTGGATTCGCGGTGTGGGGACCCTGAAGCCGATTTGGTTGATTTTTCGTGCCGGAGGGAGATGGATGGAGGTAAGTTCGCATGGGGGAGGGCGGCATGCACCAATAATTCGAGGTGAAGATTTGCATATTTCCACTAAACGCCGCTGCGCCATTCTTCCGACGCGAGGAGAACGGCTAACCTCTTTCTGTTTTTTTGCTTACAGCGATGGCGCCGAGGTTGTAAGGACCCGTGCGCGCTGTGAATGTCTTTCGATGAATAAACAGGCTGTTCCGGGTACGGGCCTGGTACGACCCACGCAGTGTTGATTAAGCCATTTCGAAGGCAGCGCCACGCAAAAGGGTGAAGGTGAAAGGATGGGGAGAGAAAAAAAAAGACGATGCATGTCAATTAACACTAATTAAGCACCCGGGCGGCCACCAGCATGCCATGGGGGAGAGGGGAGGGTGGTGGAGGCAACATTACGTTCCATTCATTTCGTATTTTATGATCGCGACGCCCCACTCGACAGCCGCATCTATTGCTAGACCACCATAAAACCGATACCGATGCCAGCTCTAGAACCCGCGGGGGGAAACGAAACACGCGGCGGACCATCGCCGGTGTCGAGGTGTTGTTGTCTTTCTACGTAAGTGTGACGCCGGCACCACTTGCATCCGGATATGTGTTGATAAACTTTTATCGACTTGTTACAATGCATTGTCTTGGTAACTAATTGAGAGGATTAACGTGAAATGTCAAGGGGGAAAATCATCCACATCTTATCTGCCACATGGAAGCATTTTTTAGAAGGTTTAAATCCATATAAAAGAGCAATTCAATCGCAAGAAAGAAATTTGCAATTATATAGAGGAACATGTCAAACAGTGGTAGGAATCGTGCAAGGAAGCAAACTGTCAACCTCCCACATTTGTTTGTTTACTTTTGATGTACGTTGGTACCGATAGCGTTCGACATCAACAACGAATGATCTATTAATACAGTAGGTCCCAGCAGTACGCTATACTAGGTATACGCGAATTCGCAATACGCGATTTATTTACAAATGACAGAACCATAGCGTTTACCGTTGTTGCTTGAATTCTGATTAGTCCATTTTGCTTTGTTTAGGTAGAATGAAGTTTTTAATACGCAGTTTTAAACAGCTGTTTAAAGGCCATGACTGCAACGGCCTGAATTACACAATTAAACAGGATAATCCTGCAGGATAATAACAATTACAGAAAAGAAAGAAATAGTAGCGTTCGGTCCCAAACATTAGCGTATTGCGGGGACCTATTGTACTATCAAGAAACGGATCTAGTGCGTTAAACGACGCGCAGCTGTCATCGAATGATTTCTGTTTTACCTAAAGAGTTATTGCTTTTTTTGAATGAATTTTAGATTTATTTAGACAAGCTCCAAACATGTTGTTTTCCATAGGAACCAGGTTATGTTCCCCAGTGGGCTTGCATAATTTCCCTGGTTGTTTGCCTTATGCCCTTGTACAGTTACAAAATTCATCTAAGAGTTTGAAAATAGTTCTCTATTTAGTTGCAACTTTCCGTTCAACAGTTTGTAAACGTTCCCTTTTATGGATCGAAATCGCGTCGACTTCACCAAACACTGACAGTGGAAAGCCTGCAAAACCGACCGTCAAATCGTCAACATTGTGTGTGCCTGTGTGTGGCTTGTTACGGCTCGACGTTGCATAATTTCCAAGCCCCAAGAAAACCTTGCCCAAGACGCTTGACCAGCGTCTTCAGGAGGGGTACGAGCGATGACACGAGTGCGGTGGCCAATGTCAGCCCGTTTAACGCCCTGGCGCCTTTCGGTGTGGAACCGATCCTGCGTGGGACGAGCCGGTTATCGACTGGTCGCCCGTCTACCGCGTACCCCCAGGCACTTCAGATCTCGGTTGCATCAAGCATCTGCAGCAGCTGATCACGTATATTGTAGGAAGCCGATCGTTGGACGGGCAGGCGACACCGGTGCGAGCTCGAGCTGTCGTAATCGAGCGAGAGATGCGAGTGGCGCGCTGTTCACGACGCCCACACGCTTCGTCGAGGTTGCATCTCGTCTCTTTGTGCATAGCGAGCGCCGGAGAACAAGTTGTCTTTCGATTTCTTTCGAGATTACAACATCAGATAGCGGACGAGTTTGGTGGAGCGGAGGTTTGGGCGCATCGGTGCAAGGGAACGCTCCGCGGGGCGTATGATATATACGCGTACCAACCAACTGCCCCACATTAGCCAGACGTATAACCGGCGAAAACATACAATTTTCTCCTTCAAACAATGCGCTTCTCGCGTTCAAGGGCACCATAAACCCTGCTGGGTGCATGATTTACTTGTTTCTAGCGGACTGCACCTTGAGCAGCCTCTCCAGAGTTTCCCGACCAAAGCAGACGCTGGAGCACGGAAGACGTAGGGACGTTCACCAAAGACCTGAGGTGGCTCAGGTGTACCAGCAATTCGTCGTTCCACGACTAACGATAACAAATGTTACACGGCTGCGTGTTGTTGGTTTGGTGTGCGTGTCCTTTTTCCAACCTTGCGTCACTGGCGCACTGGGGCACCCGGGGGTGGTGGTGGTGGTGGTGGGGGTTTTTGTCTTCTTTTTGACATTCCCAGGCCGGCGCCAAACATGCTGTGAGCGTGTGAGAGAACGCCCGATGCTCTAAAGTCAACACAAAATAGATACATCCGCTTCACACGCTGGGCTGCAGATGGGGTATATTTTTCTTCCATGAGCTCCGAGGCAGACCGAGATATAGAGCAAGAGAGAGAGACAAGTGCGGGGGTGTAGGAGATGTGAGATGCGGACCAGAGTGGGTTTTGGGGGGGAAAGGCGCGGGTCTCGGAAAAATCGCCCGCAGCTTCGTGCTCCCCGAGTTTGCCGGAGTTCCTCTGACGCCCGTGTTAAGGGACTCGGGGACTCGGGATTTACATCTTCGACCGCCTACGCCTCCCCCCTCCCCCCTACTTTTACTGGGTTTCCCTGGTACTAGTGACGCTCAAAAACTCCTACTAATCCGACACAGTTTGACCGATGGGTTCGCACTATCCTCTGGTACACATAATCTGAGGGCGTAAGGGAATGGGTCACGGTATGTTCTCGTTCGTAGTTCTGATTGATTTCTCTTGTCATCCTGAACTCGGCAAGCGGATCGATGGGTTTGAATTCCAGTGCGTGTATGTGTGGGTGTATGCGTTTTTTGCATCTACTTGGCTTCGTATTTCACTATTCTAACCAAACCGTCTCTAACGATTTCCTCAGAACTTAACGGTAGACCTTCGTGGTTGGAAGTAATCGGCAGAATAAACGCTCCTGTGTTCAGAATAATTATGTTCCAATGCTTCCGATAGTAATACTTACTGCAGGTTCACCAGTTCTAGTCGTTCTTTCCACTTCTGGTTACGGATAAATTCGTGTATTGATAAAAGACATTTAGCGCTTGCTAAGATATTTGTGTTGGTCTACTGGTTGTTTGTTCGATCCACACCAGCAAGCTCCAGAATACGATTGGTAGGGGTTCTCTAGTGAAGGTTTAACACTATTTCGATATAATAATCTAATGAACTTATCCAATTTCCCGTTCGTTGTGTCTACGTGGCGCGTTATATTATTTCGTTGCCTTTTTTAAGGCCAAGGTATATGACAGTTGCACTCCTGTCTAGGGTACTCCCATCCACGTGTATATTTTGGTGAGTTTGTAAGAAAAGAATATGGTTTGGATCTTCCGGTCAACTCATCTTGTATCCGGTAAGCAACAAGGGACTGGAGAAAACATACATGTTCTTGACGTTGGACAGTATTTCGCTAGGTGTTGGGGTGGAGAATAAACGCCCATTTCCTGACTCTGAACTTGGGGAATTGTAGAAGGAGTTCTTGGTCTGCGGACCGTTAGCTTCAATTCGATTATCGACGAAATTGTAGCTGAGGAAACCATATGTTAGGTTTTGAGGCTAAGTCAGCATAGAAAATCTACGACAAGAGCGACAACTCTTTCTACACAATATGAAAGGGGGACATGGATGTTCAGCGAGTAATAACGTCTGAAGTATTTGTTTACATTTATTGAGAACGGTACTCGAGCGATGTTTCGGTGCCTTCCCAGCTGGTTTTGACCATGTGAGAGTCTCATGGTTGAAAATGACGACCGGTTTTCTACCCCGGACTTCAGCCTTCAGCAGCATCCTCCCGACAGCAGATTCCATCAATCAAGCCCTCGTACGCCGATCGCACGCTGGCGACAGTCGAAAGCGAAACATTTGCCCCCAAAAGCCATGCAGAGGAGAGATGCATGCCGACCCTCGCCCGAGGCTCGCCGTCCATATTTGGAGTCGTGAGTGGCGGTCGACGTCGCGGTTTCAAGGGTGGCACGCTTCGCGTCTGGATGCGTCGCGGCTAGTTTCCGAATGTGGGTCGGACCCCGTCGAAGCCCGGTGGGTATTAAAATAAACGCCCAAGCGCCCCCTCCCGAACACCCTTCTGCAGTCGACGTCTCTGATGGCGGAGCGCGCGGGAGGCGAAGGGATTATGTTTCACAACATTTTTCGCTTTAATTGTTATCGTCATTACAGGGTCAAACGAATCGTAATGGAATATCTCCCCCCGGTTGCGTTGCGTGCTGCATCGCCGTCGGTGGTGATGCTGCAGCTGTCGCGAAATGCGCGAGACAGAGCCAACCAAAGCACCAGATAACGCCGGATCTGCGCCGGCACAGGAATCTTGCGAGGTGGCAGAGGTCGAACGCTCGACACGGAGCGGCTTATTTTAGCTCCGGCGAGTGGGTGTCGTCGCCGTTGGCGATGCAGGTGATGGTGGTGGTGGTAATAAATTATCCGAACACTTCAATTACTCCACCAACAGCGCGCGGAAGCGACAATGAATCTCCACAACCGGTGGCAAATGCAGCAGTTGCACATAGGACTTCCTTCTCTTACAAATATCTCTATTAACTGACGTTGTCTTTGAAACCGACTCGGTTCGGGAAAGAAAAGGAATCGGTTTCCGCTTTAAAAGGTGATAGTTTTGTGGACTCTGTAGCTTGTAGATATGCATACGTTGTTCATGTATTTATTTCCAGTTGTGTCGAGAGTTTGTCGACGCATTTTCAATTGTTTCGTTGTCGAAATCAACAATCGTGACATAAACAGACACAGTAAACTCTCGATTGCGGCAATATAAGCACCACCACTTTAGCACTAGAATCCAAAGAGGAGTCATTTTGACCCTAACGCAATTTTCGATTTTAATATCTCGAAAACGGCTGAGTAGTTTTTCAAAACAAGGCTATTTTTTAAAACAAAGCTGCACCTATTTAAAAAAAAATTTCATCCGAGAACCCACTTGAACAATCACTAGAATGCTTTTGAGGGGTCATTTTGACCTTTATTTCTGAAACGCTATAACTTCACTATGCTTAAAGATTATATATTGCTGACTATCTTTTGACGTTTTTGGTTTTTCAATGCATTTCTTCATCATTCTGCTAGCTCGGTGTAAAGTAAAATCGATCGAAATTGAGTTTTTTTTTCAGTTTTTATTTATTTAAATCTATTATTAGAATTTCAGATTAAAGTGTGCGCTAGAAAGTTAGTATGCAATTACAAATGACACTTCGAAAAGCTCGCGAAAGGAAATAACGGAACAAACCACAGGACGGTAACAACCGATGGAAACAAATTCAAATCTTCATCTTCAAGGTCAATTTGTGGCGCCATTTCTTATCTTAAAAATATAAAATGAGTTTTTAAAGGGAGCCCTTCTATATAAGCATTATAACGCACACTTTTTTCTGAATTTACATGATATATTTTTTAAAATTCGATTCACATCGATCTTTTTTGCATGACTCCGAGTTAACGGAATGATGAAGAGGTACATAAATAAGTTAAAAACGCCAAAAGGTAATCAACAAATATACAAAAAAGTAGTAGTTTACGGATTTGAAAACCTTCAAAATAGTGAAGAAAACGCTGTAAGTTTTTAAAACGAGGGTCAAAATGACCCCTAAAAAGCATTCGGAGTAGATTCCAAAGCAATGTATTCTAGTGTTCACGACGATCAGCATCATCGGACAAGGGCGACTGGGAAAAGACGACATTAGTTCCAATTTTCGAGCTAATCAAGCGCGGCTGCCGAAATGGTCAAAAACATCATAATCGGCGCTTCGCCGGGGAAACATCGTGCGGGTGTGCGTGCGTTATATTATCATCATCATATTTCCACTGCACTCCGCTGGAAAATGGGAAGCGCTCAGTAAACGCGGCGTTAGGGCCGATGGAAAACATAAAACCTACCAATAGACGAGACAATTGCAAGAAGGGGACACGAAACTAGGGCAAGGGAGATAGAAAAAGTAGGAGTAAAAACAAAAACATTAATTCAAGAGACCGGTGCCAGAAAAGCGAACGAAGATCCTTGAAAAGTCGTCGGGGCGCAAAAAAAAGGAAGCGAAAAATCATCCCCCCCGCCCGAAGAGATAAGGGAAAGGAAAGCATGGGCGTTGAACAGAAAAAGTGACCAACGATACGTATAATCACCGATTGACGCTGGTACAGGAGTGTTTCTTGCGGGGGAGGGGGGCTGGGCGAGGGGGGGAGCAACATTAGGGAATGGCGCATAGGAGCCGAGGCTTCCCCCATCTTCCACCGAGCGCCTAGACCCCGTCGATCTAGGAGCCCTCTAGCATGCTCCGCGGAAACTTTGGACGGGAAATGTGAATGTGATAAAGCCGAACATGAGCATAACGACGCGCGCTGGGCGCTCCGCCGCCGGCTGCCCTACAAACGAGTGCTTTATTAACATTAATTAATGATAATTTTATTCCTTCTCATTATCTTTGGGCAGGATTCTTCGCCAAGGCTCCGTTCGAGCCGCACCGACGAATATATTTTGCCTTCGCGCTTCGCTCAACCATCAACCACACATGATGATCCGGTTTTGTGTTTAATTTTGCTCGTATTTTCCTCCCCTCTCCCCCTCTCTACTTTCCTCATCACATTGCGGAAAAAACGATAACGGGGGACAGGGAACGACGACAGATCATAGTTTTTTTTCGGCAGCACAAATCTTGGCGAACCGAACGCCAGGCATAGAATTTAAGAAAACCGATGATGTCTGCGTTAGTAACTCGCTACAAGCGTCAGGAACCGAGCGGGACACAACACACAAAGCGCTTATTAGCTCCATCTGGTTCAGCGCGTTCGAAGGGGTGGAAGGGGTGGGTGGGTGGTGGGTGATCTAATTGGTTGCCTGCGGGCGGTCATATGATGCGAAGCAAGAACCTTACCTTCTACCGAGGGAGCCTTCATTTTGCACGACAGTGTCCCTATCGGGTTTTTTGTCTGTTTGGTGTTGAGTTGAAATGTTTTGCTCTCATTTAAACAACTACTTACAGCCGTTGCTACTAAACTTTACTTCAAGGTGTTGTCTTTAAAAGCGATTTTAAACGATTGCAACTTTCACTTAACTGTCAAACGGGCTTTTCACTTATGTAAAACTCAATTTAGTATGTCTAAACCAAGGTTACCCATTAGGTTGAGACATTAAAAACGATTTAATAGATAAACATAGCGCCATCTTGGCATTCATGGTAACTAAAACAAACATTTTTAATGAACGTTCTATTCAACTCCATAACTACCAGTTGAACTAGAAAATAAAACACATTTATACTGATCAATTCCTACCAACCATATGATTCATGCATCAGAAAATCTATTTGATTGGAATTTTAACGAAAACATTTTTTTTTTAATTGGTTAATTTTTGTAATCAGTACCACTAAGGTAAAGAGACATGAAAAAAATTGACGATCCAACCTATAACTAACGTAATCTTGGTCTAAACGCAAAATAAGCAAGCAATTAGAGTTGCGCAACTAAGATTTTACTTAAAGAAGTCCGGTTAGAAATTTTTTTCACAACAATGAAATTTGTTTGACACTCGCTCAACCGATAACTTTAGAGAGAGTCTGCAGTACAAAACCATTTAAAATGATCGTTAAATAAAATAAGCAGCGTCGTTTTATGTAATTTAAGTTGACTCGCATGATTCACAATTTTATTTGGGTATTATTATTAATTTTAGAGATGAAATAAAAAAGCTGATTTACAGTTACGCATAGTTTGTTTACACGTTCATCATAACCGTTTGATAGTTAACTGTTGTTTGATGAGTTCGAAAACTTGCAGCCAACTGAACCAATGAACGTTTCCGATTAATTAAGTTGCTTTCATCTATTTGCACCTTTAAGGCACCAAGTGTCAGCTTCTGTCTCCAACGCATCTGAGTTTGTCTCAAAATTCGTCATCTTTAGTTTCATGAAACGTTAACATGTGTCTATTAATGTCCTTAAATTGCATGTTTTAAGATTTTCTGAGTACTCTTTTGTTTGTGCTTTTCACTCAGCCGCGGTGATTTCGGGGATATTTTACTTATTTTTATCCACTAAACGTCACTTGTTTTATTTGTTAACAATCGCTGCCGTATAGTTTTTAAATGTTGGTTGAATCTTTTAATTAGCTATTGGTTTTACTTAGTTTCTTTTTGATGGGCGGTTGTATAACATAATTTTCATATTCAGGCAAAATTGAAATAGGGAGACAAAACCAAATGAACACAATAACGAGAGACAGCCGCGTCAGAGGCAAATATAGGTGGCAACGGCTGTATGTCAAAATACTAACGAGATTGCAAAGTAGAGTAACATTCCATAACGGGGGGAAAAAGTACCAACTCGTAATGAATGGAATCGCTTTAACACAATCCTACGGAGACGATGATGACCACTGAAAACCTTAGGTATTTAAATCGGTTAGACAAATTCGAGGAAGCAGATTCCTGAACAAGGCAACCCGGGTTGGTATTTCATGGATTCGTCTTTATTCGCTTCGCGCAACGTAAACGCAGCTCATCAGCTTTTCTAGCTACAAGCCGATTACGAGCTCTCAGCGCCCTCCTTCACGTCGACCTAGCCAAAACTTCCTAGGTTTGTTTTTTTCCTTTTCCTTTCTCAAAGTGATTTCGCGTCTTGGCGAAGGCGAAAGTGCGTGTTTTCTCCTGTCTACGATGCTCGCGACCATCGTCGCCTAGGCACGACTTTTGGCCCCGAGGCACTCCGATCTCGTCATAGTTTTCCAACAAACATCATGAATATTTAATAACGAGAGAGGAAAAACATCTTAATTTTTGTCCAGGAAGTCTAAAGTGTTGGCGGTTCGTATTCGGTTTTTACGTGAGCTTCGGTTTTCTACCCACCCTCCCCTCCCCTCACGGGTTCGCCTTCCGCCGCTTTGCCAGTTCCAATTACGGTTCAGCCGTGAAATGTTTTCCCGCTTGCAGCATCCCGGCCTCCGGAACGATTTCTGCATCTCGCCCGGTACGATTTTTCACGCGCCTCTACCGGTCTTCCCCCCTCATCCATTATCCTTTTTCTCTATCCCGGGCGGTAGGCTTTTATCTTTCTTTTCCGTTTTTCGGAACAATTTCTCTCAAGTTTTTCCTCGCTGCTGTGCCACATTTACCGCAAAAGTAACTTTACTGTCAAGGTTTTATGCTCCGGCAGCGACGGGAGGCAGCTGGCACATGCCCCGATGTTAATTCGGGTGGGGGAGGAGGGCCTTTCGGAAAATAGGGAAATTTCATGCCTTAATTTAGTGCGATGCCTCTCTCTACCGCTATTTGCTCTCGTTGAGAGTTTGACTTTTCCGGTTTGTTTCTTCGTTGTATGTTATGTTTATGTATTTTTTTTCCTTCTTCTATGTTTTCGCCTCCACTTTTCCACATTTCTCCTCCCCACCGCTCTCGACCCTTTTATGGTGACTTTAACTGCCCCGTCCACATGGAACTTCTCCTTTCTGATGGCCGCCCCGTAAGTTTTGCACTGACGATTAAAAGGGATACATATTTGCACGTTTTTCGGCATTGTAGTGTGTGTGTTTCCACGTCGCATCGAGAGAAAAAAGGCAACCCGGCGATGCACTTTGGCGTCGTAGCCAGTAACATTAACGTAAATAAGTGAGCTTTTCAGGAAACCCAAAAGGCAAGCAGAAGGAAAGGAAACGAAAAGGAAAGAAAGGCGAGCGTTCCCCCGGGTGGGTGCTTTCCTTGACTGACGCGGGGATAAAGAGACTAACAGGCAGATGAAACACCAAACCCGAAATAAAATGTAAAAGAAAAGAAAAAAAAAACAAAGCCGCAGGAAAAATAAAAAACAAAAAAAACACCACGGCGGAAGAAAAGCATTAAAGTATGTGGAAAATACGAACCAGGCGGAGAGCAGGGAGCGCGGGATGTGATACAAATGGGCCCGAAAGCGAAAAGGAAAATAACGCTAAAATGCGCGCACCCGTCAGAAGTCGGAAGGAGTCAGTATGGCGGCTAAAGTGTGCAAAATAACACGTTTGATGGGACTGTCGGCCCGTGACTTTTCCATCCGGAAGGCCCCAAAACCAACCCTCCATTTGGTTGTTAAACGTGGCCCATGTGCTCCGGTTTTCCACGTAGCCTATCCACTATGTGTGTGTGTGTGTGTTTTTTTTTGCTTGTGTATCGCATCGTGTGCGTGAGTAACGGGGCAGTTTGATCCTGACTTTTGGGCGGAATGGATAAGGTTTTTGTCTCTTTATGTGCCCCATTAGGCGCATTAGGAAAGGGACCGGGCGACTTTTCCGACCTCCGAGTCCGTTGGCAAACTTTTACTCGCAAGGAATTGGCAGCCGGGTTTTTGGTTGTGGTTTTCCCCGGTCGTTGTGCTGCTCGTTGGTAGCTGTTTTTCTCGCTGACGATTGAGGAAGCAGCGCAGCAAAACACAATTCAGTTGTACATAGGTATTTTAATTACGACGACATTTGAATTCGATTAGCATGTTTGCTTTCTTCTTATGTAAAAGGTTCCACTTGCAACATTCTTGTGCAGAGTTTTTCCTACCTTCAATCGGTAATGCTGGTCGGAAGAGAAGGCAAAATCTTTGCGTCCCTTTCCCAAATGCTCTTATCCTCCGAGCTGCTTCCCTTGGGAAAGATAACTCAACGTCACTCTCGACTCGACATCCTTTACATCCCTGTTTGACGGTGCATCGGCAGCGCCAAAAAGCTACCCTGTCATGCATCGGTAAATAAGCGGGCTTTAAAGCATTTTCTTTTTTCGCCAGTCATTACTTACAACCGTGCGCCGTTGGAGGTAGTCACCGAGGGCAGGGGTAGGCACAAGATGCCGCAAACGGTGTGTTGATGGTTAGCGAGAGGTTGTTAATAAATCACCTATTTTCTAAATTGAAATAAAATACCAATTTTCAAAATTGGAAAGTCAAATCAAGCAATAAGATAAGACAAAACAGTTCTACATTTTACATACTTTGAACCAATTACTATGATTTTTGTTTTCTTTCACACGTTGACTCAGATTGAATCATGGATCTTTGAGGATTCGAATGTCAAAGCATTAATGAATATTTCGAAACTTTCTTGATTTTTTTCGAAACTCAACGAATCGCCTATGAATCTTCATGATTCTTTTATTGTTATAAATTTTGCAACTAATTAAAAAGTTTATCTGTTTTGGAGAGCTACGCTCCACACTTTAGCATCTTTTTTAACTTCATTAATCTGTTCGGCAAACAGTTATCAATCTTTGAAATTTTCTCCACCTTTTTACCTATTCAACACATGGTCGTTGTACTTTAAGTAAATTTATCATATCATACTTGAAGTTACTCTGTTTCACAATTAATTTTACTGTTGCAAGATTTCACATTAGTTCCTCAATATTTTGAATCGCAGGTTTTTTTTGTATTTCATATTTTGGTGATACAGATGTTAATTCTTTAATGTTCCAAATGCGTCATTATAAAGTTAAAATATTATATTATTTATTTTTATTTTTTTAAATATTTTTTTTAAAGTATTATATTTTCATTTCTAATTTTTAACGAATTTGGAGATTTTTGTTCGAAAATGTTATTATTATTGAAAATATTATGGAAAAAGTTCAAGAAGAGTAGAGTAACTCGTCTGTAACGGCAACACATCTGATTTAACTGTTTCGTGTTAAATTTATGAGTGTGTCGTGGACAAAGTCAGCTTGAATTCAAGTGTTGTTTTGTAGGTTTCACTAGAATTTTCTTTCGAGCTGAATTAAATCACTTTGTACTTTGCCAACCCCTGATTTAGATGGTTCTCTTGTATTCCCTTACTATTTGGTAAAAAAGAAATGGCCGATGGGGGGAAGAAAAATGCACGCCGTTTCATAAGCATGTGATGCACCGGAGATGCCTTAAAGCACACTTTTGTTGCTCGTTGCATTCTTTCTTCCTTTTATCCGCTTTTTGCATGCGCGCTTAAACCTTGGCGCAAGCGTCTCTAATAATTCTCCGACTCAGTGTATTCTACTCAGGATCCTCTCACCCTGATCTGGAGGGAGGGAGGGGGGGGAGTGTGGGGGTGGAGGTTTCCGCTCGATTTATAAATGTTTGCCAAAGTGCCAAACACCCAGCAAACTAATCAATCAAACAAAGCTGACGAGAGTTATCGATTTTACCAAAGTGCTCGTTTCGTTCGCTCCCAGCTGGAGCCGGTGTGATGGAGCTTGACTGTGTTTGTGTCTGCGTGTGTGTGTGTGTGTGCTTAAGACGTCTGGGGAGGGAATAAGGTAGGTTGAAGCAATGCCTCCCATTCGCCTTGGGATTTTCTTCGCGAAAACGCGATTGGAACGTTTGTATCTCCTATCGCCGATCCCTGCTCGTCCCTTGTTCCACCTCTAGCGTTTCCGAGCAGAATATATTTTTGACAAGTGAAGGTTGCACGACGGATCTCGCAAATACCGCCATATTTACGTACACACGTGCCAACGCTGAACCGGCAACGGCTTCGCATTCTCGATGCAGCTTACCTGACTTTTTCGCGAGGGATTTTCTCGTTTTCGTTCACTCGTTCTGCGAAAATGCCAAAAAAGAGGAGGAGCAGGAGGGGGAGGAGGGGGAGGAAACTTTCCCCACGGACGGCAAGAAATCGCACCCTCGGCGTGCTGCTTCGGGAGCACCGAACTACCATGGCGCGCTGTGGAGCAGAAACCAAACCAACGCACCTGAAACGACGTGAAGCTATTAATTTTACTTTAATTATTAATAATTAATTCACTTTTCCTCACCTTTCGCTCGCGAGCTCCTCGTTCCTCGCTCCCTTCGCGCTATGGTTTCGGTGGAATATAGAAGAAAAGGCAACAAAAAAAAAACTTTCTACTTGTCTCGCCCTGAGTGGCCCTCTTTCTTTCATCCACCCTCCGCCACCGCGTCATACCACGCTCCACTCGACGTGTCCTTTTCCGCGGAATAATTATAATTAGCGTTTCGCTGAGTGCGGGGAGGGAAAGTGAGCGTTTGCAGGGATATGTTCCGTGGTAGCTGGGATAGGACAGGACCTTGATTGTAGCAAACTCCCGGTGATCAGGGCTGCACCAAATGGGCATACTTTGAAAAAGTTCGATTCCCCGCCAAAGAGCGAGAAGGGGGGAAGTGGAATATAGGGGAGAAAAAAAAGGAAACACACAGCACAACACCGAAGGGAAAAGTTAATCTGCACGGGACGGGACAGGACCGGGGGGGAACAAAGTGATATACATTTTCCCCGGTTTCGGTTTTGGCTGCAAATAATTGGGACAGTAAAATATTCATCCATTGCTGCGGTTGAAGCGCGGTGGGGTTTGGATTAGGGAGGGGCAGGGGGTTGGGGAAAAGTTATTGGCATTGGTTTGGACACCACCATTCACCCCCCCCACGCACCATCGCTCGGAGTGAATTCCCTAATTCACTAAACTTGATTAATTCGAGACAGAGCGCAAATCGAATTACTTCCGATTTTCTGCCGCTGCGAGTCGTATTTCCCTAGACGCACGCACTCACACACACACACGCACGCACGTGTACATGTGTACATGTGCGGATGTGCGGGAGCGATGCAGTGTTGTAACGATTATCCCGGATCGGTCGGTGGCATCTTACGAATCAATTAACGACGAAAATAAACAACCTCCTTTTGCCGACGTGATGCCCGGAGAGGAAGCCAAGGAAGAAGGGATGAGAAAGTTAGGGGAGGAGGGAGGGGGACGAAAGTGAGAGGGTTGCGGCATGTGGCATGAGGGGCCGTTATCAGCTCGTACGTATCGGAGATTCTGATGTAATTAAACTATAAATTTGTAAACTGAAATTTCTCGCGATTCAATCTCGGAGGGAAGGGGGGCTGCTTCAGGGGTAGGGGGAAAAGTGACGTGCTTGTCGGGAGTATATCGACGTGGGAGCCATGCAAAGATTTCCACTCGTATCTCTTCAACTGCACCCTGCAAGTGAAACTTGTAAGATTTTGCGGCATTGACGCGACCGACTCCACAACCTTCACAACTTTTCTTTAAAGCAGCGTCGCACACATGGATGTTCGAAACATCCGTCCGTACCGTTTGATCGATCGATGGAATCCCTTTTCAATTACAAGCGAGGAATAGGCGACAGCCAAACCACCAAAAAGCGAATCCACCGAACGGTAAATGACGCTGGAATTTTCCTAAACCCGTGTGCTTCAAAAGAGTCGTTCTTCGTTCCAATGTTAGGATCGCGAATCCACTCCGATCCACTCCGGACTGATCTGGTTGACTCCGGATTGCTCCGACTAACTTTGAATTGCTCCGATTGAATACAGATTGCTCTAGTAGAATTGACAAAGTAACGGCCATTTTGAAATTGATGAGGAAAGCAGAGAAAGCAGAGAAGTAAATCTAGCTGATTTCGATCCAGGAGATCATACGGGAAGCGTTTGTTTTTTTATTCCAATTCAAACAAACCGGCAGCCAAGTTATTAACATCAATAACTGTGGAATGTTTACTAGAGTTGTGTAATTCAGTTTCAGATTCATAAATCTGAATGCTACGTTGCGTTTTAGCGATTCATGAATCATTCCATGAGAGAATGAATTGAATTTCGAAGATGATCTTGGATTGCTTTAAATTAGCGAAGAGTATATTTTCGTCGAAGTGAAAAATGTTGGATCGATCAACTGGAACTAGTGGTTGGTGTAATTATTCATTTATAACTCATTTCTTGGCTCTAGGGTTGTACAAATACATCTTAAGAAAATACAGCCGGCCGGCATGGAGCTAGGAAGGCCATCCGGTTCGGAAAGAAGTGCATTTGCTGTAAGGATAGAACAAAAGGCGGAGATAGTTCTCAGGGATCGGGAAGGGACGTAGATAAGAATTTGTTGAAGTGAGCAAGGCTCATCAGTAGTACCCAAGAGCTAGCGATGAACTGAGCCTGAGTATAGGCACGTTTGATCTACAACGAAGGAAGACCCAGAAATTGACACATATGGTGGAAGACACATGACTGAGTTGCCTATGCAGCGGTGAACGGCAATGCGAGTAAACACTGTTTCAATCCTGGCAATCCAGGTGACTTTATTAGGCCTCCACACTACACTGTCATACTCTAGTATTAGGCGAACTAGACCGCAATATAACTTTTTTTAAACTTAGAGGGTTTAAATTCTAAACTTCAGACACCATAATATCCTACACAGGGAGGTAGTTTAGAGCGAAAAAAAGAAACAATACACGCTCAAAAGCAGCAAATATTACTAAATGCGTGACAGTGGAGCGACCTGGCATAACTCCATGTTGCTCATGGCCAATAAAAGCTATCGGTTGGATCGGTTTACAATCCCCTCGAGATCCTCTCCCTCTCTCTGTCGTCCGGAGCTGATCCGCATTTGAATCCGAGTGTAGGCAGAATCGGATCAATCACACTGCGCCCATCACTGATTAGGATTCCCACAACACGGTACAAGCGTTTCCATCCGGTTGTTAGAGGAGCCCTTTGGGGCACGTTAGAGGAGGGACACGTACGGATGGAGCTACCCTAATTGCATTTTGCCGCCGGAGTAATATTCAATGTACTTTGCGCTCCAGCGTGGCACGTATCGCGCGTCCAAACGGAAACAAACCCTTTTTGGAGTGGAATTCAGCCGAATTCGGATCCATAGGGTTCATTCGGGTGGTCGGTGAATCACCGTGCATGTGGAGCCTCTAATCAAACGTCACCGTTTGGCACAGCTTCATTTCGGTTGAGCGACTTTTGCGCCCGAATTGCTCTGTAATTTGCCTTAGTTATTGTCGCGTTACTTTTTTTTTTGCCGAGAGAACCTCCCCGGAGATTCCACGAGGAAGTAAGTTACGCGCAAAAAAAAGGTCCCTCTCTCCCCTTACCCTTCCCTTTTACCGTTACAGGGGTTTTCAGATGATATTATAACAGTAGCAAAATATTTTTCATACTGCAGCACTTGTTATTCCAACTGCATTAGTTGATTTTATAATGCGATCATATTTATCGTAACGTTGTCAGTAGAAATTATAATCGTAGCAGTTGCTAACATTAAGTTGGTCGAGCGATGCACATAACTCAAATAAGCGAGTGGATTAACCTCAAATGAACCGCTTTGATTCCATTAGAAAACTGAAGGAAATTTCACTCAACAGTGGGTGTGAGCAGAAATCAGCTCTAAAAAGTTTTTGACCCATAAATACATGAAAATGCAACATAAAAATTATAGTAATAATTAATATCAATTCTTTGGGAAGCTAAGTTTTTGCTTATCTTTAAAAAATCGTTGTTTTAATAAATGTTGTAGACAAATGTTATTAAAAAAGATTGTACTAAAAAGTGTGCTAAAAACGCTTGGCAGTCAACGTGTTAAACCAGTCCTAATTTCTTTTAATTTTTACAACAAACCATTTTTAGTAAATTTCAATAGTGACTATGTTTGTTCAATAAAAGCGAAGAGCTTCATTTGAGATGATTTGCCTATCTGATACGTTGTTAAAACTTGGGCTGTACCAGGATGATAATATTAACTGCCACTGTTATAATTTCTTCTAACAACGCCATGGTAAACTAAATTTTTATATATAATCAACTGGTATTGATAGAGTATTGACTGCTGCAGTTAGAAAAAATGCTGCTACTGCTATGATATCATCTGAAAAACCCTGTAAGTTTAAAGTGGTCCGTAACCATAAAAAAGGCACCGCGTCTATTGGCAGCCAAACGCGACCCAAACGGAAAAGGGTCAACAAAAGTAAACCGAAACGATAGTCCCGCTTCGTGCCCACCTCCCCTGTACCGGCTGCCCTTTTTTCTTGCCTCCCCCCTCCCCCCACTCCCGGGAAAGCCAAGTGACAGCCGAGCGGCCGGAAGCTGGAGCTTCGCCCGGAAATGCCAAACACGCGCGAGCGCGAAATGGTAGGTGTTGCGCTAGGTTTTGCATTTTTTATACCTTCCTCTCGCTACCATTATCTATGCCCTTCGTTTCCGCTCCGCGTTCTACTCGGTCGGTGTTGCTTGGACAGCATCAGCTTTCTGCTGGAGGATGCTAGGACCCGCCATTTTTTGGGTGGGGGGGACCGTCATCGATACCGTTGCCCGAGCGGCCGATCGCGAAGTAATTGGGCTGGGGCCAACAAAAAGAACAAGAAAACGAAAAACTACGGAACACCGCTCGGGGCCTAATCGGTTACGGAGCGGGGGTTTGGGAGAAGGTCCAGCGAACTCTGTCAATATTTTGTCCCCCTCCTGAAACGTCAACCAACGTTGGCTTGGGTTTTTGAGAGGTCCAACGATCTGCTTGCTGTCTACTTGCCGAATTTAGTTTAGTTTCGTGCCTTTCTCGCTCGCCTCGGGGGGGGGGGGTGAAACGAGCCTTTTTCCCGTTGTCCCTTGGCTTCGAACGGTGCGACTAGCAAACCACGTGGGCTGAAAAATTGGAAAACCGTCACGTGGATAAGCGATAATGGAAGCGTAAAAAAATTTACATAAGCCGATCAGGAATAAGTCTCACCGACTAATCTTTTAATGGATAAAATTTGAATACGGATGACGCATACGGAACGGTTTGCCGAGCATACGGTTCGGATATGGAGAGGGCTCTCCGGGGGGGTGGCTATATCGGGCGAACATGCACCGTCGACTGCGCATCGGAAAGATTTTTCGCGGCCTTTTTCAACCGTCGCGATTGAGGATTTGACTTTCATTAGACCCTCTCAAACCTCGGAATTATTGTGAGCGGGGTGGGGAGGTTGTTGGGGCGATCCACGGTCTCGTCGCGCTCGTGCGATTCAGCCCGGTCATGCCAACATGGTGGTCAGCCCCATTCATCGTCCGATTCAACAGATTGCTCGGTGGCAGATGGAGAAATGGAGAAGTGCATTTGGTCCGGTGGGAAAATCGACCGTCGGCAGGAAGCCGCGTGACCCTATCGGGAGAATCACGGCCCTACAGCAGCGGCGTCGAACTCTGTTGACCCTGCGGACCGCATTACCTCCCAAAATAGGTTTGCGGGCCAAAACGTCACATTGGTTGGATTTATGAAAATAAAGTCTGTCTATAAGTAAATTGAGCCAACGAAAGCGCGCTACTGTGGCGCCTCTGGTGACGATAGCCAAAAACTCAAATTTTTAAAAATACAAGTAACTTGTAAGGATCAAATCTTGAAAATTTCAGACCTGTATTATTTGTTTTCGCTAAATGCCGTACAATTGAAACAAGTTTCGTTAAACGCCGTGCTCCAGTATTTTGTGTGGGCTCAGTTCTGACAGTTCAGATTCAATTGCACGACATTTAGCAACCAAAAATATCACTGGCCTGAAGTTTTGGTGATTTGATCCTTACTAGTTGCTAATCCCATTAAAATTTTTAGGTTCCAGTTGGCGCCACTAGAGGCGCCACAGTAGCGCGCTTTCTACGGAACAATATACTTATGGTCAGACTTTAGGTTCTTATCAGTGTACTTTTAACTAAAAAAATATAATTTACATTTTTACATTTTTATTTTATTATTTCACCTGTTATACATTTGAGCGGAATTTGAGAGAGAAAATATAAAAATAAGTAAATAAATAAAACAAACGAATAGTGTTCATGAGAAACAAAGCAGGCGAACAGTATAAGAACATTCTAAATAAAATTACAGATGCTCAGAGAACATTTAGCTATAGTAATTATGCACTTTTATTTATCTTAACGCTCTACCAAAAAGCACAAGAGTGTTTGATTGTAAAATATGTACAAAAAATTGGAAATTCAACAGAATTCTTGCAGCTCACAGTTTCCAAGGTATGAAAATGCTGTCTAAAACAAATGTTTAAGGGAAGCTTAGATAAGCTGGTTGAAATGCATTCCATAAAAACAAACTTATTCCAAATTATTCAAAATGTAATTCAATTAGAAACAAACAGGTTACCGATTTGTGGGAAATAGATTTTTATCCTGAGTAACTTTTTTTTTCAATGAATCAAAACTAAGACCATGGATAACTTACGATTATATTTATTGTATCGAACTCATATTCGAATATTAAAAAAGAGAACTTTGATTTGAACTTTGTTTCAAAAGGGTCGCGGGCCGCATCCAACGTTCTTGCGGGCCGCAGATGTTTGACACCCCTGCCCTACAGTGGGTGCTGGGTACTTCATTTCGCCACGCTCTACATTACACCAACGCCAGTTCGGTAGTCCCGGGTGCGCGCGTGTGATGGTTTTTAAATCGGATTGAACTGAACCCTGGCACATACCCCCCTCAGAGCTTAGGGAACGCACGGCCGCGAAACCAAAACAAATTAATTTCTCTCACGTGAGCCTTTTTCCGCCTCCTGATCTTTGATCTAGAAACAGTTTTATTTTTTTTTCTTTTTTTTTGTTAGTGAGAATCCAATGAGTGGCGAATAAAACGAACTGCCAAATCCCGAAGAGGAAAGGACACGTGCAGCGGCGGCAACGTGAAGGAACGCGAACGAAGCTGAACAGTAATCTTCCGGGGGAGTTGAAGGGGGGAGGGGGAGGATTTTTCGGGAAATGGTCCGGCAAATTTCTCATGCAGCACCATCGAAAAATACCATTTATCACGAACGCGCCAAACGCGCGCCACGTCCGAGCGAGAGAGAGAGGGAGGCCTTCGGGAGTTTCGCAATCCTTCCGGCCGGAAGCGAACCGTTTCCGTGCGATCTTACCCCCGTTTCTTTGTTTTTTTTGTTCTTTTCTAGTTCACTTGTGGCCCGGGCAACAAGCGAGCAAGGTGTAAGAGATTGCCACCAGATACCGGGAGGCTAAATTATTGAAATTTCACACCAGCGCGCGCGCGGGGGTAGGGGTGGATTTTTGTGGGAGAAACAGGGTGAGTTCCGGGGGGTGGGCGCAAACTATTCCTCCATCTCGGACACATGCTCGCGGCGAGGGAGATGGTGTGGTAAAATGGCTGGCTTTTACGTTTCTTTTGGGTTATGAGCCCGACTCGCTCGCTCGCCTTAACGTTTTCTACAAAATCATTCAGTGAACAAGGAAAACCCGGCCTACGCCGGAAAGCCAGCCTCGCTTCTCTCGGCGTTAAAAACCAAACCCCGAAAAAAAGGGAAAACCCTAGGAAAGGGAGTTGTAAAATGTAGCCACCAGCTTCGTACCGGTGTGTGTGTGTGTGTTTGTGGGTGGATGTGGGTTGTAGAACGTGGAAATTACATTTGAATAACAATGGTCACTTTGCCTATGGTCGGGGTGGGGTTTCGGGAAAACCGGAACCGGCACCCCTCACGCCCTGCGCAATGAGTAATGGAGCCGAAACCGACGAGCACATGAAGACCGATTCCACCGATGCCTTCCCCTTGTTCGGGTTTAAGGCGAGAGCCTTAAAATTGTGCGAAAAAATAGAAACGAACCCAAGACAAGGTGTGCGTTCGTTGAAGTGTAACACAACGTGCCGAGGAGGGGAGGGTTTCAAATGAAAGGTTCCGGGAAAAAGGGATTTTCCAACATGCGTGCTTTTTCTTCCGACGGCGAGGGAGAAAAATGCCAAATTGTTGATTCGAAGCAACCGTACCTGAGAGTGCGACCCTCGTTTTGGGTGGAATTGCATTAAAAAGTTTGCTATGCGAACAAAGTTGGAAATAATATTCTTGCCCAGGAAAAACCCGCTGTGAGTGAGCTCCAACATCCTTTCGCTGTTGCTAAGTCGGTAGTTTTGCGCATTTTGTGTCAACGCAATGGTAAATAAGGCGTCACAGATCTACAGTAAACATGATTGAAAGAGTGAAAAACGTAAATTAAAACGCCTAACGAAATAGAAGACTTTAAATTCGGTATTCGTTTGGGTATTGCTTCGAAGAAAAAACTACATTATAGTCGGTGGAGTCTTGGAAGTAGCAAAGAGTGTAGCAAGAGGCTCCAATGGGGTAAAATGCACCAGTACTTTCAAGGAAATTATTACATCCTACTTGGATTTCATGACTCAAAATTAATATGATAACAGAGGAAAAAGCCAAGAGCTAAATACGCTAGTAATCAAGCTTTAAAAATCATAAAATAAGTATACAGAGAGCTTTAAAAAAATAAATTATTGAATTCAAAAAGACATTCATTAAGCACTTCAATGTGTTACTTAACAAATACTTAAAAAGGTACATGACAACTAACTGACTAACAAGAGTTCCAAATATATTCAATATGACACATCTCACAAATTATTAATTTTAGATATTTCATATTGAAACATACAGTGTAAAATAATTGTAACACTGAAACTTTTAATTCCACACTAACTTTCTTTGCATCTTAACTTTGAGTGACACGAGAAAAAAGTGCTCTCAAAAACATTCGTTTTGATAACAAATAAGGAGTTTTATTATTTTTTTGTAGTAACCAAGAGGAAAGTAGTTTAATTGGGCAAATTTGGGGTATTTTACATGAATGGTCGGTGAGAAAGTAATGTTTTACGCATTTTGACTCCCATTCTTCACAAACCTCTTGTAGGATCGATTTTTCATCACTTCGAATCTTTCAAGCTACCGAAACAATATCAACTCCGGACAACTGTCGAACAGAACCGGCAATGTCAGTTTTCCTTCCCTGTTTTTTTACAACGCACCGCCATGCACAGCTACAACGATACATCAGCGGGAAGTTGCTTGAAAACTGTAGAATCTATTCCGATTCGCTGCCGAGTGGGCAAAGAAAACTCGCTCGAGAACCCTGAACTCGAGAAAGAAACATTGGCCCGCTCTTTGACGCAAATGTGCGCTCATAAAAGTCCCGAAAAAGTCAGGAGCTGTGGCCCGCCCGCAACTTTATCTACGAGTTTCATATAACTTATTACACCCGAGTGCGCCGTGCCTCACGTGCCGAAAAGTACTTGAAACAATTCAATTTTATATTTTCACCAGTTACTTTGCACCGTTTTTTCGTTTGCTTTCCCCGCTTTGAACTGTGGCTCGACCCCGTCTCGAAGTCTCGCTGGCCTTTCCGACAACCGGCCTCGAAGCAGTGGTGTCCGCGTCCTGCCCCCGGCTGAACTAGCTGTAACTAATGCAATATGTAGTTAACAACTTCAGCAAGACAACCTCCGGGCGGAACCCTAAGCGCGCGTGGAATCAAAGCAAAACACCTGCCACAAAACTCCGTCGAGTGGATGGCAAAAAAAAAACAAAACGAGAGAAGAAAGCGACTAAAAAGGTGAAACACAACCGAAACAAAAACTAGGTGTGTATTCAAGAACGAAACCGGCGACAATTTTTAGAAGGGCTAGAGCCATCAAAGAGCCGGCAAATGGTGTCGAGATGACGACTGAAAATCAGGGCGATTCCGCAGCACAACTCGAACGGCCAGAAAAGCAAAGTGTTGAAGCGGCAGCTGTACGTGATAGATGGGAGCGCAAAAAAGGGCAAAACAAAACAACAGCACTCTACAGGAGGCCGGCTGCAGCACAAAACACAACCTAGCACAAAACAAAACACACGCTTTCCAGAGCGTCAGAAAATCGTGAACTCCATGAGTTTGACAGGTGCTTTGTCTCGATTAATATCACATCGCGTATGAATTTGGTTTCGTGCCTCACAAACCCCTACTGTAAGATTGTGAAAAGATGTTTAAATATTTAACGAACTTTAAAAAAAAAAAACATGCAAACTCAGCAACAATTGTACAACCGAATTCTGGGGAAGATAAACCGGGTTTACAGAAGGTAGGAAATTGATCCACCCATCGCCAGAATCACGTGGACGCAGAAAGACTAAGTGAAGTTGGACAAACAAGAAAAACGATCCAGGATGCGAATGAAAATGATACGTTTTCGAAGGCGAGCACAATGCACGGTGGTATACGATTGAAGAAGTTGAAGTGTTGGTATGTTAATGGTAACAAGCTTTATGTCAATGATTAAAAAGTGAAAAACAGTGTCTTTATTTATATTTTTAACGTAATTTTGAGTTTCACCTAGCAAGTTTACAACAAATATGTTTTAAGAATTTGAATACAACTTTGCCATTTAAACAGCTACAAGCGTAGAAATAACATGTTTCAAATATAGAAATATTAGCTACAAGTATCGAAAAGTCATGCTCTACATGAAATAACAAGAAAAAGTACACTGAAACTATGGCAATGAATAATAAAAGAGCATTAAAAAGTACCTGGAAGATTTGGAATACAAACGTAAACAATAAGTCCTTACAAATCCCTTTGGGTACTCAAAATAATGGTATTAAACGTATAGAAAGAATTTGGAAAAAAACTGTTTTAACCCGACAAAACTTCTTCAAATATATTTACAACAAGACCTTGTTAATACAACAGCGAGGCTATCAACTTTTCAAAGGCGAAATGGACTTTTATTACGATTTTGCTTTTTTGAAAACATCAAAAGTCGTCGATAATATTATTCAAAAATGGAATTTTTCGCTTGATTGTTTTCCTCGTCCCACTGTGCGAGAAGACAAACGAAGACGCAAACCGTCGCTGATTGGGGCCGTTGGTGAGGTTCCCCGGTCTGGTGAGCTGGAAGCAAAATGAGGAATGATTTTATTTCTGCCATTAAGTTATCAAGCTGTTGACAGAGTGGAGAAATTTACCTTTCCTTCCCTCTGGCATTCTTCTCCCGCGGCGCGGCGCTGATTTTCCAATTGAATTCGTCGTCAAGTTGATGGAGCAAGTTCACTTTCGGTTGACCAGTACGTGTTTCTCAAGTGCTTACCGAGCACCAGGCGGCTCCATCGGATCCAAGGTGGACTCCTGCTTAGTTTGGTAGTAACTTTAGTGTCTACTACCGTTTGCTTACAAATGTAAAGAGCTTTGCCTAGTCGATGGTTGTGCAAAAAACGGTGTCTGCTTTCGATGATACAGGCTTTTTCAACATGGATTCTCTGAAAACCTGGGCTCGAAAAAGCGAGCAAACATCGATGGTACGAACTTTCGCAAAAAAGATAGTCTCTTGCAATTTCTATTAACCTGTTTTCCAATTGAACCATAACGAATGCGATTGTTTTGAGGAGATCATTTTCTCGTTCTCATGCATAACGTCTAATGAAGCAATGCACTTCAGAGCTAGAAGTGGGTGTGTTTGAAACCCTCCCCATCCTGAGAAGAGGTAAAGAAAACGGGGATAAAAATGCTAAAATCTCGAGATGAATGTGTGATACTGCGAAATTGTTCAGCATTCTATTAAGATTTTTAATTAAGATAGATCGGATAAGCTGCCCTTGCGAAACGTCGAACCATCAAAGACGATGTTCGGAGAATGCAGCTCCTAGCAGCCTTTGAAGCTTCCTTTGTTCACTTTTCACTTTTTATAAAGCTTATAACGCTCTGTGGATGCATCTTTTTAGCGACGGGCGAACGGCGTTCACTTCGCCACACACTCTTGTGCAGTAGAAAAGGTTAAAGAGCACCAAGACTTGTTTCTTTTACTTCTATTGACAGTGGAAATGAATCTCAGCAACGTGGAAAATATACCGTCACACGGTTGGAGAAATACTTCCCAGACAATTAGATCGCTTCTTAGAACTTGCCATGACACACAACGAAGGAAGATGATCGCGATGAATAAAATGGTGGGAATCCGACGGAGATCATCCGGATTCCAATGAATCGATGGATGAGGGGTGCATCTTAATGCGGGAACATTATCCAATTATTCCGGGCTCGGTTTCCTGCCGCGAGATTATTGTCTCGCTGATCGAATCCGATTTGCTCGCTTTTAGCAACAGTTCGAGGAAACCAGCTGGCAACTCTACCGGGAAACGTTAATCGGGCTTCTCGTTCTCTTGGCAACTTCCGTCAGCTTCACAAGCTTTTCCATGGTCCCAGGCATAAGATTGAGTACTTGGCAATAATTTCAATGTGACATGAAACTTGTAAGCACCTTTTTGATCTTTGATGTCATGTCTGAACAATTAATTTTCAACTATATAACACTGCGATCCATATAATTGGCCAGCATAAAATCGTTACGTTAATTCCATAAAGGATAATTAAGATTTTTGATACCTCCAAACTACGATCTGGCAAAAAAAAAACCCTTGACCATTGATGCAAAACCAGGTCAATTCGCTGCCGGATCATTCTTTTAAAATACTTCCAGGAAATGTCAAACAAATTGAGTACTTGTTATAATTCTTTATAGTAATTTTTATGTTAGATTGGGCTAAACTTGACGATGACGAGTTTATAGAATTTTCCTGTTATTATTACAATACGTTTTACGTTATAAAATAGTCATCGTACTAATACTTAAGATAATCTCCAATTAACACATTCCATATCACCCATATTTGGTTGACAAGAATGCTTTAAAAAAAGTTCAAAATATTTGTGACGATTGCGAACATTTTACACTGAAAGTATTTCTTTTTGCAATATTTGCTTTCACTTGTTCACGTTCTGCAGTTTTTTGCCTATTTTGACTGCACATAGCAGACATTCTTGATTTTTCCAAATCGCCAAGTTGTGCTTTGTTTACTTTGAATTGTTATTGTTTTTGAAATCGGTTGTTCATTCACTTTTTTCCAATCAACCTTTCAATACAATTTCTCTAAATGCTCCAATACCAACTTTGGTTTTAAAAGCTTCTTGCCGAAATATATGAGCATTCCCGCTGGATGTTGCTAATAGGATACGTAACACCTTCTTTCGGTACTATTTCAAGGTTTTTCGCAGAATAATTGTATTTGGAAATCAGCTGATCGCTTCTTCGTGAATGTTTCTCACAGTCAAAAGTCAGAATAAAAAAACAAAGCAAGTATTTTTCACCATTGTCAACAAGATAAAGTTTAACCTATATAATTTTCTCGAATGTAGTCAAAATTCTGCGTATGTCTACCAGAATCAAGTGTTGTTTCGATTGTCTGACACTTTTTGTGCTATTCGGCCCCTTAACAAACTATACCGATGTGGTCAAAGGATGTTTTAACTTTAAAAGCTATAAAAACAACTTCCCCAACAATAAGTTTAATTAAAAAAAAACACGAATGGTGCATTTATAGGAATTTTGTGCACTGCATTACAGCACTACTATATCAGTGTAAAAGTAGTATGCACGACTATATCAGTGATGTGGATACTGTCACCCACGAAATGTTTGACGCTGCAGTCTACGTGTTAAACATTTGTTCAACATTCATTGCAACAACAAAAAAAAAAACAAAGGAAACATGCTGTTATTACACAGTGTAGGGAACGAAAAACTGTGGCTATACAAATGAATCGGTTATCTGCTTACATCGTTGACCAAGTGGCTCTTTTTGCGGCATTCCTCCGATGGCTTGAACATAAACACTTGAAGTCTGCAAGCCGGGCTCGAGACATTGATGAACAGCAGTGTAACGGCAGAGTGAAGCCTACCCTCAATAATGTCCTTGTACAGCTGTTACTGATGGTTGTTTTGCTGAAAAGCATAAAAGCATCGGTACTGGATTGTGTGATTGCAAATCTGGTCCTCCGAGCTCTCGCTTCACTGATAAATAAATTGCGAGCCGGGGCACGGCCAGAAGGCAGAGGGGCGGGCCAGGAGTCAAATGGCGAGTGTTCCGTTGTACTGATGAACTCCCTTAGTGCGCAATGTACCGGCCATGTACCGAGAGCTGCCCCCTAGAGCTGAACTGAAACGGAAGCCGAATTAGTAATAATTGTACGACTGCCCGCTCGCAATGGCACGCGGCAGGATGCAGCCTCCATAGTCACTTACACACACACGCTGTGTAAATGGAGTACGTGAAAATGGGAGTTACTCAGCTGGGTAACTTTCCCCCCTTTTTTTTCTTTTGGTTCCGGGCGATGTTAGGAAAGGGCGTGGATACTAACGGGTAGGCTATGAAATTTGATGATGTTCGGCCAGCTTCCCGGGACCGAGACCGAGCCCGTCCATGGCCGGGATCGTGGGATTTCCGGCAAAGTCCAAAAACTCCCCCCTTCCCCCCACCCTTTCTTCATCATCGGCGGGTCCCGAGTGTTCATTCCAATCATTTGGGAAGCTGGAGGAAGCCCTCCGTACCGAAGGCAATTTCGAGCGCGCAGTGTTCTCCCCGTATTTTTTTTTTCTTCCTCCCTTCCTCGGAGGGACACGTTGCGAAAAATGGCTCGCTAACGACTTGATGGGCCCCGGAGCCTGGAGGGGGAGGGAAACTGACACAGTCCGACAGTTTTCCCACTCGCCCGGTCGCTGGCAAATGTGAGTAATTGAGAACATTACGCTGGTGAAATCATCGACATCGAGTGTGGGAGCGGGGGGAGGGGGGGGTGGGGGGTTGTCTGCGGCGAAGGACCGAAGCGAAAACCGAAAACGAGCAAACTTTGCATACCATAAGGTAAACTTTGCAACCGGATATTGGATGGGAAAAGTCTTCGCGGCGCCTGGCAACAGTCCGGTTACGATGCTGTAGCCTTCCTTCCAGCCTGCGGTACTGTGTGCGAGGGTGGCGGGCGCCGAAGATACTGACACTGATTCGAAAAGTACTGCCCGGTACCGCTGCTTAGCACAAATTTACGGCGTTCACCTCTCGCTTTAATTATGTGATGGTAAAGTTGGCCGTGAAGTTTGCTTCCCCAAAACGGTTATTGGTTGCCTTTTGCCGGAATTGTATTTTGGTGTAATGGATTTGTCATACGGGCTGGCCAAAAGTACTTCACTTTTGGTTGAATAATGACCATACCGTCGACGGTTTCGCGCTCGGGAAGCGCGATCTCCCGCTCATGTTTAGCATAATTCGCGGATCTGTACAACGTGATGAGGATTAGCCACCTTCTTCTGCCGGGAAACCTGCTTATAAAACAATACCGCCTGGGCAGAAAGCAAAAACGATATGAGCACCATCTAATCTGACGTAAATCAGCTCAGCATCAGATGCTCTTGCGAGGCGCTACCAAGCGCATCAAACAATAACAATAAAAAACGAGCAACAACACGCGAAACGAAAGAACAAAAACGATGCAGCGATGAAAAATGAGTTCAGCTTTCGAAAGAATTTCCGATTTTCATCCATTTTTGTGCGGTACTGCCTGCACGTGAATGTGTTTCCCCAGTTGGCCACTCGTTTTGCTTTGGTTTTTCGAGCTTCTGGCTGTCTGTGGTCACCGGCGCATTGGTATTGGTAACGGCATTGGTCTACGAGGTCCGGTTGGTGAGTTTCTAGATTTTGGGGGAAGGGAAACTGACTTGTAAAACGCGTTCCACTCGGTGGCGTCGAGATTTGCACTACCACTGTATATTCTTCACTCTTGTTTGGTTGTTTCGTGAAGGTTCTTTTTGCCTTCGGTTTGTAAATTTCTTACACACCTAGTGGTAGTTTGTTCGGTTGCGAATGGTACTTTGATGGTTCATGGATTCGACGCCTCGATCCTACCGCAAAGGGTTTGTTTGTTTACTTTTCGTCACTCTGGGAAAATTGTTTACAGTGAAACAAACTCCCAACTTAAAAAGAACTTGAAAAGAACAGCTAAATAGTGGCTAAACAAGTAAGGAGCCATTTCTCTTATGCATTGATATGAACTTGCTGCGAAACGATCGTGTTTAGCTTTATGAATACTTATTATTTGAGAAATACCTTGTGGATTGCTTGCAGTGTGTAGCGCTGATTTCATATAGGTAACGCACTAACGTTTCTTTTAATTGTTCAGTTGCTGTTTCTAAGATTTACATTTGGACGGAAGCGATGTGTAACGCAAACTCGCATCAAATATTTCAATGGCAATCTTTTTGTTAATAATAATCCCGGGTATTTTGTTGAGTTACCATCTTTAGTAGAGGTTTTTTTTCTGGTAGTTTGGCCAAGGCGTCTCTCGTGGAAAATATACCCTACATTTTCTTCCGTTCAGTTCTTTTTTATCCTTCCATATTGCTACTTCCGTGTTATATTATTGCTTTACGTTGTGTTTATGTGTTTTAAGTATGGTAATTTGATAATGAAATTTAAAACTTATGACTAGAACTGACGCTGTTTGTTATTTTCCATAGCAATCTCCATAGCAGTCAACTCGAGTTTCAAGTTGTTTACTTCAATGAAACTGCATGTGACCCATTTGTGTTTGTTATATTTGCTATGTGAGTCATTAAATGACAAATGTTACATACTCAAGTGGTACCTCAAAAGTCGTTTTCAAGAATTTGTTTTGAACTCTTAGAAGTTTCAAAATTGTGTACACTTCTTCTCATTTCATACTCAGTTCATCGAAATGTACTTTAAAGATAAGTGTTTTAACTCGAAGATATTTGGCTTTATTTATCCGTCCTACGTTATTGTTATCTAGCTGCAAATTGTTATTTGGAAGTTTACTTTCTTTCGGAGATCTTTTTGAAAATATTGCGTCTGTTTTATGAGTTTTAATTTCCTTGTTTTATAGTACTAATAAAACATTTGAGTGCCTTTTAAATTGTTTGCTTACTATGCTTTAAACTTTTGTGAAAACTTTAATATATTTTGGTTGCGGCTTGTAGTCGAGCCTTAATTTATTTTTTTATTCATTCATTTATTATGGTATTGCAAGCGTTGCCGTTTTGTTAAATCAAACATGCTCGAACTGACATTTTGGTTCTCAGCCTTACTTTATACAAGATTAATAAGTTTTATAAGTTTTATGAGTTTGTTACGTACATTTACACTAGTTTTAGTTACACCTTGTTTGTCCGTTGAGTTTTCTATCAACAAACAAACAAATAAACAAATAAAATGTGTGTTAGTGATTACGTTGTTTCACCATCCCATCAAACACTTTAAAGTAAAGCAGCTTTTCGAAAGCATTTTCCTTCTTCTCAAAGATATTGCTTCTATTTTGTGTCGCTTTCACTCCCTTCCCCTGTCGTTCGTTCCTTCCTCTTTATCGTGGCATGCTCCTGAGCGTGAAAGTAGCTTGCACAGAACAAGGGAACGGAGTGTAGTAATGTTGAAAATGGTCCAATGAATGAGACACATCATCATGTAGCAGTTACCATATCACTTTGCTGGCGGACTTTCCTTTGGCTGCGGACGCTTTCCGTGTGCTTTGGCGTGTCCGTCTCTCGAGCTTGATGATTACTGCATGCCGAAGGCTCGTATCATCCGCCCCGTTCAATGGCGTCCTAACCCCGCCGGCGGCTGGGGGAATGGGCATGCGATGGACAAGGCACGTTCCGTACAGCCTCTTGTCACGCGCCCCCCCCCCCCCCCCCCCCTCCACGAAGGATGGCGGCAACGACGACAATCTGTCCTAAGGCGCTACGCTTTGTTCTTGTTGCCGCTTGGGAAGGCGCCTCCTCCTGAGGCGGCATTCGCAATCGCTTTGTGTGAGACGAGGCGCGCTGGGGTTTGTTCGCCAACGAGCGTGGAAAACAAGTACGTGCACCCGAATGACCAGGCTGGCAACTTCCCCCGACGGAGGCAACTATTACCAGGGAAAGGTTTGATGAAAGAATCGCTTACCGGTCGACCGTGCAGGTTCAGGGCAAGAACACCGGCTACAATCCTTGTACCTCCGGAGTACAGCCTTAACATGAGTGTATATATCGATTTAAACTGTTTTACTCAGCCTACAAGCTGCAACCAAGGCTCCATCCTCTCATTCTCACCGTTCTTCCGCATCTATCTTTCGTCGTTTCATGTTGCTTCTCTTTCAGCTTCACGCTCACGTCGTAACTAAACCTCTTTCATTCCCTCGCTCTGCGTGTCGCTCGCTTTGTTTAGCCGTATACATATACAGTGCTTCACACTGGCATAATCATTGTATTGGTTGGTTTCTTTCGGTAGCATTTCCGAACAGTTTTCCGTTTCCTGCCAGCGCCGGCTCGTGCTGCTCCGCAATCCTTACGAAAACCCGGAACGTTTGTACTACGGGCTGGGAGGATCATAAATTTCCAGAAGCTACATTAACTTCCAGGGCAAAGTACATCCGTTTCGATTATTTGTGTGCAAACTTCAGCAACTCGCTGTCTATCTGATATTCTTTTCCTATTCTTCCTCTATTTCTCTCTCCCACTCTACGTCTTTGTTTCGGTCGCTCTCTTTCTCTCTTTCTCTCGGTTTATCTTGTTCTCGACCAGCTTCAACCGGTTGCTCATCCACATTCCGTCTAGCTTCTTTGTACGTCTCTTTTCCTCTCTCTCCTGCGCACTCTCTCGGTTTCTTTATTTGTTGTTTTTTTTCTATTTTCCTGTGTCCCTTCGTCACACGTGCACTTCCTGCAATTTATCCCTTACCTCATAATGGTAGTCGCCGCCGGTTATCGTCGCACGCTAGGATAGGTTACGGTGCCGCAGTTTGCCATACACGTATACACGACTGGGCGCCTCCATTTGATTATTTGTGCACACCCGATTCCTTTTGTTCCAATTTTGTTTTTTGGGCGAGGGTTTCCGCTCCGGCTTCCGTTGCATCGGTTGCACCGGTTTGCAGACGTCCCAATGTGTGCTTCCCCCCCTAACCGGTATGTGAGCCTTGTCGCCGCCGCCGCAAATGCCATTATTACTACAGAAACCCCCGGTGCTACTTCTATTGCTCTTACGTGCGATTACTCCTGACGATGACCGAGGCTACTACCTCGATCGTTAGTTGCACTGTTTTTTTTTGCGGTTCCCCGCCCGCATGTACCGCTGACACTTTGACTGACACTTTCACCCTCGGTTGCCATTGGAGTTGGAGTTTTCCGGTTCGCCCGGAGAGACAAAAACCCCCCACCCCGGGAAAGTCACCGGTTCTTGTTCGATTCACATTGACCCAATGGGGTGGTTTTCCGTTTGACCACCCTCTTTGCGTGGGGGGGGGGGGGTGGCGGGGGGAGGTGAAACAAAGGTTTGCCAAATACATTCGGTTTAAGGACCACTTCCAACACACACGTCTCTGTGTGTTTTTTTTTTTTAGAAAAACACGGTCCTGCTGTAACGTTCCATCGGCAACCGTTTTCCACATACACATATACGACTCTATTCAGCTGCAAGAGTGTTTTACTGTTTCCCAGCGAACGCAAACGGGATCCTTGGGGTTGGTCCCCTTTCCCGCAGAACAATTGGTGCCCCGGACGGTGATGCTCCGGTTCAGCAAAACATCAAATTATAGCTGCTACATTAGCTTACCGATGTTTAATTAGTGTTACAGTACCCTGCCGAGGGTGTTTGCTTAAGGTTTTTCCTCAGTAGGGAACCGTCACTTTCTGGGTCGATCGGAGAAGTGGAGCGTAACCTTTTCTGACTTAGGAGCGTTCGCTTTTCTCGTGGATGGAAGACCGATGTGGTCATCACATTGACCTTAACTTAGATGTTTTAATTTGTAAGTTAATTTTTACCGCGCTCCGGTTGTGGTGATTTTTTGTTGGTTCATTGTTCCCACCCGGAGCAAGCTCACTTCTCTGCCAGCCTATATGAGGCAGGCCGAGAGAGGCCCAATTAATCACGAAGCGTCGACTCGTGCCAGCCGGTAAATAGAATTAATGTCTTCCAAATCGGCCCCCCTTGCTGTAACAGCGGAATGGCGAAAGAAACAGATGGCACCTTGTCCATATAATGGCTTGTGCAACGTCTATCATTAAAATATGAAACTAATAAATTTGCCTTCATTGCCTGCGAAGCGGACGGGATGCGGGACGAACTCTCCTTGGAAAAGAAATCCTTGTTATAAGTAGCTCGCCGTGGTGAAACGCTAGGGAGGGGGAAGCTCCCAACACCGAGTCCATCGATGGCTTCGAAAAGGCGAAGCGAGTGAAATCGTTCGTGCCGTGGATGTTACATCGCACGTGAAGGGTAATTTACAACCCGCTCCGCCGGGGCGGCGCACACAACGAATCAGTATGATATCCTCCAATAAATTTCCCCAGCATCGGGTCAAGACGCAGCAGCACCGAAGCACCGAATCCACTTGCCGCTCGAGATAAAACGATTCTGGGATGGATATATTTTGATTAATTATATGTTTCGTAATCCAGCAGCGGCGTTGTCTAAGCAGCAGCAGCAGCTCATTGTGCTGATATTTGGTTTGCCTGCAAAGCTTTGTCTCAATAAAGCGTTAGGTTAATTATGCGCCCCGTCGAAAAAGCGCTGCTTTAAACGGGCCCCCGGGTTGGACGGGGAAAATTGGAAAAATAAAACTACACTTTAATTTGCCGCTAGATGCGCGTGAGTGTGAGGAAAAAGTTTTGTGCAGGACTTATGAAAATACCGCCAGCTTTTAGCGTAATGGTTCCACGGCTCGTTAATCATTGCACCGCTGTTGACAAACAACGGCGCAAAAACGGGGGAGGCCCTCGACCAAAATGTGCGGCAAGAAAAAAAAGGGTCGTAAAACATTCGACCGGAAGTCGTCGCGATGGGAGACCTTCTCCCTCCCCCAACCCCCTCCCCACCCGAAATTACAAAGCGTCAAAAGAAGTGCTCGTTTGTTCGCAAGGCTTTTGTGCAAAAATCCCTTGCAATCATCGGTCGGGAATGGGTGGGGGTGGGGGAAGAAAGTATATTTATATATAAGAAACAACACGGCATTACCAGATGTTACACATGCTTTGAATTTTAAATGACTTTCCTTCTTCTCTCGACGATAGGAATGGGTTTTTTTTACTAATATTTGCTACCGTCGCGCCGTGTTACAGCCGTGTTCTCATTCCCTCACCAGCTTTTGTGCTTTATTTTACACCACCTAGGTTAAGTTGACCGTGGACCATGGATATTAACAGGTACTTATTAGAGCTTACACCATTTACATCTAGCAAGGGCAACCGTGCCGACGGCTGGAGCTAGAAAAGCCCAATGCAAACTGCAAGCACGTCCCCGCTCCGGAGGAGGGTTTTAAAAAGGGATACCTCTTTGGCCACAATTAAGTGGCTGTTGGGGGTTTTTTTTCCCCCACCGCCTTTTACCTGGTGGAAAAACGGAAGAAAACGGAGACGGAACAAAATTTGGTGAGATCTCCCAAAGTCGTACAAGCTACTAGGAGCGTAATTATGCTCTCCCATCTGCTGCCGGATCGTAGACGAAATAAAAGTTAAAATTAATACTATGTACTAGTTGATTCGACAGACTTTGGCCCGTTCGATTTATAAGCTTTGGCTGTCCAGTTTGTTTTGTCATACTGGATAATATTTACGAATTTACCTCTGAAACCTATCAACAGTGATTTAAAATAGTCGCTTCTTGAAAGTTCTAACACACAATATGATGTCTTGCCAATGCTTGTCTAGTGTCGAATATGGTGCTATAAGATGTCATTCTGAAATTGTGTATATAAACATTTCATTGTTGCAATTTAGAGTTCTTGACTAATTGTGTGATACATGTTTTCAAGTTTACTAGTTGTTCAAACATCTGGACGGCTACATTTAAAATAAAAGTTTCAGACTTTTCTATTAGACCAGTTCCGAGAACCAAGCTGACAATTTCTTTAATGCTTTTTGTAGTCATTTGAACCGCTTTTCCAATACGCTATAATTTTTTTATTTTTAAAAAAAAGTTTTATCTGTAATCGGTTGCTTTTATTATTTGTTGAGTATTTTTTGACGTTTTTGTATTTTTTGTGTTTGATGCACCTCTCCATCATTCTATCGACTCGGTGGAAGGCAAAAAAGGAGCGAAGGTCGTTTAATTTTCTGCCAAGTGCTTTTAGAAAACTATGATTAATCCAACGTATCACTGTTTTCTCCTTAAAAATGTTTGTTGAAACTATTAAACAAGGTGTTGAAAACACCGAGCGACTTCCTAGTGTACTTTTATTAGAATTTGTATAACGCACTTTTAGTATTTATCGATCTAAAACATGCCAGTCTCGTGAATCTTGTTCTGTATGCAGCGGTCACATCATGTTTTCTTTGTATCCATTATACGGGTCTCTATATTCGAAACATCCTGAATCCGAGTAATTTGAGAGTACGCTGATAAATCATTTCTCTTTTGTAATAATTTGAGCAGTATACTAATTCCAACATATGATAAAAGAAAATAGTTTTAAGTGCAGCAAAAGTCAGTATGATGAAAGAGAAGAAAATTCAACGAAAATAGTAATAAAAACAATTGATTAAAAGTGTATTTTTGAAATATTTCATTTGATGTCTACAAGATTCAAAAACTAATGTTCGTTTCAAAAGAGTTTCATACTTACTAAATATCAAACATTTGTTTAAGATATCTCAAGCTCTTTTTTTTCTTTTTTTCGTTTAAGGTAACGTCGTAAGAGGTCGGCAGACACCCGCATTAGACACTGTAAACAATAATATAAACTCAACCAGGTGAGTGGTGGTTAGGATCAAGTGTACAAGTGTAGGGCTGATTGGACGCATTGGCTTAACTTTTCCTGGTTCACCATTCGAGTTTTCATCTGCCAGCTTACTTGTTCGCTTGTGTTCGACCACTTTCCGAGGGGGGTTACACAAGCCAGAGGCGAGTTCCTCGTCGATAGAGATTTGCTCGTCAGTTCAATTCATAACTTGTGCGAACATGAGCTGCCTCAAAAGTGGTCTGAACCGGAGAATTTAGACTACCATTTGAAATGATTAAAAGTGCTGCACGACCCAAAGTTGTGCGGGTCCTCCTGTCCAGAGACATCCCTTTCTGAGCGAGGGGGTGCCTTACGTTTACTTTAACGGGAGCGTAGACAAGCCGTTTGCGGAGTTTTCCCCTTGTTTCCCGCGGGACTCTTCTGTCGAACTTTTATTCGAGCAGCCGGTCATTTTCATTCAAAATACAAGTTTTATTTCTTCCCCTCGTACCTTGCGACCTGTATCGGTGTTGGGTGGTGAGGGAGGTGGTCACCGTTTCACCGTGGCGAATAATAATATTTCCATCCAGCATGTCGAGTGGGAGGCAAACTTTGACCAGGCGCCCGGGAAAGGTCCTCGCTGTCGACCTGAAACGACTTACCCGATGAAAAGTATATTTCGAATGAGATAGAAAAATAGAACGAAGAACGAAAACCCCGAAGACCGACTGGAACGAGGTGTGGGCGGGGAGGAAATTTCCAATGAAGCTAAGCGGACTGGAAACGGAACTGGAACGACGACAGGCGACTCATACACAATTTCAAAACTGCCCCTACGGGATAAAACACTCGAACACCCTGCGGTCCCGGTCGTTCAACAAGATTTCTTTTCCTTTCCTCCTTGAACCTCCTTGTCCCCTCCTCTTTCTATTCGCCAGAGCCCGTTCGTACGAGTTTCCTCCCCCCAGGGGGGTTTTTCTCGGGGAGGAACCCGCATATCTTTATTTTACCTTTGCTCACCGCATTCTGGTCAACCGTAGCCGTTGCCGGATTCCGGATTTGGTGTATTTTGGCACTCGGGTATGTGTATGCTCAGTCGGTTTGATTTTTTGCCAACTGTGTGCGAAACCGTGTGTGAGCACACACACACCAGGTTCTCGAGATTCCGGGTTGGTTCCTTTCGGAAACCCGCACCTGCCGCATCCGAGCAGCTCGAATGGGAAATCGGTGTTAACGCTAACTTGTTTACAACCGTACACCGCACAACCGGTGACGTTTTGTGAGTTTTGCGAACCACGAACTGCTCCGGGTTGCCCGGGAGGGGAGGGGGTTGCCCAAACGCCAAACGCCATAACACAACAAATCGCATCAAACATCAAAGTGCGGGGAAGTCGGTGGCTTTGGCAGTTGTTTTCTGCTCACTTTTCATACCGGAACGATTCCAAACGGTGCTGCCGTTCTTCTGCCGGGTTCAGGTTTATATTAACCTAGTACGGGTTGGGTAAGGTACAACTACAAGCTCATCGTTTTTCATTAACTCATCGCAAGGCGTTTCGATACAACGACGAAAAGAAACGAACAACAGGACAACAAACAAGCATCCGTACAATGCATGCATAATGCACTTATCGTCACCACTTCGTTTCCCTTCTCGTTGGTATCTTAATTTGGTTCGGTGACCCCGCTCCGGTCGCACTGCATTCGTTGTTCTCGGTTTAACACTAGAATCCAATTCTGACCTCAACGTAATTTGCGATTTTAATATCTCGAAAATGGCTTAATATATTTACAAAGGCTTTTCTTAAAATCCAAAGCTACATCTCATACAAAAACTTCAGATTTTTCTGTTCTAACAGTTCTGAGAGCCAACTGTTCTATCCCTAGACTGCTTTTTAGGGGTCAAAATGACCCCTAGTTTTGAAACTCTATAACTTCACTATTTTTTAAGATTTTTCAAATCTGTAAACTGTCACTTTATACTATTTTTGTTGACTATCTTTTGTCGTTTTTGGTTTTTCGATGCATTTTTCATCATTCCGATAGCTCGGTGTAAAGAAAAACAGGTCGGAATTGACTTTTTTCTGCTTTTATTTATATTATTATAAAATCCATACTGTAAATAAAAAATAAACATGCGGTAGAACCCTTGTATACAACAAGCAACTATTTATTAAAAAGGGTTTAATGTACAAGCATTATAACGCAGACTTTGTTTTTTAACTTCAGGAATTTTTTTCTGAATTTTGTAAAAATAAAAAGTTGAAAAGGATTCAAATTTGATTCACATCGATATTTTTTGCTTTACATCGAGCTACTTAAATGATTACGTGGTACATCAAAATTATAAAAACGTCAAAAAATAGTCAACAAATTTACTCAAAAGTAACAGTTTACGGATTTGAAAAATCTTCAAAAGTAGTGAAGTTATAGCGTTTTCAAAATAGGGGTCAAAATGACCCCTAGAAAGCGTTCTGGCAATATTCCAACGCAACGTATTCCAGTGTTAATTTTATGCATAACATTTTTCTGCCGCAAATGTTGTTGATCATGCTGGCTGCATGAATACAATCAGCTAACCCCGGTTGAAGCTATAGGTAAGTGATTTGTTGGAACGCTATGCCTCGACCAACGCACGAAGCAGAAGTACAACGGCATTCCTGAGGTGGCCATGTCTGTGGCCGTCTGAGGCAGTGGAGCGAAATGTCGGTGAAGGATAACACACACACAGAATTTAATTACGGCTGCACAACAAAATATATCTTTTCCTCAAAGACGTCACACACTTGGCGGTCGGGACTAGAGCTGGTCCGGAGCAGAGTGCGACCTGGTTCAAATTTCGAACAACAGATCGATCGAATGCAGTGGTGAGAGTACACTGAATGTTTTACCAGGGCTGCAAATTTAGCTCCTAGTTTCATAGACATCATTAGGAACAATTCCCGGCGAATCTCTTGATTTGGTTCATCTTCAGGATACTTTCCTCTCCGTCTGATACCGCACTGTTCGAGTATTCAAACCATCAAACTCGCTCCCTCTAGCATCCACCTCGTGCGTGTGCGTGTATCCATGACCTTTCAAATTGAAACAGTCAACATTTCCTTGTCATTACTGAGTGGAGGGAAGGTCCCGCAAGCCGCAAGCAGCTGTACACCCTTTCGTCGCGAAATATTACACATAATGCCACGCGTTCTGCGATGATGATGATTGATGGAAGTGTTGAGCAATCGGCAACACCACGACTCTCACCTTGAGCGGCTTGTTGGCGATGACACGAGGCGGCTTCGAATCGATGGTGATACTTGAAAGACCGTGCCAATGGCCAAGAGGTGTTGAAATAGGCGTACTGCTCTTTTAAATGGCGCCAACGATTAGTACAGCTGATGTACATGTTTTTTTCCTGGTCTGCTGATCTTGTCTGGAACGGTTGCCTTCACTTTGGTGTAGACGAAATTGGATGTCCATAAAAATATTGTTTATTTTTTTATTTCTACAAGTGATTTCATTTACATAGTACAGTTAACTTAAATTATACAGAAATTAAATGATTATTTTGATTAGTGCTCTTTAACGATGTTATTATGTTTGCTTTGCATTTGTTGATATTTTTTCGATTCCTCAAAACACTTTTAAAATTATTTATAAATTATTATTTATTTGTATCATTTAGTGTCATTATCATCATCTTCTGAATACTTTCTGCCTATTCCCATACTCAATTTACTGCTTTGATTGTGCCCAATTGTCATTTTCTTAAGAGTATGTAAGTTATTTTCACTTACTTGTGAAGAATATTTAATCGTTTATATATTTTTTCACAATAATGTTCATTGATTGATACTAGGTGGTATGTTTACTAAGGGTTTTGGGATTGTGTTTGGGAAGTTTGTCGTAGTATGTATAATGTTTTGTAAAATATAATGTTGTTTTGTGTTGTTCCAAGAATTTACTCATTGTTGTTAATGTTTTGCGAAAAATTGGCATCCGTTTTTGAATTACACTGTTTTCAGGGCCAATTCGTCGGTATCAAGCTGTTTTTTGTTGGTAGTAGGCAGTCAATTGCACTCGCACGGTTTTTGTTTGGCATCGTTAGGAAACACTTTGGGCTTGTTAAGTTTAACTTTGCCATTGTCGGTAGCAACATTGACGCGACGAGAAAAGGTCGCGTTGTTGTCGCGTCAATGTTGCTACCGATAATGGCAAAGTTAAACTTAACAAGCCCAAAGTGTTTCTTAATGATGCCAAACAAAAACCGTGCGCGTGCAATTGACTGCCTACTACCAACAAAAAACAGCTTGATACCGACGAATTGGCCCTGAAAACAGTGTATTGTCGGCCTTTGAATATAAAGCTGTTTATATCAAGAAGTACTCCGAATCGTCGCTCCACCGAACAACTTTGATCGACACGCCGGAAGTAGTCTTTGTATTTTCACCCAAATTTGGACATGAAAGCTCCAAACCCCACGGCCATCCGCAACTTAAAACGGCCAGCGTCAGAAGTCATCAGCCCCCACGAACACCGCGAGGTGAACTTCAACGTCGAGGCCCGCATATGAGGGCACCCTCCGGTTTCATCTCAATTGTCGTGAAATGTATGTGGCGCTACATAATCACTGGAAACCGAACGGAACATGCCTCCCTTTGCGCACATGCGAGCATGACACAAACGTGCGAAAAGGAGAAAGAGAGAAGGAGCAAGAAAGAGAAAGAGATAGCACGAGTGGGGGTTGGTTCGTGGCAGCCGGTTCCCGGAGTCACGGTGTCACGGTACTTCGCATCCAACAAGGTGGCGAGATATATTTCCGGAAGTGCCAAACTTTGCTCTTGCGGTCGATTTGTTCGGATGTTTTTGGATGTCGGAAAAACTTTGCCATACCTATTGGCGCAGTACGATTGCGGTCGGACTACCGGGTGGAGTTTGGAGTGGCGCTGGTGGTGGATTAGAAGACGAATGTCACGGAAGCCCTGTCGCAGCCGAAATTCCCTTCCGAGCGCACGCCTTTCGCAGCCGTCGCAGACCTTTGCACAAGGCGGAAGTCGCGCGGCAAGTGACAAATCTATTTCGAAAAGTAAACCCATTTGAATTCTTCACTGTCCTGGATGCTTGCTCAAACCCGACACCCCTTTTGGGTGTCGTGATCGCGATCTTTTGCTATTCTTCGTGTGGCCGTAAAAGAGCAATGCTGAAGGTTTGATTTGGTCTTTAGAGAATGACCCATTTTACATTTATTTTGTTTGGTTCTTTATCGCATGCGAAGGTCTCACTTAATTATTATCCCTTTGAAAAGTAGTTTTGATGGTGTTATACAAAGAAGATAGTTGAAATTCCCTTTTTTATCAATTTCTGAATTTCCAACAGCTAAAAGCAAATCAGTAAAATCTAGCTTTTTAGCACTAACAAAACAAAAAAGGCTGTAAATCATATTAAAACAAATTAATGAATATTAGAAAAGATGAACTCAACATCTGTTTGAATTTGATTGTTTTATTAATTCTAAAAAAACTAATCGTGTACGTTACTTATGTCTAACAGAATTTAAGTGGACCGTAATGAAACAGAAGGGTCAATTTTGCAAATGGAATTTTGCAGATGAATTAATTTCAAACAATATAACACCTCAAACGAAACAATTTGGTAAATTGAGTGTCGATTGAAATGCAAAATTCCGTAAATACTGGTATTTGAATCATATAATGGAACACTTGAATAAAATGGAATACATTTCCTGGAGGTAGGCAAGCAATCTAGGATTCTGATGAAGCCTACAAATCTCGTGTTGCAAAATGTCATCATGTTCGGTCAGGTGAAAATTTTCAAAATGAAAACATCAAACGAAAACATTTAATAGAACATTAGTTTCTTTACCTCTTTCTGAAGGCATGGGAATATATATTAAACGACTCTGGTGCAATTAATAACGAAAGACATGATAATCCATAGCAACATGGCATTTGTAGGGTTCAACATAGCAGAACAAAAAGGTGTGTATGCCTTCAGGAAATGTATAATACAGTCCATAGTACGATTGCAAACTTTCAGAGTGGGTTTGCATTATTGTTGTATCGAATTGGAACATTCTATTAACTGATGATCTAGTTCCTGTAAGATGAATTGGTATAGTCCCCTTCTTTTAAGCAAAACACGACGAAAATGCTGGGGTGTAACAGGTACAGTCGAATAAAGGCTAAAATACATTAATTAACGTTAAAGGAAGAAGACCTACTTCGCCGAAACCATTTCGTTGAATCGAGCGAACAAAACGAAGGGAAGGCAATCTGAATAGAACTTCCTGAAAAGAGCTCCAGTCCTACAAGCCTTTGAGTTGAAAAAGAATCCATGACAGGACTAATTCACGGTAGGGAGTTGGCACTTAATGTTATTAATTTGGCGGCTCGCTGCCCTTGACGTATATGTACGAGTTCATTGGAAGGTCTCCACTCGGAGTGACTGAACAGCAGGCGAAGATGTTTAGAAACTCTCCGTTTGATCCTTACTCAATCGGAATGTGAGGTAAGTCTCACTTGTCTTGCTTTTGGTTATGGATGTGTTCAAATAAATTTCATAAACTTGGACGAAGTAATCAGCGTGTGACAAATCAAAGTAGGAATGTAACATAATGTTGATCATAATTTAAGGGCTAGTCGTCAACTGAGGTGATTGTGACGCATAAAAGAGCAAACGGGAACGGTTTGCGAAGCGGTGAACTGATGTATGACCGCTTCTCCTGTCGCCAAATGTTTTCCTTACGCCACACGCGTCCCGAAACTATTGTTCCGTCCGGTAAAAGGGCTTCATGATTAATGTTGGACCGTTTCCCGCCGCCGCCTTCCCGACGTTGCGTCGCATCGATTAGCCTAAACGCCCAGGAGTTCGAAGACCGTGGGGTGCTGCTGCCTGTCGCGTACAAGTGTCGAGATTAGCAGCATCCACAGCAGCTTTTCTCGGGCTTCAGCCCCCACTTTCCCACCCGGCCCGCATGTTTGGTGGGTGCCTTGACATCCCCTCTCCCGGGCGTCTTTTGCTTTGACGCGAACAGGAAGAGTTTTGAGTGATCATAATGTATGCATAGAGTTGCTTAATTAATTAAGTTTGGAACTAAATTAAAGTCGTTGTGTTGTCACTGTCTCCCCTCCGCCCTGCTTCCCCTCCCCTCCGCTGAGTAGTTTTGCGTGGCGTTTCGAAAGTGTGTAGTGTGCTCGCCGCACCCGGGTGCTGGATCGTGCTGTCATGTTGCGTGGTTTTCGACCGGGAAAGTAGCGGGACGAGGAGCACTTTTCCGGGGCTTCGAAGTTTTCGAAACTTCCCGGAAAAGCGAGAAACCCGCGCTGCCCGGCTCGCGCGCGTCGTCGTCTTCGGTGCTTTTCCTCGCTTTCCAGTTGCGTTGGTGACCGTGAGATGCAAGCGAAATTTGTTTGATTTGTTTTTGCGAGTGTATGTGAACAGGATGGGGGGGGGATTCGACCCTCGCCAGAGAGAGGGCAACAGGGGAAACCAAATAAACTGTTGGAATTTACTTAAAGTTGAAGCTATTTACACACTTGTGTGTTCGGCCTGGATGCGGGTGTGTGTGTGCGTGGGTGTGTGTACACGAGCAAGGGGAGTGAAAATATAATTTGCTTTAACCCGTCTCCACTCTCTCTGACTGTTGGTCTTTGGCTGTGTCGGGGAACCTATTTGATTAACCTATTTACGCCGCTGCCACTGGCCGTATTGAAAGCTTGTTTGTCGAATCAAGGGTTAACAGCGCGCAGCATATTGAAAAACATTCGGGCAAACTTCACTTATTTTAAACTTTTAATCGCTTTCTCTAGTGTTTGTAATTGACATTCGTTATGTTTGCCTTTCTGTAAACAGTGTAATATATGAATCCTTCATCGAACGCAATAATCCAAATTGGGGTCATTTTGACCCCAACGCAGTTTTCGATTTTAATATCTCGAAAACGGCTGAATATTTTAATATAATAAAATCAGGCTTTTCCTAAAACCCAAAGCTATATATAAAGCAAAAATTTCAGATTTTTCTGTTCGACCAGTTCCGAGAACCACATTTACTGTCTAGAAAAAAATGTGTGCGCTAGAAAGTAAGTATGTTGACCAACATTTGAAAAATAAAATCATATTTTTGCCATTACAAATGACGCCATATATTGGCCTCAAAGATCGAAAATAACGCCAATTCCCATAGTGACGCATCCCGCATAACGCTTCTAAGTCTCGAGTACGGAATAACGGTAACAACGATGTTACAAAGTACAGGACGGAAACGACCTAAACATATTTAAAATGCCACATCTTCAAAGACATTTTGTGGCGTCGTTTGTTATCTTAAAAACAAGAAGTTATTTTTCAAAGGTGGCCTAATATATCAACATCATAGCGCACACTTTTTTTTAAATTTACATGATACATTTTGAAAGAATAAAAGTTGAAAGGGATTAAAATTCGTCTCATATCGATCTTTTTTGCTATACACCGAGCTAGCGGAATGGTGAAGTGGTACATCAAAAAATTTAAAACGGCAAAAGATAGTCAGTAAAAATACTAAAACGTAACAGTTTACGGATTTGAAAAATCTTCAAAAATAGTGAAGTTATAGCGTTCTGAAAATAGGGGTCCAAATGACCCCTAAAAAGCATGCGGGCAAGTTTCCAAAGCAATGTATTCTAGTGTTAATAAGTGGAATTTGATGATATTACAATAATTCGAGAGATCGATGGTCAGCATCGAGATTCGAACCGCCTACTTCTGGGTTTGGTGTATCCGCACGCTACCACTACACCACCAGCACCCTCCGGAGGTGTAACCATTCGAATGGGTAAAAAACTACACAGCTGGCATCAAGCGAAAGCTAAATCCGAACCCGGCAGATGAAGAAATTTCAACTTTGACTACCTCGTCTAGGTTCACACAAGCGCTCACATCGTGCCTTATCTTTCGCCAGCCCTTGCTTGTATTTCGGTGTCGTTTTGAAAATGTATTTTAATGTCCTACAGCGATACAACGACAGCAGCGCCACAGGAGAGGCAAAGGCAGCCACACATCGTCGATAAGAAGGAACTAATTTGCATACATTCCGGTGCGCTACGCTTCTGGTTGAGGTTTTCTTACTGAGTAGGTTCCGGGCGGGTTAACGGAGGTGGTGGAGAGGTACCCTGACGTGCATTGATAAGTTTCGAGGAGCACTATTTCGAGCCATCGAATCGACGCTGCCGGGATAAATAATAATTCGGCAACATTCAGTAAACACCGCACGTCGGCCCGAACGACAGCAGACAGCTTCGAACACCGTCGGCGACTCCCAATATGTATCGGTGCATGTGTTTCCGTCGTCAAGCGGGCGTCCCAACTGTCATACGCCCGTACCAACCGTGCTGACAGCTCACCACTCCACAAAACTATCAATTCAAAGCCGCGGCGAACACAGGAAGGGCCGGCGACTTCTTTTTTGGCAATCGAGTGTTGAGGGAGCCGTCATCATCGTCATCCACGTTTTTCGGTGTCGATGCCTTAACTTTCCGCATAGGACGCTTACGCTTGTGGCAAAAAATGGAGGAAGCGCAACAACGAGCGCTTCGAACATTTGCAGCTCAATCGCTGACCAGGTTGGACAACATGGGGGGGGGGGGGATGGGAGAGGGGGGTGCGTGGTAGGGCTAAGCCGTGGCCAAATGCCCATCCCTCACCTCCGCTTCCCCGCGCCTGTTTTTTCCGAAGGAAGCTGAACGTTCGAGCGATGTTTCGAACAGTTTTCGGCACACCGATTCAAGGGGTTTGCATCCGACCGGGGGCGTGGGGGGGATTTTAAAGGGGTGTAGCAACGCGCCAGTTGTGGTGTGTGCATGTGTTGTGTGGCACTCCAGTGCGATGTAGAAAATTTGCTGCTCCGACACCCAGGAGGAGCTTCTTTTCTTTTCACCATCTTTTACTCCCTGTTGTCTCGTGAGGCATTTAAAGTCTACTACTGCCTTGCGCCTCTTTTGCGCTTTGTCACCTTCACGTCGACCCTTCCCCCACCTCCCCTCTTCTCGTACCCTGTTGGGGAGGGCTTGGCAAAAAATGCACCACATGCTCTCGTCGATCGTTGGAAAACGTTCCACCATGGCGACCGGACGCCATTCCGGGAGTGATCTCTGCGTTGCATGCTCCTCGTCCCAACACGCCAGGGAGAGGGGGGGAGGGGGTAAGGGAGGCCAAAAATTGCCTTCCAGCTGGGTAAATAGCTATCATTCGAAGAATAAATAATTTTCAGCACGTTCTGCTCGAGAGTGAAAATTAGATTTCGTTCATACCGTTCGAGAGGCAGCGAAGAATGTGTTCCTAAGACATTGTTGGCCCTCCCCCCTCCCCGTGAAAATCTTCCCTCTTTTCCACAGGTTTCCTTCCTCCATTTTACACACATACGTGGCAGGGGGGAGGGTTTTTTTTACATCTTGTTGATAGCGTGCAGCTTCGTTCAACGAGCCTCGATGATCTTATCCGCTCGTCTGTGTTCGCTCTCGTCTGTTGACTGACGGTGTCTCCGGTCGAGAGGCCTCCCGACATGTTATCGATTTTCCGATCCATCACTACTACTACTACAGCACCCCCGGGGGGAGTTTTACGGCAAAAGCCCCATTTGTCTGTCGTAAAAAATAAAAGTAAGGTGAATCTTCCGAACTCGCACCCGCACTCCCGCGCGGAACCGGAAGTCAAATTGCGCCGGAGCGGGACCGTAACAGGTAACCGAAAGCTGAATTTTTCATTCATAGCCACCCGGGGTGGAAAAAAAAAACATCATAAATGAGGCCACCGTGGATGAGGCCGATCCCAATCTAAATCAAGAATTATGATTTATGGTCCGCAATCGTATCAGGTGTATGACGCGTTCCCGACCTGTACGCTCACGCTTTGCTGCCTCGCGTGGCCCCCTCGTCTGTGTGCGTGTGTTTGTGTGTATCGTGCACTCCGATTTGTGCAACTCGTATCGTCCTCTTGCTTTCCATTTTCCACCCAACGACCTTTTTTTTTAGTTCCATTGGATGGCCCACGCCTCGAAAGAGCCTTTTTCCGCCGCGCGCTCGGAAAAGCCGCCGGGGGTAAGGTCCCGGTACGTGGAACGGGGAGAACGCACCAGCCAACCGAGCCGGCTGCACGGAGGAAAATAATTAACCGAAAACATTATTTTTTCCGCAACATCGAACGCATATGAAATGTATTTATACTTACGGCGCGGCGGTGGCGTTTTTCCAGCGGCTCGCGTACGGAAAACCCTCCCCGAGGTCGAACGCGTCACCGGGAGAGTGGTGGTGCGGTGGCCTCTGGAGAATATGAGCCCTCGTCCAACGGTCCGAGCCGTAGGTTTAGTATTTCGAAACCATGCTCGAGTCGACCGGACCATCGCTTCGGAGGCCGGAGCCATGTGCCTTGTCGTCCGTTTGCTGCTGTTTGCTGCTCTAGTTCCCGCCGGGTCGGTGAGTTCAGGGTTGAGGGTTCAATTATTTATGAACTTATTCGGCTGACCGGTCTCCCTCCCCACGCCTCTCGGGTTTCCCGACGACGACTACGACCGCTTTGGGATGTCCGCTCGACGACGAAACCGAAACCGCCTCGACATGGAGCCAGAGCCGGGGCAGCCTGGTGAGTGTTGTGCTTTGTGCCAGGCCCGGTGTCGCGAAGGATGCGTGGCATGCCATCAACTTTGCCAGCCAAACGAGTCACCTGAGCGAGCTGCCACGTTCTCCGGCATCCATTATCACTTGCCTAATAAAGCTTGCCGTCGCATACAGTCTCGCCGGGAGCCAGCTTGGCACCGTTTACAACGGCGAGTTACGACAACAAACGCGCTTCACCTTTTACCGAGACGCACAGTGGCTCAGAGACCGGTCTATTGATGTTCAATTTCCACAACCTCACTCGCCTTATGGAATGATTAAAAGTGTATTAAGACATTTTCGAAGTACAGAAATATACAAAACGTATCAGTTAAAGTCTTTGAGATAGACCAAAAAGGTTCATTCAAATGTTAGCTTCATATTTCATATTAAATTTGTTATTTATATGTATATCAATAATTTAACAATGGCAAATGGTTGGATGGCAAAACGTTGTACAATCTCATGTCGCATGCAAGCATTCTATGCAACTTGTAGCCTTCTGCTGGATAAGAAAAAAAATTCATCCCAACCAACAGCGCCGCAACATTAGAAAATATTTACCATCTTGGTGTAGTTTTCTTTTCATTTTCTGCACAACAATAAAATATGGATAACCTAACTGAACTTTTCCAACTGCATAGCATTGATTGCTATAGAAATGCACTAATGTATGGAAAATGGAAGAGTACTAGAATAATGAAATTTGTATTTCTAACAATTTCAAATTCTAACCCGCCATTAGGCCCAGGCATTACGAATCACATCTGAAAAGCAAGAAAGTCAAGTTAAAAATAAGTTCTAAACAAAGAAACACGCAAGGTTCACTGCATAATTCCACACATAAACAAAAGCGAAGTACAACACTACACAAACAAAAAACGTTTCAAATTTGTTTATCTTTTATTGGCAACGAACGGTGTGGTGTATCACAGTGACATACAAAAGAGAAAAAGAAAATTGTACATTAAAGTAAACCATCTTCGCGAGATATCTGCACAACATCAAAAAATCTATTCAAAGCTCAATAAATTGGTCTCTATGTGAACACAAAAAAACTAAATGGAATTCTGATCGGTAACATCAAGGTCAAAAACAAGGGAAAGATGAAAATGTTATCAAATGTCCGAAATAATGGTTTTATCAATTTGACAACCAAACGCCGCTTATTTGATGAAACATAACCTGCCAAAATCTGCATAAAAAAATTCAAACGACCGCTGGTTGAGCCACTGTGCGACGCCAGGACGAACGACGAGACCGAGAGTCATCTCTACTGGGGTAGATCGCTTACGCTTTAATAACCGTGAAGACGGTCTGATGGTCTGTGACTTATAGCATGCTCCAAAGGCAGCAAAAAGGCATGAAATAATCAACCGTACCTCAGAACGTCGTTACGCTGCGAATGTCAACGCGAAATACGGATTGTTTGTTACATGTTCACTCACTACCAACACTTTCTCCAAACGGCATGACGTAAAAATGTTAGTTACTCAAATCAATGCTTCAACAAAGCACCCTGTTGCCAAATTTGCACACCTTTGTAGAATAAAAGAAGCTATCAGTTTAAAAAAACACGGTTGTGTGTTACAAAGTAGCCGACTATTCTCACACTTAATAAGACAAATGATGAGGTATTGATTTATTCAATTAAATACCGAAATGCGTATGGAAGATAATATTTCTGTTGCGATACGTGATGTTTTTTATCATCGTTGCTACTGAACATTGTGTTTTAAACAGGTAGTATTGTATAAAACGCATCACATCTTCGAACAGTTCATCAACTTTTATCTGAGAAGCATTTTGTTTTAAAAATAGTTCATCAATTTATGTTTCTAACGCATCCGTGCTTTTCTCGTCTTCTTCTACTTTTATCGCTAACAATAATCAAATTGATACTTCAAATCTTACTTGTCCATGCACTCTTGCTATATGTCACGTTGACTACCAGGCGTTTTTAGCACACTTTTTAAGTACAATATTGTTTAATAAAATATGTTTAAAAAATTTGTTAAAACGACGGATTTCGAAGGCCAAGCAAAGATTTAGCTTCCCAAATAACTTGTTTTTAACAATGCTATAGTTTTTAAGTTGAATTTTCATTTATTTATGGGTCAAAAAAATGAGAACTAATTGTTGCTGTCACCCACTTTCGGGTGACATGGCAGTCAACGTGATATACCTTTTTGGTACAGCGTACAGTGAACTCCACAGATTTTAAATGTATGAACGACAATATAAATGTAATTTCCTATGTCGGTCGCATGCTTGTCAAAGTTTTGGTCAGCACTAATCGTTCGATTTGTTATTGATTTTTACTTTCGCAGACCACTTATTGTAAAATGCTCGATACAAACGATAATGTTCAGGCTACATTAATGGCAAATATCCGTGATAAGGACAGAATTGAAATCAGGAGCCAAAACCAGATGAATAAAAGTTGATAAAACAAAAAATAATAAAAAAAAAACTTGTAAGTTAGACACAGATGCCTTGAGGAGCAAAAACTAATACGCTATTTTAAGCAAAGATGGGTTGGAGGCAATGCTTAGTTTGCACGAAGCAAAAAACACTGAAAAACACGCGAAAATATTAATTTTGCTGTCATTTTTGTTTCGTTTCGTGCAGACGTTACTTTTCGTAAACCATGCAAACCATAAACCAATGCAATTGAAAGTACGAACAATGTCGATTTGAGTGTTTTACAGTAAAAAAACATGCAGCAGAGAGGTAATGTGTTCACCGAATTCTTATCAACAAACATCATAAACAACTACGTTTCATACTCTCGCACTCAAAATCAGGCGTGCAAATTTTTACAAATCGATTTTTCACTCACCTTCCGAAAAACACATTCTCGCACACTTTTACAGTTGACTTTTGAAGTGACAGCATTCCCACCGTTTGCAATAGTTGCTTTACACTTCATGTAAACTAAGCATAAGTCACACGAGTCGATCGACGGGGAAAACGAGTTGTGGAACTGACCGGCAAAAGCCATCAGAGGAATCGGAAATGACGTCCCAAACGAGCGAAACCAGACACGTTTCGGGAGTTCCGGCCCAACGCCGGTCACTCAAGGTGCTGCCCGAAATAAATCAGGTTCTTCCGGATTCGCATCCGCGTTATGATTCGTGTGGGAGGGGGGAAAAATTCGGGACACACACACACACACACAGAAACAACAACAGCAGCAGCAGCACCAAAAACCCTCACGCAAGACAGAACCCGAAAGCAAATAATTTATCATTCGTCGTAATTGTTGATTAATGAATATTTAATTTAATAATGTCCGAGAAAAATAAGGAGTTTTCTTTTGCTGTGCGGAAAAAAAAACAGCGATGGAAGGCCCCGGTGCCGTCTCGTTTCTCGGTGGGGAAATGGGAAAACCACTCCGCCCGATGGGTACCGAAAAATCGAAATAACAAAACAACTAAAAATACACCCGCACACACGCACACGACGGCGAGTGATCTGGCGAGAGGCGAGACCCCGGTACCGAATGTTTTTCTTCCTTCCTCCGTTTCGACCGTTGACCCACCTGACAACCGCAACCGGCCCCCGATGGTGGAAAAGGTGGACAGCCGGAGTAGATTTCCACACCGCCTGTCAGCACCACTGCTGCCTGCTGCTTCCGGGACCGTTAATGGATTAATTCTTCTTCCGCTCCCAGGGACCAGGTCGCCAGGAAGTTGGGAGCAGTAGTCAATCGATGGTGCGACCGGCGGTGGGGTGGATAGGGTGGAAAACACGTGAACCGAAACCAGGGAGCGGGAGGGAGGGAGTGCGTGCGTGCACCGGTTCGGAAGATGGAGAAAATTGTGGTTTTTCGGCGAGGCAAAAACGCAGCGCGCGCGCCAGGGTGTGGAATGATGAATGAAAAATGACAGAGAAAAATTTGGGCACTTTTCCAAAGCCAACTCCCTTTTTCCCCCCCCACTCTCCCCCTTCCGTTGAGGCGAGCAGGGAAATGCGGGGACAAACGGTGCGAGAGAGAGAGAGACAAGGAAAAGTCGCCAGCAGAACCTGATGCCCTCGGAAATCGTTCCGTTCATGAGTGGGAGGGCGAGGGGAAGGGACGATGCTGGAGGCATTTTGGTGGGGAGGGGGTTGGGAATAAAAACGAAATATTTATTTTCTCGATTTCTGCGTTTGTTTGGATTCAATTTGGACCGGTGAGGGATTTTTTTTTGCAAACCAAAAAAAATACAGGGAAAAGTGGACTACAGCAGTTGGAAAGAGAGTGCAAAAATAGCTTGTACGTAAGCCGAAAGACCCCAAACCACCCCTCCCGGGGATGGAGGTGGGAAGAAGGGAGCGAATGCAAGGACCAAGCCATCAGGATGGCTGGATTATTCATGATGCGTAGGCGTAGGGTATTGAGAAAAATCGGGACATCCCGATCCTGCGAAAATCCGCCGATAGGAAAAAAAAGGGACCAACAGCTTCGGTACGGGTTTTTGGTAGCAAATGACCCCCACCAACGAATGCGTGTGTGCGTGGGGTGCGGTAAGTCTCTCGTAAACAGCCTTCAAACCCCCTCCACCAGGACAAAAAATATAACATTCCGATGATAAATGCCAACTGACAAAGTGCCGTTGCTAGTTAATGGATTTTGATTAAATATACTTTATCCCGCTCTGGGGAGGACTTCATGTTTCCACGGTTTTACAAATACAAAAGTCGAAAACGGAAAGCATTTGTCATACAACTTTCTCCGGGAAACGGGGCGAAATCACTGTGGATGACGTAGCGCTAACGCGTGTAAGGGTTTTCCGCTATCGCAAAACGTGTGTTTTTCGCGCTCTATTTATGGTTTGCATGCCATGCAGTGTGACCTTGAAAGGGCCATCACTCCCCTTTCCCACCTGAGAAAACATGAAAAATTCACATAACACTTCGGTCCACTCAGGAAAAACACTTTATGCCGTGGGAAAGGAAAGGAAAGTAGAACCAGAACGGAAAAGTACCAAAATGCCAAATCAAAACGCGCGCTCGTACAGTAGCAGGCAGTCAAATTCGCACACCTAAAACTCGGACCATCTAAATATTTTTTTCTTCTCTACTTCTCTAAGGCAGATAACGACACAAACCATTGCTTACTTTTCCGACTTTTCCTCTTTCTTTCCATGCGAAAACGATGAGTGAAAATGCTTTATCTGTGAAAGAAATGGCAAGAGTGTAAAACAAGATTACAACACTTTTCTATTTTGTTCTATTTTATTTGTTTGAAATAATATAAACTTCTATTTATGTTTGGTTCTTTCATACAAAAGCTTCTTGTAAATAACTTTAGTTAATTTTATTCAACCGATTTTATGATTGCAATTCACTACAATTTCAATCGAATGATTGGCTTCCTTATACGTTTTTCAAAGTTTTACTTGCTTCACATGTCTTTTATTTCTTAATTAACTTGGCTGTGCAGTAATCACTTTCATTATAGTTTTTACCTGTTATGGGCTGCTTCTCTATCGTAAACTAAATAAACCTAAAACCTTAGCCCTTATTCCGAACAAAGTCGTGAAAATAAACAAACGTTTTTTCGCCCATCACATGCGTCCAAATTTGACAATCGTCGATCAGTTGAGATATCGATCGTTATTGGCGTATTGGTTTAGTCTTCGATGACAAAGGACCAGTTCATGAGAACGCGTTCGATGTGATCTACCAGTGACGAACAAATTGAATAGCGCGACGAAAAAACTAAAGCACACACACCTAGTGTTAATTGATAGTTTTGTCCACTGTTTGATGTTCCACGGTTCGGCGAGAAGCGGAAAGAGATGTAATAGTCGCTATTCTGGTTGTAAAATAGTCGCCAAAAGGGTTGTGTGTGAGCATTAAGGGGAATTCAAACTACTCGAGCTTGTTGTGTTAACGATCGCATAACAAATTAACGATCGTTCATCAAGTTCGTTAGTGATGCTTTTTTCGAGTCGTCGTAAGGATTAGCACACTTTGACGAATTCGTTGGGAATAAAGGATTCGCTTTTGTTTCTACATTTTTACCTATTTTACCAGTCTAATGCAATTCTCTACTCTCTTTTATATAACAGTCACCTTTTTAAATCATATCCTTTCGTTTTAGCATTTCGCTCATTTGATGCGTGCTTGCTTGCGTAATTCGTCTCTATCTTCTCTTTTCTTTTTTATTTTATTTTAATCAATATTCTAGGGGTGTGAAATATTTTATTCCACTAAGTTTCTTAAATGAAGTGTGTGTTTTTTTAAATCTATTTCTTTGTGAAAAAGGAAAGATACAAAAACCGGGGAAGAAGATTACTTAAGTGAATGTGAAAAGATGTTCTAATTTAAAAGGCGTCCGAATGTGATTGCATGCCACTGTACGTGGAGTGCCAATCGCCAAAAAAGGAGTCGCTTTACCCGCCCTAGCAAGCATGCATTGCACATATGTGGGAAGGGTTGGTTAAGGGACTTTTTCCATTTTTGGCGTTGTATTTTTCGGTAAGGCTTTGTTATTTTCCTCGCTGACCATTTGCTCATTTCCACCGTGTTGGCCCGATCGGGCGAAAAAAAATTACCCACCCCCCTGCCCCCCCCCCCCCCCCCCCCCCTTTGAAGAACGCGCAGACAAATAACTCAGCCCAGTGTCCGCTACAATGGCAAACGGTGTACGCAAATGTTGAACACGGAAAAGCCATTTTCCCGCGAGCGGTGATGGTCAGTGGTCGGTCCCGAACGGTGGTCTTTTGCGGGCGGGCTGGGCTTTATGAAGTGGCTTTGGATCCGGACTTTTTCGGAGGCGGATTGTGTTAGGCGCAGAAGAGGTGTCGGAGCTTCCATCTAACCCACCAACACCTTGGCGAGCCTTTGGCGAGATGACGCTGAAGATGGAGATGACGCGGGACGATGATGAAGATGATGATGATGATGATGACGGGGTGTGATCGGGCCGAAATCTAATTAAAATTCCTCCGTCCATGCTGAATGTCTTCATAATGAATTCATTACGGCGTGGAAAAAAAAAAACAGAGCCCAACACTTCAACGCGGGAAAAATTGGGTGCTCCACCGGAATGTGCGGCTGGGAACTGGCCTGGCAATGCTGGCCGGCACAGAACGCAAAGCGAAGCGGATGTATTGTACATCGACGATCGCTGAGAATCGATCACTCTGAGCCGTGGCGGGCATCGACGGGTGGTCAGTGCGCGCATGATGAGTTTAAGATTTCCGGAACCCGGTGGGCTTCCTGCTCGACGTTAATCCAACTCTATTTGGATTCATTCGGTGGGGGGGGGCAGGTTTCGGGTTTTGTTGTTGCGTAGGAAACGAATTTCAACCGCGAAGTGCGTCTTCTGGAGGTGAGAAAAAAGCGTTCCCGATGGATGCGCTCGGGGTTTTTTTTTGTTAATTTTTTCGGGAGATCTTTTTGTCTATTTTGTTAGGAATTCGATCCACCCGAAAGGCGTGTTTGTCGCGGACCTCGACCGTCGGAGCGCTGTCGTAAGCCATCTCATATCGACATCTTCCACCAAGATCGGTTTCTTTCGCCCCTTCGCCTTCGGTTTTTGCGTGGGCGCTGGACTCATACATTCAGCAAAAAGCTATAAATTGCTCCAGCTAAATGTTCCCAAAACCCCCGCGTTCGTTTTTTTCTTGTTGCCAAACGGCACAAATGGCTTTAGCAAAAGAGACGCCGATTTTTGTTTCCAAAAACGGCACACTCTCGGCGCGTCCTACGTATTTGGGATTTTAACCCGTCTTCGTGCCATTTGTGGGTACACTTTTAACGCACCTCGTAAGGAGGCAGGGAATATGTTTATTTGCATTCGAGGAGAAGAAGGGTGGTGACGAACGAACGAACATAAAACTTGCCCAACTTGAGACGGCAGAAAGATCGGCGCCAGGAAGAAAACCGTTCGTGTTTTTTTTTTACGAGCGACTCACCGGGAAGGTTGAGAGTTTAAAACCATAACATAAAAGAATCGCACGCATGTAGAAGAGATGAAACGGGGTGGTGGGAGGTGGCAGGGGGATGTTGAAAAAAATGTAAATAATACAGCAAGTTGCAACACTCGCCCGGCCGCTCGGGACGAAACAACTTTTGACACCCACGCGCCGGATTCCAAGGTGAACAATGGTGATTTGCGTCTTCGAAGTGGACATACACATGGACGAGTGTTAGTTCTCCACGTTTGAAAGAGGTGTTTGCTTCGAACATGTGTGCGTGTGTATGCTTCGAAACACATAAACATTGTAGTGTGGCGGTAGAAAGGTTTCTTATACCATGGCCATTAGTTGATGTTGTTGTTTTTAATGCATCTGAATCACGCTTTATCTTTCGGCCCGGTTTGGGTTGAATGTTTAACCAGGTTTAACTGTGTAACCGGACTTATATTGAAGAAACAACATGCTGTATTTACTGATGAAGTTATTGTAGTTGATTTTCGTATTTATTTGAAGATTGTTATACATAAAAATAGACAATTTTTAAAGACAGAACAAGTTTGACTACTTTACCATTTCAGTTGAATCCACCGTGACCAAAACATTAAACCATCTACGTTTGATTATATGTTGGAACTTCCAGCTTTATCGCGGAACGAACTTGTTTGATGTTGTGAGTCATTTTCTATCCGTCTAACTCAGCTGATTCGGATTTTGACTATTTGTTCACTTATAAAGAAAGGTTAAAAAGCATTTAGAAGCCTGGGTCCGACGACCTTACCTTACTAGCCGCTGTAATATTTTTTTTAAGTATTTAAATGATGTAACATTACAATAAAACTTACTCCTTTCAACTGATATAGTTATTTTTTTCTTCTCGCCGACGAAAATTTGTCTATTTCTTTTAATGTAAACGTTATTTTCTAGAGAATCCAATCCAATCTTTAGAGTGGTCAGTCTTTTTATTTTTTGTTTCCGGTTTGAAAGCCACGTATTCTAATCAAATGTTGGCTTAAAAAGTGGCTCATGACATGATGATGGGTTAACTTATCAGTGACCGATTTGGGGTTTAAAATATAACAAATTATTGATTGGTACTGCACCATGCACAACCGGTCTTAGCAAGTGTTGAGGTCATATTTGCTAGAAAATGCCTAGCACAGTTTTGTATTTGTGTTTCAAGTGCTGTTGTGTTTGCTTTCGAATAATTTGACTAATTCTGTCATATTTATAATTTTTTTGGGATGAACTAAAAAAGACATTAGAAAATGTACAATTTGCATACCCGTTCCGTAACGATTTTGGATGATACAGTTTGTAACCGGTTCTCCGTGGTCTTGGCTGCAAGTGACTCTAAAATCTGGAAAAAGAAATTTCATTTTGAAACATACACATACAGGATGCTTGTCGAACGTTTGCAGTAAATTTTAGAAATTTTTTTTTAATGTTTTCCTAAAAATATTCAGACAAATCCGAAAATAAAAATAAAACCTCGATAACATCGAACTGATATCTTTAAACTTCATTAGAAAATTGTCAGACCATAAACCTCATGGTTTTGGGTTGTACATTATCTGCTGTAAAAAGCTTAACAAACCGGTCTTTGATCTGGTAATTCACTGATGTAGTTCAAAACTACCTTTTCGATGTTTATCGACTCGGTACCGAAGTTGTCTTGATGGGCTGAACAGTAACCAAGAAAATTTTAACGATTCTTTTCGACGTTAAAGCGGACACTCGACATGTTTAGTAACTGTCTTTTCCCCGAAAATATCATGTGTAATGATCATTCCGATACTTTTACCTAAAATAAACTCATTGGCTCCTAGCTCCTCGCTAGCAGACCGAAATTTCTCTCTTTTATCAACATTGTCACGTTTTATACTTTCTGGTAATTTTTGTTTGAATCCTGTCTACTGTTTTTAGATTTATCTTGATGTTGCAAACAGGAGACATTTTTATCGCAAATTTACTGCAATTTTTTTTTTCTTTTTGCACATTGGTTATCCAAGTATCCTTTCAGGTTTTTGATAGATTTGGATAAAGATTCCGCAAATTTCCGTACAAAAATACGGTTTTGTATCAATTGTGGTTCCTTGCTTTATCCACGCAGGGAAGTCGCCACCGAGCGTGATGATGCTGACGTAAAGATATCGTAAAGAAAATAATTTTCAATCACTACACACTTTTGCTGGAAGCGGAAAAAGAGCACATCGAAGCCAACTTAAACAGCTTCAATTAGGGGCAACGCTTCCTGATCATAAGCAACGTCCCCATCAGAACGTCGAACTCCGTTCCTCCACGCAGTAAAGTAAACAAACCCATCGGCGTCATGCGCCGGGACAAGACAATTGCACTTTGATCGCACCAGCAATTCCCCCCTCCGGATCGAGTTTCCAAGCAGGCTGGCGCTTGGAAAAATGGGCTGCCGTTAACGAGCCTCAACGTGCGCGATCACCTTCCCAACCACGCGATCACCTTTCGAGATGAAAGGCGTGTGCGTTAACAAACTGGCCCCCCCATCCGCGAAGAAGCTACCGGAGAAACAAATCAAAGGCTCTCGGCGGTAGGCGACTGTAAAATCAAACAACATCACAAAAAGTGCTTTGCCGAGGGAAGGCATCGAAAAGTGGACGTTAAGTACCTGACAGAAACGGGCTGACGGAGGATCGGTTGAAAAGTCGAGCAGGGGGGATACAGGAGACATACAACAAAGCAACATATTTCAGAACCTCCCGGCAAGCATCCCTAACGACCGCGCTCTGGGCGTCCTTGGCGTCCCTCCGAACGTCGACGATGGTCTCAACGTCTTAAACGTCCGCATCTTTCCCCGCCAAAGTGGGAAAGAAAATGAAAATCAAACAACCAACCATAAACGCACCCGAGGAGTAGGAAACCGGCGCAGAACATTCGGCCTTCGGGGCCTGACGGAGCGCATAAACATCATCCGCAGGGTTCGTGATAAGAATATCAAAGGCTTTCCACTTCGGGAAAGAAAGAAAAACACACGAAGCTGCACATTTGGAGGTCTTATTTATGCTGTGCTTGTGCGCGCATATTTGATGTTTGATTTCACAATGGATTGGAAAATGAGAACGCTCGACTCCACTGTGCATTAGACCAAAACAAAAACAAAAAAACAGAAAGAATTAAAGTTGAGGCAAATCACAAATGTCGGACGAAGGAAAGCTAAAAACCAAAACAGATAGTTAAGCGAAGAGCAGGGAAAAATAAATAAAACACCTTCCAGACAACGAGCGCGCCCGGCGGGATTGTTTTGGCCCCGGAAGCCCGAAAACCAAAGAACGCTCGCCCGGTGAGATGAACGAAGGGGGAAATTGATTCGTCCTCCCTTCAGCCTCCTCCTCTTTCTTCTGGCCACTATGCAGCACCGATTGAACGATGCCGAACGCATACTTGGTGCTGCCACAGATGGCATCGTAAATTTACGTTTTATCGTTCCGGGTTTTTTTTTCGGGGCTCTGAAGGAAAATGAAAACAATTCCACGTTTTCCGCTTGTGACCACTCTCTTTCAATCTCCTGCCAGCGGAAGGTGGGAAATTGCATTTTCTGTGGTGGAAAATATGGGGAGGGACGAAAAGTAAATTTGCACGTTTTAGTTTCCGTTTGTTTGGCATTCCCGCTGAAGGTCGTTTGATTCAGATGAAAATGAGGGAGGATTCAAACAAAGGAGTAAATAAACAAACGGTGTAATTAGTCTTGAGAGTGAGCGAAATGAGCTTGAGACGTTGAGTTTAAATTATTTACAGCGCACCGCAACATGATGGTTCTGATCCATATTTGATAAGAGAAGTGAATTGCACGTATTTTATTTCTCCGTTCAGTTCAAATACGTTTTTTCTCAGGTTAACACGTTGACTACCAATCGTTTTTAGCACACTCTTTTAGTACATTTTTTTTATATTTTTTTACACCCTACCTAAAGAACTTGTTTTTAATATTACTATAATTTCTATGTTCCTTTTTTATTTATTTGTGGGTCAAAAACTTTAAAAAAACTAATTGCTGCAGTTGCCCACTTTTGAGTGACAACGTGTTGAGCAGTCACTGAATCGAACTGGTTTGAAACTTAAAACATGAAAAGAAAGTTTTTTCTTCTCAAAGTGAACAAGTAAGTGCGATACTATGTGGCACTTTAAAAAAACAAAAGTAGCAAAGAACGAAAGCAAATGGGTACTTTAACAAAAACAAATGAACCGGGAGTACGGAAGCAGGAAACAAATTTTCGAAACAAAAACTTATCATAAAATTAAAAAATAAAAAAGGCAAACCGCTTGGTCGCAGCCGGCAGAACCGAATAAAGGAAAACAAGCATGGCGGTTCTTTTCAAAATCGGTTTGGCTTACGTTTTAATTTCCATCCACTTTGTGGTTAAACTAGAGCATTTCCCCTTTTTTTTGCGTGAGTGTGTGAGGATTTTATTTATGTTGAGGCTTGTTTTCTGTTTTTCTTTTTTTGTGTTTTTGCTTTTTGTTTATTTTGGTGCTGAATTATTTTTCCGCAGCTACCTGCAGCCGACTTTTCATCCAAGCGAAAGCCTGCACCGATGCAAAGGAGCTCTCGAACTCGGGCGGGTGGGGATGGTTTCGGTCGGAGATAGCTCCCATCGAGTTCGGCAGCAATCCGCACTTGCTTCTCGGTGCCGTGAAATAAAACGAATTAAAAGTTAAACCAAACTAAAACCAAACCGAAAAAGGAAAAATACGAAATGCCTTACGGAAAATAGTTTGTGTATCCATCCGGACAGACATAAAATTTAAGTCCGTTTGCCGCGAACCGCCGGTATTTTCCAGTGCTTTTCCAGTACGCGCTCGGGCGCTCGGGAGATTTCGACCAAATTGTCTGCCATCCATTTCCCCCCCAAAGCACGGCGTATTTTCCCACCCACCCGCCTGGCTTTCCCCACTTGCGCGGAATGATATGCAACACGTCAGAAAATGCATAAACATGACCGACTGGTGGGCCCCAGCCTTCATCCAAACGGCAATGTGCAATGTGAGATAGGTTCGGGTCCGGTTTTTGCGTGCAGTGCGTTGTGTTTGTGTGTGTGTGTGTGTGTGTGTATGGGTGTATTGTTTTTCTCCGCGTTTTCCAGCGCGAATCCATCCAACTCCCAAGAGGCAACAGCAGCGCGAACATTTTATCGCCTTCAGCGAAAGAGTGTTTTGTTCTTTCTGGTCAGTTGAAATTGTAGAGCTTGTGTTTTTTTTTTCGCTTACCATCCGTTTTTCCGGAGGAAAGGGAGGACAGGACTGTCGTGGTTTTGATTACCTTCCCTACGTCATCACCAGTTTCGGCCGGTCGATGGCATTGTTCGTGTCTTTTTCGTCCTTCGATGCTCTGGATGGTTTATGTATAATAATTACCTTCCATTTTGAAACCAATAAATTTCGTTCTACAATTTTACTGTTTATTTGCAAGTGCTGTTGACGGATCTCAGCCCCGGATTCGATTTTCTGTTTTTTTCTTTCAGAATGGAAATGTTTTTTTCCAACGTTTTTTCGGAATGGAAAATTAACGAAATAATTGAAATAATCATCATCTTTCATTTCCTTCTAAGAAGCAGTTAAAAATGTAACGTGATACAATTCCATCTTCTGCAACTTTACTGTTCATTTGCAAGTGCTGTTCATGGAAATCAGTCCCGGATTCTATTTTTCTGTTTTTCCTTTCAGAATGGAAATGTTATTTTTCCAGATATATATTTTCAAAATGGAAAATTAATGTTCTTGGTACAAATTTTGAAGCTCAATGAAACGATTGAAATTATTATCATCTTTCATTTCCTTCTAGGAAACAGTTAAAAATGTAACGCGATGCAATTGGATCTTCTACAACTTTACTGTTTATTTGCAAGTGCTGGTTCATGGAAATCAGTCCCGGCTTCGATTTTTCTGTTTTTGTTCAGAATGGAAATGTTTTTTTGTCCAGAGTCATTTTTTCAAAATGAAATATAATTGAAATTATTATCATCTTACATTTCCTTCTAGGAAAAAGTTAAAAATGTAACGTAATGCAATTGCATCTTCTACTACTTTACTGTTTATTTGCCATTTGTGGTTCATGGAACTCATTCCCGGATTCGATTTATTGTTTTTTTTTCAGAATGAAAATTTTTTTTTTCCAAACATATTTTTTCAAAATGGAAAATTGACTTTCCTCATACAAATTTTGAAGCTCAATGAAATGATTGAAAACATTATCATCTTTCATTTCCTTCTAGGAAGCAGTTAAAAATGTAACGCGATGCAATTGGATCTTCTACAACTTTACAGTTTATTTGCAAGTACTGATTCATGGAAATCAGTCCCGGCTTCGATTTTTCTGTTTTTGTTCAGAATGGAATTGTTTTTTCCAGATACATTTTTTCGAAATGGAAAATTAACGTTCCTTGAACAAATTTTGAAATAATTGAAACGACTATCAACTTACAATTCCTGCTAGGAAGCAGTTAAAAATGTTACGCGATGCAATTGCATCCCAATGATGGCCTCCCACTGTTAAATGCCCATTAATTTGACTGTGTCTTAATTAACTTTTCCAATCAATCTCGGCTTTCATTATTAAAACAAGTTGCCTATCAACAACAAACAGCGCATCTTGCTTTATTGAAAGCCAACAAATGTTCGGGAAACAACAAACATTCCCGGGGTTTTGCTTGGGCGTCTTTGTAACGGCCAAATTGTATACCAATAACGGTTTGCAGAAAGTGTAAACTGAGTTGGGGCAGGTTTCCACACTGCGTATTTGCTGCAACTAAGCTGTGTAAACACGGAACTGTAAATATACGTACGCAAAACGTATTAAATAAAAATATTTATGCACATTTACGGAAACATATGAAGTGCAAAGAGCAACAATCGAATTTGTTTTTTTTTCTTTTCAAGGGTAAAAACACTGTGATCATTTATTGGTTTTTTGTTGCCTTAACGTTTACTGGTGTGAACAGAGCGATTTTCATACGACTCCATGTTGGCGGCGAAAGTTATCGAAAGAAGCGACGCAGGCGGAATTAATGATATTTCATGCGTTTTTTTTTTTTTTTTTGTATCGTTATAAACCCCGGAAGACAAAGGCATTCCCGTGGTACCATCTCGTTTGCCGGCGACGGTTAGCGTCAGGAGCGCAACAAAAAAAAGTATGGCAAGGTCATCAAACGGGCATAATTATGAGCGAGCGGAACCATTTCGGGAAACACATCTCGACGATTCTGTTGCCGTGTTTTCTTTTCCTTTTCTCTCTAGTGTTTTGTTTCTTCCGTTCCGATCCGAACGCAAAAAGGAAATCCGAACGCTCGAAACGGCGAATTAAAACTCGAAAAAGGTAAACGCAATGGGTTTTCGGGAATGGCCAAAAAGTAGGGCCCTTCCTTGAACGTCTTGAGTCGCATGAGAACAAAGTGGATTCGGTTCGGCTCGAAATGAAAACGAGCGGAAAAGAAGGTTGAATCGATAGAATCGGGCCAAAGCTCTAAATGACACTGAATTCCACAGCAATCGTGCGCGAGTCTGGGAACCCCGAACGGGACGACACCGGAGGGGAAAAAAGGAAAACGGACGTCCGTGATTAAGCCGACGCGTTAATGACAAACCTGACCGCGTAAGGGCAGGAAAACTGGAATGAAACGCCGGACAACTCGCGGCCATAATAAAAACATAAGCGGCGAATTACATTTTCTACTCTCTCGAGGAACGGAACGTTCCAAAGTTCGAGGTGAAACGAAGCGATAGCAACTTATGAAGCATTTTACAGACCGATCAAACGTTTCTAGCGTGACTTTATCTGCTGTTTGTCCACGCTGAGCGGACTCTAGGATGGAAAAAAGATAGAAAGTTGAAGAAAATATTGATATATGTTTCCACGGTTCCACATGCGTTTCCGATTGCTCCCTCCTCCTCCTTTCATTCCCTGTCACCACTGTCCAGGGTCAGCGATGCAATGGGATGAAGCGGACCAGGGCTCGTAAGACAATAATTAAAAACCTTTACCGCGCTCTTCGGATGTCGGTAACATCTTTAAACAACGGATCGATTATTATTCAGTCCGAACGCAGACGGAAGTCGTATGTCAGCTGCAAGCGATGCCTGACGGTAGATCGGTAATCATAGACGCATTTTACAGAAGACATGGCAGCATCTTGCGCTGCGCTGAGACGAATTTAGTTCAGCATTTATGGAACATTTGTTTTTTTTTAAATACATTTATTTATTTTGCTATGTATAGAGAAACAATTTCTATGTTCTTTCATTGTTTTACAAATTTAAATGTGGCTTTTACCATTTTATTTTATGTTCATTTCGATTGCCAAAATACATTTAGCTATGAATATTCCGCTCATGGTGACATTTAACTGTCTTAATATTAAACTACTATTTCGCCTGTTATCTTTTTGATCATTTTATCGAATCGGCCACACACTTTCCATTGATTTTAACTCTAATTTGAATTATATTGTACCATTTTAGTTCAGCATTTATAGAACATTTTTTTGAATATTTTATTTGTTTTGCAATGTACATATAGGGACACAACTTCTACGATCTTTGTTCGGTTCCATCTTTTCTTTCTTTACTTTGCAAATATAAATGTAGGCTTTATGGCTTCTACGGAAAAAGTGCATATTTGCTTTTACAATTTTGTTTGATTTTCATTTCAATATCTTAAATACATTTAGCGATATTTGCTTTGTGAATATATCGTTTATGTCTTATGATTGTCTTGATATTAAACTACTGTTTCGCCTGCTACTTTTTTGATCATTTTATGTCCGTCACACACTTCTCATTAATTGGGATTCTTATTTTTAATTGGCTTACACCATTTTAGTTCAGCATTTATTGAACTATTTTCCTTATTTTTTTGTTTCGCAATGCAACTTCTACGATCTTTGTTTCGTTCCATCTTTTCTTTCTTTACTTTGACTTCTAAGTTAGAGGTCGTTTTGTATATTTGCTTTTAGAAATATATTTTATTCATTTTTATACATAATTTTTTCCCCAAATACATTCGCTTTGTTTGCTTTGAGAATACACCTTTTGTGATGACATTTAACTGTCTTGATATTAAACTACTGTTTTGACTGCTATCTTTTGGAACATTTTATCGTATCGGCCACACACTTCTTATTAATTGGGATTCTTATTTGAATTGGCTTGCACCATTTTCCACCCATCGTCGGTGGCCTACATTTGTTGACGTCACCATTTCTTTTTATGGCTGCAATTATCACCGTTGTTACGTACGCTTTACTTGCCACCTTCATCTTTGCACAGCGCCGATGGACGGTAATGAGGTATCATGACGACGCTGGCGGATAATCACGCTGGCTGCCTGGTGATGTGGAATCGGTGTGGACCTCGAGGGGGTCATTATTATTTGTAGCCGGCTTTCGCGATCGGACCACTCCACGAGCTGCTGAAAGGGTTTTGCCTGCGATTGCCCTAATGGAGGGAACGCATTGATGAGTGCACTTGGGCGGTGTTTGAAGAGACGCTGTTGTCGTCGTCGCCGTAATGTACTTCCTGCACACTACTTCCGGCCGTTGAATGGCATACCACAAAGGTAAAGACCGACAACAGGATGAATTGCAAGCAGAGGGAGTGTGAGAGAGAGGGATGAGAGATGTTGCAATCGCAGGAACAAATGGATTCTCACGATCCTGCGGCGTCGTTTTCTTTTAATGTTGCACTCTTTGCTTTCTTAACCACATTTTTCTCATGGTTAATGATAGGTTTCCAGTAACAATTGCAATTAAGTCAAGCATCACATCATGCGACCAGCAGCTCCACCCGATTCTGAAATAGAAACATTGATCCATATTTAAATATTCTCCACCGATAACCAAAGAACGCAGTAGGTCAGCATTTCTTCCGGCTGATGCGAAATGAAAATGAAAAGCGTGTGCACTAGTGATGGGCAAAACGGCTCTGAAGCCGTCCGGGGTACGACTCTTGCTGTTTTCGGATTCAAAACCGGATCAACTTCGAAGTGTTTGTGTTCCGGAGTGGGAGGGTTCACTAACAGTTAACAAAACCAAAACATTTTATCTGTCTACAATCGACTCACTCGATAATTACTCGGTACTTTCGATTAACAGTTACTTATTTTATGCTAAATTACCAGATGAGCTATGAAGTCCATACAACAGAAAAAATAGCTGTAATAGAAGTAAATAATGAAATGGCTTTCTAGAATAAAAATTAGTTTTAAATGATTACCTTTCAATTGGTCTGAGAAGATCAAAGTGAGTAGAAACAACGGAGGTAAAAAAGCTGGAGGAAAGGCTGACGTGTGTCTTCAGATGGTAAGGAACGTGAACGAGCAAAAACTACTTAAAAAGTGCCGTTATGGCAGTAGAGTGAGGTAAAGGAATAGACAAAAGTTGTCCGACGCGGTCGATTGGACAATTGTACCAACACCATACCAAAAAATACATGCAGTTAGTAACAGTATGTTCCCATCGCCGAATAAGATGAAAGAATCATCGGTAGGAGCCATCCGGAATGAACCTGAGTCATCCGGATTGAACCGGAGCTATCCGGATTGAACCGGAGTCATCCGGATAAAACCGAAGTCATCCGGATCCTGATTTATTCGGATTCGGATTTGGTTTCAGAGAACCGGAATCGAAGTATATTTGCGAATCCATTCCTAGATTCTCATCACTAGTGTGTGCACCACCTGATGGAACGGACGCGGTTCCAACGAAACCAAGTAGGGAGTTTTCCGTGCTGCGGCACGATCGACAATTAATTAACCGACGGTTCCCCTAATGAATTCCACCACACGATTTTCTCCCCGATGGATGGGAAAAACGCTAGCACCGGAAAAGTGCCAAGGATGGGGGAGAAGAAATAAAGTTCTCCGGAAGGACTCGCCGCTGCTCGTCTCGCTTAATAAATGTTGCCAATCAAACATGGCGCCCATGGCCAACTGGAAATATATCTTCCCATTGGAGACAACCTCGATAGGCGCCGGGGGTGTCACTCCTTCGCGGGGATTTGGAGGCGAGCAGAGCTCCAACATCTACTAATTCCGCCATGTCGGCTTCGGTTGGGCACCGTGAGTGTAGAATAATTGATCAGCAACCTGGAGGCATACGGAGCAGAGCGGCTCCAAAAACCGTAACCGAAGATCCAACGCCGTGCAACGCTGTTCAACGCTGTGAATCTCTGGCACGGAGGGTTGGCGGGCATGGGGCCGAGGCATGTCGTAACCGTCGAAACCCTCTCGCTTGCCTCGGCTGGCGTGGAAAAAATTGCACATCATCATCGATTCCGAACCAATTATTGTGATTATTGACTATAATTCGATTTCATTCGATTTTCGATCCGTAGACGGAAACTTCTTTCCAGCTGTGCCGTCGCTCACCGTTGAGCTCTCCGCACTACTACTTCGCCCCGGACTGCGACCTCCCATGGGCAGTGTTGAAGGTGTGGAGGCTGGGGGCGGAGGGTTTCAGAATTGCTTGCATTACGAGATTTTCCGCCCCTTTAGCCACGGTGGACCGGTGGACAGCGCGTTTCCCCGAAAGGTGTTGATGAACCGTGTGCGGGGGTTTCTCGCTCATCCTGCTCTTCGTCCGCTGTACATTGGCAGGAAATCTGAGGTGAAGACGTGCGCGCTCCGTACAACACCGAGTCCGTTCGGTGGGACCAGAAATTACCAGCTAATGACAATTACTACCAATCGGTCTCCACACGATCGTTGCTGCTTGCGGGCAGTACGAGTTACGAGCGTTTCGAGCGCGTGGTTTAACACTAGAATCCAAATAGGGGTCATTTTGACCCCAACGCAAATCTCAAAAACAGCTAACTACACAAAAAAAAGCTACATCTAAAACAAAAATTTCAGATTTTTCTGTTCGATTACTTCCGACAACCAACTTGACTATCCCTAAAATAATTTTCAGGGGTCATTTTGACCCCTATTTTTGAAACGCTATAACTTCACTAGTTTTGAAAATTTTTCAAATCTGTAAACGGGTACTTTTTAGTATATTTATTGACTATATTTTGACGATTTTGGTATTTCGATACATTTTTGCATCATTCTGCTAGCTCGGTGTAAAGCAAAACTGGTCGAAATTGAGTTTTATTCCACTTTTATTTATTCAAAATCTGTTATGTAAATCCAATGAAAAGTGTACGCTAGAAAGGAAGTATTTCATAAAGTAGTACTTTAATTAATATAATATTTTTGTGTCACAAATGATGCCATTTATTGCCCTCAAATATCGAAAATAACACCAATTCACATAGTAACGTATCCCGCATAACGCTTCTTGATATCTTAAAAATAAGAAATCTTTTTTGTTATCTTAAAAATATGAAATTATTTTTTTAATGTGGCCTAATGTATAATAAATATGGCAAAAAAATTTTTTCTAAATTTACATGATACTTGTTGGTAAAAACTGAAAGTTAAAGAAGGATTAAAATTCGGTTTTAATCGTTCATTTTTGCTTTGCACCGAGCTAGCGAAATAATGGTACATCAAAAAAATAAAAAACCAAAAAATATCAACAAATATACGAACAAGGAACAGTTTACAAATCTTAAAAACCTTAAAAAATAGAGTAGTTATAGCGTTTTAAAAAATAAGGTTCAAAATGAACCCTGAAAAGCATTCGGTCAAAATTCCAAACCAACGTGTTCTAGTGTTAACAATGTCATTTCCATGAGTTAAGGGTCCGCCCGCGGGTTTCCCTCCGGTTCGCACGTTAACCCGTTTTTTATTTTGGTCATTGCCAATCAATCGAGACGACCCGCTTCTCTCGGTCGGGTGAGAACCGAAAGCCAAAAGTGCTGATCGAAGCGCCCCCCCATTACGATGTCGTCACTTGATCTCCAATGGCGTTCGCACACACCCCCCTAAAGGTAGGCGGAAAAGAAGATTTGTGCACGATATTTAATGGTGCCCGAACATTTCCCAGAACAAAATCCTCCACCGCAAAGACTCGACGACAGTTCGTTCGGTCGGAATTGCAAACGCAAAGTGACAGGATGACTCAAAAGATTCCGATTCAGCAGCAGCGAAAGCGCTCGAATAACGCTTTCGTAAACATTATGTTACATGCATTTCCACCGTCCTCCCGCCCCTCCTTCGCTCATGTGTGGGTGCGTATTAGTAAGCTCATCCATCCTGCCCGGGCGGCATTTGCATGATTGACATGCGGTATTATGATGCGTGAGGTGACAGCCAGCAATTTTCGAGCCACCCAGCCTGCCAGCCCCGCATTTGCGTGCCCAAGGGGGGATGCCGGCGAGACTGGTGGCGGCAGGGGGAGGGAAAAATCTAGAAGTGTTTCTCTATTGATAACATTCTACCGGGCGTTATTTAACGATCATGTTGAAATGGTTTTGTGCTTACGACGCGCGCAAGTCGTGTGCGAAGGCAAGAAACCGACGACGCACGACGCACCAGGTATGTTTGTGTGTGTGTGTGTGTGTGTGTGTGTGTGTGTGTGAATTCTTTTTCGCAAAATTAAGCCCATCCGTCTCCATTTTCCACACCCCCTAAGATTTTCCATCAAGGCTCGAGGCTCAAACGGTGCGTTGATGCTGGGGACGATGGTTGCGGGTGATTTTGCAAACGGCCCTACCTCCCCACCCTCCCATCCCCACCACACTCCCATCCCGCGGGGCCCATCTTCGGGGGGAGGGGCCATTTTTGTCAAAATCTGAATTCCGCTCGAATACGCCTCGTGTAAGTTGTTGAAAGGTAATATTTTTCGAGCTGGAGAGTAACGTGATTTTTCCTCCCCCCGAAAACCCCTCCCCCACCCACCCCCACTTCCTGCTCACAGCCTATGGGGACACGTGTTTTGCGGGCCGGCATGTTTGAATCTCTTTTCTTTTCACATACAACCCTCCCTCCCTGCCCCCACCTACCCTCCGAAAACCCGTCAGCACCAGGCAGAGATGCGTGTCGTAAAGGATTTAGTCTGTCATCCGAATGCTTTAACAACGCCGAGGGAAAACACGCCCCGGCGTTGACGTGACGGTAGAAGCCCGGGGTGCGTTGCGGAAAAGAATTTTCCCCGGGTGCTGTCACAGCACGTTTTCCCATTATCAGTAAGCCGACACGGAGGCGTTACGACCACTCGCATGCCGCAACCAGTCCCACACACCGGTCGGGGGGAAAACCCGGGGTCGATCCCTGCCGGAACACTTTGGCTCAGGTTAAAAAAGAAAAACCCCCCCACCGCCAAGGAATCCTTTTAGTCCTGGCGAGTTCATTAGATCGGTGCGAAAAATGTGTGTGCGGCGACCATCGTGCGGGAAATGGGATGAACGCTCGCCTATCTAAGGGTCCCGGATCGAATCATGTGGAAAATATTTCACATGTCCAAAAGATTGACAATCGGCCCACTTATGGGCTGAAATCGAAACACCACCGACTATGTTATCACCGCTGATACGTGACGCCGCGTGCTAATTGACCTACACAAACTAAACGTATTTTCGGCGTGTCTAACAACCCCTGTTTTTAACAAACGTCCCAGCATTTTCAGCCCATTATGTGATAAATAGGTTTTTTTCAACACCAGAATCCAAATAGAGGTTATTTGGATCGTTAGGCAATTTTCGATATTAATATGTCGAATACGGCTGAATATGTAGTTTTCCAACAGACTTTTTTTAAAAACAAGATAATTTTTTCATCACTGAAAGCTGTACAAATTGTTAGCAACTAGCACACTTGTTGAATATTTTTATGCGTTTTTTCTGCTTTAATCTACCTCTGCAAAGCTAAAAGATCGAATGAGAATTGTTTTTAAATGTTTATCTTTTCAAAACGATGAATTTAAACTCAGGAAAAACTACCTTGCGCTACAATAAAAACTTCATTACGCCACCTTTAAAAACTAATTTCTTATTTTTACGATTCAATTAACACCGCAAATGGACCTCAAATGCCAACAGAATAATGGAGAGGTGCAAAAGCAAAAGTTTCAAAAGATAGTAAATAGATTTACTATAAAATAGTCGTTTACGGATTTGAAAAATGTTCCAAAATCATGAATTTATAGAAGCCGTTAAAAACTCCACTAAAGCATCTGCACGAAGTTTCAACTTTCAACTAGTTCTCTTAATTATTTGCTTGGTTTTTTTTTTCTTGTATTTTGTGCTTCTTCGGTAATGCACAAAAGTAAAATTAAAATTGCATTTGCTACAAGTAAATGTTGTGGAATTATTTACAACAGAATAGAATACAAGTTTCAGCTGAAAGAAATGCAGAAATGTGTACTAAAAATTGCGTTCAACCCAGTGAAAACAGTAAAAGAATAATACGACCAGGCTTCTCTTCTGAAATTAAATAGAACTAATACAGGCCCACTATCGTTGTTTTCTGTCATATTATACACTTTATTTAGTTACTACATAACTACCTTGACTTACGTGATTTCAATATAATAATAAATATAATAATATTGTTAAATTAGCTCGCTGTAAATAATGTTCTGGTAAAACACTAGCACATTTGCTTATAAAAATTCATAAGTTGCATCAAAATAGAACGTGCAACTTTATTTAAACAACCTGGTTTATTTATAATTTGCCTGTCATTAAAATCATGATATAGCAGGAGTTGTTCATTGCACCAGAATTCACCACTTTTGCATTTACTTTCAAAGTTTTGTCATTATGTTTTTCTTCGGTTATGATATACTCAAGTTATACATACTCTAGGTACATTTTATGAAAATTGGGGAGGTCTTATAGCAATTAGACATAATGTAGAGCTATGCAATCTTTCTTTTGAGCTATCCAAACCGATGGGGACTTTTATCGAAGCTTCTGTTACACCCTTCAAATGTCATGTTACAAAATTTAATCGTTTGCTCGATTGAAAATGATCAAACACATAGAATGAACCACAAAAATTCGGAAAAACGTTGTTTCATAATGTTTTCTACCCGTGTATTGATGTGTATGACCCGACTGATGATAACTTTTTGAAGGAATTATCGTGGACGAAAACGATGGTGTTGTACACGCGAAAATATGGATGATATCCATCTGTTTGAGACATACAGCGAGAATAGCCTGGTACGGCGCTTTCATTTCCAAGAGAAATGTTTAGCTCAATCGAACTACTGTTGTTTGAAGTCGGTGTCGAGTGTTATCTTTCAATCATCCACTACTGATATTTTCGAACGCGCGTAATATTACCTACATTTCCAAACATTTTGTTGGATTGCTCATCAATATCGAAAGTGGTTCGATTACTGGGCCCGACTAGACTGCTAGCGACTTCATAAACAGATATGTGCTCGCGTACATACCAACCGGCTGCCGCAACCATCCACGCACCACCCTTGCCTTCTTTTTGAGCCGAAATGGATTCGATTCGATTTGACATGGTCCCGCACGATGACTCCGGCGTACGACGCCATCTTCGATTCCACGGCATACTCGGGCGACCATCGAGACGGTTTCATAGACCCCACTCCCCTCTCCGCCCGCCACTTTACTAGGCCAGGACTTATGCACGCACGCACACACCATGGACATGGCAGCACGAACGAACGAGCCGTACGAATGGCGAGCGAATCATGCCATACGATGCGTGAAATAAATTGCATTCGAAAATAACAATTCGGCTCGATTACACATTCAATTATACCGTTGAAATTGAAATTGACAGCGGATTAAAATTAAATTCACCTCACGTGATGATTATCTCACGGTTTTCTCTCACCTTCCAATCGTACGCAAAACAGCCACGGGGGGGGGGGGGGGGGGGAGGTTTCGGGGGCCAGTGCCTCGTCGCACTCAGTCCATCAAATCCGTCAACCCCCTCCGCCCCCGTGCCCTGATTGTCGGGAAAAGCTGTAATTGCGCGACTTAGGACCGAAATCGGAGGATCGCCCTCGGAGGACGTTCGGGAAGGTGAAGGTACGACCGAGCGTAGCGCAACAACCGTTGCCCCCGACCGACAGCAAGGCTGTGCATGTTAACCCCCCAACCCCCGCCCCCTAAATGTGCACCGGACAATGACTAACGACAACCGTTTTCGCCTCGCTGTTCGACAGCCAGGCAGTGAAAATCCGATTGCAAAAAGTCAATAAATTAATTCCGGTCGTTTTTACAGTTGAATACTTTTTATTTCCCCCCCAAACCCCAACTCCACGACGCGACGTAGGTGCAACGTGGAAGAGGGGGATTAAAATTAATCTTCGCTGAGTTGGATGACCGATTGTAATTTGTGAAGAAGCTGTTCCAACTGTTGTAGCAAGTTTAAATTAAGCTGCTTGATTCATATTGCCGTTTGGAGTTGCACATACCACTGCAAAACGATATTTTAAATTGCGAAATTATACAACCTTGAATGGAGGTGGATAGGAGAGACATATGCATCACTTATGTACTTCTTTCGCCAGGATTTGGTCATTGCCGATCTTGTATCTGAATATATTAGAATTGAGGTTACAGTCGTTAACAACTGCCTCTAACCCGCCCAAGATTAAAATAGCGCATCAACTTTTTCTCTCACGCACCTAAGTTTGTCTCTAACTCGTCAGATTTTACCTGGTGTTCATCTGGTTTTGTCTCTGAATTTTAGTTTTTTCCCTGGTTTTTTCATCTGGTTTTGTCTCTGAATTTTAATTTTTTCCCTATAGAAGCATTTTGTTATATAGAATAAATGAACATATTTAGATTACTGATTGTGGTATGGAAATAGTTTTAAAAAGCTGCCTACAGAAGGGAAAGGAGGCAAAATTATTAACAAATTAAATGTTTGGTACTTCTGTTACTTACGCATCAGCTTTTGACTCGTGTTTGTATGGTTTTATCTTCAGATTTTAATAATGTCTCTATCCAAGCACTTTGTTTTTTAGAACTGTTTGCACTAAAACATATTCTATTAAGTTGCATAGGAGAAGCACAAATTGTTATTAGCATTGTATGCATAAAAAATAATTAATTATTATAAATGATTATTTACAATCTATGCTTCGTTCTGACCAACGTTTGAACAATATAAGGCAGCGATTGTAAAAAAAAAACACAAAATAAGAGAATATATAGAAATTATAATACAAATACTGTACAAATGTAAACATGAACTCGGAAAATCGATAAGAAATCCATAGAAATAGGCACAAGCAAGCTTGGAAGCATAAGTTTTTAATGTTGATACAGTTTGATTATCGAGAAAAACCACAGATAACGACGCGAATTATCAAATCCCCGTACAAAAAGTAAACTACGAGTCAAGAAGTAAATAAGTCCACACAGATGCACCACTTTGAATGTGGTTTTAGTTCTTGTCTACTATTTTTATTCAGATTATCTGTTGATGACCTCAAATTAGAGTTGCGTAATTCAGCTTCGGATTTATGAATCGGAATGGTACTTTGTGTTTTAGAGATTCATGAATCTTTTAATGAGAGATTCATTAAACCCAAACATTCATCAACTGATGAAAAGTGATGAGCAAGAAAAGGGTAGAAGGACACCTTTTTATGGTCACATAATCCACGCCAATGAAAGAATCAAGAATGAAGACTCATTAAGGTTTTGAAAGATTCATAATCGTTTGAAGATTCGAATCCCACAAAATTCATGAATCCAACTGAAAGAAGAGGAGAATGAATCCCGCAAAAAGATTCATAAGGCACAACACTACCTCAAATGTATTTTCTTTATGTAAAATTTTAAGGTGAAAAGTGGTTGAAGTGGAACTCTTTCCTGGTACCGTTCACTTTAGCAATACAAAATCCTTCGCTTCTTGTAACCGACCCAAGGCAAACCCTCGACCTGACGAACTCTTGAGCTACTATTGAGCGCCCAAAAGCCAACGCTTTTGCAAATGATCGTGCGCACATGAACGAATCTTTCCGCGTTTCGACCGAAAACCAGAACTGTTGCATGGATATTGGAATTTATTCCGCTTCTGCTAGACGAGCTCGTTCCATTCCCAGAGCCCAGAGAATGCGAGTCGAGGTTCGCTTGCGAGACCCGCCCCCGTTCGTCCGCGCGAGCGTTTTTGGTAGTGGACCAAATGTAAATAAATTTGATGAAATCTCATTTAAAAAGTCATTGCGCTTTATCTGTGCGGTCGTCCCGGTGAGATGCTTTAGCTTTTTTACCCCACCCCAAACCGTACCGTAATAGCGAGGGTGGCTTGGGGTCGAAGGCGAAGGGACGGGCAGAAGGATCATGTTTGTCGCATCATAAAATTCAAATTGTTCTACGAAATGAACTTTCGGAACGGGAGGGCGGATGACAGTCCCACGCCAAAAAAAAGGGGCAACAGCTGCACCGCACAGTCGGAACCTAGCTCGTTCTGGACATTCTGTGACCGAAGCCGAGGAGATTAGTTGCTAGATTGTCGTACTTTCCGGGTTTTTCCGACGGACAATGCGAACAATGAATGTAATTTGGAAATAATTCATTCCTGTTTCGGGTGGGACTGCATCTCCTCTATTTCGGAGTCGCAACGAGTCATTCAATCTATATATATATATATACACACATATATATATATATCCAAACTAATCCTCGAGTAACTCGAGAACAATCGAGCCAGAGAGTGGTAGATATATTTTTCCACGAAAAACCTTGGACTGGGATTGTCGATTACTCAATCCTCCATATGTACGGACGGGTTATGATAACATACAATTACGCTGGTCAACAAATCTTTCCACAGCATCAGGGTGGGAAGCTAACAGCTCCGGTCTGGGTGGTTTCATCGTTTGAACGTACGAGAAAAGAGCACCCAGGACTTGGGACGTTCGACGTACTCCTAGCAGTTTCTCGAAGGAAACTCACTCCCACTGATTGCCAAGAGAGGCCTGACAAGTGGCTGGCAATCCAATTAATCCTTCTTCGAATCGAAATACTGTTTTGCGAACTCGCTGAGCTGCCTATTGAGGATCACTCATTTGCTTTCGTTTACACACCAAAGGCTTCCAATGTTCGGTGTTCAATGTTCGGGTTGCGTGGTGTCGCTATTAGCGGCGCAGTATTAAACCCATTTCTAAAGACATCGAACTTTCCGAAGCGAGTGAAACCGCCGAAACCTTTGCAAGTCGCGTGCGGGTTCGTCCTTTCATGGAAATGTTAAACGTATGCTACGCGTATGGTGGCGTCTTGAAGGCTTTTCAATTTAAATTTCCCAAAACCGGAGGAAATTTCTTCGGGCATGTCTGCCATCTTCAAGACCATCGAGCCCGCCTTCATCGAGTGCGTCTGGGTTGGGATCAACAGGTTCCATTAATCTCTTCCATCACAGCGCTCTAGCGCTGGCTTGCCTTGGTTGCTAGCGCAGCATGATGCATCGAGCTCCTGCATAGGGAGAAAGCAGGAAGGAGGCAGCAAGTATGTTTGGTTAGTGCAATTTTCCAGTACTTCCCGTTGCTCCCCTGTTTCCTACAACCCCATTCCCCAGCGGCAATTAGTAGCGTACGTACAGCTCCTGCTGGGGCGAATTGACCCGAATGGTGGCAGTAGTCGATCATCCTAGGTCGAGCCAAACATTTTCCCGAGAGAATGGAGAGGGGGAGGGGATGCAGGGAACAACCCGGACGCAAGAAGCAACATCCAGAGCAAGGAGTATCGAAATAAGCCCTGGCGGCATTCAAGAAGCTGTAATAAACGATACCGATACTGGGGAAGGGGTTATTCGGGATGCAGCGTCGGCGAGATCCAGCGAGATGATCTCCGAAGACAACCGAATGCATCTGTCTGGTGGGAAGCGTTTGCTATTTTGGTAGTTGCTTCAGTCATGTTCTTTCGCCGCTGGATGAATGTACGGATTGATAAGTCTTTGAAAACTGCTGGCGATTGTCATGATTCGTTTGTTTACTTAATGGAAAACGTTAGATTAGACATTATTCTAAAATCAAGACGGGATCTGTCAAAATCCAAGTGAGGAGTAAACAAAAAGTACGTTTTGCGTCTTATCTAGTGTCTACGCGGATACAAAACAACGTAGTCTAGGGTCTTGTTTAGGTATTGTCGTTATCTCGCAATAACCTCTATTATGTGACGTATTCTAATTGTCATGTGTGGCCGCTATCACTGTCGAGGAATACAAAAGATCCTTTCCCGGCAGGCAATTGAACCATCTTAATTGTGCGGACGTGAGTTGTTAACAGACAAGAGTAAGTCGTATCATAACTGTCACACAGATCATTTGATTATCAACTTTCAACCGCACTTATTGTACTTGGACTAATAATTAAGTTTATCGTGAGATAAAGACGCGATCTTAGCTTTCTCGATGTGAGCTGTCAAACCCCAATACAAAAAGTAAACAATAAACGATGCAGTCTGAGACATTGTTTACTTTCTGTATGAGGTTTTGACAGGACACAGAAGTCTGACAGATAGCGACGATGTCTCGGGATAACCTCAAATCATTTAAGCATTTTCAAACTGTTTTAGACAAGATAACAGCAAACATCCCTATTCTCGCTTTAATTTATCTCAAATACTCTTGAAAATAATCAACATTATTCAAATATGTGTCGACACTATTAAATGAAACAGTCTTAAAAGGTTTCTATAAATATTTGATAGCTACGAGGATGCCAAATGAGTTAAATCTCTTGGATTGCTTTATGTTAAAAAGTTCCACAAGTGAAACATTACCTACTGGCATGGCAAATGACATTAACAAGTGCTGATTTGACGTTTAGAAGTCGTTTGACAATTAACACTAAGTATATTTTGCAATCGTTTAAATCTGCTCAGTACGTTACTCGACAAGAGTTTCGTCTAGAGTTGCGTAATTCCGATTCAGATTCATGTATCTAAATGACTCTTTGCTTCTATTTTAAAATTCATGAATCTTTTAATGAGAGATTCATGAAGCTTAAAAGACACAAACATGCAAAGAGAAGCCCCCTTTTATGGTCCTATGAAAGATTCTTCAGGTTATGGTTATGAAAGATTCATCAGTATATTTTATTCGAATCCCTAACGACTCATGAATCATTGTTGAATGGATTATATGGCACAACTCTAGTATGGACAGATTCAACATTCTCATTTGGGAGGTGGTGAACCTTAGAATAAGAAATCGGCTCTATTCAGCATTGTGTTTACATCGTAATTCATACTTATTGGGTTCGAACAACTAGACAACAAAATAAATATATCACTGCAAGTGGCAACGCACAATCGTTCCACGAACTTATCTCTCCGCCTTACAGAATACGGCCTCCATTTCGATTCCACCCGGTCGAGTCTGCGGGAAATGCACGAAAAAAGGGAAAAGGTTTCAAAAGAGATTCCACTCGAGCAGATCACCACTTCTCGGCCGTAATGCGCTGCGATGCGCGATGCGGAATCCTGTAGGCATGAAAACGAGATAAATTAAAGCCTCGAAACAAGCCGCGCGCCGTTTCGTATCGTTCGTGGTTTTTGTTTCTTTGCTTTTTTGCGTGTTCACTGTTTCCCTTTCGGTGTTTCCTTTCGATTCCTCATCTTCACATTCAGAACGCTGGCTCTCTCCATTTATCCTCCTGCCGGCATCCACGGAGTGAAGCGAGCCGTTACGACCGCCACGCGAACGAACAACCCGCCTTGGAAACGTACCCCTCCCCGACCTCACCCCCTCTCCCATCGCCCAACGGACGGGCTGCGATTTATCTCCTGCGGCAGATCTGCCACGCGAACGCGAAATCCTTTTTCGGCCCCAGTTTCGAGCTGCCGGTTCCGAGCGCGGCCACACTCCAGCTGCGTGCTGCTGCTCCTTCACCCTTCCCCTCCTGCTCCCTTCCCCTTCCCTTCACCCACCGCCAAGACAAGATTATTAAACGGAATTCGAGCGCTTTAATGACCATTCGAACGAAAGTAAGACGATGCGTTGTTAAACGGAAACCCCCCTCCCCACTCCATTCACCTCAACACCCCCACCGCGCCGGCGGAAACTTCTCTTTCTGCCCGGCCAGCATTCAACCGGGGCAAGATAATTTTTCTTTCTCCCCCGACCCCCACCCCTCAGCAAGCCTTTCTCGACGAGCTTTTCCGTGTTTTAATCTCTATCTACTTTACGCAAGCACTCCGGGCTCCGGGTGCACTGTGTGTGATTCATTCGTGCAAAAAAAACACAGGCGGCCCAAGATGTTTCGCCAGAACTTTTCCTCCCGGCGTGCACGTGTGTGTGTGTGTGTGTGTGTAGGTTTTTACTTGAATCTGAAAACACTCTGCTGCGGCGAATGATGCAACGGAATCAATTTTCCTCACACGCGACGCGGCCAAGTTGCGCAAGTTACGCGTTTCACCACAACACAAAGGGAACGTTTGCCAAATTAGCTTCCCACTGGCAGGTTGTGTGTGTGTGTGTGTGTGTGGAAGACTTTTTCGGCTCCTGTGAGGAATTCGAACGCAGGCACGCTTTCGCTTTACGACAGCAACAGTCAATCGTAGATGCTGCGTGCTTTGTAGTTTCGACCAAAGGGACGAACAGTGTAAAGGGCACTCATAAAAGAGAGAGAGAGGGAGAAAGAGAGATAAGGACAGTGGCAAAAAGGACTCCTTCAAACGATTCCGGATGCATCCGGGCAGTGTTCGTACGGCGCGGTTTTGATCTGCGATGGCTGCGATTTTACGAGCACTTGAAGGGACGAATAAATTACTCAACGACAACAGTCCTCCTCCCAACGTCCCCTACCCTACCCCCTGCCTCCCCCCTTCCCCTATTAGCCATCACGAGCCCTCAGTTCGTCCTGGTTTGGCTGCGGGTTATGAGCGCCTTTGGTGATTGAGTTTTTCCCTCGCAGCACCGGCCATCAAACGTTTTCCCAATCTCCCCCAACCCACCCCGGCCTCGGGATTAGAGTTTGATGGGCTCGTCTCGTTTAACACTAGCATACGTTGCTTTGGAATCTTGCCGCAATGCGTTTTAAGGGGTCATTTTGATCCCTATTTGTAAAACGCTATAACTTCACTATTTTTGAACGTTTTTCAAATCCATAAACTGTTGATTTTTAGTATATTTGTTGACTATATATTGGCGTTTTTAATTTTTTGATGTTCCACTTCATCATTCCGCTACATCGGTGTTATTTTAATCCTTTTCAACATCATGTTAATTCAGGAAAAAGTGCACTATAATGCTCATATATTAGGCCACATTTAAAAAATAATGTCATATTTTTAAAATAATTATTGACGCCACAAAATGACTTTAAAGATGTGGATTTTAACATTTTCCATAGGTTGTTTTTGTACTTTGTAACACCGTTGTTACCGTTATTCCGTACGCAAGCATTCAGAAGCGTTATGCGGCATACGTTACTATGGCAATTGACGTTATTTTCGTTCTTTAAGGGCAACATTTGTATTTACAGAAATATGATTTTAGTTTTGAAATATTCATCAACATAGCAACTTTCTAGCACACACTTTTTTTCTTGAATTATATTAGAGATTTTCACTGAATAAAAAATGAAAAACAAACTCAATTTTGACCGTTTGTGCTTTACAACGAGCTAGCGGAATTATGGAGAAATGTAGCGAAAAACTAAAAACGTCGAAAGATAGTCAACAAATACACTAATAAACAACCGTTTACGGATATGAACAAACTTAAAAAATAGTGAAGTTGTACCGTTTGAACAATAGGGGTCAAAATGACCCCTTAAAAGCATGCTGGGGTTATCGGAACTGGTCAAACAGAAAAATCTGAAATTTTTGTTTAAAATATAGTTTTTGGTTTTAAGATTATTTTTAGAAATGTCATGCCGTTTTTGAGATATTAAATTCGAAAATGGCGTTTTGGGTCAAAATGACCCCAACTTGGATTCTAGTGTTAAGGTCACGCGACGCCAACATTCCGGCCGGGTGAAAGCCGCACCGGCAGTGTTTCGGTAATTTCATGCCGGGGGTCAGTGTCACCTTATGCTTCTTGCTGATCGCTTATTCCCGTTTTATTTCCCTCCCCCGCACCCACTCTATTTTCAGCCTCCGGCTTTACCCCAAAATTCGGGGCTCGTTTTCCTCCGCTCGATCTTTTATTTTCTATTTCCCCCTCCCGGCTCTCCGAAACCCCGTTCCACGGGGTTGCCTGAGGAGGTTATTTAGATGATGCGTTTGACTTTTTGTGCGATTACGACCTCTCGATTGCGGCGAAGTTGCGAACAACGACGACGACGACGACAGCGTCTAGGGAGACAACGGTGCTTTAAACAATCGAGACTTTGATGTTTTACGATCGCTTCGGGAGGCTGCGGGCCTAGACCCCTTCAGATAGCTAGGAGAAATAAAATCGTTACGGATGAGCGTTAAATTGAGCGATTCTCCACCGATGCCGATGGTTTTTGGTTTTCGTTTTGGGTGTTGATGGGGTTGATTGATTTTACCTTTTTTTTTTAGGTTTTCTTGTTTCATTTTCGTCTCTCTCTCTCTCGCTCTGTCTTCATTTTTCTCACCTCGGTAGAGGTGTTGTGAACACACCATTTCGAATCGGCGTTCCGTTGCCGTGTAGTTGAAACATGTAGAATCAATGTTTGCCGAGCGTGTGTGCCCATGGGGGTTTGTGGTGTTCACTCACCATCAACATCATCGACCGGAGCGCACACTCCCTTAAGCTCCGGAGGTGCAGTAAAACAGCGATTAAGCGTACCGGAATTAGAATTTTTACAGCCCCACATGAGGCGAAGTATCTGCGTTGGAAGCGATGATGCCTCTTGGCCTTTTCGGAATAAAGATATTCTCGAGCCCTTCTGGGGTGGCACTCACACAATTGCTAGCAAATTGTTCCGAGGGCCGAGCGACTTTGTCGGGCAATTTATCTCCGAATGTGTTCCCCTCCCTTCTCCACCTCTGAGCCCGTGGCCAATCGGCGGGGCCGGAAAGCGTAGAGCTAACATAAATAAATCATTTCGTTTTGATCATTAATCCTCTGCATCCTGGTGGTCATCGCGCTCATCGCAAACGACGACGATCGGTCCCCCCGGGCGATCCTGCTGCCGGTCATTTTTACGATCCTCTGCTACGAGCGCCCCCCTTCCCGCGCTCGTATGGTACTGATTTCCATCAATTATTTACATTGATCTCGTATTGTAAATCATTCTAATTGATTATATTCCGATGGCACTAATTTCTGGTTCCAAGCGCTGAAGATCGCGGCGCAACTTACCAACTGACTCGACAACTTTGTTTTTTTCTCTGTCTCTCTCTCTCTCTTCCTCGCTCGGATTCGTCCCGAGGCCACCGCGACACCGGGCAGGCGTATCTGATCGGATTCCGATGATTGCTGCCAGGGTTCCGCTTTTTCCTTTAATCTGGCTCTCAATTTGCGTCGTTCCCTTTCGTGTGGGTCTTAGGCGTCCAGCTTCAGTTTAGATTCAACCACTGTTTGCCCGGACCGAGCGCAGCTAAAGTGTTTGTGTATGCGCGTTTCGGTTCAATAGAACGCGCGTCGGGATAACGATCAGAACGGGTGCGGAACGGTTCGACAGCCTAATCCAAAAGGCCCACGGAACAGGTTCCCTCCCCGTGTTTCCGAATCCCTTTGCCGTACCGGACCGAAAACAAAGTAATGAAGAAAAAACAACAACAACAGCAGCAACAACCCAACACCAGGGTTACAGACACACTGGACACACGAACAACGGGCATCACCCGGGGCACCCAAATTACCGAAACCCTCGCGTCTGGCGCGTCGATAGCATCGAAAGCATCATCTACTTATAATTGATGACGTAGCAGGATTTGTGCACCACAAATTAAGTTCTCCTAGCCTCCAGGGGTCGGGAAGCGAACGTTAGGAAGCTTAGAAGATCTTGCCCAAATTAGATAAAAAGTTGTTTGAAAAGACGAAAATGAACCCACGGAAATATGCTTTCGTAGGACCAATATTCAACTATTGAATGCTAATAACTAAATCTTGGCATTGTTAAAAAACTAGTGTTGTACCTTATGATTCTCTAGGCGAGATTCATCCACATTTATTTTTCACCCAAGATTAATTCAGATTGATTCATAAATCTGTTGGTATACGAATCTTGAAACTTAGGAAAATTTTCGAAACCTTAATGAATCTTCCTACATTAAATCTTCACTTCATGGATCTTGCACTAATCTTCACGATTATTGCAAGGACGTGGAACAAGCGGCCAAAACCAAACAAAACAAAAATTATGTATCCCTCTACCCTTTTTTGGGCTTTACTTTTCAGCTCTTTTAACATTCATGATTTCTCATTAAAAGATTCACGAGTCGCGAAAAGGTTGCAAAGACTTATACAATTATATTTGAGACATTGGTTGAAGCGCAAAATTTCCAAAGAGAAAGAGTACAAGAACCTAAAATGATTAGCAAGTGGTTTTGATTCAAACCATTAATTTGTTCCCCAGTCTTTATCTAGTTGAAAGCAATGTGCCGAATAACTACTCAAACAACAACAAGGAAAAATGACACATTTATTATTGATCCCCCAAGTATTACAAACGCAATGAATTTTTATTGTAATAATTGAATCACAATGAAAATGAAATGAAAATAGTAGATAACTACACTATAAAGAGTCAAAATAATTATGCTACTGCTGTGTCACCTGAAAACCAGGTAACAGAAGCAATGAACGTGAAGTACGTAAAGAAAGAGTTTGTTCTCCAGTTTTTACCTAGTTGAAGGCAAAGTGGCAAATAACTACTCAAACAACTCAAAATACCCCTTTATAATAAACATTTTAATGGAGAAATGATTCACGTGTTACATACGCAATGAATTTGGATTGTTATTTTTGACACTGTTATCACTAAAACTTAGCTGTAGTAAAATAGCGTGAAAGTCAACGTGTTAACCCCTTCACTGATTTGTCCGAGCCTGACTCGGGCAAGCGGATAAAATTTGTCATTCGCTTCGTTTATTTCTAATGTTTATTCGCTTCTAAAACAAGTTCTTATGTAATTGAAGATTTCTTTTCATTTATTTGACACTAACCGATAGAATTGAACCAAACTTTTGTTTATTATTCAACAAACAACGTTGGTTATTATTTACAAGCAACGCATATGCAAAATGACCATCATTTAATCAATGAAATCCCAGAACTGTGAACGGGTTTTATCTCTGTTGTTTATGATTTTGAAACCTAAATAAATTAAACTTTGCTTGCCCCTCTTGAGAAATGTGTGCCGACCCCTGCTCAAACCCCCGATCGCACTCGCTGTCCTTGTACAAATTCGATGCTGTGGGGCTGGTGAGCCGACTGTTTGACTTGAGATTTATTAGTTAAACTACGTTTTCGAGTTGCTATCTCCGTAACGTCATGCACGTGAAAAAGGTGTAAAATCGCACCTCAAAACATCGATCAACTTCTTCCAATAAAAATGGCTGACGGGTGGCTGAAGCAACAACAAAAATGACATACCTTAAAATATCCCCGCCCGGGGGGTGTTGGGTGGAGTACCAAACTAGGTGGAACACTCCGAAAAACAATTGCATCTACCCCGTTCCCCCTCTCCCCCGCCACCCCACGTTGGTCGATTGTGTCCGAAAAAAGCATTGCAATAAATTATTTCACTATTTACGGTCCGTTTGCTGTCCGTGGCCGGCACGAAAAGGAGCTCTGGGAGGATCTTTTCGGTTTCGGCTCGAAATGCTCCCAAACGGGGGAACATCGGGATAGATCGATGGTTGCGATAGTGTAAGGGAGATGTCGAGACGTGCAGCACGTGGAAGCGATACCACAAATGTATCGATGGGAAATATACAGCGCAAGGGACAATAAACAGAATCACCACCGGCCGCTTGCTCCCCCACCCCTCCTCAACCCTTGCCTACCCTTCCGTCCAGGATAAATATTGATTCATACTTTTCCGACCACCCCGTTCCCGCTTCGAGTTTCCCGTTCCCCGGAATGTAGGTATGCAGCAATCGTGTCTTCGTTTGACTGTGTGCGAGTGTGTGTCGTTTTGTTTTGCTTTTTATGCGCGCCCGTTTCCCCGGGTCTCCACGCACCCGCAGTGCGCCATCGCAACTGGAAAAGTCTATAAATTATCGCTTTCGGTGAAAGTCAGGAAAACTCCGGCAGGACCACTTTGCGCCCCGGCCGCACCCTGCGCCGAAACTGCAGCTGCCATCTTCAGGGAAGGGATGAGGGAGGGTGTGCCCCATTTGTATTGCATCGGCATCGGCACCGAACGCAACGGTGGCACGCCGTTCCGAAAAAAAAACATATTTGTTTAAAAGCTCTAGTTCTCTTGCTCAGGGTCTCTTTCCCCCCGGGGAAGCTTGCTGTGGGGGGTAGTTTTTTGGGGGAGGGCTGCCCGTTTAGCTGGTATCGCACCGTGCACGCTGTGAAAACCCCTTTACCCCAAAAAAAAACCCGATACCGATCACTATCCATTTCAATCGATTTGTTATCAGCGCCTAAGTTGTTCGTGAGGCACGGGGGGTACGGGGGAGAGAAGGGCTGAAGACACGGAACCTGCCATGGCTGACCCTTTAATCCTTCCACCTTCCCCCCCAGCCCCGAGCCGCAGGTTTACGATTGTGCAGTTAAAAGTCCGATTCGGGAGAAAATCAATAGCCCTCTTGATAGTCAAACATGGCGGAAAGTAGCGCGAGCGCCATTTTTAAGTGGTCGGAAGGGGGAGACGGGGGCGGGGGGGGTAAAATTAGTTCCACTCAAAACCGTATGCGATACATTTCCTGCATGAGTTTGTCCCGCCGAGGTATGCATGCGTGTATGCGTGGTGGAAAACATAAACTAAACCATAGCTCGTGTTCTACATATGTCCACCGTCCGGAGAGTCTGGCCCCGGCGCTAGCTCCCCGTCCCGGTGGTGCCGCATTTTCGTCCGCATCCCCTGCGCGGTGTTTGTGTGGGTGTGTGTGTGTGTGTGTGTGTGTGTGTTTAGCGTTCGAAAAATCGTTTCGCAGTATCTCGCCTCCTAAAACCCTAACGAAGTCTGCACCGTTGGTTGCTGAAACTTTGTAGTCGAAGCCGTCGTCCCCAGGGGGAGGGGAGACACGGGGGAAGTTGACTGTGAATATAATCTGAGGCAATAGTGAGCGTACACATCCGCACAAATTCTGGCGATAGCAGCGCGCTCCAAAATCGGCTACGTTCGCCGTGTTTTGAAACACACGTATTAAAGTTGTCATCCCCCCCCGGTTTTGGGGTGACGCGTCGATAAGGCCTGTCCGAGAGCACACAAACACACACACATGCACACAAATCGATCAGAAAATATGCTACCCCTTTTTCCGTTTTGGGCCAGCGAACGCCGGTGTGTGCCCGGTCCGGTTTGTTTGTGTATCAAGATTTGCACAGATCGCTTGTCGCATCAACAGCAGGCGTCAGCAATCTAGGCAAAGCGGCGATGATAGATGCCAATCCGCATCCTATTCCGCTTCCATCTGAGAGAAACGGGAGCGGGGGGTGGAATTTGTCAAATCCTCGGCTCGACGCGATGCACATTTCATGGCCATTTTTTGGCTTTTCATTTGCCCTGCTAATGTGTAGGCCGGCAGATCGAAAATAATCTATCGGATGAGGAGTGGCGGAGTGGAGAGTGGAGAGTGCAGTTGCTGCCGGTCAAATGAACTTGTTCATTTCATTTGTTTGTGGAACCTAACATGCGCACACAACACGGTGTACTGCCAGGCTCGAACAACTTGCACGTGAGTATGAACTGTATCCGATTGTTCATGGTGGACGATCCGCGATTTGGTTTGGTGGAAAATCAAGCTGAACCGTTCACATACCATCAATTAGTTACATGCGCTGCTTAATATTAAAAAAAAAATAATAAAACGAATCCGGTGTCTCAAAACGGTTTTAAAATTTGAAAAAAATAAAACGGAAAAGAGACACTATGTGAACAATTCTTCGAGCGGCAAAAACACCATACGGAACGAAACAAAAAAGAAGAAAAACCACTTCAAAACTAGCACATATGACACCGTTTTCAACAAAAATAAAAACAATTATATATAGAACTAGAAATACTAACGATAAATAGAACTAGAAATGTATCTTTTGAAATGGTTCAACACAAATCAACATGTATGCTTCAACGCGCAGTTTGAAACAATCAAAGAAAAGCATAACAAAACAAATATAGAAAAAAAGACAGAGCCAGGAACGTAAAAAAGACGGTGATGTTATTGGGTGAACAACAAAACCCCTTTGAACAATTGTATAACAAATGCTTGAACAGCTATTTAGCGAAATCGAAAAGGTATTTCGTGAGTAATCAATCTGAATTTTCTAAAAACGCAATTCAGTAACCATCTTAAACTGAGCATTTTTTTGATTCATTGACTGTTTAACGATAGGTTACGAACAATTATTACGTTAAGCTTGATAATAGCTACTGGATTTTAGCCTGATTCTACACTAAACATAGTCCAACTGTAATCAAGCCTGTAATGGGAAAAGAGTAAATCTCTTTTCAAAACAATTTCGAAATCGATAAATATGAAGAACGAGATATTTTAATTTGGTTGCTAATGAAGTTCTAAATAATGCACAATTTAAAATGCACCTATGCAAAGAACCTGTTTTACCCAGGTTCAACTGTTGATGCTTGACAAAAGAGGGGCTTTGTCCCTGTTATTTTTCCTTGACTTGTTTTGGTCTGAGGATGGTGTAGGAAATTGTTACACCCAGCCAATGTAAAACATATCCCTCAGGTAATGTCTTCAGTGACCAACAGTTCCTCTTCTTGGAAAGTTATATAATTCATTTCCGTTACCATTACCACAGCTTGATAGAGTGATTGAATCTTCCAACCGGACTAAGTCTTTTAATTAAAAAAAGTATTATCTATTTCACTAAATTCACTCGATTTAAATCTTGTGTAAAATGAATGCATCAGACACAATCCTTAATGGGCAGTGGTTATTCTGTTCATTGATTCACAATTATTCAGCCATTGGGCCAACATCATATCAGAATAACCTGGATTACAGCTAGCCTCTTACAGTTTGATACTGCTTGAATCATCCAACTGAACAGTAGCTTTGAGTTACTGAATTTACCGGAACTTTACCTTATTTTAATGCAAATTCCTACATTAACATAGGATTGTTTTATTCTAATTCCTAAATTAACATAGGATACGTTATGAAACTTTTCCAACGACTCGTACAAGTGGCTCTAGAGCTACTAAGTTTTCTTTATCGGACCATAGGACATTTTTCTTATGATGTGATTTTTTTTTGTGACAAGTCGTAATAAGCCAAAATAAATGTTGCTTATGGATGACTTTCAAACTACTTTCTCAGTGTCATGATCAATCGACGACGGGTTGTGTGTGTTATATTTATTCTACTCTTTTCTTTTTCTTCCAAATGACATGACATCCCTAGTGGGAGTTAGCCTCTCTCCGAGGAGAGTTATTACGACTGAGGACTTGTTACTGTGAGAGTTATACCTTTCGAATATTTAGGCGAGATATATTTATTTGAAACTTTTTTTTAATATTTACTTGGATTGATTCATGAGTCGTACAAGATTCAAATCTTAAACATTGGTTGATCTTTCATGAATTTTAATGAATATTTGATGAATCTTTGGTGTGCATGAATCGAACGACGAGGGTCTTTCTTTTTTTTGTGAATTTTTAGCTTCATATTCATGAATATTTTTGGGATCAGTGAAAATCTTGATCGATGCAGGTTTGTGAATCTGAATATTAATTACCAAAATCTAGCGATTCGCGGTTCTGGAGGTGCTGAACCCTCACTGTACCATTGGACCGTGAGCTCCCACCAAGTACGCGTCTTCTATGATGCAACAACTGCGGGCTCCGAATGAGTCGCAATGGTAAAAAATCCAATCCAAAACTCCGGAGTTCCACCAGCTTGGAGCGGCACGGTTCGTTCGCGAGCTGCACGCATTCACGCAGCCGCACGCACGGAAAGCCGCAATCGAGCTACTAATCCCCCGCTCGCGCGCGATGGTGAATTCGCTCCTTCGGCAAGTCCGCTATAAATCTTGATGAATTATCTGTCCGGTCATTGCTCATTTCCTCACTCACGGATTCTTCGCCGATCGGAGAGCTCCGATCCGAACCGCTCCGGTCTGCGGAGGCCGGAACCCCGTCCCTCTGTCCTTCTGTAACCCGTTGAACCTCGGGCCGACATCTCCTGGGTACCCCTTTCCTCCAGCCATTGTATGTGTAACCGGAGTTTTCGTTGAGTTCAGTTTGTACTTTTTTTCTTGCTTTCACTCGTTCTCCGTCTTTTTTCCATTTTTTTTCCGTTCTATATATCGGCGTTTTTCCATCGGCAGTTCCAAACTAACCGGCCGTCCGCCGATACTTTCCACCGCTTTTCCACACCACGGCAGGTCAGATGACGGTGGCGGTGGCAAACGATAACGAGATTGCAAGTTGCTCTGCTCCTCCGTCCACCGTAAATGCCTAGGGGACCATTAATTTCCGTAAAACTGGATTAAGTTACACTGATTTATTTGTTTAGCTGCCGCAGTCGAAGATTCGATGAAAATAGTGGTTAATTTTACGTTCGCGCTGTCGACGCTTGCATCCGTGGTGAGTGGTTTTCCTCCCGCTTGTGTTGTTTTTTGGTTTTTTTCTTGGCCGCCTGTCGTTTCCGGCGCTCCAAACGAAGCGCGCGTTGAAATGGCTGGCGAACCGTGTGACAAGGAGAAACGGAGCGGTCAAGCGAGGGTTAATGCAAGGCACGCGATTACCTTGCCCCCAGAACAGAGCAGAACTGCGTGAAAAAAGTGCCAAACGCAACAAACGCTGGTGAGAAAACGATGTCTCACCACCTGTTATCAGCACGGCCCTAAATATCACCGAGAAAGCAATCGACGACGGAGACGTGCAAAGAGTTGTCTACCTTATGTAGTGCCTGTTGTAAAACATCTTACTTTCACAATTGCAACTTGATGCTAGGCAGACAAATGAACCGGGTTGGGAAAACATTAGAAACATCCCAACACAGCATCGTTTCACAGTTGCTAGAAATCTTTATACAAACAGTAATTTTTATGTTAAATGGTAAATAAAAAAAATTAAATGTTTAATAACCAAAATTTTAGATAGGAACAGTAGAAAATGACTACCAGGCAAACCCATATGCTTTAAAATCTAAACCAATTTTTCTTTACATCGAAATCAGATCCCTCTGTGATAAAATAAAACTAAGCAATAAATACTGTAAGTTGCGTACTTACTTTAAATGATTCTGACAAGGATCGTGATCGCGTATATTTGGATTTTCATCTCGACTTTGCAGAAGACGTCATTATGTGATAGATAATATAACAAACAAACGGAATACAAACTGCAGATAAAAAACGGAAAATAACGGAAGCTATATAACATAAGATGCCTCGAAAGCTTCTTGTCCTGATGGAATCCCACCGATTTCGCTTACTAATTTAAGGAAGAATAATTTCTCTTCGATGTGTCACTTACAACTGGTTTTTTTCCTACATCTAGGAAAGAGCCTTTCCTCGATTCTTATCTTTAAGAGCGGAATGTAATCTAATATTTCAAATCACCAACTTTTAAATCTCATAACTTACAAAAAACCTTTAGATTAAAATGAACACCATTTAATTACTTTTTACTACGTTCAACCACTACACGACTTCCCAATTTTTTACTTCTTTGACACCAATGTAGATTGGTAACGAAGCAGAAACGATTTAAACAGATTTTAGTAAAAGTTTCGATCGTATTGAACAAATCATAGCACTTTTAACCGCTTTAAGTTATCGTTCCTTTCCCTTCTGTATATTTATCTATATTTGTTCAACGTTCATGTGCGATTCTTGTTCGTTTCCTTCCCGTAACACTTTAAGATTTCATTCTGTTCACGGCACGCGATGTTTTCCTCCCTAGTAGCGCAATATTTCTCTTATCCCTCAAGGATCTTGATTTCCCGTAGCATCCTCTCGTCGTTCACCTCTCTATCCGTACCGTCGTTTTTTTTTTTTTTTTTTTTCCTATCCCAAACAACACCTTCCCGTCTATTGCGGACGTTCGACAGAATCGCTCGGTGCTGCGACACGTCGTGATCTGTCAAGAAATCTTTCACTTTACCACCGCCGTATTTCTCGAGTCAAGTTTATCTACTCAAGCCTCACCTTTCCTCCCCCCTACGTTCCCCTTTCCCGCACCTCCGACGGCGGGCTAATCCTGCGTATCGGTGCAGCGTGGAGCAAAACATAAAATAAGAAAAAAAGGGGTTCCCTTTAACTGCACGCTCACCGACTAATAAAACCGGTTGCTTTTGCTCTCGGCAGCCCGTGGCGAAATAAGAGATGCAGGTATATAAGCCCGGTGACTGCTGCCCGGGACCGAAACGAGCGAAAGGGGGAAAAAAACACAAAAGCGAACGCAAACGAAGCCACCTGCTACTGATTCTCACAGTCCCTTTTTTTTGCAGCGCCGCAGTCACGCAAAAGTCCCTGTTTTTCGCTTCTTCCTTCGCTCCGTCGCCTTCTCTGGTCGTCGTCCTGGACGTCGTTCGTCGTCGTTCGTCGTCGTCGTTCGTCGTCTGCAACTGCATTATGACATGCATGCAGTGTTACGTAGGGTTTTCTCTTTGTTCTCTTCTACTTTACCCTCAGCCAAATGATACCAACCTCCCCCCCCCCCTTCCGCTTGGTACCCTGAACCGGTTTCTCCCTCGGATCCTTGAACCTTCGGCTGCGATTTCGTGTGTCTCTTATTAACTGTGAAGTTGCGAAGCACGGCTAAGAGCCATCGAGCTATATCTCCCTTGGAGGTTGAGTGCACCGGCATCACTTGGCCCACTTACGCAGTTTCGCTGTTTGTTGGTTGTTTTCCAGAGACTGTAGCTGCACAGCCCGTGCTTTTATGTTTCCATACGAGTCCACAAAACATAATCGTGGAATTCGCAATGCCACGACCGGTACATATCCGCCAGTTTTCTTCTGAACTTAGTGAAAGTGCTAAAAAAAATTCACCGGGAAAGGAAATTCTCTATTAGACTATAGGTCACCGTGTAGAAGCAATCGATGGAATTGTCTTTTAGGCGCTGAGAGCTGGAGAAAAGTGACAGTTTTCCTGAAGAAGCTCCTTCAGCTGTCAACTTTGAAGGCGCGTGGCTCAAACCTTACGGCTTACAACCCACTGTTCAGTTGTTAAGGAAGGATGGAAGAAGCGGGGAAGGCCAAACCAGCCACTAATGATCATTGAAACTATGAACTTCATACCCATCTTGCCTGGTTTTATTAAAAAGGGTTGTTCAGCAGAGGCACTTTTATAAAATTTCTCGTGACCTTCCGGTTCGCGGAATGCTATCTCGTGTAGCGCATGTGTGCGTGCCGTGTGGGTTTGCTTGTTGTTTTTTTCTTTTTTCATTCCTCCATACGATGCACGGATGCGTGCGAACGCGCATCGGAGATTGAAGTGCATATGGCGTGCTGTTGGTGCATCGGGCGTAAAATGCTGCACACCTCCGAATGGTGTGTAGCGAATGATTGCCTGCTTTGCTCTGCGCCGCTTCTCATCCTCCATCCGCATCTGAGTGCGATCTCCCCGGTTCCGTGTTCCTACCCTCACCCTCCGATCTCGCCAACCCAGGCAAACGCAATGTTATCGCAGGAGTGTCTGGTCTTATACAGCGGAGGTTAATGTTTACCTTTAATTTATTCGATCGTGAATTACGACGAGTTTGAGCTAACGGTAACGGACGGGAAACTAACGTAATGGTGGAGAAGGGTGTGGGGGGGGGGGGGGGGGGTGAAGAGAAGTGAACAAAAAAAAAGAAACACGGGATCTTCGCTATCTTCATTCCGTGGCCACAGATATGCGAGTTCTGATGAGGCGGAAAGGCACCACCGCTTCATCTCCACATTGGGGACTATTGATTTTGTGGAGAAACCTGTGGACACTGTCACAAGAGTCCACTGTAACTCGTCCGAATGATGATAAACAAAACCCACGGCTCGGGTGTGGAGACTGTTCTCTTCGAGATGCTGAATTCTGAGCTCGTGGTCAGCCATGTTTTTCCTCCGTTTCTCTTCAAACACTCTATTCCGGAAACCTGAACGATTTTGTTAGGAGTTGTTTTGTATGATTAAATATTGGCTGCATGTAGTTTTGGGAAAACTGGCCCAACATTTTCCTCCAACCCGTCAAATCCCAAGGTTGACAGGTCCGAATCTTGCCCCGGATCAAACCAAACGCGTCGGAAAGGCAAATGCACTTGCTCATAAGCTATTCTATGACGTCCGTTGTGCAATTCGGGAGTTTTATTTCCAACGACAAATTTGGCTAGACACCGACGATATAGTCATCATACCAGAACATCGTCCTAGCTGCGAATGGAAGGGAGTCGGTAGAGAGAATAAATGTCATCGTTCTCGAGAAGAAATTTGCAGCAGCAACATTCAATATTTGGATCAAGATTCTACAGCGCGAAAAGACGTCTCCTTCCGTAGGTAAAGTGAAGTTATTAATTTTATGATCCACCTTAAAATCCCACCCCTGGCATTTCATTTGCATTTGGCCAGAGCATTTGGTGTAGTTGTACTGCCAACCTATAGGTCGATAAACGAACGAAAGTACCTTACATTCGTTCGGAAGGGTATCGATTCGCCGTGCGCAGGGGTTCGCCATTGCGGACCCATTGGAACAACGCTTCACTCCGGGCGTGTTTTTACGAAACTTCTTTCGGTAATCTGTTCGAAACGATAGACAATGGACGCAGCCAGTCCAGCCACCTTCGCCGGTGAACACTCTCGACTTGAAGCACCTTTTTTCTGCTGAGAGCACGACGAGACAACGAAACCCCATCGTGTTCGGTTGGTTGGCTCTCGAAAAAGCAGCTTTGCCAGAGGACAGGAAGTGCTTGGAGTTGGGGATTACGGTTACATTCGAAGGAAGGCGCCCGCAGTTTCTAAGCTGCCATCCTGAAACCTTTCTTATCAAGCACACAACACCATAGTAGTAGTAGTGGTAGTAGTGGCAAAAGTTCTTCCGCCCCGGGTCTTTCCTGGTGTTTAGTTTAAATAGTTCGCCTGCACGAAATTGGCTGCATTGAAGACCATCGGCACAATTTCTGCCAGTTATCGCCAACCTGCAGCATGCACTCGAACGATCTGTGCGCTAATTGTGTGCTAATACTGCCACAGCTTTTGGGGGTACGTGCACACCGAGCTACGGTGAGTGCCCGGTTTTCAAACTCAACCACAGAGAAGTGTAAATAATCAATCGGAAAATATTAAACAGAAAAGTACCATCGATCCGATCTAAATTCGATCGAAGAATCAGAGGAGCATCGCCCAAACCAAAAGTTTTATACCGGATGCGTTGTATGTTGAGTTTTGTCCCTTGTATCTTTTAGCGCGATTCATTCATATGAATCTTTCATCCAAGATCAATTTGAATTGATTCATGAACCATCGTTGAACCATTCGAAACTTTCATGAATCATTCATGAATTTTTCATTCATTAATTTTATTATGACTCTCGACGAGACGACTCTTTTTATGACTCTCGATTCTAAAACACAAAAGAAATGAATCATGTATGTAAATCTGAATTATCCAATTCTTTTTGGATGCCGAAAACACACCATTAAAGTGCTTACTGATTAACAGTGTATTAGCGTGCCAACTAGTGTTGTAGCTTATGAATCTTTTGGTGAGATTCATTCATATCGAATCGTTAAGGATACGAATCTTGACATCATCACTTTTTATTTGGGATTCATGAATCACTCGTTAACAGAGTCATGAATCTCTAAAACGCACAGAATCTTTCAGATTCATTAATCTTAATCTGTATTACACAACTCTAGAGCTAACGATTCGCAATGTGTGAGTTAATTTAGCGAGAAGTTTTATTTTGACTCATTCATAATGATTTAACTCTTTCGCGCGTTACAAAACTAATTCAATCTGAGTGAGTAAGAATGAGTCAAATTATTGTGAGTTCTTTTTTGATTCAAATACAAGTACACAAATTGCAAACGTCACTTTGGTAACAGTGGTTGAGTGATTTGTCATCTATAGCATTTGCTTATGATCAAATGCTCGTGATGGTGTGAACAAAACTAACTCAGAGTAATTTCAATCACTCTTACCCATTCAGAGTAAGTTGAACAGTTCTAAGTCACTCACTTTTCGCAATTCGATTCTCAAATAAGTTGTATATCTCAGGAAAGAGTGAAACCATTATGATTGAATGAAATTGTCCTATGTGAGTTAAATCCTTCCGAGTGAGTTAAAGAATTGAATCTTCATTAAAACTCACTCACTCTAAATCGATGAACGTTAGTGAATTGTTATCTTCAACGCTAAAATGAGCTAGCTTTGTAACTAGTAAAACTTGTCGAGAACTTAAAACGAATGTGATGCAAACAACAAATCGACTCGTAATGACCCGAACCGGGCTTTTCTTCGTCGTTATGTCTTAAGCTTTCGTTTAAAAGTTGCCGTTGTTGCAGTGTGGTTCGCGTTTTCGTGCGTTCATCCTTGCGTTTCAGCTTCTCCGGTAGGATGCCGCACAGCCTCCAGGCAAAATACGCGCTGACGAAAATTAGCTGCCCCGGGGAAAGTGCTCCCGCGGGTTCTCCTTTGCGAAAAGCCCGGTCCGCGTCATCGTCCGGTTACGCACGGTTTCGTGCATTCCTCTGCATGGCAGCCAGCCAATGATTAGCCAATCTTCCTACTCCACTTCCTCCTCCTTTCGATCCTTGCTGCTAAGTGGGCTTGTCCGAACGAGTTCGGGCAGGTGTTCCGATAAATTATGGCTTCCCCTCATCGTTCGCCCCGTCCATCACAATTTGCTGCCCCGGATTCGATTTACAGCAGCATCCGTCGGTGTGGTTGACGACGAGAATCAAGTGACGCGCCGTTGAGGGCCGAAGGAATGATGGCAGCAACTTTGCAACGGTCGAAAAACAAAGCATAATTTTTACCGGAGCGGTTTGTGTGGCGAAAATTACAAAAAGTTTTCGTTCGGTGCGTTGGCTTCGATCGTTCCGCCTTTCCTTTTGATTTACCTCGTTCTAGTGATGTGCGTACGGAGTAAGAATCTTACCATTGAATCGATTGATTTAAAACCTCATGGATAATAACTCTTATTTTTTGTTTGAATTCTTAACAAGGACTCGAATTCCAAAAGAGCTTAAGAATTAGTATCTCAATGAGAAGCTAGCCGCCAGAGCGATTTGATTCCCAAGAAAGGATTCTAATCAAAAAGATCAATCTCAATCAGAGATTCGAATCTCTATAGCTGGGTTCACACGACACAACCCTTGTTAGAATTATTATTTAATGTATTGGGAAGTCTTGAATTCGAGCAGAAAGGATTATCCGACATTGTAGAATAGCATGAATCTTCTTAGCGAATCTTCTGACATATCTCCTTTACATTAACTATTTGTTTACAGTGCTTACTTTGATTTATTCTTACCAACTATCAATAAAAGTACATCGTGTGAACGCTAAAAGGTTTAGCAAATCTTCTTTAGGATTCGTTTGTAAAAGTGACGATTAATGTTGTGCTTAATGAATCTTTTGGCGAGATTCATTCATATGAATCTTTTACCTGAGATTCATTCAGATGGAAGCATGAATCTTTAGGGATTCGAATCTTCAAATCTCAATGAATCTTTCGAAACCTCAATGAACCTTCATGAATCTTCCATGGATCTGCCACGAATCTCCCTGATTCTTTCATTGACGTGAATCATGAGACCAAAAAACAAAAAAAAAGGTGGTCCTCCAACCCAATTTTGGCGCATCACTTTTCATCAGTTGATGTATCTTTGGGATTCATGAATCTCTCTTCGAAAGATTAATGAACCCGACAGACAGTACATAATCAAGGATTTGAATTCCAAACAAGAATTTGAATCTCAAACAGGGACTTGAATCCCATAAAAGTATTGAAAAGAGTCAATACACTAGACAGAATGTGTGTTAATAACGTTGTTGCACCTGGTAAAGATTTCAATCCCTGTTTAGGATTCAATTCCATATTGCGGATTCAAATCTCTGTGGTTAACTCTTTTACTCTTCCTTGGGATTCAAATCATTCGACGACTAGCAACTCTTTTACTGGCACTTTCTCTTTTGTTTTTTGGATTTGAAACTCTGTTAAGGATTCAAACCTCGCTTTTGATTAGTAACACTTTTATTTATTCTGTTTTACTCTTTTGAATTTGTAACCCTGTTAAGGGTTTAAATCTCTTTGGCAACTTAGGACTCTTTTTTACGTTTTCAATAACAAAAGAGTAACTAAAAGGTTGACGAGTTCGGTTCCGATCTCTAAAACGAGTTGTTATTCTCATCCCTACCTCGCTGGTTTCGTTCACTTTCCACGCGCATCAGGATCACTTCGCAGGAACGATTAAATTCATCCGGAAAGTGTCGTGCTTTCTTCTCTTCGTGCAGGACACCCCCATCCCCTCCTCCACCTAGCTTAATAAATGTGAATGAAAAGTTTTGCGCCGAAGTCGATATTTCAGTATCAAGAAATCATGACTGGCAGTTGTCAAAACGGTGAGCGTGTTTTTGGTGGCAAGTGTGCAACCAAGGATGGGGTGTGTGGGTGTGGAAGGAGGAATCGGCTTTCCACCAAATCGCCCTAGAGGGAGCTATAATTTCGCCGGCCGCTTCGCTGTTGGCGCGCCAAACAAAACTGGTCGTATCGCCGGCGAAGCATTTAATGACCCCAGAGTGCGCGGCCGGAATTAGCATCGCCCGCGACGATCATTACGGTCGTCAGCGCGGTCGTCCTCGTCATCATCATCATCATCAGCGTCACGGGAAGGGGTTGGGGGACGTCCGTTATGCAGCATTTGTCGGTTCGATTGCAGCGAATGCGGATGCCGGCTTGAGGCCTCGTCGTCGTCGTCGTCGAGGGACCTTCAAGTCCTCTGTTTGAATTCTACCAGGCACACACACACACACACCTGAAGCACCGTCTCGAGCAGATGCACCAGGTTGGCGACTGGAGTACGATTATGCACGTTCCAGCATGAGGAGCATCGAGAGCATAAATCGAAAATAATGACGCACGAATGACGGAGCGGTTGCACTGGCAGTGCATACTAAATCAAATAAAAGCGGAAACATCGAGATGTTCTTCCCCCCGCCCTGTGCTCTCCCCTCCCCCTACTTCCTTGGAAGCTGGGTATGAGCATCGTCCTTCCCTCCCGGGGGGAGCTCCAAAATGGCCATGCTTACGTTCTACGGTTGGTGTCCCTTTTGAAGAAAAGCCCTTGAATGTCCCCGGACCCTATTTCCCCTCCCTCCCCCCGGTCGTAGACGTGACCAAGTATCAGATAATTAATTTCCATTGACAATTCGGGGTGAGAAAATCGACCCCGGTTAAGACGGTGGCCCACCCCGGCCCGTCTTTTCTGCGCTGCAATTCAATGCCCTCGCCACAAATTGGCAAAGGAGGGAGGGGGAGCGTGATGGTCACAACCGGATCGAGTGTCAATCCCGGCGAATACGCGCCCGGTGGCACCAACTTGAAGCGCAGCGTAGCAATCTGTGGCATTCGGGCATCTGTATCGCACTCCACAAAACGCCTGGTGACGATAATAAGCTAATCATCTAATTAATTAGGTATAATTATCCACTTGTTCTCATCAATACGCAATACACCTTCCGGAATCAACCGGGGCTCGCCTAGCGACGATTGCCCACCCCTCCCCCAAGCTCATGGAAACTCCACACGGCGGGAAAATATTTGTTATTATACACACGCATTTCGTTCTTCGAAGCGCGCGCTTTCCCTGTAGCCCGGAAAGCTGCAGGGTTCAGCGTCGCCCGACGGCTACGAATTATGACACCCGGTGTCCCACGGCCAAAAGGTGCATCTAATTGATGTGGGCACCATCCGCCCGCCAACCAGAAGCACACACACACACACCCCACGGGGTCGCACCATTCCGGGTGCCTATTGTGAAAGATATATATTTTTTAACCTGCCACTTAATGCGCTGGTGTTGTACTGCAGAACCACTAATTGCTTATTAACGTTATAATACGCTAACGGCGGGGATTGAACACCGGGGCTGCTTTCACAACAATAACACACATACAAACAGCCATGCCAAAAATATTAAGCCTCAATGGGAAGCTGTTACACACACCCGCGTTTCCACGTTGACAGCCGTGTCGGTTACATCCTGCAGCTGTAAGCCCCAGGACCAACATGAGCATCCGTTTCCGATTAATAACCTACCGAAGGATTTGGCAATTAAACCGGGCTAGGTTCCCAATTTGAAAATGACTGCAAACACCACCCGGATTCGCTTTATCTGTTAGTAAATTGGATGACTAGCGAAAGGTTACACACATGTAAAAGTTAACACGCGTTCGGTGTGTTCAGTAAATCATAACTAAAGCGGCATAAGTTGGCGTTTGCATTGACTAGAACACATTTTAATTAAATAGTTTCACAAACCATCCCGTTTTCGCTTTTTCGCTTCACTACTCACTTTTAACTAGAATCCAAATTGGGTTCATTTTGACTCCAACGTAATTTTCGATTTTAATATCTCGAAGCTAACTAAATATTTTCACAAAACAAAATAAAGCTTTTCTTAAAATTCGAAGCTTTAGCTAAAACAACAATTTCAGATTTTTCTGTTCGACCAGTTCGGAGAACCAACTTTACAATCCCTTGAATGATTTTTAGGGGTCATTTTGACTCCTACTTTTAAAACGCTATATTTTCACTCGTTTTGAAGGTTTTTCAAATCCGTAAACTGTTACTTTTTAGTCTATTTGTTGACTATCTAATGATGAACTATTAATGTTATCATTTACCTCCTCATCATTCCGCAAGCTCGGTGTAAAGCAAAACCAATCGATGTGAATCGAAGTTTAATCCTTCTCAACTTTTATTTTTTCAAAATTTATCATGTAAATCCTGAAAAAAATATACACTCTAATACTTAGATGTTAGGCCACTTTTACAAAATAATTTCTTACTCAGTTTCAGGAGTTTTTCCTCGGAGATGAGGAAATAAACCCTACATTGTTAAAGTGTACGTGAAGCATGCTTTTTTCAAAGTGTTTCTAAGTGGAAACTGGACTCAAACACGGGTTTACCAAGAGCGAGCACCGTAGTCCTGCCAAGGAACCATAGCTCAAGTTAGAAATCGTGAGGAAATGTCGCTACTTGAATTGTAAACGTTGATTTTGAAGAAAACATTTTATTTCGTACAATATAAGATTATCCCAAGCGGTCATTCAAACACTCGAGCACCTCTACCAGTATACCAATTAAGAGAAACGGTTGGGAGGAAGTGGGAAATTAAAGATACATATGGTTATCTAAATAAACTGAACCACCACGCGTTTGATTTAATAATGATTATGATAATTTGAAACGTACTACGCATCAAAATGTGGTCAAATTTGAAAAACTACATGAAATATCTAAAAACAATCGTGAAAAAATTGGTTTATACAACCAGCAACAAAAAAGATTGCAATCATTTATTTCATTGATTGGATTATACATTGCCACAATTTTACATGAGAAATACAGTCTGTCCTTACCCTCTCTATTTTTTGTCTGTGAAATTTCGAAAGAACGAATCGCTTAAAGGGGTTTATGAAACACGTAATTGGAAAAGCTTATTTAATTATTTGCAGTAATTGGATTTCCTGGAGCAAGACTGCAAATACATGCACAAATATCAGTTTTTCTCTTATGTTTTGTTTTTTTTGCGTTACGTTTAGACGTTAATAATCGAGAGCCGGTGCAATTGCAATTTAAATCAATTAACCTGATCTGATTTACTCGTTGACCTGTGAAGAAACAGTAGAGTGGTAATGTGATAGACAAGTTGCCTTATGCTTTACTTTTTTTGCTGATGAGTGAAAAGTCTGTATATTTTACCTGTTTTATTTTGTATATTTTACCGGTTTTTATGTATGTTTTGATTAAAACGTACTAGAAACGACAATAAATAAGTTTCCTTCGGTTCCATAAAGCTGTTTGCAAACTCTTGCTGTTCTCATTTGCACGGGTTTTGACATTTGAACCGTTTGCAATGGCTTGTTTGGCGTTTCATGTAAACCTAGTTTATTGTTGCATATACTTTTCTCCTCTTGTTGGCGAATGTTTTGTCAAAACTGATGCTCTTTGGTCGAGCGAACCCGCTTATTATTCGCTTATCGGTGTGCGGCGCAGATTTCAGCAGTAAAAGCTCCGGAAAACTGGTGTCAAAACGGTTCTTGCAAGAACTCCCTCCCTTGGTTTGTGCCTTGTAGTTTCTTCGACCGCCAAAACGGGCTTTTCCTTTGGCGTTTGAGGCTTTTAATATGCCCGATTTGTGCCACAACCCGGTAAAGGCTCCGTGTTTTTTCTTTCCACCCCCCCGTCAATCAACAACTCAGCCAGCGAAAGGCGCGACATGTGGCATGACTATGGCCGCACGTGCCATTCTAGATTTCCACCAGCGCCAGGGGAGGGAGGGAGTTTGGGAACAGGACACGGAAAAGGGGCATCGAAGCATAATAAAACGTCTACGTTTGGAAAAATAAAGCGCTACAACCCGGTTTCCGATCACAATGCGAACTGGAAGGCACCACTTAGCGTTTATTTTTGCCCGATCGCACCTGGCAAAGGGCTCCCCGAGGGGTGGTGGAGCGTTGCAGGAGGGGGAAGGGGGGAAAGAACGGAGGAGGCCAACGTGCAAGCGATGAGCAAACATTTTGTCAACGAGCTCGACAGCATCTCGATCCTATCATGATCACCGTCAACTGACATCGCTCACCACATCACACACAAAGACACACACACACACACACACACACACCCACCCAACGGTTCGACAATTGTTCCCTTCCTCTCCCCCATTGGGTGGGAAAACTGTGTCTGGAAATTTGCAACGGGAGCGCACAATGAATGTCATTCAAACGAAATGGTGCAAACGTCGCGTCGGCGGAAGCGTCTGATGGAAAGTGAAAACAACAAAATGACAGCTCACCCATTCCCAGTTTTCGGGGCTGGCGGCATGAGTGTGTGTACCACCTGTGTACCGAGTGGTTGCGCTGCGCATTTCAATCGGAATCCCCGTCCAACCCCGGCTTCCCTCGGGACTGCTTTGCATAAGCACCCCTTCCTCATCCCGCGTTCCGCTCGGTTCCGCCAGGATGAAATTATCCTTCATGTCTAATTGTCCTTGATGGTTTTCCCCGCTGCTTGACGTTCACTCAGCCTAGTTAGTTAGTTAGTTAGTTGAGCGGTTTTACTGCGCAAAACGGAGGGTTTGGGAAAACGCCGGGAGGGCTTAATATTTCCCCATTTCGAATCATCATTAGACGTAACATCACTTTAATGCTAATGGCGATGAAAATGATGATGGTCGGTGGTTAAAACCACCATCTGGTTGTGTACGCTTCCTTCGATGCATCCTGTAAACGCTACCGCTAATCAATTACATCAATACTTGCGTGTTCTTTTTTTATTTCTTTTGTGCGATTTCTTCGCTCAACTGCAGCTAAGGTTGCTCTTACAGATATTACACCCGTTGCCAGCAGGTGTTACCTCGAAAGCACCATGTTTTGTAATAGCGCATCCACTTTTATCGCTAAGGCACCTCCGTTTGACAAGCTTCAATTTTTGCCTTTTTTGTTTCTTTATTATCTATTTGTTATCTTTAGTCGGAAACAAGATTGTTATTCTAAATAATTGAACCTTGTTCTTTGGCTTTTATAATTAACTTATGCTTATTCCCATGGTTGTCGATTTTCCGAATGTATTTTTTCTAGTTATTCATTGGGTTTCATAAAATCCTTTTTACCATGTATTTGCTGTCAATTTTCCGAATGCATTTTTTTGTGTTAATGGAACAAAGCCATCCTTGATTGTCACATATTTTTCTATAACTTTTCCTTGGCACTTAGTCCAGAAATAAAGATAGAATTGTTGCTTTAAATTGCAAACAAATAGATTTGCTTGTATGAATTTGTATTAGAGCATATTTTTTTATCGTTTATCATGGTTTTAATCATGAGTGACATCCATTACAATTTCATTTTTTAAGATATTTGTTGAGTTTGTATTTTTATTTGTTTTATTCAACTTCAACTATTTTGTTGTCATAAAGTTCTTTTCAACGTTATTTACGAACGTTTGTTGTATTAATCTATTTTTTTAAATTTTGTCTATCATTATCATTTATTTTGGTTTATCCAAGATGGCACTCTGTTTTCCTGTCTCTCTTCGTATGACTCAACCTTGCGAATAATCTTGAATGTAAGGCAAAAATAGATGTGTAAGGTGTAAAAAATTGAAACGTTAGACTCATAGAGGTAAAAATGGATATCCCATGTCAAAAACGGATGCGTTACAGACAAAAGTGGGTGCGCTATTTCAATCAAAGGGTGGTTAGAGACAAACCTCAGTGGCAACGACTGTGTATACGCTTTCCCTATCAAGAACGAGCAGACGGCGAACGTAAGACCCCGTCTCTTTCTGCATGTGTGACTACACGACTTTGCCTGGAAAGCTCCTTGCGGCGAAGGCTGTGGAAAGAGGCCACGCAAAACATGCTACGGCGCTAAGAGACAGAAAGGAACCACACCGCGAGTGACGGAAAAAGAGCGAAAGCGCGATCCCGCTAGCTGGTAAACAAACGCTATGCTATTGTTTCCGGTTGAACACCGGCACTCAAGGCATTTGTTTTCCGGACTCATCCCCACCATGTGTGTGTGTGTGTGTGTGTATGCATACCCGGGCGGCTCGGTGTGTGAGATTGTGTCGAATAATTTGTTAAGATAAATATTAACACAATTTCCGGTGGATTACACCAGCACCAGAGGTGAGGAGCAGAGGAGGCCGCGCTGCGGCAACAACGCTTTCCATCGTGGAAACACTCTTCTGCAAGGGGGGCGACAGAATGGTGGTGGCCGGGGAGGGGGGAAAACGTGCCGTGCCACAAGGGTTGCAAAAAGCAAAACTGGCAGAAAAAATCTATCGCGTTGATGAGATCCGGCAACAGCGGCAACATAATTGGAACTTGCAGGAAATGTGCGGTTTTTCATAGCAAAAACAAACACTGTTGCGGTTAAGACATGTTTGTTTGCATTTTTATTTCATTTCCCGCCGTCCCGCCGCACACTTTTCCCCACACACCCCCCCGCGCTCGGGCTCATACAAGGCAAACAAATAGAATGAAATTCCAGCGAACCGGATCGCTTTGCGATGTTCCGGTGGTTTTTGCGCTGTAATCCCCCAGATATGCCCTCGGGCTTCCTTCGGCTAGGACAATTCTTCCTTTTTTTTCTCCAGTCCCCCCTGCCACTCAAGGTGCTTACCTAGAAGGAGCTTCCGGAGGATGGAACGCGTACATTTTACTTCTTACACTTTACTAAATTTCATTGTTCTTTTTTTGTGTTTCCGTTTGGGTTTAGCTTTGACTTTGTATCTTGGATGAATGTCTCAACCATTGTGTAAATGTGCGCGCAATGTGTGTCGTCCTAGCACATCCCCAGTTCGCTCGTAAGTGGAACCTTTTGTAGCAATATTTGGTCGAAAATAAATATTCCTAAAACCAAAGAAAAATGACAGCTACTTTCATTTGATTGGTTACTTTCATCAATCTTAGTTGCACTAAAAGATTCTCAACTCTATTTCTCAAAACAAGCCTAAAAATAACTTTCGGGAGTAACGTAACGTAAAACTTCAATTCCAACATTTCATAAAATTAATTAAAATTTTAAGTAAATTAAATAGAAAAGTTAGAAAATGATGAAGCAATTAATTAATACTAGAGAAGCTTTCGAAATGAATAGCTTGTTGAATTGTTACATGCGAAATAACAGTACTCCTCTGAAGCAACAAGCATAGAACTAATTTAAAAAATTGGATTAGATAACAAGATAAGATAAACGCACTGATGAAAAGTTCACTTTTGATAACTTATTAGAGAACAAGGAAACTCTCAGAATCTTGCGAGGGCCATGAAAATAATTTCTGTCACAAATTTCCAACCATTTAATAAGCGTAAGCTTTGCATTTTTAATCACTCCCAGAAATACTAATTTTCAATTCAAACACAACTCAAAAGTTGTTTAAAAACTAATATGGACAAGAACAAAATTAAAGTACTCATGAAAGTTGTACAATCAAAATAAAAATAAAATAAAGATAAAAAGAACAATATGTATTATATATTGTTCTTCGAAAATTATTGATTGTCCCGGAACGAAAAAAATGCTAGTACAAAAAGTTTTAATTGAAAGTATCAAATATAATATAATCGTCTTTTTATCTAATAACGAACTTTTGTAAACATTTAAGTGTTGAAGTGTTACGCAGTGCACGTTTTTTTACATTAACTCAATTTATAGCTGTATGGTTCCCTCAGAGCCATTAATTCTCCTCTGTTAACAAGTGAATTAAATCGCAAGGATTAATTTGTTGAGTGTAAAGCCTAAAGAGTTACACTTCGTTTAAGTAAGCTGGAATGATAAGTGGTAACGCGAGTGGCGCTCAAACAATGGAATGCCTAGTAAACGGATTGAAGATTTATATTCAGGAAGGAATTTACTTGCTTAAATTAATTATTAAGTGCGTCGAAGCTTCCATATGACTTCAAAATAATGAAAAATTATCTCCATACTGACCTAAACCCTTTGCTTTGTTTTTTGTTACAGGTAAGAGGTGAAGGAAACCGGACCTTAAAACGATTGCAACCAATCGGAAACTGCAGCTCCTCTGCAGCTCCAACTCAACGCTCAACTAAGTATTGTTTTCATGTTTAACGACTGCACGTCTCCAAACAGCATCCTCCGAAATTCTAAAGCTTGGTTTGATTGAGGCCGACGAAAAAATCTCTTCAATAAATGTCAAGTAGTGCAAGCAGCAAACAGCAATCTCGTAATCCTGAAACGCTACTTTACGATGGTTCCGTTGGCTAGAACAAGCTTCGCCGTCCCGCACGGCACCAAGTGCCAGGCTTTTATTGTTATTGCCACAGACCTTTGGACCCGACTGCCACTTAGAGCGTTGATTAGGATCAGTGCGCAAAAGGAGCACAAAGTTACGAAAACATCTACAGACCAACCGACAGGATTAGCTATTGGAATAGGGGGGGAGTGGAGTGAGAGAATGGAAGAAACGGGGAGTGTTCTTTCGGGGCGAAAACAAACTATCTGTTTTCCGCCTATGGTCCCCAGCTCATCCTTAAGCTAATCAAGCGCTAGAGCATATTTAGCTTGCCTTTTCCTATGCTACCCCCACGCCGTCATGCCGCAGCCCGCACCGTTCATTTACTTGTCCATGTTTTATCGTTCGATGGCATCACTCCTGAGCCGCTTTTGTTCGGCTCTCCATCTCTATTCGATTATTTTCCTCCGGCATCTTCAGCGACCGAACAGAGCATGTCCTTTTTTGGCGTGGCAGCTCGCTTGTAACTATTTCCCGGCCCACTCTGGCCGTCGGCTTGATGCGATCGGATCCATAATTTGCATCGCCCGGGTACTAATGCCACACTTATATCCTTCGGTGCTCCTTTGCCACATCTTCGTCTCGCTGCCAGCTATCCTTTTCGTCACGTCCCATCATGTGCTGGTTGAAGAAAGATCCGGTTTACTTGCTGCCTTCCGATAAAAAAAACGCCACCTCAGAAGTCAGAATGTGCACAAGGGTGAACGATTCCGGGCCATAAGATATTATTATTGATACTGTCATTGTGTCGCCCATAACGTTTTATTGCGTTACATCCTTTCGCACCGTTTCTTCGATTTTGTTTCTTGCACTTACCACTGTTTTGTAACTATCACTCCTTGCCTACTCTTTAGCGCTACTATTTAAACCTCTGATTTCATTTGTTTGTAGATTTGGATGACTTTTTCTCTTCTAACTTAAAGCTACAATGCAGACCAACAAAATGAAAAAAAAACCAACGATACGGCTCAATCGGATTTCGATACGTTCCGAGCAACCACATATTCATATTTATCACCTGCAGTGGCGATATCATTTGTCGTTAGGCTTTGATTTGATTTTCAATGAAAATATTATACATGCACGCATCACTTTGTTTTTATTTTTTTCTTGCGGTCAGTTTATTGTGATTTCAAATTTGGGTTTGTTTTTAGGTTTTTGTTTTCGGTTCCAGTTCGATCAGGGGTCGGCATACGATGGTTTAATGTATGCAAAGTAATACTAAACCCATGTTAAATAAAGTATCCATTTTTTAAATCAGTTGAGATGCCTAAAACAGTGGTTTATAACTCTTATGTATTTCTTTTAAAAAATTTTAACTTAATTTAATTTTTGTAATATATTTTCATGTTAAATTTTTTTAAAAATTAATAATCTATAACGAGATTTTGATATTATGGGCCATCTTTTATTTGGTAATTTAAATTGTATTCCTTGAGTGTAGTTACTGTGGATTCCAAGTAAAAATGTTATTTTGTGGCCGGATTCTAGACGATATTCACGAGTTTAGAATGATCAAAAGGAAAATTACCAAAGGAAAATGTTTCGATGAAAATACAATAGAAAAAGAGTTCACCTGGTATTGAACACCTCTTTTATGTATTTTAATGTGCAGTTTTAACTCAAAAGAAGTGTTGCAGACAAGTTTTCTTATCGGTCAGATAAATTCAGCTGGCGGACCGGACTTTGCCGACTTTGCCGACCCCTGACTTCAATAATTCGTTACATTATGCGATTTTCGTTTCGTTCGTTCACATTTTACGACCACTGGTTGGTCCACTGGCACGTCCCTGTTGGAGTAAAAAGTTTTCCCTGGAGAAATAGGAGATGGGCTGAGGGGGGAAGGGGTGGACAGGACACAGGAACACCAATCCTCTCCTCACCAGCCACCGTTCCGCAGCCTCATCTCACGCACCGACATCTCTAACAAACAATGAATTATTTGAAAAAGATGAAGCACCTCGTCAATTGGAATGTTGCAATCGGAAAATTTATTGGGACATTTCGGTTGATGACATTTGAATGGATGGATGATGGTGCGTATTTCTCCTGCTGTGCCTGCCATTGTTTCGCAGCCTTCGCCCCTCCCCCGCACTGTTACGGGACGGTTCCTCAAAGGTCCTTTCCTTTTTGCATGACACACTGTAAAGCTGGAGCGATGTCGATGCCTTTGCCAGGTCATCTCGAACCGTTATCGTTCGCAAGGATGCTAGATTTGATATGCGGCGATGTTTCGTTGTTGTTTTTTTTTCTTCTTACGGTAGACGTTATTGTTATTCCTTTTTGCACTTGTTTTGCCCCCGCGCCATTCACCGTTCGAAGTCATACCGAGTGACAACTGAATTATTTATGACTGGCGGCTCGTCAACCACGACGACGACGACGCAGGAAACGTCGTCGCCGCTTTTCGTTTGTCGAGAGAATGACGTGCAAACTTCTGATTGGTCGTGCGAAGTTTATGTGCGTGAAGGTGGGAGAAGGTAGGGACTATATTTCACCCTAAAGTGATAGCCTTTGCAGTGTCTACGCAACCACCGAAATCTACAATCTGCCCTAAGAAGTCGTAAATTGAAAGCAATTGTGGTTTCGCATGTAAGTACACCCAGATTAAGCAACAAAGGACGATTGTTTTGGTTGAATCATCATGCCATGACCTATTGCAACCATGACCAATCAAACAGCGTTCCGGTGGTACCTGCCAGTTATCCCGATCACTGTTAACGATACGATCTTTTCTATCCACCAAAGCTTACGAATTCCTTGTTTATACATTGCACAGGAACACCCTGTCGGGTCGTACAGATTCTACGCATAAAGTAAAAGTGAAAACCCTGAAATAATTCTGTCAGCAAAACATACAACGTGTGAGAACATCGCTTCTCAACTTTCCGAACATCTCAAATAAAAGACGTGCGTGTGTCATGTTAAGGAAAGTTTGTACCCAAATTCCTGTTTGATTTTCATCATTCCGTTGAAAAGCAGTCTGCTTTATTTTAGAAGTTAAGATTTTGAACTTATCACTGTCACATGCAAGCGTACAATGTCTGTCAAAAAATAGAGAGTTTATTACGAAAACAACGATGAAGATAAGGAACTTTTATATAAACACCATCAAATGTTTGCTTACTTCAATTCAACACAACAGTTCAGTTGTTATTTACAATAAAAGCTAAGAGACTAAAACCACTCTATCTTTTTGCTATCTTCGTGGTTCGAGTTTGAAGTGGTTAAAAGCATTGAAGTAGTTGATGAAGTGACCAGAACCGCTTCTTTTCTCGTATTCTATCTATTTGGTACAATCGTCTTTGTCTTTGCTCTTGTCTAGATAGCTTTGAAATATTAAAGTACAACCACAAAATACCCAGCGTGAAACTGATCGCAACCAACACGTTCCAACGATACTGGCGATTGACGTTCCTTAAATTGCAAGAAAGAAGTGAGAACGCGAACGAAAACTATACAATTTCTTCAGCCCAGCTAGAACGAAACAAAAACGGAAAACTGTAAGAAAGTACTGTCCACCGGTTTTCGCAATGTCACTGAGGGAGCGGAGAAAAATAAAATTAATGGAAAACAGTAGCCGTCCTGAAGGCAAATGTCAAAATGTGATTCTGCCCAGACCGGCACCAAGTTGAGTGTTTGGGTTGTTGGAGAGGTGGGAGACAGTTCACAAAACAAAAAAAGAAATGTTCAGCCGGTCGAGCGAGATGAAGTGAGGGGGCGGATGGGCCCGGGGATCGCTCTTGAATAAAAATGGTATAATTTGTAACAATTGTGCACCACCGACCAAAAGCCCGAACACAGCACGGCCGAATTAATGAAACGCTTAAGCCATGAACGGGAAACGAGATTCTCCTCCAAAAACAAAACAAAAAAAGGTTGGATTTGACAGAGCGGGGGTGTGTGTGTGTGTTTATGTGCTTGCAAAGGGTCAGCGGGGATGTTTGATCAGCTTTTCTCTTCTGCAGGCCAGCTTCAACCATCACAACCGAGCGACAACCAGGCGAGGCCACCGCGTGCCATCGATTGCCGCCATTGCCGTACAAAGTAACGCAAGACTGACGGCATAATTGGGAAGACACTCAGTAACGGGCTCGTTTTCTGAGCAATTTACTTTTTATTCCTTTGTTTTATTTTACACTCCACTCCTTTTTTCTTGTTTTTTGTTTTGTTGTTGAGCTTCTCCCTGTTTCACCGCGCCGTTTTGTCTTCCTCGCCGTGTTGTCTTCCTCGCGGGTAGGAATGCCGAGCCGTGGGTTTTGTGTGAGCCGTCAGAACCGATCGACTGGTGGCAATGATGTGCTAATGGAGGTCAAATAACCTTTGCACTCCTCGCGGGAAGTTTTTCCTTTTTGCGTTGGCGGGAAAAAAAGAACGGAACCACTCCGAGCAATCAGCCAACCTCGGAGTGATGAAAATTGTAACCCTGCCCTCGGCTGTCCGCTTCCGTCCCATTCCGAAAAGTTGTGTGCGTAAGGAGGGCCAAGGCAACAATAATATATTTTCTTAGAAGCCGGGCAGTTTTATTTGTTTGCTAAACTAATTACGGCATCTCGCGGTATAAGGGTGGCTCTCGTCCAGGCCACGGAAACCTTCCTCGTTAATTTGTTTCTGTTTTATCGCACTCCCCCTGGTTGTCTGGTTTGACGCTGAACGCCAGTACGCTCTCATTATTTACCTACAAATAGACCCATCAACGATCTGCTTCTCGGCTACCGTTGGTCCAGTGTTAAGAACTACACGAAAGAAGGGCAGACAGGAAGCAGAAGGTAACACAAGAACCTGTAATCCATTGGATAGTAGCTTTTCGATGTTTGTGCATCGCATTTCTCTCCAATTTTACTGTCAGCTATTGTGGTGGAGCTTGGACATTTACTCTAAAATAAGCGACAGCTGTTAGCTCGCCAGAAGATACCCCTTACATTCATGCATCGCCTTAATTGAACATTAAAGTTTCATTTGTACGATGACAATGTTAACGGATCTCTTTCAGGGCCTTTTCTATTCAGCGCCTGTTAGTTTATCACTCACTCTCTCTGTCCCTATCTAGAATCCAAATTGGTGTCATTTGGAGGGGTCAAGAAATATACTACAGATACTCAACAAAAATACTAAAAAGTTACAGTTTACAGATTTGAAAAAGCTTCAAAAATAGTGAAGTTTTAGCGTTTTAAAAAAAGGGGTCAAAATGACCCCAAGATTCCAAAGATATTCATATAAATAACTTAGTACAATTTTTTGTATATACAAAGCAAACCATTGGAACAAACTCTTGACTATCCTCTGCTTGCAAATCGAACATTTCCACTCCAGCTCAAGGAAAAGCCTCTTGTGTTGACAAAAGTGATGTGCCAACTGAACAAGAATGAGTAGGTTCGATAACTATTGAATTGATAGCTTTAAATAATGTGGTATAGGTTTTGTAACTCGATTTTATATACAACCTTAACAAGGGCTCGACTCCCAAAAAGAATGAATAATTAAGTAAAAAGAGTTCCAGTCACCAAGTGATTGGAGTTGTGTTTTATGACTTTCGCTCAAAATTCACTCAGGAATCTTTGAGGAATCGTATCTCTAAACTAACAATGAATTGTTCGTAATATTTATGAATCTTAACGAACGTTCATAACTCTTTTAATGTTATGGATAGGGCAACCACAAAAAAGAGGTCTTCCCATACCATTTATCTGCCATGAATCATTG